>NC_063452.1:16309288-16942999 GCF_020379485.1 Brassica napus
TGCCACAGTAACCAGCCTGCCGGACCTTAGAAACCGTCTTGAATGTTGCAAAAATGCCTGCGTATTCTGAGCTGTGGCAGTGGAAAGAATTCTTGCATCTCATTCTCCAGAACGCATCTCCTGAATAAACCATCTGAGCATCTCTTGTAGAGGAAGGGATCATCCCAGTAATAGTGGTTCACATCTCTCATGAACTTCTTCCTCTCATATCCCTTCAGGTTCGGTGGTTCAATTCCAGCATAGGTAGTTTGCAAAGTCTGCAAACCATGGGAGATCATCCTGAATTTGTCTCATGGCACAGCAATCAGCCTGATCCAAATACTCATCCTCCAGCAAGGTGATCACATAGACATTCTCCTCGGGTAATGTATCATCCAGTGGTGTTTCAGCTTCCACTCTCATTCGGGAAAGATGATCTGCCACTCCATTTTCTGCTCCTCTCTTGTCTCTGATCTCAATATCAAACTCCTGTAGGAGTAAGATCCACCTTAAGAGTCTCGGTTTAGCATCTTTTTTCGTCATCAGGTACTTCAAGGCTGCATGATCTGTGTGCACAATTACTTTCGAGCCCACCAAATAGGACCTGAACTTCTCGAAAGCATAAACTACTGCCAGCAACTCCTTCTCAGTGGTAGCATACTTGATTTGAGCATCATCAAGCGTTCGGCTGGCATAATAGATCACATGGAGTTTCTTGTCTTTTCTCTGCCCCAAAACAGCTCCAATCGCGTAATCACTTGCGTCACACATTATTTCAAATGGCAAGTCCCAATCTGGTGGCTGCACAATGGGAGCACTGACTAGAGACTTCTTGAGAATCTGAAACGCAGCGAGGCAGTCAGCATCAAAAACAAACTTCGCTTCTTTGCACAGCAGACGGGTGAGTGGCCTCGCTATCATAGAGAAGTCTTTGATAAACCTCCTGTAGAAACATGCATGTCCCAGAAAACTCCGAATATCCCTCACTGTCCTGGGAGGCTGTAGGCTGGTCATAACTTCAATCTTTGCTTTGTCAACCTCGATACCCTGCTCTGATATCCTGTGACCCAAAACAATGCCATCTTTCACCATGAAATGACACTTCTCCCAATTTAGCACCAAGTTCTTCTCCTCACATCTTTCCAGCACCTTGCACAGATTAGCAAGGCAGTCGCTAAATGAAGAACCGTAGACTGAGAAATCGTCCATAAAAACCTCCATAATGTCCTCAATAAGATCAGTAAAGATCGACATCATGCATCTCTGGAAAGTTGCAGGAGCATTGCACAATCCGAAGGGCATTCTCCTGTAGGCAAAAGTACCGTATGGGCAGGTGAATGTTGTCTTCTCTTGGTCGTCTGGATGAATGGGTATCTGAAAGAACCCGGAGTAGCCATCGAGAAAACAGTAGTAGGGGTGGTTGGCTAGTCTTTCCAGCATCTGGTCAATGAAAGGAAGTGGGAAGTGGTCCTTCCTTGTGGCTGAGTTTAGCTTCCTGTAGTCAATGCACATCCTATGCCCTGTGACTGTTCTGGTAGGAATCAGCTCAGCTTTCTCATTTGTGATGACAGTGATGCCACCCTTCTTAGGAACCACATGAACCGGGCTCACCCAAGTGCTGTCTGAAATTGGGTAGATCACCCCTGCACTCAACAGCTTTAGAATCTCCTTTTTCACAACTTCCATCAGTTTGGGATTCAGTCTTCGCTGGTGCTCTATGGACGTCTTTGACTCATCCTCCAAGTGAATCTTGTGCATGCAAAGATCTGGAGAAATACCTGTAATATCATCCAAAGAGTACCCCAATGCTTTCTATACTTTCGCAATTTTGAAAGAAGCAAAGCGGTCTCCACATTATTCAGGTTAGCACAAATAATAACAGGATATGTGGAATTCGGTCCCAAGAATGCATACCTCAGCCCAGCTGGGAGGGCTTTAAGTTCCACCTTTGGAGCATTCTCCTCACTCCAATCTGGTTGGGAGGATGACGGTTTGACGGTTTTATCGGTGCCTGAGTCTTCAAGGCTGACATAGGCGACATGCTTCTCAATCGGTGAGGCTGAATCCAAAATCTCAGAAAATCCAACCACTTCTTGGTTCATGAACCCGAACTCACTCTCCCTTTGGGTCAATGCGACTTGTAGAGGATCATCAGTGTGCAACTCTTCATCCATTTCCTCCACCAGTTCAGTCAATGTATCAACCCAGAAAGTCTGTCCATCAATAGTCGGATTTTTCAGCACCTTCTCCACATTGTATCTCATCGCCATGTCTCCTAGACGTAAGTCTATATGCCCATTCTGTACATCAATCATGGCTCCAGCAGTAGCTAAAAACGGTCTGCCCAAAATGAGAGGATCTTTAGGTTCCTCTTCCAGCTCCAGAACTACAAAATCGGTAAGCACATATCCCTTTCCAACACCAACAGGGATGTTCTCTAGTACACCGACTGGTCTTCGCACTGATCGGTCAGCAAGGACCAAGGAGATCCTTGTAGGTTTGTAGTTCGTCATGCCTAGCCTCTCAGAGACAGAGAAAGGCATTAGGCTCACTCCTGAACCCAGATCGCAGAGACTCTTCTCAAAAGTAAGTGATCCAATGCGGCATGGTAGAACAAATGCTCCGGGATCTTCACGCTTTTTAGGCATGACATTTTGTAGAACTGCGCTACACTCCTCATTGAGCATCAACACACCCCGCTCTAGGCTCATCTTATCGGTAAGAATCTCCTTCATGTACCTTTTAAGAGAAGGTACCATCTTCACCGCTTCAACAAATGGCAATCTCACATGTAACTCCCCAACAAGGTTCTTTAGCTTCTCGTACTCACGTTCTTTGATCTTCTGCCTTGGTCTGGATGGGTATGGAGCCTTAGGAACATAAGCAGGAGGCGCCACATACACCTCTTCAGGTTCAGAGGAATTTGGCTTCGTCGACACGGGATCGGTCGATCCAGATGGACCGGATCGGTCGATCTCCTTCCCTTGGATCGGTCGATCTGTTCTTGAGATCGGTCGATCTCTTTCTTTTCGATTCCTCAATCGTTTTTCCACTCCTAAGTGTTATAGCATTCACAAACTCCTTGGGATTCGTCTCTGACTTCCCTGGTAGAAATCCAGGTGCTGTTCTGCTGCTGGAGGCGGTTTGAGCAACTTGCTTTTCCAAAACTTTCAAATGGGTGTTCAAAGCTTCGAACTTCCCATTAAGCTCTCCATACATGTTATCCACCTTGGTGTTTATCTCTGCAGTGCTATTCTTCTGACCTTCTAGCACCATTTGCAGCATCTTCTTAATTTCGTTATCCTGAGAAGGCTGTGACGAAGAGGCATTTCCTTGATTCTGATAGTTGTTGTACTGCTGCCTTTGCTGAAATCCTGAGTTGCCCGAGTTGTTCCCCTGATATTGATTTCTGTTCTGATATCCTTGGTTGAACACACTCTGGTTCTGATTCTGGTTCTGCCTGTTTCCTGCCTGAGGGTAGGACTGATGTTGTGGATTCTCCACATTGTTGCTCGGTAAGACAGATTATTTTGCTGATTTTGATTCCATCCAAGGTTCTGATTGTAGCCTCTGTTGTAGTTTCCTTGACCACCAATGTAGTTCACATCAGCTTGCATATCATCTGAATCATCACCAACAGTTTCTTGTGAGGAACGATAGCCTTGCTCCTCCACAAATTTCACAGATTTCTGATCTCTCTTGAGAAGCATCTCAATCTTGGCATTCAGCTCATCTATCTTCTTGGATTCATAACCAACACCCTTCTGGCTGGTGTCAAACCTTGACTTGCGGTTTGCTTTGCTGGATGACAGGTTGTTCAGCAAGGTGTAAGCTTCTTCAACAGTCTTGGTCATGAAATCACCATTACTTGCTGTGTCCATGGCATCTTGACTCTCTTCATGAACTCCATTATAGAAAATGTTCAGCAAGCTCACATCAGTGTAACCATGGTGAGGGCAGTCCTGTGTGTACTCCTTGAAACGCTCCCAAGCCTCATGAAAGCTTTCTGAATCAAGCTGCTGAAAGCTTCCAATTCTGCTTCTCAGATATGTGGACCTTGACTTGGTGAAGAAATGCTGTAGAAAAGCAGCTCTTGTCTCTTCCCATGTAGTAAGAGATCCTGGAGGGATGGACTTTAACCATCTGATAGCTTTATCAGCTAAGGAAAACGGGAACAACCTGCATTTCAAAGCGCCTTGAGGAACTCCATTATGTCTGCTGGTGTCACAGACTCGCTCAAAATGCTCCAAGTGATACATCGGGTCCTCAGACGGGTTTCCATGAAACGGATTTTTCTCCACCAAATTAATGAGACCAGTCTTGATCTCAAAGTCTCTTCTCTCAATGGGAGGTGGGCGAATCCCAGAACGATCGGCATAGAATGCATCTGGTGTATCATAATGTGCAAGCGTCATCCTAGGCATGCCATAGTCTCCAGCCTGTTGTCTTGCAGCTACACCAGCCTGCTGATTATCACCAGCATTGTTGCCTTCTCGTTCATTACAGGAATTGGATTTTGCGGGTTGTCCTGAAATTGGTCTTCTTGGTGTTCAGCCATTTCAACCTCTTCAGCGGACTCAAGTCTTTTCTTTTTCACTTGTCTCTCTAGGCGGCCGAGCTCTAACTCCAAAGGTATTAAATTCGATGATCCTTTGCTTCTAGTATGAAATCCGCTCATTCACCTGAAAACACAAACAGAAAGAGAAAGACAGAAACATTAGACAAAATAAAGAAAATGCTATAGTCTTAAACTGATCATTAACTCTAGGGTGACCAAATGGTCCCCGGCAACGGCGCCAAAAACTTGATGTCTCGAGTTTTAACCCGATTATCTAACTGCAAGTGCACAGTAAAGTACGCAGTAGTAATACGGGATCGAATCCACAGGGACGATGATCACACGTAGAGTTGCAGACAAGTTAATAGCTACAGCGAATCAAGATATATTTTTGATGGTTTTTGTTTAATTTTCTCTAGTGTCACAAAGCATAAACAAGCATGTAAAAAGATGATTTAAACGAATTGAAAACTATTTTAAAACAAACGTTGGGCATTGGGAATTCTCAGGGATTTCTTTTTAATCAAGATACAATTAATGGCAGACACAGGGATATATTAAGAACCGTCTAGAACTCAAACACGATATTAGAATTAACCTACTTCCGTAGCGCTAATTCTCTATGTTATAGAAATCTCCACACTAACTTCCGCTGAGTTTCAATTTCTAAACAAGCATTAAGAACAGGTTCAATATGTTCACAAAGCGCAATAACATCAACTTCCGAGGGTTAAGGACACTTTGCTCATCTAAAGTATTTTCGGAAGTTCAAACAATCACTTTCGGTGCATCAAACAATCTGAAATCATGAACTAAGTGATCAATTCAGTTCAAGCAGTAAGAAACCATTAGATGAAGAACCAAAACGTAATCCCTTAGTCTACACACGTTTTATGAATCAAAACATCAAGAAATCCCCTATGAGAACTCCTAAACCCAACTAGATGACTACTCACACATAACTAAACAAGAACAAAACGATTTTGATGAAGAAAACATGATAAGATTGTATTAAAACAGAGTAAAAGTTCAGAAGATCTTCTCCAAATGGTTTTGAGATGAACTCCTTCACAAATCTTCACAAATCACACAAAAATGAACAAAAACTCTCAAATCTCTCTCTAGAACTTGTAAATCTCCTTCTTGGTCGCCCCTGGTCTTTTCTGAGTCTCAAAGGTCGAGTTCCTTTCTGAATTATTGAGGGGAGTGGGTAAAAAGGAGTGAAAAGCTCGTGTGTGCGTGTGGAGCCCGTAGCGCCTGAGATCGGTCGATCCACATGGCCCGGATCGGTCGATCTCGTGTATGAAAGCCTAGGATCGGTCGATCCACATATCCCGGATCGGTCGATCTAGTGCTCTGTGCGATCAATACTTCATTCGGTCCATTGTTCGGTCCATCTTGCTTCTGAATAAATCCCGAATGCGTTCTTTTCTTTCAAGCTATCTAGTAACCTGCATATTACACTTAAGAACACCAAAACGCATCAAATAGACCAAAACATTAATTAAAACCGACCATTTAATTGCTCCAAAACGAGTTTAAAACCGTTAAAAACACGAAATATCAAATAGATAGTCCATGTTTGTATAGACACTTGACGCTGGAAATATGCCTAGACTTGTTGGAGTCGTCGATAAAGACCATGCTTGCAGAGCAGGAGGGCATTCAAATATAGCATGAGTTACAGATTCCTCTGCCTCCCCACACCTCGGGCAGTAGTTGTCACACCGCATATTTCTTCTCACTAGATTTCTTGTTACTGCCACCTGACCCATTATCAATTGCCATATTAAATGACATACCTTCCTAGGCGCTTTCAACTTCCAAGCAAAGGCTTGAAGTTTAGTGATACTTGGTTCCACTATCAGTTTTTCCTCATCTGGCTTCAGCAGATTTTGAGCAACCCAGTATCCAGACTTAACTGTGTAATGACCATTCCTCGTGTATTCCCAACAGAAAGAATCTTGACGATGAGTAGAGCTTATGGCCATACTGCGAATAAGTGGTATATCACCAGGATGGACATAGTTCTCTAGCGTCCCTTCCTCCCATTCCTTCGAGTCCTGGTTAATGAGATCACTAACTCTCATGTTCGGGTTCATCACAGGCGCTACAGGTATAGCTGGTCTAGCAGGTCTTGTTGGGATCCATGGATCCTCCCACACCCTAACTTCATAGCTCTCGAAAGGGGGGAAGGAGGTAATGATCAAGTCCATGAAAGGGGGGAAGGAGGTAATGATCAAGTCAATGAGTAGTAGTTTCCGTGAGGCGGAGATACTTGTCCACACATATGATGGACTGCTAGAAGAGACTGCTCGCAATGGCGAGGTCATCCTATAATATCTACCCTTCAACACTCTGGCAACGAGTGAATCAGGGTACTGTATTAGTCTCCATAATTGTTTTGCCAGTAATGCTAAGTTGAACTCGTGAATCAATCTGAACCCAATTCCTCCTTCCTCTTTTGGTAAACAAACCTTTTCCCATTTCGCCCAGTGTATCCCTCTTTTTGGGGGATTCGAACTCCACCAAAATTGTGCAATGGCACTAGCGAGGTTCTCACAAATCTCTAATGGAAGTAAAAATGTGGACATGACGTATGTCGGGAGAGCGAGTAGAATGGACTTGATCATTACCTCCTTCCCCCCTTTCGAGAGCCATCTACCAGTCCACCCGTTTACTCTGTGCATCAAGTTATCCTTAAGAAATGCAAAAAGTTTACATTTGGATCCACTGATATCCTCTGGAATTCCCAAGTACTTCCCCATCCCCCCATCATTATGAATTCCAAGTACAACTTTGATCTCTTGCCTAGTAACTGCATTAATCCTTTTACCAAAGAGTAACGAGGATTTGTCGAAATTAATACATTGTCCAGATGCTTTGCCATATGTCCTGACTGCTTTCATTACTTCTTCACATTCACGGGGCTCCGCCTTACAGAAGAAAAGGCTATCATCAGCAAAGAGAAGGTGGGATACCGAAGGACATGCGCGTGTAACGCGCATCCCCGTTATCTTCCCTTGGTTCTCTGCATGATTGAGAAGGCTAACGAGCGCTTCCGTGCACAGAATAAAAATGAAAGGAGACAAAGGATCTCCTTGTCGTAGACCTCTACCTTGGACAATGTTCCCTCTTGGTTGACCATTTATAAGAACCTTGTATTTTACCGACGTGATACCTCTCATAATCCAAGTGACCCATGTTTCAGAAAATCCCATCTTCCGCATCACAGCTTCGATAAATGACCATTACATCCTATCATATGCTTTACTCATATCTGTTTTGATGGCCATCCTCTTGTTACGTCCACTCGGTTTGGTTCGCAGGGCATGGAACATTTCTTGTGCAATCATGATATTATCTGATATCTGTCTTCCCGCAACAAAGGCTGACTGGGTTTCAGATATCAACTCGGGTAATACTTTCTTTAGTCTCTGGCATAAGACCTTAGAGACGATCTTATAGCTGACATTACACAAACTTATGGGTCTGAATTGAGCCATATCATTAGGCTTTGTTATCTTTGGTATAAGACAAATATTTGTATCATTCAACCCATTAGCGATATACCCTTCAGTGAGGAATTTATTAACCATAAGAGTCAAATCCTCCTTGACTATATCCCAGAACTTCTGATAAAAAAGTGCAGTCATCCCATCTGGTCTGGGTGCCTTGTCTGGATACATGGCAAACAGAGCTAGCTTGACTTCCCATTCGGAAACGGGAGCCGTGAGGCTGTCATTCATATCACCTGTGATCGTCGTGGGAACTTCTGATAGCGCCTCTTCAATATCTTCTGGAATAGACGACTCAAAGATTTGTCTAAAATAGCTAGTCGCAATGGCTACCAGACCTTCCTCATCCTCAACTATGTTACCATCTGCATCCAATAGCTGCGTGATTTTGTTCCGTGCTCTCCGTTGCTTCGTCAAGGCATGAAAATATTCTGTATTCTTGTCTCCCTCCCGCAGCCAAAACACTCTACTCTTCTGTTTCCAGAACATTTCTTCTGCCTTAAGAGCGTCAGAAAGTTCCTTCAATCCTGATGCAATTTGCTCAGTTGTCGCATTATCATCTGCGTATAAGGCCTCGACCTTCTCCTTTAGTTCCTCCACTAGCTTGGCAGAGTTAATGTTATGTTGTCTTCTCCAATCACTCAAGGCTTTCTTTAACAAAATTTTAAATTGTTAGGTTGCTAATTTTATCAACTTTTATAAGGATAAGGTTATTTTCCTACTTTTCTATTTTTTTTTTAAAAAAATGTAAATTAATTAGAAAAAGTGAAGTCTATTTTAGAAGTTTTCACTCTATGTAGCCTATTCCAGCATTTAAGCTTTCTTCTCTGAAGAATCTGACTCCTCCTCTGCTTCATGCTCCGTCTTCGTCATTCCCAAATGGAGTTCTTATTTATTAATCGTACATTGTATTTTGTCCAAAATATTCTTCAATCAGTTTTGTCTTTCCACATAATCACCATTCCCAACTTTTTTTCTTTCATTTTTAAAGTTTTGACATTTTGCCATTGGAGTAATAGCATCTTTATCCAGGTATTTTAGTGGGGCTTTTAGTGCCATGGGCCCCACTAAAATGATAAAACAGTCTCTTGTGTTTGCCAAATAAGAACCGTTCTTTGTTTGATTTTTGCACTGTTCGCGAATCTAGTGGCAGTCGCGATTGGTTAGCCTTTTAATTTTTTTTTTCAGACAAAAACAAAAAAAATAAAAAAAAATAAAAACCCCTCTTTTTGGTTCGTGGGATAAAAATGCTCTAAGACCGTCTCCGAAACTCCTAAGATGAGTTTCAACCAAAAGGAAAAAAAATAAATGAAGAAGGCAAAAAAAAAAGAAAAAACCCAGTCTTAAATTGAGGTTTTTAGGACTGGTAAGAACCCTTACGTCGCAAAATCCTATTCGACCATCCCTTAATTTCTCTCTCTCCTTCGCCTCGCGAAACCAGTTTGGCTTCCTCCTCCATTCTCGATCAGTCCGTCTCCAGTCTGAGAAACCAATTCTATTTGGGAGCTTATCAAACAACGATCAACAACAGCGATATCCCTAACCTCTCGCCGGAGGACGCCGTGGAACGCGACTGCCTCGTGGAATGTGCTCTGTATTCCTTTTTGTGGCTTCTATATTGCAGAGGAGATTGATGAACGTGGCCGAGACCACAAGTCAAGTAAGTCTTCTGACATTACTACTCACGAAACAGTCCAATAATGGGAAGTAAAAGCCATGGGCTTGAAGACGAGGCAGTAACTAGAGGAACTGAGAATATTCAATCATGTAGCCATTACATATTAATTAGTCAGTCATGAACATGTTTGATCTGATCATCTTGAGGACCGACAGGTGATTCTTATTTACCATTTGCAGGATCACCAGAGTGGTCAGCAGTAAAGGAGATAACTTCGGAAGCTGGCCCTCTAAACCCATAATGACCGATCTCGATGACATAAAAGGAAGAGGAAGACGCTGTTGCTCAGACGGCTTCTTTCACTTGATGATTTTCTACTTGTCTTAATACGTTGAGTCATACATAAAGCCTTTCCACTGCTGAACCCATACTATGTTGTGATTTTAATTGTTTTATATAGAAAAATTACATTTTTTGTGTGTTTTACTTGCTGTTACTGTCTGTTTCCTTGGCTTTTGTTCGAAATCAGAATATATATGCCTTAAGCTTCAAGAACATTCTTTACTGATCTAAAACTGCTTCCTTTTGTTGTTGCAGGGAGCGTGCAAAGACTGATGTATCTGTTCCACATGCTCCTGTTCGAGGTTCGTTTGCTCAAAGGAGCGTGCAGAGACTGATGTTTGCTGAAAGGTGCGTTTTAGATATTGAGAGTGATATCAAGACTCTATGCCAATGTTTTGAAGTCATCTGTAAAAGAAGTATCTGCACAAAACAAAGAGGTACTTGTTTCTTCTAGAGCTTGATTCCTATAGACATGAATATTGAGTTTGTTCATCGTTCTTCTATTACCATTGCTCAAAGTTTAAAAGTCTTTGATCTGAGTAGATAACATATATGTTCTTACTTGCAGCTGCTACAAAAGGTCTGGAGAGCAAAAGGCTAGTGATTCAACTGAAGGCAAGGATCATGATGACCACCGTAAAACACTCTTCCCTCTTACATCTGTATAAGATATGATCCATGTTTGTTTCTAATGTATTCTGAATCAGTCTATCTACATGTTTTCTTACAATGGCAAGTAGGAAAAGTATGCTTGATGCTATTGAACGTGAGTTTGAAGGTACTTCAACACATTCCTCTCTATGAGTCTTGACAAAGTATATGAATCTAAATCAGAATGTTATAGAAAGAGTTTGCTTATGTATTATTTTTCATATTCCATGTATCCAATCATTCAACTTTTAAAAAAAAAAACTTAAATTTTTTTTTAAGAACCTCAATGAGTATTTGAAGTTCTTCCATTGGATGATGAGAAAATTAATTAGACAACTAAGGGTTCTAAACTTTTCAAATCACAAAATTAACTACTAATTTATTCATTAGAACTCATAAGGGTCTCTAACCAATGGATGACTTCAATAAAAAAGTTTTAATTTTTTGGATATAATAAAAGGGAAGGTAAAAAAAAAAAAGATAAACTTTTTAAATAAAAAAAATTGTCTGTGAATGCTCCAGAACAATACATAAATGTTACTAGATTTATTAATGCAATTTAAAATCCTTAATGGTTATATTTTCATATGTCTCAAAAGTTGAAAGGATCTAAAAAATAAAAGACTCATGTTGGATATATTGTTATTCTAAAATCAGATCCAATCAAGATTAATAAACGTGCATTATTATCATCCTTATGAATAGAGTTAAAGAACCTCGTATTATATAATAAGTGAAACATCCAGAAGACTATATTTATGCTCAAATTGAAATTGATGAATCATTTTTAAGATAAATTTATCGAAATTTAACATAGCTTATGTTGATACAATAAGCAAATGAAATGCTACATATATTTTAAATCAAAAATATTTTTCAAGGGAATAAAAATACTTTAGGAAAATTACGTACGTCTTCATAAATTGCACTACGCAAAACTAGCGTAATGACAATAAATAATATAAAAATCATAAAATTACAAAATATTTTAATATTTCACTTGAAACAGTCAGACCATTTTGGTTAGTACGGATACGAAAAAATAGTTAATAATTTATGTGAACGTTCATTAAAAACCCAAATACTTTTCCAGATGATTTGCATATGTTGATTGCTCAGAAGTTAAGCTTGTATTACGGTTTTACCGACAAAAATATATTTAGAATTTATGGCATGAATAAAGAATAGGCCTGGGCATTTTAACCTGGACCCGAAGACCCGAACCGGAACCGACCCAAAAATACCCGACCCGGAACCGGACCGAAAATTTACAAGTACTTTTTGGGTCTAAATTTTTTTTACCCGAAAGAACCGGAACCGAAAAGAACCGACCCGAATAGACCCGGACCCGAAAAGAACCGACCCGAATAGACCCGACCCGATAAGAACCGATTTGTACCCGACTTAAAAAATATGTATATCTAAAACTATGATGTTTTTGTGTTCAATTATATATATATTATTATTTTATGATTTAGTTGAAATATCTTTTGTTAACAACATTTGTTATTATTTTTTAATATTTTTAAGTAATATAAAGCTTTAAAATGTAAAATTTAGAGTTTAAAAATGTTTTATTTAAATTATTAATAGTTTCATTTAACTTATTTTGTAAAATTTTAGATATATATGAAAAATATCAACTAAATTTGATGGACTTGAGTGTGTCATGTCCTTTTCATATCCTAAATAACCGAACCCGACCCGGACCCGATATGGACCCGAAAAATTACGGGTACTTTACGAGTATTTTAATTATAGACCCGAACCGACCCGGACTCGAGAAGAACCGACCCGAAGATCCGAACGCCCAAGCCTAATAAAGAAGATATCGGTGAAATGATGACGTTACACTACAAGAAAACAGCGGTATTCTGACGGACATTACGACGAAAAATGAAATCCTCGGAATATCCCAAAGAATTTCCGAGGATATTCCGAGGAAACACAAAATTTGGTTTCCTCGGAATTTCCTCGGAATATACCAACGGAATTCCGAGGAAATATTAATCCGTCGGAATATTCTTATGAAATACCGAGGAAAAATATATTCCTCGGAAAAAACCGAGGAATTCCGAGGATATATTATAGCCGTTAGAGAGCCGTTGGGGGATTTTAAAAATTCCGAGGAAATTCCGACGAACTAGCCGTTACCGTCGGAATTCGGTCGGAATTTTCTCGGTCTGTCGGCAGGATTTCAACTATAAATACAAGCACCCTTCTTCCTCTTCATTCACTCCATATCTTCATCCTCCCTCTTACTCTCTTTACACACGAATTTGATTCATAAAAAACATGTCTTCTTCAAATTATTTTCGTTCTTGGATCGATCGACCTCATTTGGATCCAAACACGAGATTGGTTACGGAAGAATACCAACGAGGTATAACTGAATTCATGAGGTTAGTTCACCGACAACCGGAAGCAAAAACATGTATGTTAAGATGTCATTTCTCTAATTGTAAAAATAGAAGGTTATTAAAGAGTGGGATGTTTGGACTCATCTATATTTGAGTGGGTTTACACGAAGTTACAAAATTTGGTATCATCATGGGGAAACTGATTATGAACATGGTAGTACTAGCGAACCTCAGCCAGCGGTTAGATTAGAAGAACCAATTAGAACATATGTAGATTATGGTGTAGGTACTGAGGAGATGGTAAATGATCATTTTAGAGGGGAAGATTTACCCAATGCACAAGCTAGGAGATTTTATGATATGTTGGATGCTGGAAAGCAACCATTGTACGAAGGTTGCAGAGATGGTCATTCAGCTTTATCATCTGCTACAAGATTGATGGGCATTAAAACATATTATAATTTGGCTGAAGACTGTGTGGATGCGATTGCTGATTTTGTAAAAGGTATTCTACCCGAGGATAATGTAGCTCCTGGTTCATACTACGAGGTTCAGAAACTCGTAGCTGGTCTTGGTTTATCGTATCAGGTAATAGATGTATGCAGCGACAACTGCATGATTTATTGGAGGGCGGATGAACAGCGGGTTACATGCAAATTTTGTGGAAAGCCTCGTTATAAAAATACGAGTGGAAGAGTTCCAGTGCCATATAAAAGGATGTGGTATTTGCCTTTGACGGAAAGGTTGCAGAGGTTGTATATGTCTGAACGCACAGCGCAACCAATGAGATGGCATGCGGAGCACTCAACAGATGGTGAGATGAGACATCCTTCAGATGCAAAAGCGTGGAAGCATTTCCAATCAAAAGTATCCCGAGTTTGCGTATGAGAGAAGAAATGTCTACCTTGGATTATGTACTGATGGTTTCAGCCCGTTTGGCAAGAGTAGAAGACAGTATTCTCTATGGCCAGTCATTCTTACACCATACAACCTACCCCCAAACTTGTGCTTGCGACGAGAGTTTTTGTTTCTCTCGATTCTCGTTCCCGGACCAGAGCATCCTAAGAGATCACTTGATGTGTTTCTTCAGCCACTAATATATGAGTTGCAACAACTATGGACTCAAGGTGTTGAAACATACGATGTTTCGTGTAAAGAAAACTTTCAAATGCGGGCAGTACTAATGTGGACAATAAGTGATTTTCCAGCATATGGTATGTTATCTGAATGGACAACGCATGGAAGGCTATCATGTTCATATTGTCAAGATAACACTGATGCTTTCCAACTAAAACACGGAAGGAAAACGTGTTGGTTTGACTGTCACAGGAGATTCCTTCCACCTGATCATCCATATCGTAGGAGTAGGAATTTGTTTACGAAGAACAAAAGGGTGTTTGACAGTCCACCTCCGGAAATTTGTGGGAAAGATTTGAAGACACAACTAAGAGATTTTGGTGCAGAAAGGACGCCAGACGTCGGTGGACATGAGCGTTTTCCGGTAGATGCTGTTGGAGACCTACATAACTGGCACAAAAAAAGTATTTTCTAGGATCTGCCATACTGGGAGGATCATCTGCTAAGGCATAATTTAGATGTCATGCATATTGAGAAGAACTTTTTTGACAATCTCATGAACACGTTCCTTAATGTTCAAGGTAAAACAAAGAATAATTTGAAGTCAAGACTGGATTTAGTCGATATATGTGCTCGTTCAGAACCTCATGTTGATGAGAATGGTAGGGCTCCTTTTCCCATATACCGACTTGATGCAGAGGGAAAAGATGCGTTCTTTGATTGTATTTCAAACGTTGTGGAATTTCCAGACGGTTACGCATCTAATTTGCGTAACTGTATCGACAGAAAGGAAGGAAAGTTTACTGGTTTGAAAAGCCACGATTGCCATGTAATGATGCAGCGCCTCCTTCCGTTTGCCTTCAAGGAACTATTACCACGAAATGTTCATGAAGCAATTGCAGGGATAAGTGGTTTCTTCCGCGATTTATGCACGAGATCAGTGACTCTTGAAGGTATTGAAAATTTGAAAACTAACATAGCCGTGATTCAGTGCAACCTTGAGAAGATATTTCCTCCCTCATTTTTTGATGTTATGGAGCATCTTGTTATTCACCTGACAAGAGAATTGGAACTTGGTGGTCCTGTGCAGTATAGATGGATGTATCTGTATGAGCGGTATATGTTCCATTTGAAGAAGATGGTGAAAAATTTAAGTAGGGTGGAAGGTTCTATAGTCGCACAGATGATCAATGAAGAAACTTCAAACTTTGCCGAGTACTACTTTCCAGCAGAAGTTCAGACCAAAAACAGAAGACCTGCTCGACATGATGATAGAGGCGAACGGGCAACATATCATGTTACGGTTCCAGACATTTTCACAGACGTTGGACGACTTAGCGGAAAACCAAATGACCGTCGACTTACTGAGCAGGAGCGCAGTAATTTGCAAACATATTTGCTCACCAACTGTGAAGATGTTCTTCAATATGAGAGGTAAATAAATAAGCTTACAAATTTTTATTTTAACAAGTTGAAATTTAAATCTTAATTAATTACATTATTGTCATCATATGTACAGGATTTTCATGGCAGAAAAGAGGTTCGAATATAGATACGCCACAGAGGACGAACTAGAAGAAATGAATCAGAGAGAATTTTCTTGATGGATGTTTACTTATGTGAGTGCTTTAAACAAATTAAAATATCATTTATCACATATTTATACTAATTCACGTTTATTGATATATAGGTGTCTGCTGGTTTGGCCAGAGGTGAAATATTTGACGATTGGATACGCGAGATGGTCGTTGGACCAAAATTTGTTGTGAAGTCATATCCGAGATTTTGTACTCGAGGATATGCATTCACAACTCAGAAGAGGAGACGTTCGAGTACGACTTATGATGCTGGCGTTTGTTCTGCATCAGGAGATGATGTATACTACGGACACATACATGAGATTTTGGAAATCAAGTATTTGGGCATGGTTGGATTGCGCTGTACTGTTTTCTATTGTGATTGGCACGACAACACTCTAGATCGACGTGTGAGAACAGATGCATTTGATGTTACATCAGTAAATTCGAGGCGAAAGCTGCAATATTATGATCATTTCATTCTTGCTTCTCAGGCCGATCAGGTAATTAAATGTTAATTATTTAGAATGATTCATCATCATGTGTATTAATTTATAATTTTACTAATAATTTTTTAAATGTTACAGGTTTGTTATATCAAGTACCTCCGGGTAAGGAACAGAGATGATCCATGGGTTACTGTTACAAGACTCAACCCGAGTGGCCTAGTTCAGGGAAGTTCTGAGCTGGAAGACCCACTACAACCAAGCACATCCGGCAACTTAAGTGCAGCAGAAGATTTAGCTGGAGTTGGCCTTGTAGTTGATTTAACCGACTTCGGAGAGGAAGCCGTCGTTCACGTAGAGGATGAACCAGTGATTGGAGAGTTTCACCAAGATCCATGATGACTCGGAAACAGACTAACATCGATTTTTTTATTTTTTTTATTTTTTGTAATATTTCGACGGAATTCCGAGGAAGATAAGGGTTTCCTCGGAATTTCCTCGGAATATTCCTAGGAAATTCCGAGGAAATAGGGTTTTTAAACCGAAAACAACGTTTTGCGGTTTGAATAACACTTATATAACCCTTATTAAGTGTCTTAGACTGATTATGAAGTCAAACATTTGTTCCTTACCCTATAATAAACACTTTTCCGATTGTATGAACGAAATCCCCACAACGTAAGAGAAACACTTATACACTTTAATGAACGGTAAAGGGAATACTTTCAATTCGTTTTGAAATTTGTTATTTCATTGTTTATGATCATCTATACAAAGAATCCTCAATGGTATGCATTACAATTGTATAAGAAATGAAATACGGCAAAAAATTGATGTTTTGAAACCCCAAACACTAGTTCCTCGGAATTCCCTTGGAATAATCCGAGGAAAATAAGGGTTTCCTCGGAATTTCCTCGGAATATTCCGAGGAAATTCCGAGGAAATAGGGTTTTTAAACCGAAAACAACGTTTTGCGGTTTGAATAACACTTATATAACCCTTATTAAGTGTCTTAGACTGATTATGAAGTCAAACATTTGTTCCTTACCCTATAATAAACACTTTTCCGATTGTATGAACGAAATCCCCACAACGTAAGAGAAACACTTATACACTTTAATGAACGGTAAAGGGAATACTTTCAATTCGTTTTGAAATTTGTTATTTCATTGTTTATGATCATCTATACAAAGAATCCTCAATGGTATGCATTACAATTGTATAAGAAATGAAATACGGCAAAAAAATTGATGTTTTGAAACCCCAAACACTAGTTCCTCGGAATTCCCTTGGAATAATCCGACGGAATTCCGAGGAAAATAAGGGTTTCCTCGGAATTTCCTCGGAATATTCAGAGGAAATTCCGAGGAAATAAGGTTTTTAAACCGAAAATAACGTTTTGCGGTTTGAATAACACTTATATAACCCTTATTAAGTGTCTTAGACTGATTATGAAGTCAAACATTTGTTCCTTACCCTATAATAAACACTTTTCCGATTGTATGAACGAAATCCCCACAACGTAAGAGAAACACTTATACACTTTAATGAACGGTAAAGGGAATACTTTCAATTCGTTTTGAAATTTGTTATTTCATGGTTTATGATCATCTATACAAAGAATCCTCAATGGTATGCATTACAACTGTATAAGAAATGAAATACGGCAAAAAAATTGGTGTTTTGAAACTCCAAACACTAGTTCCTCGGAATTCTCTCGGAATATTCCGACGGAATTCCGAGGGATATTTAAATATCCCTCGGAATTTCCTCGGAATATTCCGAGGAAATTCCGAGGAAATAGGGTTTTTAAACCGAAAACAACGTTTTGCGGTTTGAATAACACTTATATAACCCTTATTAAGTGTCTTAGACTGATTATGAAGTCAAACATTTGTTCCTTACCCTATAATAAACACTTTTCCGATTGTATGAACGAAATCCCCACAACGTAAGAGAAACACTTATACACTTTAATGAACGGTAAAGGGAATACTTTCAATTCGTTTTGAAATTTGTTATTTCATTGTTTATGATCATCTATACAAAGAATCCTCAATGGTATGCATTACAATTGTATAAGAAATGAAATACGGCAAAAAATTGATGTTTTGAAACCCCAAACACTAGTTCCTCGGAATTCCTTTGGAATAATCCGACGGAATTCCGAGGGATATTTAAGTATCCCTCGGAATTTTCTCGGAATATTCCGAGGAAATTCCGAGGAAATAGGGTTTTTAAACCGAAAATAACGTTTTGCGGTTTGAATAACACTTATATAACCCTTATTAAGTGTCTTAGACTGATTATGAAGTCAAACATTTGTTCCTTACCCTATAATAAACACTTTTCCGATTGTATGAACGAAATCCCCACAACGTAAGAGAAACACTTATACACTTTAATGAACGGTAAAGGGAATACTTTCAATTCGTTTTGAAATTTGTTATTTCATGGTTTATGATCATCTATACAAAGAATCCTCAATGGTATGCATTACAACTGTATAAGAAATGAAATACGGCAAAAAAAATTGATGTTTTGAAACCCCAAACACTAGTTCCTCGGAATTCCCTCGGAATATTCCGACGGAATTCCGAGGAAAATAAGGGTATCCCTCGGAATTTCCTCGGAATATTCCGAGGAAATTCCGAGGAAATAGGGTTTTTAAACCGAAAACAACGTTTTGCGTTCTGAATAACACTTATTAAGTGTCTTAGACTGATTATGAAGTCAAACATTTGTTCCTTACCCTATAATAAACACTTTTCCGATTGTATGAACGAAATCTCCACAACGTAAGAGAAACACTTATACACTTTAATGAACGGTAAAGGGAATACTTTCAATTCGTTTTGAAATTTGTTATTTCATGGTTTATGATCATCTATACAAAGAATCCTCAATGGTATGCATTACAATTGTATAAGAAATGAAATACGGCAAAAAAAATTGATGTTTAGAAACCCCAAACACTAGTTCCTCGGAATTCCCTCGGAATATTCCGACGGAATTCCGAGGGATATTTAAGTATCCCTCGGAATTTCCTCGGAATATTTTCATTTAACCGGGCAAATATTTCGCGAAAATTGAAATTGGAATTCCGACGGATACTATCCGTCGGACCCTAGGTTTTATAACCACGAGCCGCTTCTTCTTCCCCATTTCTCTCTTCTTCCTCTGCGCCTCCTCTCCCTCTTGTCCGGCGATTTACCCTTTCTCTCCGACCTCTTCTCTGGCGATCTCCCTTTTCTCTTACACAAATCATGTAAGGACCCTATCCCACTCTCTTAGGTTCTATTTGTTAGGTTTTTGTGTAGATTTGATAGATTTTTGTTAGGGTGATTGGTTAGGATTGTGATTTGGTTGTATAATAGGTTTAGAATTGTGATTTGGTTGAATAATTTGTTTTGTTGAATTGATTTAGAATTTTTTTATAAATTTTTGATTTTTTTTGTATTTATAAATTCGATTTTTGTGTATAAATTCGATTTTTGTATTTTACAAAACGATTTTGGTATATAAATTCGTTTTTTTGGATTTTACAAAACGTTTTTTGTATATAAATTCGATTTTTTGGATTTAACAAAACAGTTTTAATATCTTTAAAACTTTTTTTGTGATTAAAAACTATTATTTGAGATTTTGAAAAAAAAAATTAATTTTTTATATTTATATTATATAAATTTTTATATTTATTAAACATTTTTAATATTATTAAAACTATTTTTTGTAATTATTAAACTATTTTTTATTTATTAAAACTATTTTTTGTTTATTAGAACTATTTTTATATATTTATTAAACATTTTTGATGTCAATAAAACTTTTTTGTGATTAAAAAACTATTATTTGGGATTTAAAAAAAAAATTAATAATTTTTATATTTATATTATATAAATTTCTATATTTATTAAACATTTTTAATATTATTAAAACTATTTTTTGTAATTATTAAACTATTTTTTATTTATTAAAACTATTTTTTGTTTATTAGAACTATTTTTATATATTTATTAAACATTTTTAATGTTTATAAAACTTTTTTTGTGATTAAAAACTATTATTTGGGATTTTTTTCAAAAAAAAAAAATTAATTTATATATTTCTATATTTATTAAGTATTTTTTTTATAATTTACAGGTCGCATGATGATCAGACCCGGCCTCGACAGCGTCGTGGTCGTGGTGGTACGGAGAGCCAGTCTCGGGATTCCAGCCATTTTCAGGATTCCCCTTCGCCCCACAGCTCCTACCATACATCTCCCTCTGCTGCACCCGCTCCTGCTCCTCTCGCTCCTGCTCCTCTCACTCCCGCTCCTGCTCCTCTCGCTCCCGCTCCTGCTCCTCTCGCTCCCGCTGCTGCACCCGCTCCTGCTGCTGCACCCACTCCTGCTCCTCCGGGTCCTCCGGGCGTGATGAGTGTTGCGGAGTTGGAATTCCGATGAGACGCTCTTTATCTATCACCACTTCGTCCATAAAGTTATGGACAACTACGGGAAGCAGATCCACGAGTGGAAGAAGAAGTGGAAAATCAATAAGGTTCGATTTAATTTATTAAACAATTTTTTAATTTATTAAAGTATTTTTCAATTTATTAAACTATTTTTTTTTTTATTAAAAGGTCCCAAAGTCGATAAACAACACGGTCTGGACGGAGTTGTGTGCGCATTGGGATAAGGAAGAGACGAAAGAAACTTCTTCCACCAACTCCACCAACCGCAGGAGCGACCGTAAAGGGAAGGGCGTCTTCAAGCATAACTTGGGTGCTCAATCTATTGCCTCTCTGGGAGATCGCATGGTAAGTTCAGCCGCTTTTTCTTCAATTATTTAAGTTTTGAAATTTTATTTTTTGTTCATTTCTTCTAATTTCTAATGTTTATTTAATTTATGTTTTTTTTCAAGGCGGAAGAAAATGATGGCGAGCCGGTTGATGATCTCGCCCTAATGAAGAGGGCGTATACCAACAAGAAGACCGGCCAGATTGATGACGGTCTTGTGAGGGAAGTGGTCAGCCTGGTTCAAACTCAGGTGCAAGACGAAGTGTCTCAGCTTCAAACCGAGGATGACGCTTCGACGGCTTCGACCAACTTATCCCGGTTTCGAATCAACGAAATAGTTGAATCCGTAAGTTCTTTTTTTTTTAAAGTTCAATTTATTTATTTCTTGATTTAAATTTGTAAATTTGGCTATTTTCAATTTCAGTCGGTTCCAAAGAAGAGGAGACGTTTGGTCGGTTTGGGTCGTCGCACCCGGTCGGTTCCTCCTTCTTCTGCACCACCGTCCTTTGTTGATCCAGAAGTACTTACGGCTCAGTTGAAGGACAAGGATGATCACATATCTTTGTTGGAGACCCAGATGGCGGCTCAATAGGCGGGCTATGAGGCACAGAGGAGGCTGAACCAGCAAATGATGGAGATGATGCAGAGGATGTACTCGAACGAGGTGTTCCCGGACGTGCCAGACCCGTAGTTTTTTTTTTTTCCAAAAACTCTGAATGTTTTATTTTTATTTGTGAAACTTTGAATATTAATTAATATTATTTCAATTTTAATTTTATATTTTCGAATTTAAATTTCAAAAATTTCATTTTTTTAAAAAAATTTAATATTTTTTACATTCCGAGGAATTGAACCCTCGGAATATACCGAGGGACATCTTCCTCGGAATATACCGAGGGACCCCGTTCCTCGGAATATACCGAGGGACATGTTCCTCGGAATATTCCGAGGGACCCCGTTCCTCAGAATTTTCCGAGGGACCCGTTCCTCGGAATTTTCTGAGGGACCCGTTCCTCGGAATTTTCCGATGAAAATTCCGAGGAATACTTCGTCGGAACTTCCGAGGATTGGACCATCGGAAATTCCATCGAAATATCCCGACGAAGTTCTCCCTCGGTATATTCCGAGGAGCTTTCCGACGAACTGGTTGTCCTCGGAATTTCCTCGGAAATTTGTTTCTTCGGAATTCCGTCGGAAAATTCCAAGGGATTTCCGAGGAAAATTGAATTTCCGAGGAGTTATTTCCGAGGACTTGTTTCGTCGGTATGTCGTCGGACTAACGTTATTCCGACGACATACCGAGGATTTTTTCCCTCAGTATGTCGCTGTTTTCTTGTAGTGTTAGAAAATTTATCCTTTTCAAAAAAAAGAAAAGAAGAAAATGAACATTTAACATGGTTGAAAGCAGTTGACAAAAAAAAAAAAAAAATTTAACATGGTTCAAAGAAATTAAACTAGATGAAAGTAGACAAAAATCTAAAATCAGTTAAGGGTATACACACACAAACCCTTTCTTATTTCTTGGACAACAGATCAAAGAGAGAAAACAACATAGAGAATGCTGATTCTGTACTAGCTAGTAGTAAGAAATAAGATTCGTGTAGAAACTTGAGAACACATTTTCTCCCCTTGACTAAGCAAAAACTACACCAGTACTTGAAGTATCGTAATAGAAGTAGAGACACATTATTTCCTCGTGATCAGGGTCATTAACGCTTATTGAAACCCTCATCTTCTCCTACAAAGGTAAATAATTGTTAAAGAGACCAACCAATTGTGTTGTATCAGAAAGTAGACGATAACTAAAGAGAAACTAGTGTTAACGAATAAGTAGTTCCAACATATGGCATATCCTAGGGTTAAAGCATAGTTTTAATCAAAATCTACCAACATCATAGTAGTTATTAATTACTAGTGTCTCAAATAAACTGTGAAATAAGCTGAACGTTCGGTAGGAAACTGATTATGGAATATCAAAGCAAATATAAGTCACAACCAGGAATGCAATTTTAAGAATTACCAAAACAAAATGTAAGAAAACTTACCTCTGTTGAATAAGGAAATAGTTTGTGAAGAGGAAGCACAATAGGGCCAGGTGAAACAGGGCATGTGATCAGTTCACTGAGTTCGTATATGTCGTCTATGATCTTCTTGTTGCCAATATTAACCCCCAAGAGCACGAATCCTCCAGTGATTAATTTATCTGTTGAAACAAATTAAAAGATTTCATCAAGAAATATTCTGTACACTAAAACAAGAATGACAACTTCGATAGCAATTAAGCAAATTATGAAAGGAATTAATAAGGTACTTGTTGAACCGGTTATGTTTAAGCTTGCTTTGTTCTGCTCCTCAAATACCTCCACACCAGTGACTTTGATTGGATAATCTCCCCAGCCTACAACAGTCAGTTATTAATGCTAGTAAAGAGTACACGATTCATAACAAACAAAAAAGTACACACCAGGAGATATATAAAGTCAAAGATAGATAAACATGATAGGTTGTGATAGATCCAGATCCAGATTCAGTTGTTTTGTCTTTAATTCTGCAGCCAATCCTATAGACTTCTAATTCCAAAACAAACCAATTATTTTTATATTGTTCGACAACCAAATTTTATGGTGACTTACTTTCCGTTAACCAAGTCAAAATGAGATTATTGAAAAGTTGTTTAAGCTTTCAACTCCTAATAATATTGTTTTGTAGATAACATAGAAAGACATAGAACAATGTTATGAGGAGCAAACCGCAGTCTTGGAAAGGGATGGCTAGCAAAGTAGGCAAGCAGAAGAGTGATAGGATCAAAAGGAACATTGGATAAACGTGAGGAATCGCCATTGCTTGGCACTCAAAGATCTTCAAAAGAGGAATTGAACTCTCTTTAGTTTAACAAATACTTATTGTTAAGTAGTCTCCGTCTACCCACATGCCACATGTCCTGCATGTTACATTTATAGTCAATAGATTACAGTATTTTTACTATAATAATTAGGGTGTTTGTTTAAAGTATTTTTTGCTAAACATTGTTTAAAGTATTATCCACATATATATATATTGGTCTTCCGCGAGTTAGGGAGTCGGTTTATAGATAAATTGTATTTTGTTATACATTTTAGTCTGCCACGAGTTAGGTGGTGACAATATATTTTAGTCAATAGATTATAGTATTTTGCGATACTAGTTAGGCTGTTTTCTAAATTATTTCTTAACGCAATTCTTATAACGGTTAATTACATAGTTACATTTAATGAACTAAAAATATTATATTATAATTTTCATTATTAAATTATATTTCCTTTTAATACTAGTTTTCTTTTATATTCTTCATAAATAACATATATAATAAAAATACATTATTAAAAGAAACAATTTTAAAATTTTAAAAACAAAATACATTTTTACATAATATATTTAAGAGTAATTGCACTCTATATATATCAATAATAATTTAATTTGCAAGAATGAAATTTCTACTATACATTTTTTTATAGTGACACTGGTACCCCTATTTCTCCTCGACCAAACCTATTAGCTTATTTGTATTTTCATTCGTATTTTAATTTGTATCTAAACGAAACCTATCGCTTTTCCACTTTCTTTTGTTTTCCTTTCTGAAACATTTGTTCTCTCTCTACTATCTCAAATCAAACTCTCTACATCCTCTCGGCTAATCCATCGCACGCACACACAACGTCACCGACACCATTGTCTTCTTAGGTGACTCTCCCCATCACCAACCAACAAGCCACTCAACCCCCAACCACCAATCAATTCTCTCCTCCTATCTCCATGACGGCCTCCCTCAGCGCCGCCCATGGATGGAACTCATAGACCGGAGCACTCACCGACTCCATCTCCTAGATTCGTAAGAATCTCGCCTATTTCAAGGTTAACCCTACGCCACAATCGTCTCTCTCGTTCTCCCCTCCTCCCTACTCTCGCATCCCTTCTCACTCCTTGTCCTCCTCTCTCTCTCTGATAGATCCTTGATCAATGTAATTCTGTTAACTCTTATATTCAAATCGTAAAGCAATACAATATCTCTCAGCTTTGTAGTATGAAAACAATATAAGCTCTCATGGCGAACTTAAGACTGCATCATCGATCTCATAGCGATCGAGTGTTCTAGACTCATAGCGTCTTCAGAACTTACAACATACAAAACATAATTCGAAAATATAGAAGTACTTAACTCTTTATACAATATGAGTAGAATAATATTGTAACTGCAAACCCTCGCTTGTAAGGAGAGGCTTTCACTTCAATCTTCATTCTTCACTTCAATCTTCATTCTTCCAACTCCTTAGCCTTCTCACTCTTCTTATTCCTCCTATAATATGTGTTATGGTATCTATCAATGCCCCTCCCATCGAAACCGAGCTTGCCCTCAAGCTGGAACGAAGGAAAACACTCCACAAACTACCACGGCAACATCCAAGAATCCTCTACACTCTATTTCCCACTCCAAGTTACCAGCAACTCTGTTTCTCCATGTTTGTTAAAACGCTTAGCCAACACATCAGCGGGTTCCAAAGTGTATCACTCGGGTCCAAGTAAACTGGCGGTAAAGCCTGAACCTCCTCATTACTCCCAGAGCTTTCTTCAATTGAGAAATGTGAAACACATGGTGAATCCTAGAACCCTCCGGTAGCAACAACCTGTATGTAGCCTTGCCAATCTTGTCCACCACACGATAAGGACCGTAAAACTTTGCTTCTACTTTTTGACAAAATCTACGTACCACCGTTTGTTGCCTGCACGGCCTTAACTTCAAATAAACCATGTCACCAACCTCCAAATTTCCATCCCTACGCTTCTGATCTGCTTGATTCTTCATAATCTGTTGAGCATGCAACAAATTCAACTTCAACTGCTCCAACATCTTATCACGCAACCTCAAAGATTCCTCCAATTCGAAGTTACTTGTGGAACCTTACTCAAAACGAATCAACCCCGGAGGTTCACGCCCATACACAACCTGAAAGGGAGTCGTTTGGAGGGACTTGTGAAACGTAGTATTATACCAAAACGCAGCCCAACTAAGAAATAATGACCAAGTGCAAGGATGAGTCGAGGCAAAGCAACGTAAATACGTTTCCAAGCAGCGGTTGAGTACTTCAGTCTGACCATCCGTTTGTGGGTGAAAAGCCGTGCTAAACTTCAATACGCACCCGCCAAGCGAAACGTTTCCTTCCAAAATGAGCTCAGAAACAACCTATCTCGATCAGAGACAATACTTCGAGGAAACCCATGTAGCCTCACTATCTCAGATACAAATTTCCGAGCCAAATCCGAAGCAGTAAAAGGGTGTTTTAAACCAATGAAATGGGCATACTTACTCAAGTGATCAACCACCACCCAAATCATATTAATCCCACCCGAAGTTGAAAGTCCTTCAATGAAATCCATATTAATGTCCTCCCACACACGATTCAGAATTGGCAAAGGTTGAAGTAGCCTGCTGGAGATAACGTAGAGTGCTTATGAGTCTGGCACACCATGCACTCAGCTACATACTTCTGAACCAACTTCTTAATCTCATCCCAATGAAAAGACAATTGAATCCTCTTCAGTGTCTTAGCTACTCCAGAGTGTCCCCCTGCTTTCCCATCATGGCACTCCCGCAATATAAGAGGAATGAACTTGGAGTTTTTTGGAATCACTAAACGCTTCTTCCTCCATAACTTTCCCTCACTCACCGTATACTTCGAAGAACCCTGCCTCACCTGAGTTAACTTTTTCTGTATCTCCACATCAGCTGCGATCTCCGAAAATAAATCCTCCCATTGAAGCACTGTTGGTACTGTCAAATAAAGGAGCAAACCAGTCAAAGCAATACTTCGAGATAAACCATCGGCTGCCTTGTTCTCACAACCTGGTTTGTAAAAGATTTCGAAGTCAAAGCCCAACAAACGCGTCAACCATCGTTGATAATCCATGTTCACCTCCTTTCGTTCCAACAAATACTTGATATACTTCACTGATCAGTGTGCACATGAAACTTCCTACCCAGCAGATAGTGCTTCCACTTCTGAACCGCCATTACCACTGCCATCAATTCCCTCTCATACGCTGGCTTCATCTGCTCACGAGGCGCCAAAGCATGGCTAAAGAAAGTGATGGGGTTGCCCTCCTGCATCAGAACAGCTCCTAAACCAAAACCAGATGCATATGATTCGATCACAAAAAGCTTGTTAAAATCAGGAAGAGCGGGTACTAGAGCATTAGTCATCGTCGTCTTTGGTCTTTCAAATGCCAGTTGAGTTTCCTCCTGCCACTCAAACTGATCTTTGTTCGGACAAGATGTTAATGGCCTTGCAATCGTCCCATAATGCTTCACAAACCTTCTGTAATAACCGGTTAAACCCAAAAACCCCGTAACTGTTTGACTGTTTTAGGAACCAGCCATTTACGCATTTCCACTGTCTTGTCACCATCCGTAGCAACACCTTTTTCTGAGATGATATGCCCAAGTTATTCTACCTGAGAAACTCCAAACGTGCATTTTTTAGCATTCACAAAAAGCTTATGCGTCCTCAACACCTCCAAGACCAGCTTCAGATGAACCAGATGCTGCTCATATTGGCACTATACACCAAAATATCATAAAAAAGTACTAAAACAAAGTCCCTCATAAATGGTTTAAAAACCTTATTCATCGGACTTTGAAAAGTAGCTGGAGCATTGGTCAAGCCAAAAGGCATGAACAAAAACACATAATGGCCTTCCACCGTTCTGAAAGCGGTCTTCTTGTATCCTCTTCGCACATCCCAATCTGATGGTAACCCGACCTCAGATCCAGCTTAGAATATACATAAGCTCCGTGTAACTCGTCCAGCAACTGATCAATAACCGGAATTGGGTATTTGTTAGGAATTGTGGCTCTGTTAAGAGCTCTGTAATCTACGCAAAATCGGAAACTGCCATCTTTTTTTCTTAACCAGTAGAACTGGACTAAAGAACGGACTCTCACTTGGCCTTATAATCTCAGACTTCAGCATTGCCGACACCATTTCTTCCATCATTATCTTGCGAGCATGAGGATAACGGTAAGGTTGAACAGAGACAGCTGACACCCCGGATTCAGCAATATAGCATGCTATGTTCCTCGTATTGGTGGAAAAGTCGTAGGAATCTCAAAAACTTCAGAAAACTGCTTCAACAAATCAGCCACTCCCTCATTTAATGAAATACTACTTGAAGAACCCTCCGTTGGTGACAAGACCACCGCCTCCTCATGTTTATGCTCTGCCAAAACAGAAGTCATCGATTTTAAAGAGGCATTGTTATTGTGTAACTCCGGATCGCCATGTAACATGATTTGTCGACCTTGATAGATGAAAGAAAACTCCTGCAACTTCCAATCAACTTCACACCTCCCCAATGTTTCCAACCACAACACTCCCAAGATAATATCAACAGCTCCCAACTCCAACACAGTGAAATCAGATATAAACTCTGCTGATTGTAACTGAATTGGAACTGCTTTGCACACTCCCAAAGCCCTTATGGTAACACCATTGCCCAACAACAATTCTTGCTTTTTATCCACCGTTACTTTCAGTTGCAATCTAGTAACCACCTCCGGAGATACGAAATTATGAGAAGCGCCACTGTCAATCATGAGTATAACTTCCTTCTGATTGACTCGACCTTTCGGTTTTGTTGTTCGAGGTGAATCAATCCCCACAAAAGAGTTGAAAGACAGTGTCATAAGCTGTTGTTCACCCCCCCCCCCCCCTCCTATCAAGGTTTCTACTATACATTTTTTTATAGTGACACTGGTACCCCTATTTCTCCTCGACCAAACCTATTAGCTTATTTGTATTTTCATTCGTATTTTAATTTGTATCTAAACGAAACCTATCGCTTTTCCACTTTCTTTTGTTTTCCTTTCTGAAACATTTGTTCTCTCTCTACTATCTCAAATCAAACTCTCTACATCCTCTCGGCTAATCCATCGCACGCACACACAACGTCACCGACACCATTGTCTTCTTAGGTGACTCTCCCCATCACCAACCAACAAGCCACTCAACCCCCAACCACCAATCAATTCTCTCCTCCTATCTCCATGACGGCCTCCCTCAGCGCCGCCCATGGATGGAACTCATAGACCGGAGCACTCACCGACTCCATCTCCTAGATTCGTAAGAATCTCGCCTATTTCAAGGTTAACCCTACGCCACAATCGTCTCTCTCGTTCTCCCCTCCTCCCTACTCTCGCATCCCTTCTCACTCCTTGTCCTCCTCTCTCTCTCTGATAGATCCTTGATCAATGTAATTCTGTTAACTCTTATATTCGAATCGTAAAGCAATACAATATCTCTCAGCTTTGTAGTATGAAAACAATCTAAGCTCTCATGGCGAACTTAAGACTGCATCATCGATCTCATAGCGATCGAGTGTTCTAGACTCATAGCGTCTTCAGAACTTACAACATACAAAACATAATTCGAAAATATAGAAGTACTTAACTCTTTATACAATATGAGTAGAATAATATTGTAACTGCAAACCCTCGCTTGTAAGGAGAGGCTTTCACTTCAATCTTCATTCTTCACTTCAATCTTCATTCTTCCAACTCCTTAGCCTTCTCACTCTTCTTATTCCTCCTATAATATGTGTTATGGTATCTATCAATGCCCCTCCCATCGAAACCGAGCTTGCCCTCAAGCTGGAACGAAGGAAAACACTCCACAAACTACCACGGCAACATCCAAGAATCCTCTACACTCTATTTCCCACTCCAAGTTACCAGCAACTCTGTTTCTCCATGTTTGTTAAAACGCTTAGCCAACACATCAGCGGGTTCCAAAGTGTATCACTCGGGTCCAAGTAAACTGGCGGTAAAGCTTGAACCTCCTCATTACTCCCAGAGCTTTCTTCAATTGAGAAATGTGAAACACATGGTGAATCCTAGAACCCTCCGGTAGCAACAACCTGTATGTAGCCTTGCCAATCTTGTCCACCACACGATAAGGACCGTAAAACTTTGCTTCTACTTTTTGACAAAATCTACGTACCACCGTTTGTTGCCTGCACGGCCTTAACTTCAAATAAACCATGTCACCAACCTCCAAATTTCCATCCCTACGCTTCTGATCTGCTTGATTCTTCATAATCTGTTGAGCATGCAACAAATTCAACTTCAACTGCTCCAACATCTTATCACGCAACCTCAAAGATTCCTCCAATTCGAAGTTACTTGTGGAACCTTACTCAAAACGAATCAACCCCGGAGGTTCACGCCCATACACAACCTGAAAGGGAGTCGTTTGGAGGGACTTGTGAAACGTAGTATTATACCAAAACGCAGCCCAACTAAGAAATAATGACCAAGTGCAAGGATGAGTCGAGGCAAAGCAACGTAAATACGTTTCCAAGCAGCGGTTGAGTACTTCAGTCTGACCATCCGTTTGTGGGTGAAAAGCCGTGCTAAACTTCAATACGCACCCGCTAAGCGAAACGTTTCCTTCCAAAATGAGCTCAGAAACAACCTATCTCGATCAGAGACAATACTTCGAGGAAACCCATGTAGCCTCACTATCTCAGATACAAATTTCTGAGCCAAATCCGAAGCAGTAAAAGGGTGTTTTAAACCAATGAAATGGGCATACTTACTCAAGTGATCAACCACCACCCAAATCATATTAATCCCACCCGAAGTTGAAAGTCCTTCAATGAAATCCATATTAATGTCCTCCCACACACGATTCAGAATTGGCAAAGGTTGAAGTAGCCTGCTGGAGATAACGTAGAGTGCTTATGAGTCTGGCACACCATGCACTCAGCTACATACTTCTGAACCAACTTCTTAATCCCATCCCAATGAAAAGACAATTGAATCCTCTTCAGTGTCTTAGCTACTCCAGAGTGTCCCCCTGCTTTCCCATCATGGCACTCCCGCAATATAAGAGGAATGAACTTGGAGTTTTTTGGAATCACTAAACGCTTCTTCCTCCATAACTTTCCCTCACTCACCGTATACTTCGAAGAACCCTGCCTCACCTGAGTTAACTTTTTCTGTATCTCCACATCAGCTGCGATCTCCGAAAATAAATCCTCCCATTGAAGCACTGTTGGTACTGTCAAATAAAGGAGCAAACCAGTCAAAGCAATACTTCGAGATAAACCATCGGCTGCCTTGTTCTCACAACCTGGTTTGTAAAAGATTTCGAAGTCAAAGCCCAACAAACGCGTCAACCATCGTTGATAATCCATGTTCACCTCCTTTCGTTCCAACAAATACTTGATATACTTCACTGATCAGTGTGCACATGAAACTTCCTACCCAGCAGATAGTGCTTCCACTTCTGAACCGCCATTACCACTGCCATCAATTCCCTCTCATACGCTGGCTTCATCTGCTCACGAGGCGCCAAAGCATGGCTAAAGAAAGTGATGGGGTTGCCCTCCTGCATCAGAACAGCTCCTAAACCAAAACCAGATGCATATGATTCGATCACAAAAAGCTTGTTAAAATCAGGAAGAGCGGGTACTAGAGCATTAGTCATCGTCGTCTTTGGTCTTTCAAATGCCAGTTGAGTTTCCTCCTGCCACTCAAACTGATCTTTGTTCGGACAAGATGTTAATGGCCTTGCAATCGTCCCATAATGCTTCACAAACCTTCTGTAATAACCGGTTAAACCCAAAAACCCCGTAACTGTTTGACTGTTTTAGGAACCAGCCATTTACGCATTTCCACTGTCTTGTCACCATCCGTAGCAACACCTTTCTCTGAGATGATATGCCCAAGTTATTCTACCTGAGAAACTCCAAACGTGCATTTTTTAGCATTCACAAAAAGCTTATGCGTCCTCAACACCTCCAAGACCAGCTTCAGATGAACCAGATGCTGCTCATATTGGCACTATACACCAAAATATCATAAAAAAGTACTAAAACAAAGTCCCTCATAAATGGTTTAAAAACCTTATTCATCGGACTTTGAAAAGTAGCTGGAGCATTGGTCAAGCCAAAAGGCATGAACAAAAACTCATAATGGCCTTCCACCGTTCTGAAAGCGGTCTTCTTGTATCCTCTTCGCACATCCCAATCTGATGGTAACCCGACCTCAGATCCAGCTTAGAATATACATAAGCTCCGTGTAACTCGTCCAGCAACTGATCAATAACCGGAATTGGGTATTTGTTAGGAATTGTGGCTCTGTTAAGAGCTCTGTAATCTACGCAAAATCGGAAACTGCCATCTTTTTTCTTAACCAGTAGAACTGGACTAAAGAACGGACTCTCACTTGGCCTTATAATCTCAGACTTCAGCATTGCCGACACCATTTCTTCCATCATTATCTTGCGAGCATGAGGATAACGGTAAGGTTGAACAGAGACAGCTGACACCCCGGATTCAGCAATATAGCATGCTATGTTCCTCGTATTGGTGGAAAAGTCGTAGGAATCTCAAAAACTTCAGAAAACTGCTTCAACAAATCAGCCACTCCCTCATTTAATGAAATACTACTTGAAGAACCCTCCGTTGGTGACAAGACCACCGCCTCCTCATGTTTATGCTCTGCCAAAACAGAAGTCATCGATTTTAAAGAGGCATTGTTATTGTGTAACTCCGGATCGCCATGTAACATGATTTGTCGACCTTGATAGATGAAAGAAAACTCCTGCAACTTCCAATCAACTTCACACCTCCCCAATGTTTCCAACCACAACACTCCCAAGATAATATCAACAGCTCCCAACTCCAACACAGTGAAATCAGATATAAACTCTGCTGATTGTAACTGAATTGGAACTGCTTTGCACACTCCCAAGCCCTTATGGTAACACCATTGCCCAACAACAATTCTTGCTTTTTATCCACCGTTACTTTCAGTTGCAATCTAGTAACCACCTCCGGAGATACGAAATTATGAGAAGCGCCACTGTCAATCATGACTATAACTTCCTTCTGATTGACTCGACCTTTCGGTTTTGTTGTTCGAGGTGAATCAATCCCCACAAAAGAGTTGAAAGACAGTGTCATAAGCTGTTGTTCACCCCCCCCCCCCCCCCCCCCCCCCCCCCGGCAATATGATATCCTTCAATTCATATTGATAGATGAAAGAAAACTCCTGCAACTTCCAATCAATTTCACACCTCCCCAATGTTTCCAACCACAACACTCCCAAGATAATATCAACAGCTCCCAACTCCAACATAATGAAATCAGATATAAACTCCGCTGATTGTAACTGAATTGGAACTGCTTTGCACACTCCCAAAGCCCTTATGGTAACACCATTGCCCAACAAGTAACCACCTCCGGAGATACGAAATTATGAGAAGCGCCACTGTCAATCATGACTATAACTTCCTTCTGATTGACTCGACCTTTTAGTTTTGTTGTTTGAGGTGAATCAATCCCCACAAAAGAGTTGAAAGACAGTGTCATAAGCTGTTGTTCACCCCACCCCCCGCAATATGATATCCTTCAATTCATAATCCGGCTGTTCCAACACCTCCTTCTCACATCCATTGATCACCGTCAGAATACGTACCTCCTTATTAGGACATTCATGAGTCCGAGACCACAGAGCCTTACAAGTAAAGCAAAGTTTACCTCTCCTTAATGCATCCAATTCCGCATTAGTATAACGTTGTCGAGCTCTCTGCAACGCACGCTGTGGAGGAACGTTCTCTTTCAACACTCCCACTTCACTTCGCATCCGCTCATTACTCTTAACATAGGTACCTGCTCCAAAATTCTTCCCACCATTTTGTCTCCTAGCATTAGAGCGATCATCCACTCCCCGAGCATCACTAACAACTTTACAGAACGCACTCGACTCCATACGTAAGACCGCTACAATGAAGTTTAGGTAAGCCCTGAGGATCCTTCATTCTAATCACCTCTTTCATCTCCACAGACAAGCCATTATAGAAGATTCGTTCTAAATGACGATCTTCAACCCCAGGAACTTGAGCAGATAGTTCCTCAAACTCTGAAACGTACTCAGCCACTGTCCCCTTTTGCTTGATCGCAAAAAAACGAGTAGCTGGTTCATTGTCAATGGATTCGGAAAAACGAACCATCATTCTGTTAAGAAAATCTCTCCAACTCTGAAAACCACCCCGAAGCTTCATCGTTATTCCGATACTGATCCATCACAGAAAGGCATCTCCACCTTCTTCAACATACTCTTGCGATTTCCCAGATTCAAATCATCCTGTCAAAACCCTAGAGAAACATTACGCGATTGTTCCAAAAGAGGTCGATGTACCTGAGAATTTGGCTTTGAAGAACCGAAAAGTTGATCTTCGTCCTGAACCGGCATCTTCCCCACCGATTTCATCATCGCTTGAACCAACGAAGCCAAATTAGACATCACCGACTCAATCGACGTCAGCTTCCCTTCCATCGTCGCCATAGAAGAATTCGTCACCGCATGTTCCTTATTCAATCGCACGAACGCTCCCATGAGAAACTCAACGTGACCTCTCGTCTTCGAATCCACCACCTCCAGATCTTCGTCATACACCGATTGAACTGGAGAACCGCTCGTCGCCATCGCACTCGTCGTGTTCGAACTTTTCACCGCACCAATGATAGATCCTTGATCAATGTAACTCTGTAAACTCTTATATTCGAATCGTAAAGCAATACAATATCTCTCAGCTTTGTAGTATGAAAACAATCTAATCTCTCTTGGCGAACTTAAGACTGCATCATCGATCTCATAGCGATCAAGTGTTCTAGACTCATAGCGTCTTCAGAAATTACAACATACAAAGCTTAATTCAAAAATAGAGAAGTACTTGACTCTTTATACAATATGGGTAGAATAATATTGTAACTGCAAACCCTAGCTTGTAAAGAGAGGCTTTCACTTTAATCTTCATTCTCCACTTCAATCTTCATTCCTCCAACTCCTTAGCCTTCTCACTCTTCTTATTCCTTGTTTCAGCTCTAGTGGTGTAATATTCAACCGTCACTACAAGGGGAAGTTGAAAAATTCAAGTCCCGACCTTGATTACGACGGAGGCAACGTATGTAGACGCCGGAAAACCGGACTGACATAAACGATAAAATAAAAGCGATGTTAAGGAAATAGACGAATGTAAAAGACGAATACAAGAACGATAAGAAATCGTATTCGCAAAGAGACATGGAGTCGAGATATGATCTCTTTCCTTAACTCAAAATATTCGCTCCGTTAGTGAGACGGGACTGTACGAATATAGAGTCCAAGGATACAACCATGGCAGACGAATCACGGGTCACTCGTGATCGCCCTATCGAATTATAAACTCTACGAAACACTCTCGTATTTACGACTTATGCTAAGAGAATTTTGTTGTTGGTTTTGATGCGAAAAAAATATTAAACAATGAAGGAAGAGGAGAGACGATATATTAAAACACGGAGTAGACCCACTTCCCGCAACAGCTGCTGCACGTGGGCGAAAATCTCGCGGAGATCGAGGGAAGTTTAGTTCTGAAACTTCTTCCTCAAGACTCTCTCTATCTCGTTTAAAACTTTCGAGAGGATAAAATGCATGGCGTTTTTATTTTCTAAACAAACTACTTGTCGTTTTAAATAAAAATGCATGTCATTTTTTTCCGAATTAAATGGCAAAACGTTGAGCTTAACTTGGTCCAAAAAAATATTCTTATTAGGCCGGAGGCCCTCCACCAAGACCCAATACCCAAGCCCAAGCCCACGCCCACGCCGAGCCGAGCCGGCCGGACGACGGCGGTGGCGCGCGCGTGGGGGAGCCATCCTCTCTTCTGAAGCCGTTTACACACTCATGTGCTTAAGACTTATTTATACTTCTCTGTTTTGTTCCTCATAGGCGATGTGGGATGTTTCCCATTTCTCTTCACTCTTACCTTTATTATTTTAGCCAATTGGGCTTAATAATTTAGGTCCAACAATCCCCCACATGAATAGAAATGACTCTAAACATATGCAAACTAAATGCAGACTCAATAGACTCTAAAAATCTATACTTATTCTAATCATGACTAGACTATACAGACATATCGAAAGTGTTTGCGAAAAATTCATTGTGTTTGAGTTGGTGGCATTTTTAAGCCTTGAACCACTCATAGTTAATATCTGTCGGGTTTACTTTACCAGAAGGTGAACATGATGTCTTGTACCAACCGGTGTTTTATGTAGACCGAGACAACACGCATAACGCAGCTTCATTTTCTCGTAGAACTTAGTTCTCTATTGTGTTCATTGTGGCCCTGAACTATTCCTGGTTTTCATGAGTGAGCTTAGAGAATATAACCTTGCATTCATTCTCCTAGAAACGGCCTCATTTCACACTCATTAGGTGATTGACCATAAAAAGTATTGAGTAATACTCCGCTTTATAAGCTATGGAATCATTAAAAGATTATGCTTATCCTTCTCACATTCTTTAGCACTTTTATCATCTTAGGAGCTGGGAAGAGACTACTTTGTCTCAAGTGCTTTGGTTAGATTCTGTTTGATTTTGTTTTCCCTTTGAACCTACGTCTTGGGATCTCCATAGGGTTGCAGTCAAGCATCCTCATTCGTTATAGGCTTTAAACCCATTCCTTTTGATAATTTAGCAACAACATCTCGTGACAAACCTTCTGTAAATGGATCCGCTAGGTTGTCAGCCGATTTGATGTAGTCTATTGTGATTACACCAGTTGAGATAAGTTGTCTAATGGTTTTATGTCGTCTTCTGATGTGACGAAATTTACCATTGTAGAGATTACTCTGAGCCCAAGCTATAGCTGATTGACTATCACCATGTATGCATATAGCTGGCACAGGTTTCTCCCACATAGGAATATCTTCCAAAAAATTTCTAAACCATTCAGCTTCTTCTGCTGCTTTGTCTAAGGCTATGAACTCAGATTCCATGGTTGATCTGGCTAACACTGTTTGTTTGGTAGATTTCCATGATATTGCTGCTCCTCCTAGTGTAAAGACATATCAACTCGTGGATTTTGAGTTTTTAGAATCTGATATCCAGTTAGCATCACTGTATCCTTCTAAAACTGCTGGTTCTTTACCATAGTGAAGCCCAAAGTCTTTGGTGTAGCGCAAGTAATTGAGTACCCTCGTTATAGCTTTCCAGTGTGTATGACCTGGATTACTTGTACATCGACTAAGTACGTTTACTGCATGCGCTAGATCTGGTCTAGTACAATTGGTCAAGTACATGAGACTTCGAATCACACATGCATACTCGTTTTGTGAAACCGCTTCACCTGAATTCTTTGTTAAGTGCATTTGGGGATCTAACGGAGTTTTTGCCGTACTCTTAGAGTAATTTTTAAATCTCTCTAATATTGTTTGAGCATAATGAGATTGGGTTAAGATAATTCCGTTTGAATTTCTTGTGACTTTAACCCCGAGAATTACATCTGCTAATCCCAAGTCTTTCATCTCAAATTTCCCTTAGAGCATGTTTTTTGTTTGATTGATAATGTCTTTATTGCTTCCAATAATGAGCATATCATCTACATATAGACATAGCAAAACATATGCATTTTTGGTAGTTTTGTAGTATATGCATTTGTCACATTCAGTTATTTTAAAACCATTTGACATCATTGTATTGTCAAATTTTTGGTGTCATTGTTTAGGAGCTTGCTTAAGTCCATAAAGTGACTTTACAAGTCGGGATACTTTGTCTTCCTGTCCGGGAACGACAAAACCTTCAGGTTGTTTCATGTAAATTTCCTCTTCTAAATCACCATTTAGAAAAGCGGTTTTTACATCCATTTGATGGATTTCTAGGTCTCTTAAGGCTGTGATTGCTATCATCAGTTTTATTGATGTTATTCTCGTTACTGGAGAATATTTATCAAAATAGTCCAAACCTTTCTTTTGTCGGTATCCTTGAACTACAAGCCTAGATTTGTATTTTCCACTAGGTTTTCGTGTCATTATCCATTTATTTCCTAATGCATGTACCATGTATAATTTTGCATGATAGAATCAAATTCAGTCCTGGCAGCTTCGTTCCAAAATGGAGCTTCAAGTGAAGCCATGGCTTCTGCCAAAGTTTTTGGAACATTTTCTACTAAAAATGCCAGTAGGAAATCTTCATCAAAAGATTTTTCCTTTCGACCTCTTTTGCTTCTTCGAGGTTCATCTTTTTCTTCATTTTCTGAAATATCATTTATAGAAATCTCGACGTTTGTCTCAGTTTCTGAGTTTTTGTCATTGTCTCTTTCTTCTCGAGTTCGTTTTGAACCTTGTTTTTCCTTATATGGAAAATGTTTTCGAAGAAAGAAGCATTTCTTGATTCCATGACTGTATTTTCATGAATGTCTGATATTGCAGATTTATGTACCAGAAAACGATAAGCATTACTGTTATGTGCATATCCGATGAAGATGCAATCCACTGTTTTAGGTCCAATAGTGACCTTTTTTGGGGGCGGTACCCAACTTTTGCCAAGCACCCCCACACTTTGAGGTATTTATACGAAGGTAAATTACCTTTCCATAATTCATATGAATTTTTGCCAGTTACTTTGTGTGGAATTTTGTTGAGGATATAATTAGTGGTAGGCAACGCATCCCCCCACATATTCTGGGGTAACCCAGATTCCTGCAACATTGCATTCATCATCTCTTTTAGAGTTCGATTCTTGCGTTCAGCAACTCCATTAGATTCTGGTGAGTAAGGAGCTGTAGTTTGATGGATTATTCCATGTTCTTTACAGAATGCATTGAATGGACCATCATACTCGCCTCCTCTGTCGCTTCTAACTACTTTAATATTTGTTTTAAGCTGATTTTCGACCTCGAGTTTAAATTCTTTAAATTTTTATAAGGTTTTGTCTTTGCTATGTAATAAATATACATAACAATATTTTGTGCAGTCATCTATGAAGGTCACAAAGTACTTTTTCCCACCTCTAGTTTGTATGTATTTTAAATCACATAAATCGGTGTGAATTAAATCTAGAGGTTTATTAGTTCTTTCAACACGAGGTGATGGCGTTTTTGTGAGCTTAGCATGTACGCATACTCCACATTTTTGTTTACTTGTTTTGCATTTAGGAATTAGATTTAAATTCATTAATCTTTGTATAGATTTGTAGTTTACATGGCCTAATCTTTCATGCCATATATTAAAAGACTCAACCAAATAAGTAAATGGCTCTTTCTTATTCATTGAAACTTTTGGAGCTACAACTATCGGAAGGACTGTCTTACCATTCAACTTGACAAGTCCACCCTTAACATACCCCTTTCCCAAATACATCCCATTCTTCCTAATCACCAGCTTGTCCGTCTCAAAACTTATGGCAAATCCATTCTTGCTCAGCAAAGTTCCCGAGACCAGGTTCTTCCTCATGTCAGGCACATGCTTCACATTCGTCAGAGTGACCTCATGTCATCTTCAAAATCACATTGCCGCGTCCTTCAATCTTGGAGACTTCAGTGTTTCCCATCCTGAGCTTCTCATGAGTTTCACTTTTGTGATAGGTGCTGAACATCGCCCTATCGGTGCAAATGTGGGTGGTTGCACCAGTGTCATACCACCATTCCTTGGGGCTGTTGCTTTCAACCATGTTGGCCTCAGTCACCACAGCAACGAGATCCTCCTCAGTGAGATTTGCCTGAGCCTTCTCATCCTTGATCTTTTTGCGACACTCAACAGTCTTGTGCTCCACTTTGTGGCAGTAGTGACATTTCCCCTTGAACTTCTCCACATTCACATTGATCTCAATACCTTTATTTTTGAAGTTTTTTCCAGACGCCTTCAAGGCTGCAGCAGTTTTGGAAAGCTTGGCAGGAGAATTAGCGTGTGCCTTTCCTTTGCCTTTGTGCTCAGCCATGTTGACACTGTGCTCCATAGAAGTGACCTTGTCAGCAGTTCGGTTTCTGGATTCCATCTGAAGCCTCATGATGAGCTCCTCGAGCCCCATTTTCTTCTTCTTGTGCTTCAAGTAGTTTTTGAAATCCGCATAGCTTGGAGGAAGCTTTTCAATGAAGCTGAGAGTTGTGAATGTCTCGCAGATGGACATTCCTGCAGCAGTGATTTCATGGCAAATAAGCTGAAGTGCTTCCACCTGATCCATGATGGGTTTTGAATCCACAATTTTGAAGTCGTGGAATTTTGAGACCACATACTTCTGGCGCGCGTGGGGAGCCATCCTCTCTTCTGAAGCCACTTACACACTCATGTGCTTAAGACTTATTTATACTTCTCTGTTTTGTTCCTCATAGGCGATGTGGGATGTTTCCCATTTCTCTTCACTCTTACCTTTATTATTTTAGCCAATTGGGCTTAATAATTTAGGTCCAACAATCCCCCACATGAATAGAAATGACTCTAAACATATGCAGACTAAATGCAGACTCAATAGACTCTAAAAAACTATACTTATTATAATCATGACTAGACTAGACAGACTTATCAAAAATGTTTGCGAAAAATTCACTGTGTTTGTGTTGGTGGCATTTTTAAGCCTTGAACCACTCATAGTTAATATATGTCGGGTTTACTTTACCAGAAGGTGAACATGATGTCTTGAACCAACCGGTGTTTTATGTAGACCGAGACAACAAGCATAACGCAGCTTCATTTTCTCGTAGAACTTAGTTCTCTATTGTGTTCACTGTGGCCCTGAACTATTCCTGGTTTTCATGAGTGAGCTTAGAGAATATAGCCTTGCATTCATTCTCCTAGAAACTGCTCCATTTAACACTCATTAGGTGATTGACCATGAAAAGTATTGAGTAATACTCCGCTTTAGAAGCTATGGAATCATTAAAAGCTTATGCTTATCCTTCTCATATTCTTTAGCACTTTTATCATCTTAGGAGCTGGGAAGAGACTACTTTGTCTCAAGTGCTTTGGTTAGATTCTGTTTGATTTTGTTTTCCCTTTGAACCTACGTCTTGGGATCTCCAGTCATGATAGGTAGGGTTGCAGTCAAGCATCCTCATTCGTTATAGGCTTTAAACCCATTCCTTTTGATGATTTAGCAACAACATCTCGTGACAAACCTTTTGTAAACGGATCCGCTAGGTTGTCAGCCGATTTGATGTAGTCTATTGTGATTACACCAGTTGAGATAAGTTGTCTAATGGTTTTCTGCCGCCTTCTGATGTGACAAAATTTACCATTGTAGAGATTACTCTGAGCCCGAGCTATAGCTGATTGACTATCACAATGTCTGGCACAGGTTTCTCCCACATAGGAATATCTTCCAAAAAATTTCTAAGCCATTCAGCTTCTTCTGCTGCTTTGTCTAAGGCTATGAACTCAGATTCCATTGTTGATCTGGCTAACACTGTTTGTTTGGTAGATTTCCATGATATTGCTGCTTCTCCTAGTGTAAAGACATATCCACTCGTGGATTTTGAGTTTTTAGAATCTGATATCCAGTTAGCATCACTGTATCCTTCTAAAACTGCTGGTTCGTTACCATAGTGAACCCCAAAATTTTTGGTGTAGCGCAAGTAATTGAGTACCTTTGTTATAGCTTTCCAGTGTGTATAACCTTGATTACTTGTATATCGACTAAGTATGTTTACTGCATGCGCTAGATCTGGTCTAGTACAATTGGTCAAGTACATGAGACTTCCAATCACACGTGCATACTCGTTTTGTGAAACCGCTTCACCTGAATTCTTTGTCAAGTGCATTTGGGGATCTAATGGAGTTTTTGCCGTACTCTTACAGTAATTTTTAAATCTCTCTAATATTGTTTGAGCATAATGAGATTGGGTTAAGATAATGCCGTTTAAATTTCTTGTGACTTTAACCCCGACAATTACATCTGCTAATCCCAAGTCTTTCATCTCAAATTTCCCTTTGAGCATGTTTTTTGTTTGATTGATAATATCTTTATTGCTTCTAATAATGAGCATATCATCTACATATAGACATAGCAAAACATACGCATTTTTGGTAGTTTTGTAGTATATGCATTTGTCACATTCATTTATTTTGAAACCATTTGACATCATTGTATTTTCAAATTTTTGGTGCCATTGTTTAGGAGCTTTCTTAAGTCCATAAAGTGACTTTACAAGTCGGCATACTTTGTCTTCCTGTTCGGGAATGACAAAACCTTCAGGTTGTTTCATGTAAATTTCCTGTTCTAAATCACCATTTAGAAAAACGGTTTTTACATCCATTTGATGGATTTCTAGGTCTCTTAAGGCTGCGATTGCTATCATCAGTCTTATTGATGTTATTCTCGTTACTGGAGAATATGTATCAAAATAGTCCAAACATTCCTTTTGTCGGAATCCTTGAACTACAAGCCTAGATTTGTATTTTCCACTAGGTTTTTGTGTCATTATCCATTTATTTCCTAATGCTTCGCAGCCAGGTGGTAAATCTGTTATGTACCATGTATAATTTAACATGATAGAATCAAATTCACTCCTGACAGCTTCGTTCCAAAATGGAGCTTCAGGTGAAGCCATGGCTTCTGCCAAAGTTTTTGGAACATTTTCTAATAAAAATGCCGTTAGGAAATCTTCACCAAAAGATTTTTCTTTTCGAGCAATTTTGCTTCTTCGAGGTTCATCTTTTTCTTCATTTTCTGAAATATCATTTATAGAAATCTCGACGTTTGTCTCAATTTCTGAGTTTTGTCATTGTCTCTTTCTTCTCGAGTTCGTTTTGAACCTTGTTTTTCCTTATATGGAAAAATATTTTCGAAGAAAGATGCATTTCTTGATTCTATGACTGTATTTTCATGAATGTATAATATTGCAGATTTATGTACCAGAAATCGATAAGCATTACTGTTATGTGCATATCCGATGAAGATGCAATCCACTGTTTTAGGTCCAATAGTGACATTTTTTTGTGGTGGTACCGCAACTTTTGCCAAGCACCCCCACACTTTGAGGTATTTATACGAAGGTAAATTACCTTTCCATAATTCATATGAAGTTTTGCCAGTTACTTTGTGTGGAATTTTGTTGAGGATATAATTAGTGGTAAGCAACGCTTCCCCCCCCCACATGTTCTGGGGTAACCCAAATTCCTGCAACATTGCATTCATCATCTCTTTTAGAGTTCGATTCTTGCGTTCAACAACTCCATTAGATTCTGGTGAGTAAGGAGCTGTAGTTTGATGGATTATTCCATGTTCTTTACAAAATGCATTGAATGGACCATCATACTCGCTTCCTCTGTCGCTTCTAACTACTTTAATAGTTGTTTTAAGCTGATTTTCGACCTTGAGTTTAAATTCTTTAAATTTTTCTAAGGTTTCGTCTTTGCTATGTAATAAATATACATAACAATATTTGTATGTATTTTAAATCACATAAATTGGTGTGAATTAAATCTAGAGGTTTATTAGTTCTTTCAACACGAGGTGATGGCGTTTTTGTGAGCTTAGCCTGTACGCATACTTCACATTTTTGTTTACTTGTTTTGCATTTAGGAAGTAGATTTAAATTCATTAATCTTTGTATAGATTTGTAGTTTACATGGCCTAATTGATACACTAAATATGAATCTTTGCTACTGCCAAGTTAACAGTTGTGATTATAGTACTTTAGATTCAATCCAGAGGACCAGTCTACACTTTACTCTTATAAATTTCAATATCAAGCTAAGAAGAAAATGGTTTTCAATTCAATTGGTGACGCGGAAAACAAGTAAACTAGAGTTTGATTCAATTTAACAAGAAGCTAGCCTAGGGTATTTCATTGGGTGTTGAGCGAGAGCCAAACAATTATTCAAGCGCGATGCAGTGCTTTCTAGAACTCGGATCACTCAGCTGGAGCACCCCACTGTCGTGGTGGTGATCTCTTTGCTGGTCGATCCCATCATCTAACTGTCGTTGAGATGAGAAACGACTGCAAGCCTTAGAGATCAGGTCCGATCAGTTCACTTACTACCCTAATATCTACTTTCGCTGATTAGGCGATAAACTTAGGATCTAACATCAAGTGATCAGATTAATGGAAGCCTTAAGAATAGTATGGATGAAGAATAATCAAGAATAGCTTATCTATGTTTAGCTCATATTTCAACACCCTAAAACCCCTAGGCGAGCTAGATCACTACTCAATCATGATGCAAGCAATCAAAGACATAGATCCTGAATGAAACTGCATAATAAAAGAGATAGAAAGAGGGTTCAGGATAATCTTCTCTATGGTGAGACAGATGGAGCCTTCTCCCTTTACAATCCAAAAGCCCAAAAGTCTCCAATGGTTTTCTTCTGTCTAGAATAGCGTAGAATGGTAAAGAGAAACAGAAAATATGATATATCAAAGCCACAGGCGGCTGGGAGAGAAAATATGGATAATTAGGGCAAATCCCGTAATGATTGTAGTTTCCTTAAAAATCTCTGCCGCTAGAACACTCACTCGGAACAGTCACTCGGGTTGCTCCGCTATCCAGAACAGTCATCAAGACTGTTCTGCGTGAAAACCACCAAATTGCATTGTTTTCTGCCTCTTTTGTTCCAGCTGGTCCATCTCCCATCCAATGCAACTCCAGACCTGTAATGACTCCAAAAGGACTAGAAAGACTCGATAAAGACTTGAAAACCAATTTAAAAGCATATATACAAGATGTATAAAACACCATATATCAATTCCCCCAGACTTAGATCCTTGTTTGTCCTCAAACAATGTCAAGTGTCAAGAACAGGGAGAAAGGTTTGAAAGTGTGGGAACTCTCCTATTCTCAGCAACCATACTTTAACCACGAATCTCTGAACCATACAAGCAGTAAAAGTAGGACAACACACCCTTACCGGAACCCCACTGACTGCTGTTCAAAAATCGGCTCCATAGTCTTCATCTCAAACCTGAAAAAGAAACACTATCGAGACAGAACTCCCTATATTCATTTAAGAGTAGCGTGAGCTTCTCATCACAGGCATCATTCAGGGTAGACAGACTAGGTGTGGAACAGGTTATTTAATGGTGGAGTTAAAAGTGTTTAGGGGCTACCATTTCATTGAAGAGGATGCAGGATATCACACAAAATGACAAGAGAGGATAGATCCATTGATGTCCACAGCCTCTACTCGTTTTTGCTCTATCTGGTGCGACTGTTCTGATGACGGAACAGGCAACTGATTGTTCTGCGTTCCACTTTCCTTTTGGTACCCACTCCTTTGCTCGATCTTTCCAGTGGCTCATATTTCTTTGATCTCATCCCCTTCTCCATCACCTTTTTTTTTTCTTTTTGAAGACTGATATGGTGATGTGACAAAGAAGGAGGTCATACATGATGGTTCTGAGTGCCACTGGTGATTCTGATTTCGCAACCATCCTGGTTCTCCACCCCTGCTCTTGCGCAGTTCATTGGTTATGGAGCGGTTGCTCCCTTAATCTGCTTGTTCTCCTTTATGCCATAATTTCTGGAGCAGTAACGAGTAGGAGGCTGCGTTGATCCTTTCCTCTCCGACCTTTTTGCACATATCTGCACATATGACACTGAAAAACAAATGCATGAAGGTGGAATAAAGGCTAAGGTGCAGGGTGGGAACTAGCTAAAGATGAGCTAGCCACTCAGGATCAGCAAGATGGATAAAAAGGATAAGAAGTCCTGAGTGTGTTCTCGTTTCCCTGATCTAATGCCTATAACAAGAAGAATTTCAGTCAAGATTAGGTTCAAGTAAGGTGGAGTTAAGTCTACCCAGTGTAACCTGATCGGCTGAGAACTTCTGGAGAATCAAGTGAGATATGTCAGGGTGTTCCAGGTCCACATGTGTGTCTTTCGCCACTGCTAAGGTCACTGAATAAGATAAATAAAGCACGAGGTGGTCAGTGATCAACACGGAATAAGGTCCTAATTCCCACAAATTTTGACTGACTCAATAAAAACTGACTCAAATTGACCCAAAAGAAAAACAAAAGAAAGAAACGAGTTAGTAAACGACGAAAACCCTCCCCCAGACTTACTTCACAACGTCCCTGGTGTGAAAATAAATCAGAGAGAAGGTGAAAACAAGAATAAACATTTTTTTTTTATTTTTTTTATCTTTTTTTTGGGTCGAGATACTTACCTGAGTGGAGCAGGCGCTCCATGAAAATTCTGGGTGTTCTGTCGTCAGATGGTCGCCTGGAACAACCGCTCTTTTCAGGGGGTAGGTTGTTCCGTTTCTGCAACCCAGAATTTTTGAAGTATCTCGAATTTTTATGCTTTTTGACCTGAAACTCAATAAACTAAAACGAAAATAAGCAACCAAAAACAAAAGCAAGTTATATTTATACTTATCAGTGGGTTGCCTCCCACCAATCGCTTGGTTTAAGTCACTAGCTTGACTTGGTGACAGGGATCAGTCGGGTTGATCATGAGGACTTGTTCCAAAACAAGCTCCACAATCAGACATGTTCAACTTCAGAACTCTACTCAGCAACCCTTTCACAGCTGCTTTTCCTTTCTCCTTCAGCTCATGTGTGAGAATAGCTCTGACTTTAGAGAAAGGTTTAGAGGTACCCTTGCACTTTACCTCGTACTCAATGGAGTTCCCATCACACTTGAGAGGTATCAAAGTCGTTGTAGTATAGTGGTAAGTATTCCCGCCTGTCACGCGGGTGACCCGGGTTCGATCCCCGGCAACGGCGCCAAAACTTGATACACTAAATATGAATCTTTGCTACTGCCAAGTTAACAGTTGTGATTATAGTACTTTAGATTCAATCCAGAGGACCAGTCTACACTTTACTCTTATAAATTTCAATATCAAGCTAAGAAGAAAATGGTTTTCAATTCAATTGGTGACGCGGAAAACAAGTAAACTAGAGTTTGATTCAATTTAACAAGAAGCTAGCCTAGGGTATTTCATTGGGTGTTGAGCGAGAGCCAAACAATTATTCAAGCGCGATGCAGTGCTTTCTAGAATTCGGATCACTCAGCTGGAGCACCCCACTGTCGTGGTGGTGATCTCTTTGCTGGTCGATCCCATCATCTAACTGTCGTTGAGATGAGAAACGACTGCAAGCCTTAGAGATCAGGTCCGATCAGTTCACTTACTACCCTAATATCTACTTTCGCTGATTAGGGATACTAAGCTCATTCAATACATGTCAAGCTATCTCCTAAGCGGTTAGCTAGGCGATATACTTAGGATCTAACATCAAGTGATCAGATTAATGGAAGCCTTAAGAATAGTATGGATGAAGAATAATCAAGAATAGCTTATCTATGTTTAGCTCATATTTCAACACCCTAAAACCCCTAGGCGAGCTAGACCACTACTCAATCATGATGCAAGCAATCAAAGACATAGATCCTGAATGAAACTACATAATAAAAGAGATAGAAAGAGGGTTCAGGATAATCTTCTCTATGGTGAGACAGATGGAGCCTTCTCCCTTTACAATCCAAAAGCCCAAAAGTCTCCAATGGTTTTCTTCTGTCTAGAATAGCGTAGAATGGTAAAGAGAAACAGAAAATATGATATATCAAAGCCACAGGCGGCTGGGAGAGAAAATAGGGATAATTAGGGCAAATCCCGTAATGATTGTAGTTTCCTTAAAAATCTCTGCCGCTAGAACACTCACTCGGAACAGTCACTCGGGTTGCTCCGCTATCCAGAACAGTCATCAAGACTGTTCTGCGTGAAAACCACCAAATTGCATTGTTTTCTGCCTCTTTTGTTCCAGCTGATCCATCTCCCATCCAATGCAACTCCAGACCTGTAATGACTCCAAAAGGACTAGAAAGACTCGATAAAGACTTGAAAACCAATTTAAAAGCATATATACAAGATGTATAAAACACCATATATCACTAATCTTTCATGCCATATATTAAAAGACTCAACCAAATAAGCAGCTGGCTCTTTCTTATTCATTGAAACTTTTGGAGCTACAACTTTCGGAAGGACTGTCATTACATTCAACTTAGCAAGTCCACCCGTAACATACCCCTTTCCCAAATACATCCTATTCTTCCTAATCACGAGCTTGTCCGCCTCAAAACTTATGGCGAATCCATTTTTCCTGAGCAAAGTTTCCGAGACCAGGTTCTTCCTCATGTCAGGCACATGCTTCACATTCGTCAGAGTGACCTCACGTCCAGATGTCATCTTCAAAATCACATTGCCGCGTCCTTCAATCTTGGAGACTGCAGTGTTTCCCATCCTGAGCTTCTCATGAGTCTCGCTTTTCTGATAGGTGTTGAACATCGCCCTATCGGTGCTAATGTGGGTGGTTGCACTAGTGTCATACCACCATTCCTTGGGGTTGTTGCTTTCAACCATGTTGGCCTCAGTCACCACATCAACGAGATCCTCCTCAGTGAGATTTGCCTGAGCCTTCTCATCCTTGATCTTTTTGGACACTCAACAGTCTTGTGCCTCACTTTGTGGCAGTAGTGACATTTCCCCTTGAACTTCTCCACATTCGCATTGATCTCAATACCTTTGTTCTTGAAGTTTTTTCCAGAAGCCTTCAAGGCTGCAGCAGTTTTGGAAGGCTTGGCAGGAGAATTAGCGTGTGCCTTTCCTTTGCCTTTGTGCTCAGCCATGTTGACACTGTGCTCCTTAGCAGTGACCTTGTCAGCAGTTCGGTTTCTGGATTCCATCTGAAGCCTCATGATGAGCTCCTCGAGCCCCATTTTCTTCTTCTTGTGCTTCAAGTAGTTTTTGAAATCCGCATAGCTTGGAGGAAGCTTTTCAATGAAGCTGAGAGTTGTGAATGTCTCGCAGATGGACATTCATTCAGCAGCGATTTCATGGCAAATAAGCTGAAGTGCTTCCACCTGATCCATGATGGGTTTTGAATCCACAATTTTGAAGTCGTGGAATTTTGAGACCACATACTTCTGGCAGTCAGCGTCCTCACCTCCGTACTTCTTGTCCAGTGATCTCCATAGCTCTTTCGCCGTGGGAATCTCACAGTAGACACGGTACAATGGGTCAATGAGACGACCCAAAATGTAACGTTTGCAGATGAAGTCGGAATGCACCCAACAGTTGCAAGACTGTGAACATCATCAATCCAGTACGGAATCAGGGGCTTGTCCTCTTGGATGAAGCTGGAACTTGTCCAGCTTCATTGTTATCAGGAAGAACATCATCTTCTTCTGCTACGTTTTGAAGCCTTTGCCAACAAACTTGTCTGGCATCAGTCCTTGAGTGAACACACTGGGGACAGCCGGAGGAGCTTGAACTGCCACCGGACCACTTGCAGTTGCTGAAACTGAACCCGTCTGATAAAAACCAGCATCGAATAGACTCCGGCGAGTGGTTTCATCAGCATCATTTCCCGCAGAGAGGATAGTGCTTGTTGTTGCTGCAGCGGTTGAAGCTGTGATGTTTCCAGCGGTTGTCACAGTTGCATCAGTGGCTGCAATGTTGAGTGGAGTTGTTGTGACATCAGTGGTGTCCATGGGGGTGTTGTTATCGTTCGTCATTTTTCTGTAGAGAAAACATGAAGACGGATTAGTACTCCAATCAACAAATAACATATTATTTTTAAGCAAAAAATAATAGTCTAAAATCGATTTTCATTTTTGGTGTTTGAACCAAATCATATCGATATAAGTCTCGAGAAAAACATTTTGCAAACTCGCTTAAAAACGTTCGCAGAAATCGTTGTGTATAGATTTAGAATGTTTCACAAACTTGCTTAAGAAAGCATTTATTGAAACGATTCATGTAAATAACATTTTGATAATGTATCAAAAACGTTTCGCGATAATGCTAGAAAGCAATCCGCAAAGCGTTATGAAACAAATAAGAAACGTTTCGCGGAAGGGCTATAAAGCAAATCGCAAACTCGTTTTCAAAAGAACATAGAAACGTTTCACGGAAGTGCTAGAAAGCAAATCGCAAACCCGGTTATAAGATAAGAACAAACGTTTCGCGGAAGTGCTAGAAAGCAAATCGCAAACACTGTTCCAAAACCCGTTTTTATTAATCGTTTTTTCAAACCGATTAGAGCTTTAAACGTAAAGTGATTTTGAGTTAAGATTGTAGACGCCGGAAAACCGGACTGACATAAACGATAAAATAAAAGCGATGTTAAGGAAATAGACGAATGTAAAAGACGAATACAAGAACGATAAGAAATTGTATTCGCAAAGAGACATGGAGTCGAGATATAATATATTTCCTTAACTCAAAATATTCGCTCCGTTAGTGAGACGGGACTTTACGAATATAGAGTCTCAGGATACAACCATGGCAGACGAATCACAGCTCACTCGTGATCGCCCTATCGAACTATAAACTCTACGAAACACTCTCGTATTTACGACTTACGCTAAGGGATTTTTGCTGTTGGTTTCGATGCGAAAAAAAAAATTAAACAATGAAGGAAGAGGAGAGACGATATTTAAAGAGACGGAGAAGACCCACTTCCCGCAATAGCTGCTGCACGTGTGCGAGAATCTCGCGGAGATCGAGGGAAGTTGAGTTCAAAAAAAAAAGAAGAAAATGAACATTTAACATGGTTGAAAGCAGTTTACAAAAAACAAAAAACATTTAACATGGTTCAAAGAAATTAAACTAGATGAAAGTAGACAAAAATCTAAAATCAGTTAAGGGTATACACACACAAACCCTTTCTTATTTCTTGGACAACAGATCAAAGAGAGAAAACAACATAGAGAAAACTAATTCTGTACTAGCTAGTAGTAAGAAATAAGATTCGTGTAGAAACTTGAGAACACATTTTCTCCCCTTGACTAAGCAAAAACCACACCAGTACTTGAAGTATCGTAATTGAAGTAGAGACACATTATTTCCTCGTGATCAGGGTCATTAACGCTTATTGAAACCCTCATCTTCTCCTACAAAGGTAAATAATTGTTAAAGAGACCAACCAATTGTGTTGTATCAGAAAGTAGACGATAACTAAAGAGAAACTAGTGTTAACGAATAAGTAGTTCCAACATATGGCATATCCTAGGGTTAAAGCATAGTTTTAATCAAAATCTACCAACATCATAGTAGTTATTAATTACTAGTGTCTCAAATAAACTGTGAAATAAGCTGAACGTTCAGTAGGAAACTGATTATGGAATATCAAAGCAAATATAAGTCACAGCCAGGAATGCAATTTTAAGAATTACCAAAATAAAATGTAAGAAAACTTACCTCTGTTGAATAAGGAAATAGTTTGTGAAGAGGAAGCACAATAGGGCCAGGTGAAACAGGGCATGTGATCAGTTCACTGAGTTCGTATATGTCGTCTATGATCTTCTTGTTGCCAATATTAACCCCCAAGAGCACGAATCCTTGATATCTTGCATTTTTCCATTATCTTATCCATTCGTCCATGTACATTTTGATCATATAGACTAGGATTTAGCCATGTTTAGGTTACATTTTGCATACATGAGTCTTTATCAGGTGTTGGAGTGCCACATGGAGTTCTTGAGGACATTTGGATGCATTTGGAGCTCAAAGGAGGTGAAATAGGTGATCATTGGACGAGCAGAGGGTGGGAGCGAGGTTCCGCAGCGACGTCATGAGGTCGCTCCAAAGCACCTCTCAGAGCGACCTAGCTGGAGCGACCCCGTGAAGTCGCTCGCCATATTCATCCCGTTGGAAGCCCAGAGCGACTTGCCCAGAGCGACGCACCGAGGTCGCTCGCATCTCACACCCCTCTCGGAGCGACCTCCCAAAGCGACACCCCGAGGTCGCTCGCGTCTCTATGGCGAGACGACACGAAGTGAAGCCCAGAGCGACCTCTCAGAGCGACCCACTGAGGTCGCTCCCGAAGGCCGGAGCGACTTGTCGCAGCGATGTGCCGAGGTCGCTCCACGTCTATTTGTTTGGCCGAATTCATGTTTTCTCAAGGGCCTTTTGGTCATTTCATTATGCACGTTTTTATTTTCTAAACTTATGTTTTAATACTCTGTAAGCCACCAGGAGGAGACTATCTTTTGATCTATTGAGAAATACACAAAACCTCTCTTGAGAAGTCCATCTCTTGGATTTTGATTGTTATGTTCTTGTGTTATTGTTGATTTCTTATCTATTTCTCTACATGATTAATCTGAAATCCAATATGGGTTTAAGAGGAATCATGGAGATTAGTGAGTAATCACCTTTTGAATTCATGGGTTAGGGAGATTAAGGGTGATTAGGTTAGTTCTAGGATGTTTTAGTGTAGATCATTCTTGTTCCTTGCTAGTAGAGTATTCCTAATGCATCTTCTGAGTTGGCCACTCAAAAGTTGATCAATAGGCATTTCCCACCCGAAAGGTGTTTGATGAAATGCCTGAGACAACTCTCCTAGGCTTTTAGTATACTTTGCCAAAGACATTTGTTGTTAAAGATGCTAAGATAGCTAATAGACTTGTTAGTAATGATTGCTTTCATATTATTCAACCAAAGACATTTGATGTTTGAGATATGTTAGCAAATGAGCATTCATCTAGACATAGAGCTTGCTTAGAATTGTGTCTAGGCTTAAGGTTGATAGTTTGATTGATCATTTGTCATCCTTAGTTCGATACTTGATCACCCAAGGTCTAATCCCTATACCCATGAGTTCTCTTTTCCCTTAGTCAAGAAAGTATCATTCTGTTATTGCTTTCTAGTTTTAGTCATAGCTTAAAACTCATCTAAATCATTGGTTGCACTTAGATTAAGTGAGTACTTGCATTCTCAGTGCTTTGATATCCCTCAGAACTGGTTCGACAATCACTATACTACAACATTTGTCTTAGGAGCCTTGAAAACTCCTAACATCAAATTGGCGCCGTTGCCAAATTCTGAGTAGATTTGAACATTGAGATTTAGTCACTTACTTGAGACTAAGTCATTTTTATTTTTTTTTGTTACTGATTCTTCTTCTTCACCTACCTTTAACTTTCAGGTGTATGAACTTGAGGAGCAGGGGTCCATCAAACCTAGTTCCAATAGTAGCAGACATCAGAGCTTTAGAGAGGGAGTGTGTTAAGCTAGAAGAGAAGAAGAACAACAAGCCCACTTGCAGCGATTGGATATTGATATGGCAGATCCACCGCAAGGGGCAGAACACCAACCGCGGGCAGCTCGACCCATTGGTACTTATGACCGGCCCAACATTCTTGGTCATAGACTAGGAATCCGAGCACCGGCTGTGGCAGCCAACAACTTTGAGGTCAAGTCAGGACTCCTCAACGTGATCGAGAACAACAAATATCATGGCTTGGCTTTAGAGGACCCATTCGATCACTTGGACAGGTTCGACAGCTACTGTGGGTTGTCAAAAACCAATGGTGTGTCAGAGGATGCCTTAAAGCTGAAGTTATTCCCTTTCTCTTTGGGGGATAAGGCACGTCAGTGGGAGAAGTCTCTACCCAGCGACTCTATCACTACTTGGGATGAGTGCAAGAGAGCATTCTTGGAGAAATTCTTCTCATCCTCAAGAACTGCTAAGCTGAGAAATGAGATCTCCAGTTTCCAACAGAAGAACTTGGAAGGCTTCAGTGAAGCCTGGGAGAGATTCAAGGGCTACCAAGCTCAATGCCCACACCATGGTTTCTCTAAGGAGAGCTTGCTGAGCACATTCTACCGTGGTGCTCTTCCTAAGTACAGGGCCAGACTGGATACAGCTAGCAATGGGTTCTTCTTGGGGAGAACTGAGGAAGATGCAGAGGAGCTGGTTGACAACATGGTAAAGAGTGATGCAGTCTACAGTGGAGACCACGACAGAAACAGTCGAACAGATGATAAGCAGACGAGGAAGGAGTTGAAAGCTCTACAGGATAAGATAGACATCCTCCTTGCTGATAAAGCCACACAAGAGCAGCTGCACTTTGTTGGTAACCCAAGCCAAGAGACACCACCTGTTGTCCATGAGGTTGAGGGTTTGGAAGGTCAGGAAGAGCTGTGTTTCATCAACAACAATGGTAGCTGGTACAAAAAAGAGCCCAACTTTCAGTACAACAACTACCAACAGAAATCCTACCCCAACAACCAACAGAGTGGTTATCCGCCTCGAAACAACCAGCAAGGCAGCTATCAACCTCATCAAAACCCCTCATCTGGTTCCTCTGCTCCTCAAGAGAGCAGCACTGACACCCTGCTGAAACAAATCTTGGAGTCTCAGACTAGAAGTGAGAAGCATGTTGGTTATGAGTTGAAGAACCTTCATTCCAAGATTGATGGGAGCTACAATGAGCTCAACAACAAGTTCTCACATCTTGCTTCTACAGTCAAGAATTTAGAGAATCAGTTTGCTTCCATGAACACTCACCAGACTCGCCAGCAAGGATCTCTACCTGGAAAATCTGACCAAAACCCCAAGGAGGCCAAAGCTATCACCCTTAGGAGTGGTAAGCAGTTACCTCCTACAACCCTCACCAAGGATGCTGAGAAACTAGGTGAGGAGGTGGCCATCAACTTAGATGATGAAGTGGTGATTGTTGATGAGAAAATCAATGATGAAATCTTGGAGAAGATTGTGGAAGCCAAGGGTAAAGGAAAGGTTGGGGAAGAGAAGAAAACAGTGAAAGATGGTGAAGTTCTTGCTCCAGCAAGTGAGAATTCTTTTGTTCCTCCTCCCTATGAACCCAAACTACCATTCCCTGGTAGATTCAAGAGGCAGCTGCTAGAGAAGTACAAGGCTTTGTTTGACAAGCAAATGAGTGAAGCTCAGGTTGCAATGCCCATCATCGATGCTTTCATGTTGATTCCTCAATACAACAAGTTCCTGAAAGATGTTGTAGCTGCAAAGAAAAAGGAAATGGAAAGCATGATGATTCTTACCCATGAGTGCAGTGCCATCATCCAAAGGCTTGATGTTCCAGAGAAGTTAGAGGATCCAGGATGCTTCACACTACCTTGTGCTCTTGGACCTATGATATTTGAGAAATGTCTCTGCGATTTGGGAGCTAGTGTCAGCGTGATGCCTTTGTCTGTTGCAAAGAAGCTTGGATTCACTCAGTACAAGAAGTGTAAACTCTCTCTGGTGTTAGCTGATCGTTCAGTGAAGTACCCTGTGGGCATCTTAGAGGACCTACCTGTGAAGATTGGAAAATATGAGATACCTACAGATTTTGTGGTGCTTGAGATGGGTGAGGAGGCTCAAGACCCATTGATTCTTGGAAGGCCATTCTTAGCTACAGCAGGAGCAATTGTTAAGGTGAAAGAGGGCACGATTGATCTCCATTTGGGTAAAGGGCATGTTCTCCACTTTGACATCAAGGAGAAAATGAAGAAACCAACTGTGTTCGGGCAAGCCTTCTACATTGAAGAGATGGGCACTCTTACTGATGAGCACCTTGAAGAGTTACCACCTGAGGACGACGAGGAGGGAGCATCTCCCTCTACTCATTCTCCATAGAAGGTAACCCACTACTTTCCCTTGTATATACCATTTCGTTTTTGCATATTAGTTTTCTCTTTTTGGGTATCTCTCTCTCCTTGACAACACAGAGACTGTGTCATTTAAGTTTGGGGGAGGTACCAAGTATTTGATCACGTTTGCTTTGATGATTTGAGTCTCATGCATTGCATTATACATATATATTTGCATAAAAAAAAAAAAAAATTCATTTAGTTTGCATCATTGGCATTTCTAGGAGAGTCTAGAGCATATAGGTTGCATTTACTTGCATTGGGAGCAATGATTTTAAATGCCTTGTAAAGAACACTACGTTGCACCTGAGTAGCTTTTGCACCTCTCAAAAAGACTTGTATGTTTCGAGCCTTGAAAACTCTTCCTGAAACTTGTTGATTGCTGAAACTCAGTCTTTGAAGCCAACTACAACCTTATTTGAACTAACGAACTTAATGCTTCTTGCTCATGGTCCCTTGTGTACTGAGTCATGGCTATACACACCTGAGTTGTCACATCCTTTATGCCAATCTTATTCTGACAAACTCTAGTGGTAGACCACTCCCAAAACCTTTCCCTCCTTTTAAGCTTTCATTGTTTGATGAGTGAGGCCTTCTTCGGAAAGTCTTACATGTGCATAATGTTGAGAGTATCGGGAACGACAATGCTTGATCTTCATTCTTGCTAGATTGGGCACTCTATTGTCTAGCTATAGGTGGGGGGGGGGTGAGAGTTGTGATTATGATTTAGGAGCAATGAAAAAGGAAAATAAATAACTCTTTGTGTTTAAGTGAATTGTCTTACTGGGATAAGTAGAAAAAAACATCTAGCTCAAGTTATGAAAAGTCTTGGCCCCCATTTAAAAAAAAAAAAAAAAAGAAATAAAATATGAAAAGAAAAGAAAAAGAAAGAAAAAGGGGGCTAGCAAAGTTGTTAGGAGCTAAGTAATGTTTTGAGGTTGTGAAAAATCCCTTGTAGATTTCAAAGAGAAAGAGTTAATGTTCTTAGGATCTTTTGGTGAGAGATGTGAGTTGGGTTTGACATTTGAGAATGATTGTGTAATTGTATGTTTGGGAAAAGGGTAGAACAATGGAGATTGAGCATTGTATGCATGAGTTGATCCCTTTCTTAGATATATTATGTGCAATGTCAAGGCTACTTGTTTCGAGATTAAACCACCTTAAAGATTTTATGTTTCGAACCTCTTGAATCACTTGAATAAAAGCCTTCCCTCACCCAACCAAATGACTTGGACCAACTGACCATTTGCAAGAATTCACTTGATGCTATGCTTAATGAACTTGAGAGTTGGCTGATTTGCATGTGTGAATGCATGATGATGAGTGTAGGGATGAAAAGAGTTGAATAGGCCGAGAGAAGGTAGAGTATAATAAGAGAGGTGTACTAATGCTGAATTTAGATGTTGATTTGAGTGCTTTGTGTGTTTCTTTTGGCTATGAGCTCTCACTTTCAAACCTCTCTCCCTATGAGTTCTAGAAAGTTCACTTGTGGACAAGTAAAAGAACAAGTTTGGGGGAGTTGATATCTTGCATATTTCCATTATCTTATCCATTCGTCCATGTACATTTTGATCATATAGACTAGGATTTAGCCATGTTTAGGTTACATTTTGAATACATGAGTCTTTATCAGGTGTTGGAGTGCCACATGGAGTTCTTGGGGACATTTGGATGCATTTGGAGCTCAAAGGAGGTGAAATAGGTGATCATTGGACGAGCAGAGGGTGGGAGCGAGGTTCCACAGCGACGTCATGAGGTCGCTCCAAAGCACCTCTCAGAGCGACCTAGCTGGAGCGACCCCGTGAAGTCGCTCACCATATTCATCCCGTTGGAAGCCCAGAGCGACTTGCCCAGAGCGACGCACCGAGGTCGCCCGCATCTCATACCCCTCTCGGAGCGACCTCCCAAAGCGACACCCCGAGGTCGCTCGCGTCTCTATGGCGAGACGACACGAAGTGAAGCCCGGAGCGACCTCTCAGAGCGACCCACTGAGGTCGCTCCCGAAGGCCAGAGTGACTTGTCGCAGCGACGTGCCGAGGTCGCTCCACGTCTATTTGTTTGGCCGAATTCATGTTTTTTCAAGGGCCTTTTGGTCATTTCATTATGCACGTTTTTATTTTCTAAACCTATGTTTTAATACTCTGTAAGCCACCAGGAGGAGACTATCTTTTGATCTATTGAGAAATACACAAAACCTCTCTTGAGAAGTCCATCTCTTGGATTTTGATTGTTATGTTCTTGTGTTATTGTTGATTTCTTATCTATTTCTCTACATGATTAATCTGAAATCCAATATGGGTTTAAGAGGAATCATGGAGATTAGTGAGTAATCACCTTTTGAATTCATGGGTTAGGGAGATTAAGGGTGATTAGGTTAGTTCTAGGATGTTTTAGTGTAGATCATTCTTGTTCCTTGCTAGTAGAGTATTCCTAATGCATCTTCTGAGTTGGCCACTCAAAAGTTGATCAATAGGCATTTCCCACCCGAAAGGTGTTTGATGAAATGCCTGAGACAACTCTCCTAGGCTTTTAGTATACTTTGCCAAAGACATTTGTTGTTAAAGATGCTAAGATAGCTAATAGACTTGTTAGTAATGATTGCTTTCATATTATTCAACCAAAGACATTTGATGTTTGAGATATGTTAGCAAATGAGCATTCATCTAGACATAGAGCTTGCTTAGAATTGTGTTTAGGCTTAAGGTTGATAGTTTGATTGATCATTTGCCATCCTTAGTTCGATACTTGATCACCCAAGGTTTAATCCCTATACCCATGAGTTCTCTTTTCCTTTAGTCAAGAAAGTATCATTCTGTTATTGCTTTCTAGTTTTAGTCATAGCTTAAAACCCATCTAAATCATTGGTTGCACTTAGATTAAGTGAATACTTGCATTCTCGGTGCTTTCATATCTCTCAGAACTGGTTCGACAATCACTATACTACAACATTTGTCTTATGAGCCTTGAAAACTCCTAATATCAATCCTCCAGTGATTAATTTATCTGTTGAAACAAAAGATTTCATCAAGAAATATTCTGTACACTAAAACAAGAATGACAACTTCGATAGCAATTAAGCAAATTATGAAAGGAATTAATAAGGTACTTGTTGAACCGGTTATGTTTAAGCTTGCTTTGTTCTGCTTCTCAAATACCTCCACACCAGTGACTTTGATTGGATAATCTCCCCAGCCTACAACAGTCAGTTATTAATGCTAGTAAAGAGTACACGATTCATAACAAACAAAAAAGTACACACCAGGAGATATATAAAGTCAAAGATAGATAAACATGATAGGTTGTGATAGATCCAGATCCAGATTCAGTTGTTTTGTCTTTAATTCTGCAGCCAATCCTATAGACTTCTAATTCCAAAACAAACCACTTATTTTTATATTGTTCGACAACCAAATTTTATGGTGACTTACTTTCCGTTAACCAAGTCAAAATGAGATTATTGAAAAGTTGTGTAAGCTTTCAACTCCTAATAATATTGTTTTGTAGATAACATAGAAAGACATAGAACAATGTTATGAGGAGCAAACCGCAGTCTTGGAAAGGGATGGCTAGCAAAGTAGGCAAGCAGAAGAGTGATAGGATCAAAAGGAACATTGGATAAACGTGAGGAATCGCCATTGCTTGGCACTCAAAGATCTTCAAAAGAGGAATTGAACTCTCTTTAGTTTAACAAATACTTATTGTTAAGTAGTCTCCGTCTACCCACATGCCACATGTCCTGCATGATACATTTATAGTCAATAGATTACAGTATTTTTACTATAATAATTAGGGTGTTTGTTTAAAGAATTTTTTGCTAAACATTGTTTAAAGTATTATCCACATATATATATATACTGGTCTTCCACGAGTTAGGGTGTCGGTTTATAGATAAACTAGTATAACCTTCCGTGCTTAGCACGGATCAATTTCATTGTCTTCCAAAATTATACGATCATAAAATTGCCATGACTTATCAATAACAAATTATTATTATAGTTATATATCTTCTAAACCTACCTAACACATTGTTATATAAATTTAGAAGTAGTTGCCTTCAAACAAAGCGACGTGAGTTGCCAAAACAATTTTTTTATTTTTTTCCAAGAAATGAAGACACAATAAATGCTTATATATATATATATATATATATATATAATTGTTATATGTGTGTATAAAATATACTGCATAAAATATTGGTTTCATAGACGTGTTTAATCTATAAATGTTGATACAAATATTGATTATACATCAAATGAATATTTATTTGTTGACATGTTTTCATGTTTGAAATATATATATCTGCAAAAATACCATTGATAGATTAGTGAAATTACAAATTTAAATTTCTTTTTCAATTTCTGCTTCACGTAACTTAAATTTTGTCTCTCTGCTATATAAGAAATGTCTACAAAACTTAGTTCCGTATTTTGAAACAGATATTTAGATATAAATGATTATACTTTTTATCCACAAGCATAGTTTTCCACGTTGAAAATAACTTAGGTTTGTGGTAATGGAATTCTCATTTTAATAACATCTTCAGTTTAATAATATCTTCAGTTTAAATCATGTAGATTGAATCATATTGTTTTTTGTTTACGAATACATATTATATTTTTTAATGAAAAGTTAAGAAAGAATTTCTTTGCAAAATCAAGCCAAAGAAGATGAACAGTGGATAAGAAAGAAAAATGTAGAAAATTTGATTGACTCAGATTTTTAAAATTTTGCTTCGGATTTATATAGCGTATGAAACTGTTGACATAACTGGAAGTTACATAACATATGTGAACGTGTGATGATGCTAGTTTGCAAAATAAGGATTCTTTCGTTGGCAGTTAAAATATTTATGATCAAATAAACTTATTGTAATTTGTTTTTTGTTTTTTTTTTTAATTTTGTAAACACTTGCCATATGTTAAATTTTGATTGGTGGAGTGACTTGTGCTTTAGTATATAAGGAATTGTATTTTGTTATATATTTTAGTCTGCCACGAGTTAGGTGGTGACAATATATTTTAGTCAATAGATAATAGTATTTTGCGATACTAGTTAGGCTGTTTTCTAAATTATTTCTTAACGCAATTATTATAACGGTTAATTACATAGATACATTTAATGAACTAAAAATATTATATTATAATTTTCATTATTAAATTATATTTCCTTTTAATACAAGTTTTCTTTTATATTCTTCATAAATAACATATATAATAAAAATACATTATTAAAAGAAACAATTTTAAAATTTTAAAAACAAAATACATTTCTACATAATATATTTAAGAGTAATTGCACTCTATATACATCAATAATAATTTAATTTGCAAGAATGGAATTTCTACTATACATTTTTTTATAGTGACACCGGTACCCCTATTTCTCCTCGACCAAACCTATTAGCTCATTTGTATTTTCATTCGTATTTTCATTTGTATCTAAACGAAACCTATCGCTTTTCCACTTTCTCTTGTTTACCTTCCTGAAACATTTATTCTCTCTTTACTATCTCAAATCAAACTCTCCACATCCTCTCGGCTAATCCGTCGCACGCACACACAACGTCACCGACACCATTGTCTTCTTAGGTGACTCTCCCCCATCACCAACCAACAAGCCACTCAACCCCCAACCACCAATCAACTCTCACGCCGACTCTCCTCCTATCTCCATGACGGCCTCCCTCAGCGCCGCCCATGGATGGAACTCATAGACCGGAGCACTCACCGACTCCATCTCCTAGATATGTAAGAATCTCGCCTATTTCAAGGTTAACCCTACGCCACAATCGTCTCTCTTGTTCTCCCCTCCTCCCTACTCTCGCATCCCTTCTCACACCTTGTCCTCCTCTCTCTCTGATAGATCCTTGATCAATGTAATTATGTAAACTCTTATATTCGAATCGTAAAGAAATACAATATCTCTCAGCTTTGTAGTATGAAAACAATCTAAGCTCTCATGGCGAACTTAAGACTGCATCATCGATCTCATAGCGATCGAGTGTTCTAGACTCATAGTGTCTTCAGAACTTATAACATACAAAATATAATTCGAAAATAGAGAAGTACTTGACTCTTTATACAATATGAGTAGAATAATATTGTAACTGCAAAACCTCGCTTGTAAGGAGAGGCTTTCACTTCAATCGTCATTCTTCACTTCAATCTTCATTCTTCCAACTCCTTAGCCTTCTCACTCTTCTTATTCCTCCTATAATATGTGTTATGGTATCTATCAATGCCCCTCCCATCGAAACCGAGCTTGCCCTCAAGTTGGAACGAAGGAAAACACTCCACAAACTCCCACGACAACATCCAAGAATCCTCTACACTCGATTTCCCACTCCAAGTTACCAGCAACTCTGTTTCTCCATGTTTGTTAAAACGCTCAGCCAACACATCAGCGGGTTCCAAAGGTGTATCACTCGGGTCCAAGTAAACTGGCGGTAAAGCCTGAACCTCCTCATTACTCCCAGAGCTTTCTTCAATTGAAAAATGTGAAACACAGGGTGAATCCTAGAACCCTCCGGTAGCAACAACCTGTACGCAGCCTTGCCAATCTTGTCCACCACACGATAAGGACCGTAAAACTTTGCTGCTAGTTTTTGAAAAAATCTACGTACCACCGTTTGTTGCCTGAACGGCCTTAACTTCAAATAAACCATGTCACCAACCTCCAAATTCACATCCCTACGCTTCTGATCTGCTTGATTCTTCATAATCTGTTGAGCATGCAACAAATTCAACTTCAACTGCTCCAACATCTTATCACGCAACCTCCAAGATTCCTCCAATTCGAAGTTACTTGTGGAACCTTACTCAAAACGAATCAACCCCGGAGGTTCACGCCCATACACAACCTGAAAGGGAGTCGTTTGGAGGGACTTGTGAAACGTAGTATTATACCAAAACTCAGCCCAACTAAGAAATAATGACCAAGTGCAAGGATGAGTCGAGGCATAGCAACGTAAATACGTTTCCAAGCAGCGGTTGAGTACTTCAGTCTGACCATCCATTTGTTGGTGAAAAGCCGTGCTAAACTTCAATCCGTACCCTCCAAGCGAAACGTTTCCTTCCAAAATGAGCTCAGAAACAGCCTATCTCTATCAGAGACAATACTTCGAGGAAACCCATGTAGCCTCACTATCTCAGATACAAATTTCCGAGCCAAATCCGAAGCAGTAAAAGGGTGTTTTAAACCAATGAAATGGGCATACTTACTCAAGCGATCAACCACCACCCAAATCATATTAATCCCACCCGAAGTTGGAAGCCCTTCAATGAAATCCATATTAATGTCCTCCCACACACGATTCGGAATTGGCAAAGGTTGAAGTAGCCCTGCTGGAGATAACGTAGAGTGCTTATGAGTCTGGCACACCATGCATTCAGCTACATACTTCTGAACCAACTTCTTAATCCCATCCTAATGAAAAGACAATTGAATCCTCTTCAGTGTCTTAGCTACTCCAGAGTGTCCCCCTGCTTTCCCATCATGGCACTCCCGCAATATAAGAGGAATGAACTTGGAGTTTTTTGGAATCACTAAACGCTTCTTCCTCCATAACTTTCCCTCACTCACCGTATACTTCGAAGAACCCTGCCTCACCTGAGTTAACTTTTTCTGTATCTCCACATCAGCTGCGATCTCCGAAAATAAATCCTCCCATTGAAGCACTGTTGGTACTGTCAAATGAAGGAGCAAACCAGTCAAAGCAATACTTCGAGATAAACCATCGGCTGCCTTGTTCTCACAGCCGGGTTTGTAAAAGATTTCGAAGTCAAAGACAACAAACGCGTCAACCATCGTTGATAATCCATGTTCACCTCCTTTCGTTCCGACAAATACTTGATACTTCACTGATCAGTGTGCACATGAAACTTCCTACCCAGCAGATAGTGCTTCCACTTCTGAACCGCCATTACCACTGCCATCAATTCCCTCTCATACGCTGGCTTCATCTGCTCACGAGGCGTCAAAGCATGGCTAAAGAAATTGATGCGGTTGCCCTCCTGCATCAGAACAGCTCCCAAACCAAAACCAGATGCATATGATTCGATCACAAAAAGCTTGTTAAAATCAGGGGTTCTGGAGCATTAGTCATCGCCGTCTTTGGTCTTTCAAATACCAGTTGAAATTCCTCCTGCCACTCAAACTGATATTTCTTCAGACAAGACGTTAACGGCCTTGCAATCGTCCCATAATGCTTCACAAACCTTCTGTAATAACCTATTAAACCCAAAAACCCCGTAACTGTTTGACTGTTTTTGGAACCAGCCATTTAAGCATTGCCACTGTCTTCTTACCATCCGTAGCAACACCTTTCTCTGAGATGATATGCCCAAGTTATTCTACCTGAGAAACTCCAAATGTGCATTTTTTAGCATTCACAAAAAGCTTATGCGTCCTCAACACCTCCAAGACCAGCTTCAGATGAACCAGATGCTGCTCATATTGGCACTATACACCAAAATATCATAAAAAGGTACTAAAACAAAGTCCCTCAGAAATGGTTTAAAAACCTTATTCATCGGACTTTGAAAAGTAGCTGGAGCATTGGTCAAGCTAAAAGGCATGAACAAAAACTCATAATGGCCTTCCACCGTTCTGAAAGCGGTCTTCTTGTATCCTCTTCGCACATCCTAATCCGATGGTAACCCGACCTCAGATCCAGCTTAGAATATACATAAGCTCCGTGTAACTCGTCCAGCAACTGATCAATAACCGGAATTGGGTACTTGTTAGGAATTGTGGCTCTGTTAAGAGCTTTGTAATCTACGCAAAATCGGAAACTGCCATCTTTTTTCTTAACCAGTAGAACTGGACTAAAGAACGAACTCTCACTTGGCTTTATAATCTCAGACTTCAGCATTGCCGACACCATTTCTTCCATCACTATCTTACGAGCATGAGGATAAGCCGTAAGGTTGAATAGAGACAGCTGACACCCCCGGATTCAGCAATATAGCATGCTATGTTCCTCGCATTGGTGGAAAAGTCGTAGGAATCTCAAAAACTTCAGATAACTGCTTCAACAAATCAGCCACTCCCTCATTTAATGAAATACTACTTGAAGACCTCTGTTGGTGACAAGACCACCGCCTCCTCATGTTTATGCTCTGCCAAAACAGAAGTCATCGATTTTAAAGAGGCATTGTTATTGTGTAACTCCGGATCGCCATGTAACATGATTTGTCGACCTTGATAGATGAAAGAAAACTCCTGCAACTTCCAATCAACTTCACACCTCCCCAATGTTTCCAACCAACAACACTCCCAAGATAATATCAACAGCTCCCAACTCCAACACAATGAAATCAGATATAAACTCTGCTGATTGTAACTGAATTGGAACTGCTTTGCACACTCCCAAAGCCCTTATGGTAACACCATTGCCCAACAACACTTCTTGCTTTTTATCCACCGTTACTTTCAGTTGCAATCTAGTAACCACCTCCGTAGATACGAAATTATGAGAAGCGCCACTGTCAATCATGACTATAACTTCCTTCTGATTGACTCGACCTTTCAGTTTTGTTGTTCGAGGTGAATCAATCCCCACAAAAGAGTTGAAAGACAGTGTCATAAGCTGTTGTTCACCCCCCCCCCCCAATATGATATCCTCCAATTCATAATCCGGCTGTTCCAACACCTCCATCTCACATCCATTGATCACCGTTAGAATACGTACCTCCTTGTTAGGACAATCATGAGTCCGAGACCACAGAGCCTTACAAGTAAAGCAAAGTTTATCTCTCCGTAATGCATCCAGTTCCGCATCAGTATAACGTTGTCGAGCTCTCTGCAACGCACGCTGTAGAGGAAAGTTCTCTTTCAACACTCCCGCTTCACTTCGCATCCGCTCATTACTCTTAACATAGGTACCTGCTCCAAAATTCTTCCCACCATTTTGTCTCCTAGAGCATTAGAGCAATCATCCACTCCCCGAGCATCACTAACAACTTTACAGAACGCACTCGACTCCATACGTAAGACCGCTACAATGAAGTTGGGTAAGCCCTGAGGATCCTTCATTCTAATCACCTCTTTCATCTCCACAGACAAGCCATTATAGAAGATTTGTTCTAAATGACGATCTTCAACCCCAGGAACTTGAGCAGATAGTTCCTCAAACTCTGAAACGTACTCAGCCACTGTCCCCTTTTGCTTGATCGCAAACAAACGAGTAGCTGGTTCATTGTCAATGGATTCGGAAAAACGAACCATCATTCTGTTAAGAAAATCTCTCCACCTCTGAAAACCACCTCGAAGCTTCATCGCTATACCTCCCCAGTGTACAAAAATACTCAATATCAACAATCCATTCTGATACCTTCGATCCATCACAGAAAGGCATCTCCACCTTCTTCAACATACTCTCGCGATTTCCCAGATTCAAATAATCCTGTCGAAACCCTAGCAAAACACTACGCGATTGTTCCAAAAGAGGTCGATGTACCTGAGAATTTGGCTTCGAAGAACCGAAAAGTTGATCTTCGTCCTGAACCGGCATCTTTCCCACCGATTTCATCAACGCTTGAACCGACGAAGCCAAATTAGACATCACCGACTCAATCGACGTCAGCTTCCCTTCCATCGTCGCCACGGAAGAATTCGTCACCGCATGTTCCTTATTCAATCGCTCGAACGCTCCCATGAGAAACTCAACGCGACCTCTCGTCTTCGAATCCACCACCTCCAGATCTTCTTCATACACCGATTGAACCGGAGAACCGCTCGTCGCCATCGCACTCGTCGTGCTCGAACTTTTCACCACACCAATGATAGATCCTTGATCAATGTAACTCTGTAAACTCTTATATTCGAATAGTAAAGCAATACAATATCTCTCAGCTTTGTAGTATGAAAACAATCTAAGCTCTCATGGCGAGCTTAAGACTGCATCATTGATCTCATAGCGATCGAGTGTTCTAGACTCATAGCGTCTTCAGAACTTACAACATACAAAGCATAATTCAAAAATAGAGAAGTACTTGACTCTTTATACAATATGAGTAGAATAATATTGTAACTTCAAACCCTAGCTTGTAAAGAGAGGCTTTCACTTCAATCTTCATTCTCCACTTCAATCTTCATTCTTCCAACTCTTTAGCCTCCTCACTCTTCTTATTCCTTGTTTCAGCTCTAGTGGTGTAATATTAAATTGTCACTACAAGGGGAAGTTGAAAAGTTCAAGTCCCGACCTTGCTTACGACGGAGGAAATGTATGTAGACGCCGGAAAACCGGACTGACATAAACGATAAAATAAAAGCGATGTTAAGGAAATAGACGAATGTAAAAGACGAATACAAGAACGATAAGAAATCGTATTCGCAAAGAGACATGGAGTCGAGATATGATCTCTTTCCTTAACTCAAAATATTCGCTCCGTTAGTGAGACGGGACTGTACGAATATAGAGTTCCAGGATACAACCATGGCAGACGAATCACGGCTCACTCGTGATCGTCCTATCGAACTATAAACTCTACGAAACACTCTCGTATTTACGACTTACGCTAAGGGATTTTTTCTGTTGGTTTTGATGCGAAAAAAAATTAAACAATGAAGGAAGAGGAGAGACGATATTTTAAGAAACAGAGAAGACCCACTTCCCGCAACAGCTGCTGCACGTGGGCGAGAATCTCGCGGAGATCGAGGGAAGTTGAGTTCTGAAACTTCTTCCTAAAGACTCTCTCTATCTCGTTTAAAACTTTCGAGAGGATAAAATGCATGACGTTTTTATTTTCTAAACAAACTACTTGTCGTTTTAAATAAAAATGCATGTTGTTTTTTCCGAATTAAATGGCAAAACGTTGAGCTTAACTTGGTCCAAAAAGAATATTCTTATTGGGCCGGAGGCCCTCCACCAAGACCCAAGACCCAAGCCCACGCCCACGCCGAGCCAAGCCGGCCAGACGGCGGTGCGCGCGTGGGGAGCCATCCTCTCTTCTGAAGCCGTTTACACACTCATGTGCTTAAGTCTTATTTATACTTCTCTGTTTTGTTCCTCATAGGCGATGTGGGATGTTTCCCATTTCTCTTCACTCTTACCTTTATTATTTTAGCCAATTGGTCTTAATAATTTAGGTCCAACAATGTGTTGGATAAGCTCAATGAAGATTACTTAGGAAACAATTTATTCATTAAGATAAGTAGAATAACATAAGGATTAGGATATAAGGAAAGTTTCTTAATACAATGTGTAATAGGATTAAGCTAAGGTTTCTATTACATATATATAGAGATCTATAATGTATGTTGATCTCATAAGCTAAGAAAGAAATAAAACGAAGATACTGTTTTATACATTGTTCGCATACACATACGATCTTTGGTGACTTTATTTGGTATCAGAGCTTGAGGTTAATTTGTGTGATTGCGACTCAAATAATCAATGGCTGAAGAGAAAGCTTTGATAGACACGAAGACGCTGGGACGAAGAGATGGGATTCCCGGGACTTTTGTCTGTCCAAAGCTAACTTCAACCAATTACACGGTTTGGGCAATGAGAATGAAAGTTCTTCTACGCGTCCATAAGGTATGGGAAGCGATCGAACCAGGAACAGATAAAGAAGAGAAGAATGTTTTTGCCACGGTACTTCTCTTTCAATCCGTTCCAGAGAATTTGATATTGCAAGTCGGTGAACAGAGCTCTCCTAAAGAGATGTGGGAAGCTTTAAAATCAATAAACCTTGGCGCAGATCGTGTAAGAGAAGCTCGGCTGCAGACCTTGATGAACGATTTCGAACGTCTAAAGATGTCTGATTCGGAAACAATAGATACCTTCTCAGGCAAGTTATCTGAACTTGCATCGAAATCGACCTCGTTAGGACAGAGTATTGAAGAACCTAAACTTGTAAAGAAATTTTTAAATAGTCTTCCTAGATCAAAGTACATCATGTTGGTGGCCTCTCTCGAGCAGATGCTAGATTTAAATACAATCAAGTATGAGGATGTTGTTGGGAGAATTAAAGCATATGAAGAACCTATCAAAGAAGATACAACAAACGATCAACAAAACAATCTGCTTTTCTCAAGTTCAGAAGGATCGAATGATCAGAACTCGAGAGCACGAGGAAGAGGTAATTATCGAGGACGTGGTAGAGGCAACAGGGGAAGAGGACACGGTAGAGGCAATTCTGGAGAGTGGAACAAAGAGAAGAGAGACTACTCTCAGATCACTTGCTTCAAATGCAAGAAAAAGGGTCACTTCAAGTCTGTTTGCCCTGAGAAGAAAGAAGAGAATCAAGAGCTCAACAAAACTGAAACAGAAGTTGCAGATGCTGCACTCTATATGCATGAGGTTGTGTTTCTGAACGAGGAGAAAGTCATACCTAGAACACTCGAGACAAGCAAGAAAGAAGAAGGAATATGGTACTTGGATAATGGCGCAAGTAATCATATGATGGGTGTTAAGGGTTATTTCTCCGAGTTGAATCAAAGTATTAAAGGAAAAGTGAAGTTCGGAGACGGATCATGTGTGGATATTGATGGAAAAGGATTGATATTGTTTGAAGCTAAAACAGGGGAGCAAAGACTTCTCACTGATATCTACTATATTCCTGATTTGAGAAGTAACATTCTCAGCTTGGGACAGGCAACAGAGCAAGGCTGCGACGTTAGGATGAAGGATGATTACCTAACTTTGAGAGATTCAAACGGAAGACTTCTCACCAAGGTTCTAAGAACTCCTAATTGACTTTATAAAGTTCCACTTAAAGTCGGTAAACCTAGCTGTCTTCTCTCGAAGATAAAAGAAGAACCGTGGAGATGGCATGCACGTCTTGGTCACATTAGCTTCAAAACAATACAAACTATGGCAGCACAGAACATGGTTCACGGCCTACCTGAAATCAAAGAAGAGAATCAGTTGTGTGACTCGTGTTTGGTTGGTAAACAAACTAGGCACAGCTTTCCTAATGCAACATCCTACAGGTCAGCTAATGCACTAGAACTTCTGCACGCAGACCTTTGTGGTCCAATCTCACCAGCCACACCAGCACACAACCGTTACATATTCGTTATAATTGATGATTGTACGAGATATATGTGGACTATTTTGTTGAAGAAAAAGAGCGAAGCTTTCGACAAGTTCAAAGATCTCAATAGCCTCGTTGAGAAAGAAGTAAACAAAACAGTAGGAACACTCCATACAGAGAGAGGAGGGGAGTTTACATCAAGGGAGTTTCAGGAGTTTTGTAACAAAAGTGGGATCAAGCGTCATCTAACGGCGCCGTACACCCCGCAACAGAATGGCGTAGTAGAAAGAAGAAACCGCACCCTCATGGAGATGACTCGGAGTATGTTAAAAGCAACCAAAGTTCCAAACTACATGTGGGGAGAAGCGGTTCGACATGCCACTTATGTTATAAACAGAGTACCCACACGAGCACTTAAAAATAGCACCCCATACGAAAGCTTGAGAGGAAGAAAGCCGAGTATTGCTCATATCAGAGTCTTTGGGTGTGTTGCACACGCAAAAATTGACTCTCATCGTCTGAAGAAACTAGACGATCGATCACAAGCTCTTGTTCATCTGGGAATTGAGCCTGGCTCAAAGGCATATCGACTCTATAATCCTACTTCAAAGGCAATTGTGGTTAGTCGAGATGTTATTTTTGATGAAAGAACTTGTTGGAATTGGAAGGGAGTCGATAAAGAAGCCAACACAAACTCTGGTATGTCCAGTATGATTTGGGGAACTACTCTTGATGAAGGTAATGGTCCGTTTATAGCTGGTAAGCGTCAAGTAGAAAACGTTACCGCAGAGACAGAGCATCAAGAAGAAGAACCAGAAACAACACATGTCGAAGAAGTCAATGAAGAAGCAACAACTCAAGAAAAAAGACACTCAACTCGTCAAAGAAACAAATCAGGTTATCTTGATGATTATTTATTACTTGCTGAAGTAGAATGTGAGTTGTTACTTCTCTCAATCAACGACGAACCAAGAAATTTCTATGAAGCAAAGGGAAACAAGATATGGATGAATGCATTTGAAGATGAGATTGACTCCATCAACAAAAACAACACATGGGAGCTCGTAGAGTTGCCGCCAGGAGTCAAGATCATTGGTCTTAAGTGGGTCTTCAAAGTTAAAAGAAACGTAGACGGATCAATCAATAAGTTCAAAGCTCGACTTGTAGCTAAAGGTTATGTACAAGAACATGGAATTGATTTCGACGAAGTTTTTGCTCCAGTGGCTCGACTAGAAACTATAAGTTTACTAATTGGCTTAGCCGCAGCAAACAAATGGGAGATTCATCATCTAGACGTCAAGACCGCTTTCCAACATGGTGAGTTGAATGAAGAGGTTTACATCTCGCAGCCTGAAGGGTTTGAAAAGAAGGGAGAAGAACATAAGGTTTTCAAACTCTCTAAAGCTTTATATGGATTAAGACAAGCTCCACGAGCTTGGAACACAAAGCTTGACCAGATTCTCAAGCGGTTAGGTTTCAAGAAGTGTTCGAAAGAAAGCTTTGTTTATTGTAAAGATGATGAAGGAAAGCTACTCATTGTTGCTATATATGTTGACGACCTGTTCGTCACCAGCAACTCTAAGACTAAAATCGCAGACTTCAAGAAGAATATGTCAAAGAACTTTGAGATGTCGGACTTAGGGTTGTTGACTTATTACCTTGGACTGGAAGTAAAGCAGAGTCCAGATTGCATCACGATCACTCAAGAAGCTTATGCACAGAAAATACTGAAAGAAGCTGCAATGGATGACTGCAATCCAACATGTATACCAATGGAGTTTGGTCTGCAACTCTCCAAAGGACAAGACGAACCCGAGATAGATTCAACTCTCTATCGAAGAATTGGCTGTCTCAGATATCTCATGCACACAAGACCTGACATGGCATTTGCGGTTGGTATCCTAAGTAGGTACATGCACTCACCGAGGACATCTCACAGCAATGCACTGAAACGGGTGATAAGGTATCTAAAAGGAACTGTGGGCTATGGTTTGTCATACAAGACAGGAGGTACTAAGAAACTTGTGGGCTTTAGTGACAGTAGTCATAACACGGACCCTGATGATGGGAGAAGCACAACGGGACACCTGTTTTGTCTTGGAGAAACGCCAGTAACCTGGTGCTCACAGAAGCAAGACACGGTGGCTCTGTCCTCCTGCGAAGCAGAATTCATGGCCGCGACTGAAACCGCAAAGCAGGCTATCTGGCTCCAAGATTTGATGAGCGAAATCACAGGAAAAGAGATGGAGAAGACGCTAATCCGTGTCGACAATAAGTCACCTATCGCATTGGCTAAGAATCATGTTTTTCACCGAAGAAGCAAACATATCCACAAGCGTTTTCATTTCATTCGAGAGCGAGTGGAGCGAGACGAGATCAATGTGGAGCATATACCAGGAGCAGAACAGAAAGCGGACATTCTAACCAAGGCTCTAGCAAGAATCAAATTTAAGGAGATGAGAGAGCTGATAGAAGTTGAAGATCTAAGTAAAGATAACTTGAAGTTTAGAAGGGAGAATGTTGGATAAGCTTCAATGAAGATTATTTAGGAAACAAGTTATTCATTAAGATAAGTAGAATAACATAAGGATTAGGATATAAGGAAAGTTTCCTAATACAATGTGTAATAGGATTAAGCTAAGGTTTCTATTACATATATATAGAGATCTATAATGTATGTTGATCTAATAAGCTAAGAAAGAAATAAAACGAAGATACTGTTTTATACATTGTTAGCATACACATACGATCTTTGGTGACTTTACAATGTACAGACTATTGATTGTGATCCACGTGAGATCTTTACCCACTTGGTGAATGTATTGGGCGTGTCACTATATAATCATAAGATATGGTATAAGATGCCGTATGAGAGTCTTGAAGAGCTAAAGATCATATTTAATGGTGACCAAAATTTTCAGAGGATGTGTGAAGCAGCTGTACGGACGAAAATGGTTGATGTGTTTCTCGAGGAAGATGATGTTAATGATGATGCTTCTCATGCTAATGAGACCGTGGGAGATGCGCTTCTCATGCGACAGTTGGTGGTAACAGAGATAAGATGTGTGAGGAGGAAGCTCGTATTGAAGAAAATATAGCAGGGTTTGTTGATGAGGAAGAAGAATGCAATGATGAGGATTAACCGCCCAACTCGGATTGTGATGAAGAGGATGGAGCAAATGGTCGGAAACATTATGATAAATACATAAATTTCAGTGGAGAGATCAGGCTGGAGCAGACGTTTGATGCCATCACTGAGTTCAAAGAAGCCATTGTCGATTATGTGCTTAAAACAAGACGGAATGTGAAGTTCACTAGATGGGGATCCGAAAAATCTGAAGTGAGGTGTACAATTGGTGAAGGTTGTCCTTTTAGGATATATTGTTCGTATGAGAAACCAATAAAATTGTTCATGGCTAAGTTCTGCAATGATGAGCATTCTTGTGACAAGGACGGGTTTACCAAAGTGGTGAAGGACGGTGTAATTGCAAAATTGTTCTTGAATGACTTTAGAAGAAATCCTGATTTGATGCCACAAGCAATGCAACAAACTCTTGAGGACCGATATGACTTGGTTGTGACACATAACCAGTGTAGAAAAGCAAAGGGGAAGGCTTTAAAGATGATTCAAGATGAAGACGATGAGCAATTTGCAAGGTTCAGAGACTACGAAACAGAGCTGTTGAGGTAAGTAGAACAGTTTTGTGCGCTTTTATAAAATAAAACTGAACTCTTAACTTTCTATTACATGTTTTAGAACTAATCCAGAGTCGACTATTGAGCTTGGGACAGTGGCTGGAGTTGAAGGAGTTGATTTATTCGATCGTTTCTATGTCTGTTTTAAAGCACTCTGTGACACATGGCGTGCCTACTGCCGTCCCATTATTGAGATCGATGGTTGTTTTTAAAAGAACAATGTAAAAGGTCAACTCTTGGCAGCCGTTGGAAGAGATGCAAACAATCAGCTCTATCCAGTTGCTTGGGGCAGTTGTACAAGTGGAAAACACAGACAATTGGGTATGGTTCATTGCAAAACTCAAAGCTGACCTTGGTATTGGTGATGGAGAAGGATTCACGCTAATACCGGATAGGCAGAAAGGTTTGCTTATTGTTGTGGATCAAGAGCTTCCTAAGATAGAACATCGTATGTGTGCTCGCCATATATATGGCAACCTTACAAGAGTGCATCCGGGCAGGGCAATAATGAAGAAGATCTTTTGGAAAATTGCAAAGGCATACACGGTTGCTGAGTATGATGAAGGAATTGAAGAAATGAGGCAGTCTGTTCTTGGTGTTTATGAAACATTAATGGAAAAAAATCCTCAGACTTGCAGCCGTGCTTACTTCACGGGTACAGCATGTTATGAAGTTGTTCACAACAATTTCTCGGAGACATATAACAACACAATCAACACAGCAAGAGAGATGCCTTTAGTGGAGATGCTTGAGACAATAAGGCGTCTAGCTATGGTACGCACTGATTTACGGAAGGAAAAAATGAAGAAACACAAGGGGAAATACAGTAAGAAAGTGGCAAAAACCATTGAGGAAGAGTCAAAACACAAAAATAATTGTCGAGCAGTTGCTAGAGCTAATGGGCAGTTTGATGTGCGTGAGAATAATCTTGGCCATAGTGGCCATATGACAAGAAGGACATGTACATGTCGGAAGTGGGATATGACCGGCATTCCATGTCGCCATGCTCTACGAGTGATCATGCTTCATGCATATGAAGTGGAAATCTGATGATTATGTTTCAGATTGGTACCTGACCTCTAAATGGCGTGCCACACATGAGAACTCTATCTCTCCTGTTACTGGCATGCGATTTTGGAGAAAAACCGATGAAACTCGGATACAACCACCAACGAGGCCAGAATCTAAAGGTCGCAAGAAGAAGCAAAAGAGGATTAAAGGAAAAAATGAGTCTCCAAAAAAGAAACGAAAGGTTCAATGCGGTGAAGAATCTCCTAAGAAACTTAAAGCTAGCAGGGAAGGAAGGACAATGACGTGTGGACATTGTGGGATAACAGGTCATAATGCTTTTAAATGTCCAAATATTGGTGCCTCAGTTTATAGAAAGCCAAAAAAAAAAACACATTGTCACAAGGAGAAGGGCCAAACCAAGAATCACAGGTACCCCTTTGACTCGTTTTGTTATATATCATTGCATAGTGATTGTTTTTTTTTTTTTTTTGTAGACTAGGATGGGTTCGGGCCTTCGGCCTTAATCCCACCCCAGGCCCGGGGCCGGCCGGCGCTGATACCGATAACATGGCGTAAAGCACCCCTCCCCAGGGGAATCGAACTAGGGGTGCAATGGAACCTACTCCAAGCACTAAACCACTAGCCCAACGCACCTTGGGTAATGATTGTTGTTTATTGTTTTCTCTACTATCAGGTATAAGCTTTGATGGAGTTAAGCTTTGATGGAGTTAAAAGCTTTGGTGGTGGATCTGTTTTTTTTCTTTGCTTTAAGTTTTTAGGATCTGTTGGTGCAGGTTTTGTTGGTTCGGTTCTTAGGATGTGTTGTGATACTTTTGTTGTTTCTTTTGGATTCGTACGTGATGATGGTTAAAATATTTTTTTCTAAACTATGTTTCTTTCATGTATGAAAAATCTGTTTTCCGTACAACTACAAGTTGGTAAAAGTATGCTTTGGCCGAGTCTTTCTACTTTTCTGTTCAGCTATATTTATGTTTTTAATCATCTAAAATTTTATTATTGGATTACTCAATGGTTATCATTAAATATTAAATACACAATCACAAACTAAATAGATACAACAATTTTAAAACTACGACAATTTACAGTGATTTAGATCAGAAAACCATCGCTCAATCTTGGCGATTTTTTGTTGAGGTCATGGGTGAATCCAAAGAATCTATACTAATAAAAGAGAATTTTTGAGGTTCCGTAGAGCGTCCACATCAGCGGAAAAAACTTCTCCCGAAAGATGACACGTGGCATAAAATATAGTTTTTTATTTTAATATTACTAATTTTCGAAAATTATAAATAATATGTAAACATAAAACATAAAAAATGGAAAAACTACATTAAACATATGTAAAATTACTATTTTTTCACTTAAAAAAAAGACGGCTTATCTCCATAATGTAACATTACCGTTTTATAAAAAAAAACAAAAAACATTATACATAATTTTGAAAATAATAAATATATGTAAACATACAACATAAAAAATGGAAATACTACATTAAACATATGTAAGATTACCATTTTACATTTTTATTTTTAAAAAATAATATGTAAACATACAACATAAAAAATAGAAAAACTACATTAAACATATGTAAGATTATCATTTTTCACTAAAAAAAAGACGGCTTATCTCCATAATGTAACATTACTATTTTGTAAAAAAAGCATTATATATAATTTTGAAAATAATAAATAATATGTAAACATACAACATAAAAAATGGAAATACTACATTAAACATATGTAAGATTACCATTTTACATTTAAAAATAACAATAATATGTAAACATACAACATAAAAAAAAATGGAAAAACTACGTTAAACATATGTAAGATTACTATTTTTCACTAAAAAAACGGCTTATCTCCATAATGTAACATTACAATTTTATAAAAAAAGAAAAAAAACATAAATATAACTATTTGACTATTTGTCCAAGTTCTTCTATTAAACATTGCTGTTTTACATTAAAAATGAAAAAAAAAACATTAAGATTTAAACATCTATCTTAAAATATAAAATATAGATATTAACTAAATATAAAGTATAAGAAAGAGAAATACTCAATATATAGAAAAATAAATAATAAGTAAATATTATAAATATATAAATATATGAATTATATATTATTATCTATACTAATAAAAGGGACTTTTTGAGGCTCCGTAGAGCGTCCACATCAGCGGAAAAAACTTCTCCCGAAAGATGACACGTGGCATAAAATATAGTTTTTTATTTTAATATTACTAATTTTCGAAAATTATAAATAATATGTAAACATACAACATAAAAAATGGAAAAACTATATTAAACATATGTAAAATTACCATTTTTTCACTTAAAAAAAAACGGCTTATCTCCATAATGTAACATTACCGTTTTATAAAAAAAAAACAAAAAACATTATATATAATTTCGAAAATAATAAATATATGTAAACATACAACATAAAAAATGGAAATACTACATTAAACATATGTAAGATTACCATTTTACATTTTTATTTTAAAAAAATAATATGTAAACATACAACATAAAAAATAGAAAAACTACATTAAACATATGTAAGATTACCATTTTTCACTAAAAAAAAGACGGCTTATCTCCATAATGTAACATTACTATTTTGTAAAAAAAAATTATATATAATTTTGAAAATAATAAATATATGTAAACATACAACATAAAAAATGGAAATACTACATTAAACATATGTAAGATTACCATTTTACATTTTTATTTTTAAAAAATAATATGTAAACATACAACATAAAAAATACAAAAACTACATTAAACATATGTAAGATTATCATTTTTCACTAAAAAAAAGACGGCTTATCTCCATAATGTAACATTACTATTTTGTAAAAAAAGCATTATATATAATTTTGAAAATAATAAATAATATGTAAACATACAACATAAAAAATGGAAATACTACATTAAACATATGTAAGATTACCATTTTACATTTAAAAATAACAATAATATGTAAACATACAACATAAAAAAAATGGAAAAACTACGTTAAACATATGTAAGATTACTATTTTTCACTAAAAAAACGGCTTATCTCCATAATGTAACATTACAATTTTATAAAAAAAGAAAAAAAACATAAATATAACTATTTGACTATTTGTCCAAGTTCTTCTATTAAACATTGCTGTTTTACATTAAAAATGAAAAAAAAACATTAAGATTTAAACATCTATCTTAAAATATAAAATATAGATATTAACTAAATATAAAGTATAAGAAAGAGAAATACTCAATATATAGAAAAATAAATAATAAGTAAATATTATAAATATATAAATATATGAATTATATATTATTATCTATACTAATAAAAGGGACTTTTTGAGGCTCCGTAGAGCGTCCACATCAGCAAAAAAAACTTCTCCCGAAAGATGACACGTGGCATAAAATATAGTTTTTTATTTTAATATTACTAATTTTCGAAAATTATAAATAATATGTAAACATACAACATAAAAAATGGAAAAACTACATTAAACATATGTAAAATTACCATTTTTTCACTTAAAAAAAAACGGCTTATCTCCATAATGTAACATTACCGTTTTAAAAAAAAAAACAAAAAACATTATATATAATTTCGAAAATAATAAATATATGTAAACATACAACATAAAAAATGGAAATACTACATTAAACATATGTAAGATTACCATTTTACATTTTTATTTTTAAAAAAAAATATGTAAACATACAACATAAAAAATAGAAAAACTACATTAAACATATGTAAGATTACCATTTTTCACTAAAAAAAAGACGGCTTATCTCCATAATGTAACATTACTATTTTGTAAAAAAAAATTATATATAATTTTGAAAATAATAAATATATGTAAACATACAACATAAAAAATGGAAATACTACATTAAACATATGTAAGATTACCATTTTACATTTTTATTTTTAAAAAATAATATGTAAACATACAACATAAAAAATACAAAAACTACATTAAACATATGTAAGATTATCATTTTTCACTAAAAAAAAGACGGCTTATCTCCATAATGTAACATTACTATTTTGTAAAAAAAGCATTATATATAATTTTGAAAATAATAAATAATATGTAAACATACAACATAAAAAATGGAAATACTACATTAAACATATGTAAGATTACCATTTTACATTTTTATTTTTAAAAAATAATATGTAAACATACAACATAAAAAATACAAAAACTACATTAAACATATGTAAGATTATCATTTTTCACTAAAAAAAAGACGGCTTATCTCCATAATGTAACATTACTATTTTGTAAAAAAAGCATTATATATAATTTTGAAAATAATAAATAATATGTAAACATACAACATAAAAAATGGAAATACTACATTAAACATATGTAAGATTACCATTTTACATTTAAAAATAACAATAATATGTAAACATACAACATAAAAAAAATGGAAAAACTACGTTAAACATATGTAAGATTACTATTTTTCACTAAAAAAACGGCTTATCTCCATAATGTAACATTACAATTTTATAAAAAAAGAAAAAAAACATAAATATAACTATTTGACTATTTGTCCAAGTTCTTCTATTAAACATTGCTGTTTTACATTAAAAATGAAAAAAAAACATTAAGATTTAAACATCTATCTTAAAATATAAAATATAGATATTAACTAAATATAAAGTATAAGAAAGAGAAATACTCAATATATAGAAAAATAAATAATAAGTAAATATTATAAATATATAAATATATGAATTATATATTATTATCTATACTAATAAAAGGGACTTTTTGAGGCTCCGTAGAGCGTCCACATCATCAAAAAAAACTTCTCCCGAAAGATGACACGTGGCATAAAATATAGTTTTTTATTTTAATATTACTAATTTTCGAAAATTATAAATAATATGTAAACATACAACATAAAAAATGGAAAAACTACATTAAACATATGTAAAATTACCATTTTTTCACTTAAAAAAAAACGGCTTATCTCCATAATGTAACATTACCGTTTTATAAAAAAAAAACAAAAAACATTATATATAATTTCGAAAATAATAAATATATGTAAACATACAACATAAAAAATGGAAATACTACATTAAACATATGTAAGATTACCATTTTTACATTTTTATTTTAAAAAAATAATATGTAAACATACAACATAAAAATAGAAAAACTACATTAAACATATGTAAGATTACCATTTTTCACTAAAAAAAAGACGGCTTATCTCCATAATGTAACATTACTATTTTGTAAAAAAAGCATTATATATAATTTTGAAAATAATAAATAATATGTAAACATACAACATAAAAAATGGAAATACTACATTAAACATATGTAAGATTACCATTTTACATTTAAAAATAATAAATAATATGTAAACATACAACATAAAAAAAATGGAAAAACTACGTTAAACATATGTAAGATTACCATTTTTCACTAAAAAAACGGCTTATCTCCATAATGTTACATTACAATTTTATAAAAAAAGAAAAAAAAAACATAAATATAACTATTTAACTATTTGTCCAAGTTCTTCTATTAAACATTGCTGTTTTACATTAAAAATGAAAAAAAAACATTAAGATTTAAACATCTATCTTAAAATATAAAATATAGATATTAACTAAATATAAAGTATAAGAAAGAGAAATATTCAATATATAGAAAAATAAATAATAACTAAATATTATAAATATATAAATATATGAATTATATATATAATAAGTAAATGCACAATTTTTAAAATATGGAAAGAGTACATTAAATATTAAACATCTATCTTAAAATGTAAAATATAGATATTAAGTAAATAGAAAGTATAAAAAAAGAAATACACAACTTAAAAACAATGGAAAAAGTATATTAATATTTAAACATCTATCTTAAAATGTAAAATATAGATATTACGCAAATAGAAAGTATAAGAAAAGGAAATACACAATTTAAAAAAATGGAAAAAGTACATTAGTATTTAAACATCTATCTTAAAATGTAAATCTATATAGAGCGTCCACATCAGCAAAAAAAACTTCTCCCAAAAGATGACACGTGGCATAAAATATAGTTTTGCATTTTAATATTACTAACTTTCGAAAATTATAAATAATATGTAAACATACAACATAAAAAATAGAAAAACTACATTAAACATATGTAAAATTATCATTTTTCACTTTAAAAAAAAAGAAGGCTTATCTTCATAATGTAACATTACCGTTTTATAAAAAAACAAAAAAACATTATATATAATTTCGAAAATAATAAATATATGTAAACATACAACATAAAAAATGGAAATACTACATTAAACATATGTAAGATTACCATTTTACATTTTTATTTTTAAAAAATAATATGTAAACATACAACATAAAAAATGGAAAAACTACATTAAACATATGTAAGATTACCATTTTTCACTAAAAAAAAAGACGGCTTATCTCCATAATGTAACATTACTATTTTGTAAAAAAAAAACAATATATATAATTTCGAAAATAATAAATAATATGTAAACATACAACATAAAAAATGGAAATACTACATTAAACATACGTAAGATTACCATTTTACATTTAAAAATAACAATAATATGTAAACATACAACATAAAAAAATGGAAAAACTACATTAAACATATGTAAGATTACCATTTTTCACTAAAAAAACGGCTTATCTCCATAATGTAACATTATCATTTTATAAAAAAAAAAAAAAAAACATAAATATAACTATTTGACTATTTGTCCAAGTTCTTCTATTAAACATTGCCGTTTTACATTAAAAATGAAAAAAAAAACATTAAGATTTAAACATCTATCTTAAAATATAAAATATAGATATTAACTAAATATAAAGTATAAGAAAGATAAATACTCAATATATAGAAAAAAATAATAATTAAATATTATAAATATATGAATTATATATACAATAATAAGTAAATGTACAATTTTTAAAATATGGAAAGAGTACATTAAATATTAAACATCTATCTTAAAATGTAAATATAGATATTAAGTAAATAGAAAGTATAAAAAAAAGAAATACACAACTTAAAAACAATGGAAAAAGTATATTAATATTTAAACATCTATCTTAAAATGTAAAATATAGATATTACGCAAATAGAAAGTATAAGAAAAGGAAATACACAATTTAAAAAATGGAAAAAGTACATTAGTATTTAAACATCTATCTTAAAATGTAAATCTATCTTAAAATATAAAATTATTAGTAAATAGAAAGTATAATAAATAGAAATACACAATATAAAGAAAAATAAATCATAAGTAAATATATAATATAAGTAAATACGCAATTTAAAAATGGAAAATTACATTAAGATTTAAAAATATATCTTAAAATTTAAAATATAGATAATACGTAAATAGAAAGTATAACAAATGGAAATATACAATTTAAAGAAAATGGAAATATACAATTTAAAGAAAATGGAAAATGTACATTAAGATTTAAACATCTATCTTAAAATGTAAAATAGAGATATTAAGTAAATAAAAAGTACAAGAAATGGAAATACATATACAGGAAAATAAATAATAAGTAAATAATGTAAATATATAATATATGAATTATATATATAATAATAAGTAAATACACAATTTTTTTAAAAAAATGGAAAAGGTTCTTTAAGCATTAAACATCTATCTTAAAATGTAAAATATATAATATAAGTAAATACACAATTTAAAAAAAAATAGAAAAAGTACATTAAGATTTAAATATCTATTTTAAAATATAAAATATAGATATTACGTAAATAAAAAATATAAAAAATGGAAATAAACATTTTAAAAAATGGAAAAAGTACATTAAGATTTAAACATCTATCTTAAAATGTACATCCATCTTAAAATTGTAGTAAATTATATAAAAATGGAAATACCACATTAAACAAAAAAAATAAAAATGTATAGTTTTACATCAAGAAAGTCCCTATAAAATTCATTATTCTATCAACATCAACCTCACACTATCAAGGAAAACTTCAAAGCACTCAAGCAAAAAAATGGTTCCACCATCAACTCTTGCCGTCCCAAAAACCTTTAATGACCTTGAAGGAGATTTTTTATAACAACGAACTTTTTGTTAGGTGGATTCATTGTTGGGAAACTCGCAACTTCCAAAAGCCAAACTTATTCATGGGAATTGAATTGCTTTTTATAGACTCAAAGGTATTCTTACAAATTTAATTTAATCTAATCCATAATTTTATTGTTAATATTCATACTAACTCTTTCATGATCACACCATTACAGTTAATAATCATTCAAGCGTTTATCCCGAAACACTTCTTTCCTCGCCGAATCAGGTATTGGTTCATGTTGGTTTAATATTGTTTTTGGTTTATTAACCGGTTTAGGATGGTCCTATTGTAAATATAATCTAAGTTGGTTTAACATATATTATGCTTAAAATAACTTAAATTAAATAATAGTAATATTATGCTTAAAATATAATTTTAGAGAGTTTTCAAATATAGTTTACAGAATATTATAGGTGATGAATTTAATTTATTAAATTCATTTATTACTTAAAACTAAGTTTTTTTAAAAACATACTGAGTTATAAATATCAATGCTGGATTGGTGAGTATAACATGAAGACAAAAATATAAATATTTCATTTTCAAGATAAAAAATTCAGCTTTTATTCAGTTACTCAATATTAATATCTTAAATTATTTTTTAAAAGATATACATAATGTATATATATAGATTAATCTTCCAAACTTAAACTATTATATTATATATGAATAATGTTTTTGAATAAAAATAATTTCTGATTTAAAAATAAAAATAAAAGCAACAAATGGTTATTTTCAAATAATGGATGTAATTTACATTATACTATCATTTAACAAGTATTAGATACGTTTTGATAAATCATTATTTTCTATTTCCAGAAAAAAAATTGTTAAACATCAATATCATCTAGGTTAAATCTAGGTTAAGTACACTAACATCACAAATTCAAACATCACAAAAAATATTTACATAAACATTATAATACAATAATTTAATCAAAAAATACAATTCAAAAAAACAATATTCAAAAGAATAGTTATATACTTAATATTTGAAAATCAAAGATATTTTTGCTAAAATTGTACTTACCTGGCCAAGGAGATCGACCATCTTTTTACGGATCGATCGATTGTTGAGCATGTGGTCGATCTGAAAATACTCTGCAGTTTAATTAAATATCTAAAACATTTATTCCAACACTCAACAGATAGTTTTGCTAAATATAATAACTAGGTAGCCAACAAAATTACAAAAAAAATATTTAAATAGTAAAAAATATGTTAATTTAAGGTGTTAAAATTTAAAAATAAATTTTAATTATGACATGCATCTTAACATTTATATAAATATATATATCATAACCTAAATATAAATAATTTAACAACTTAAATTAGAAAAAATAAAAATTTCGGGCGTCGCCCGGTTTAATCTCTAGTCCTAGTAATAAGATGGTGCATAAGTGGTAAGGAAAAAAAATGAAAAAAATGAAAAATGTTAATCATAGACTGATATGGGTGCAGAAAGCAATTTTAGTGACTGTTTCTATAGCTAAAAATTATCATTAAAATACTTAAACTAAATTCTGAATATCAAATTTATTATGAGCAGTGTGCACGTGCCCCTAATGTAAAACCTACATTCGCCGTTGGTTGGGATGGTGGCGCCAAAGGAAGACGAGATCAAAAAAAAAAAAATTTAGTTTTTGCCGGTGTTTTTAAAACCGGACCGGAAGCTGAACCGGAAATATTTTGGGTCACGGTTCAATATGATTCAACCGGGTCAAACCTGGTTCAATAATATGGTTTAATATTTTTTTAGTATGTAAATATAAAAGTAATATTAGTAAACATGATGCATAGTTAAAATATAAATCAATTTTGAACGTCAAATATTATAAACTAAGTGTTTTCCTGCACCATGTGCAGTAAGGAATTTTTTAAATCTAAGTTATATTTAAAAATAATTTTTATTAAATATTATAGATTTCACTATTTTTTACTAATATTTAAAAAATTTGTATAAATATAAGAAACTAATGATATTACGATTAGATATTTAATTTTTTTTAAATTGTAGAAATTTTTGAAAGCTTTAGTAATACAAATTGTATAATTATACAAAAATAATAATATTTCAAAATTTGAAATGTTATATATGAATATATTTATTTATAGATGATGTATGAGCTATTACCATATTTAAAAAAAAATTACCAAAAAAGAAATATCAATATTAAATGCAATATATGAATTATTACCATATTCTAATAAGTTTGTCAAAAATATAAATTAACATTAAATGAAATTATCCATGTCATATTTTTCCGGAAGCCATGTCATCAATTTTAGTAGTCATGTCATATTTTTTTTGTGAAATTGATTGTAGAAAGGACATGTGGCAAAATCACTTCGCAAATATAGTTTAGAGGATATAAATTAGTTTCTTGTTTATATGGATGGTTTATAGATTTTCGATAGTTTTAGTGGTTTTTATTGGTTTAATAACTTTAAAATATAATCCGGTATGTGGCCGATTCATGGTCGAACCAATTACTAGACCAACCCGACTATATAATCGGTTCACGGTCGAACCCGGTCCAACCATCGGGTCGGTCCGGTTTTAAAAACACTGGTTTTTGGAAAGGACAATAGAAAAATGCGGTAAAGATCTCTCCTCCCACTTGCTTAAACATGATCGGATATATGTCATTAGTTATTTTCTCTGCATTTTTCTTTATTTCCTGACAGCAGCTTTTAAATGGTTGATGGTTCTGTAGATGTGTGGCTAAGCTTTTCCCCCATTCTTGTGACCCTCTTAGTAACTCAAAACCCGATTTAGATGGTGGCGACTTCGTTCGTTTAAGCCTTGCCCTCGTATTGACAGGTGAACGAAATGGAAGGCAGACATAACTTTTGGCTCCAATAGTTTAGTTACTTTATTTAATTTGATTTTATAGCATTGAAGTTAGGGTCTTCCCCATTAATCATGCTCTTAATATTCTTTTTTTCTTTTGTATCTCAGTTGTTGTCTATTACAAAATATTAAAAAATTCAACACCAATAGACTATTTTAATTATTTTTTCTATCTTGGTCACTGTATATTATAATTTTTGTAAAAGAAAAATCAATACCAAAAACGTTTCAAAAAAGAAAAACTCATCATTTTGATTGACCTTTTAATTTATCGCCCTTACAAACTTTGATTTCAATCTAAATGCGTCAAATATATCTATACTAATATTTAATTGTGTAAGAAATTAATGTAGTGATCCTAATTTTAATATTCAATTCATGCCAAACTAAATCCTACAAAAACTTTTAAATTTGGTCATATATTTAATATATTCAAATTTTCTAAATTTAATTATGTTTGTTTCACCATTCATTTCATAAATCATTTAAAAAGAGAAGCTCTTATATATGTTTTGTATATTAACCTAAAATAATAATTGTTTATAATATATTTAATGAATATATGTATATAAAATGTGTACATATTTAAAATCATATTTCGAGTATATTAAAATAAATTATTATTTTATTTTAGAGTTCTGTAAAAATTAAAAAAATATTTTTAATTTTCTACATTTAATATAAGATGGAAATCATATCAGTGGTTTCGTAAGAATTTCATCACTTTTTAACGAATTTCGCGTATCTAAAAAAGAAGGCTATAATAGAAAAAAAAAATTCTCTTTTATGTTTCTGTGGGCTGTGCCTAATATCTTGCACTGGATAAATGAAATTAGTGGAACCGAAATTAGGGGTGGACACATAGCAGCTAGTAATGTATTTTTCAGTATTTATGATTTGCTACGTAGTTTACAGACACTACAAAAAAAAGTACGTATTGTATCACTTAAATTGTATCACATAAATAAATGATGTTATTTTAAATTACTTATTTGTAAATGATACAAATATATCTAGTTTTAAATCAGTTCTAATAATTGATAGTATAATTAACTAATTCGACATCATTTCAATAAAATGATATAAACTTTATTAATTTGTATTACTTAATCAAAAATGATACGATTCTATACATTTATATCAATTAAATAATTGATGTAATTATTATTTTTGGTTAGCAGCACTTATTAATATGATATAAAATTCACATCAATAAAAATTGATGCGAACAAAAAATATATAACTGTGTTTTTCTTTAACATCAATTAAGTTAAAATGATGTTCTTTTATTTAATTTTGCATCAGTTAATACTTTAATGTGGTATAAAACTTAACTCCGAATAAAGAAAACACCACTACAAAGCTTTAAAAAAAATTTACTTGAACGGTTACAAAAATATCTTACACTTCAAAAAACCAAAGATTACGGAAGTAGTTACTATTCTTATGGCTTTAATTTAATTGGAGCTTTAATTTTTTTTATAACTCTTTCACTTCGAAAATTAAGCATCTTCGTCTTTTTGTTGTGAATGCTCATTCATGGGTTCTTCTTCCTCTTTTAGTTTCTCTAACTTTCTTGTCTTATGAGTCATAATGATGGGTATTGTTCTTATGCAGGGTTGCTATTTAGATTCGGTGAAAATTTTCTGAAGAAGTATATCTTTCTTTTTCCTCTTCATCTTTTTTCATTTTTTGAAAAATTAGACTTATTCATGGTAGAATGGTCTTTCTTTGTTAGGAAACAGAACGTCTCAAGACATAAGAGGATATGCGTCTACTTAAAATCTAAAAGGAAGTAAAACTCTCAAGAAATAGAAGTTGATGAAGAATTTTTCTGACGAATCTCCCCCACTTCGCTGCTAAATCGATTCAGTTTCACACCATCAACAGAGATTGGAGATAAAAACATGGATACAAGGAATGAGGATAAAAAGAAGAAGAATTTCGATTGATGAAGGCATGAAGCTCTTTATGGTCAATTCCACCTAAATGTTTTACAATGATTTTCTATGTTTCTTTGATTCCTCTTCTTCCACCTTGTTTAATGTTTCTCTCTATATTTGTTATTTCTTCTTCGTCAGATTTATTGTATTTCAATTAAAAATTAATGAATATTTAATTAATTTATCCATTGATATTATTTAACGTCAATTATATACAAATAAAAAATTAAATAAATAATTATAAATAATAAAATATTAAAAATCATTTAATGTTTTGATATTAATTTAATTTCAGTTATTAATAAATAATTAAAATCAATTGTTTCAATTGATGTTAATACTTACGTCATTTAGAAAAACTGATTTAGTTTTGGTATCATTTTGTATAATTGATGCATATTAGTATCACTTACAATTAATGATGTAAATATTAATTATTTTGTATCATTTATCTATAGAATGATGCAAATATCACCAATTTCAAAGTCATTTATTTAAGTGAAGTAAAATTCTTTTACATCATTTAAAACTAATGCAAATATTAAAAATAAGTGATGTTAAATGACTATTTTTTTTGTAGTGAGATATCTAATTTTTGATTATTTTACTTTATAAAAATACTGATATCCATTTTTCTCGCTATCCAAAAAATTTATAAATATTTGCGAATAATTACGGATATTTATGAATAGCTCTTACACTTTGTTCAATAAAAGTAAATCTAGGAAAAACCTATACAAGTTTATTTTCAAAAAATATCTTTTACATGATATAAAACAAAAGGTAAAAATTAGTGAAACTATATACTCCATAAATTTTATAAAACATAAAATTTTAGAAAATTGTAGTTTTTATATATATTTTATATTTCTTTCTTAATTTAATAATTTTATAAATAAAATTTATTAAAATTATATGCTAAAATAATTATTATATAAAATTATATATTTATAACTCTCTATTTAATTGTATATATACTTCTATTTGTATAAAAATGAAGAAAAGTGGATATCCGGCCCTAAAACTTTTAGTATTTGTGATCTGTTTCGTATTTAACGAATATTGATTCTAATATTTGCTTTGCTCCGGAGATTTATGGATATCCAGATTTTTCGGAATGAATCGTAATGAATAACAAATGAAATAAAAAAAATGCCCAACCCTATCTGAGATTTATAATTTAAAATCTATTTTTTAATACATTGATCGTTTTTGAAAGGGAGTATATTATATTTCTAGTTCTTAGTATCGAAGACGTATGGGATTCGGTTCAAAACCTATTAATTATATAGAAAGTTGTGAGTGTTAGATAAAAATGTTTGAGAGGTCGAGTGTCAGAGAAAGTCAACAAGACAAAAAAAAACACTACAAATGTTCATAGTGTTGTAAATAGTGTGTTTAGAAACCGAATATTTCTGTGTTATTATTAATGAACAAGAGGTTTTTTTTATATAAGGATTACAAGATGAAGATAAATGAAAAGTATCCAAAACCTAAAAGGATTAGGAAAACTACTAATACATAATAATGGAAAGATTACATCTACTAGGAAAAGGAAAGAGTTTCCTTTTCTCCAAGCTTTGTGGCCGCTTTTCTCTCTCCTAAAGTCGGCTCTCTCTCTCCTCTCTCTAGGCTTTGGCCATCTCTCCATCTTCTAGGTATTGGGCCGGTCTCGGTCCGGGTCTGGTTAATGGCAATCCACTCCATGATTTATAACACTCCCCCTTGGATGCCATAACCATACAGGATTTGTAGTACGCTTGATGGTGTCTCATTAAAACCTTATCAGGAAAACCCAGTGGGAAAAAACCATGATGAAGGAAAAAGAGTACAACAAACACTACTCCCTCTGATGTGAACCTCATTGTAGGTTTCCACATTCTACGCATCTGGTGCGTGATCTTTCATGTATATGTAGGAAGGGAGTAATCGGCCAAGTTCATTACTAAGCCGTATCTAGACCACTTTGACCTTTTAGGTCGTTTCTCATGTCTCTTGACATCGAGTGTCCCGGCAAAGCATGTGTGCTAAATAATGTGAACCATATTGTTCTCGGGGATCACTATTGGGTCTTTGCAAATCGTGTTTGCATGTGTCCATAGTCTAGACGTGATCGTCTACTGTTAACTCTTTACTTTGATCTGAAAAACTAAGAACTTATGGACAATGTACTAGACGTGGTTATCATGAACCTGTGTCTCGATCTGGCCGATCCATGTCTGGGTCATATACCTCGTCTATACATGTCCACTACTTGTCTCATGAGTGTTCAAGATCAATGATCATTGCTGTGAGTTTATAATCTCTTATTATGGCTCTGCGGCCGAACACTCTCATGGATGTGGACATCGATTTCTTCGCCTTAGGCAGTACCATATCTATCTCGGACATTGTAGTCCTTTATCCATCTCTTGATGGTGTCTCATGACCTCTGTTGCTGTGGATTATATCACACACTGAAATATATATTATTAGGTCATAGATCTCGGCTTTCACAAGCTTATGGACTACAATACATTTGTATCCGGTTGATCTTTTGTCTCTACTAGCCCGTGATCAAGAAGAAGGGCTAGACGCCTTTTAGACTTAAAAGCCGGACGCGTCTAGTAGAAGAGCCAGACGTTCTTTGCTGAAAAGCCGGACGCCCTTAGACGGACAGAGTCGGACGTCTTTAGTTTGAAGGGCTGGGGCCGGACGCTTTTGGTCGGACACCCACATAGATTTATTCTATGCCTACTAACCTCTTTTAGGTTTAGTATAATCACAAGGAATTTCAAATATATGGACTGTATTGGATTGTCTTTTATACAACTCCAAGATCAATGATCATGCGTGATCAATTTCTTTTACATACTATATGCAGCTGCTTTATGTTTCAGTCCATGAATCAGCTTAGGAACGAAGTTGTTCTTTCATCTTATCCAGTGATCCATATGCTGCTTACTATATTATTTGTATCTAATTTCTTTCTTATGACCAGACCATTTTCAATTTCGAAAATCTGTAGCAGCATCCACTACATAGGAGTTTATCTCCTTATAATCTGTTCTTTTGAACTCTGTGAGTACCTTGTGTAACAAGCTATAATCGAATGTTGTTAGTTAGGAAAACATGAATACTCTTACATCATGTACATCTCTCACGGTTTCTTTACTTCTCACAAGATCCATCTATTTCACTGGTTTATCATATGGTGTTTTTGTATTTGTATATGGCCAATACGCCCATCTCTCTTTTAGATACTTTGAACCTCCACGTTTTATCTTTTCTAATCTCTATGATCTTTTTATGATTGTATGAGTACTCTTTCGCGGGTTCATGAACCTCGTTCATCTCTTTATGTTCAAGTGCTATAACTTTATGTATCTTTATACAAATTTGTGTGTGTGTCGACACTTTCATGTGGTTCCATTATGTTCTAGACATGATCTATAGATTTGAGATCTTATTATCCAGGACCTTTATTACCTAGTAGCTTGGCGTCCCAAGACTACATTGTTTGGTACCTTAGATGTGTAGCTGCGCAGCCTTTTCTCAATGTCTGGTATGGTTTCTCTTATAATCTCGGATCTGTATTCTATGCACCATTCTTTTCTATCCGAAATTCCTTTATCTTATGAAACACTTGGTCTATCTTGTATAGACTCTATAGCAACTTGATTATGTCTCTTCTAGGACATTCATTTGGTGCTAAGCTGGTTAGTCATTTCTCGGGTCAGTGTCTGGCATTTCGATTAGCTTCTCAATTAGCTAGCTTTATATAATCTTTCTTTGGACGTCTTAAATTATAACCTCTAGTCCGAAGATTTTTGCCAAGACAATGATGGTTAAAACCATTCATACTTTTAACATTCTTTATCCAGCTTATAATCTTTCTCCTTTAATATTCGGATTCATTTGTTTCATGCGTTCTGTACCTGGCCACTATTTGATCACCCATGTTTTGGCTCTCGGTCCTTTTGATTTCGTGGAGAAGATCTTATTCTTATAAATTCTCAATCCTCTTCTGAGGTTTCATCTTAGACGGCACATGTATGTATGTGGTGGTTTATTCAAAATCTCTTAAGATGGTGTATGTCTGGTTTTATGACCCGTATTCAATATGAGATGGGAATATCTATGCTCACTTATATGGCCTGATGCATATTATCATTCTTATACATGTCAATTCATAATGTCTCCAAGCTTATAGACTTTAAAATCTTAGTCTTATAGATAATGGCTTACATGGCCGAACATGGAACGTGTGCGGCCAAGCCTGCACTATGCGGCCAAGTCACGACCAAGTCACGGCCGAGCCGTTTATGGTCTCTTTAGCCGGGTAATGGCCTCTTTGGTTTGGCCGTTTGTATCATGGCCTCTACAGCCGAGGAATGGTCCTTTATGGCCGAGTAATGACCGAGCCATATAACATGGTCTTATACCATAGTGGTACACGAACTTGTAGTATTGATCATGGGTTTATCCTCTCTCCCCCTCATGTCCATACTATAAGGTCGTGGTGCTTGGGACAATTAAGCCTAATGAGTTTCCCTTTGTGTACATGTTTCACAACGTGAGATCTTTTACGGGATAACTATATGCCTTTTCAATCTTTGCATCAGGTTTAGACTTTAGGATGGCTAATCCTATCATGTCATATAGTGTAAAATTTCGTGGGATATATCAGTATAGTCACCACTTCTCTTGCCTCTTATCATACTGATCTTATAGCATAGTTTTAAATCAGTAGAGATCATATGTATAGTCTCGACCACTTATAAGGTCTTAGGCGTTTTATTTTTCTTAAAGTCAAAAGGAACTTGTTTCCTTCCTTACCCATTGTTTCTACTTGGAAACCATACAATATAACTTCAATGGGTCACATGTTTTTTTGGGTGTGTATAATGCCTTTTAAGGCAATGCCTTAGCCATAGTTTCTTTACTATGCTTACTATACTCATTCATGATTTCTTACTTGGTTTTATGCCCTTTAGGCAACTCTTTAAAATCATTTATATGTTCAAGTAAGATCAGGCAAGATTATGAATTCAAAATCAATTCTTATTATATATATAATCGTGAAACATCAAAGCAAAACATAAAGCAATAAGACAAGTCGTATCGAAATTTAGTCCTTGAGACAATCAAAAGTCTCAAAGTCCATCTGGTCATCTTTAGCAATGTCGGAATCATTATCGGCCTCATATCCGGAATCGTGAACCATGTGAGCCTCCGGGTTCTTGTTCTTCAGACTTTCTTGGTAGAGCTCACATAAGTGCTTAGGGGTTCTATATTTCTTGGCCCAATGGTTTCTCATTCCACATCTGTGACAAACGGATTTGGTCGAGTAAGATGGTTTGGATATGCGGCCTCGACCACGGCAATAACTACCTCGGCCACGGCCATAATTGGAACCACGACCACGGTTATTGTGGTTTCCTTTCCGGCCGGTCGAGTAGTTGTCTCGGCTGTTCGAGTAATTGTCACTGCCACGCCCCTTGTAACCGCCACGGCCATTGCCTTGTGATCTCTTATTGTTTTGGACGTAATTGCACTCGTTGGGTTCTTTCTTTTCAACCTCATTAGCTTCCGGTAATGGTGCTGTTCCAACAGGTCTAGCTTCACTGTTCTTCATCAGGAGCTCATTGTTTGCCTCGGCCAGAAGCAGGCACGAGATCAGATCAGTATATGTGGCGAAGCCTTTCATTTTGTACTGTTGTTGCAGTATCACATTCGATGAATGGAATGTAGAGTAAGTCTTCTTAAGTAACTCTTCTTCGGTTACTACTTTACCACAAAGCCTCAGCATCGAGACCGTCTTAAATAAGACTGAATTGTACTCATCCACCGACTTATAATCCAAGAATCTAAGATTCTTCCAGTCGTTTCTAGCCTTTGGAAGTAACACCATTTTCTGGTGATCATATCTATGCTGTAAAGCATCCCAAAGTTCTAGTGGATTTTCCATCATGATGTACTGATCTTTTAAACCTTCAATGAGGTGATGGCGTATAATACTTATAGCCATGTACCGATTCTTATCGGTCTCATTGTTGCCCTTGATGATAGTATCACCAAGTCCCTTTGACCTTAGACTGATCTTTTTATCTAGCGCCCACTGCAAGTAGTTATCTCCGGAGAGATTAAGGGCTGCATAGTCTCTGTTTGAGATTTTCGACATCTGAATCACATCATCATTCAAAATTAAGTCTCACAATGTGATCATGTGGCCGCAAGATAATCAACAAGCTCGGCCACAAACATGTTTTACGCATTTATGAAAATCAAGCAATCTAATCGACCATGGTGCGAAACAATCATCAAGCCACACAGCCATGTAGTTCTACTTAATGCAGACGGTTTCAAGATTTTATAAACTAAATGCTGGTCGATTCCTTTTAAACAGTATGAATGCAATCCATATTCAGATTCATATGTATGAAAATAATCTTAATCAATTCTAGGGTTTCGATTTAAACATTAGTAGGATTCGATTTTAAGATTAAGGTTTCAAGGCCTTTAGGAATATAAATCGAGATTAAGTGTTTTTAAACATTTAAACATTTCAAGCAATTCAGATTCGAGTTTAAAAAAAAATCCTAATCATAGCTCTAGGCGATCAATCAAACACTCAAGTTTCAAATCAAAATTAAAACCGATTTTTCAAAATTAGGGTTTTAGGGGATTTCGAAAAACTTTGATCTTTGATCAAGGGGATTTGATTTGAGATTCAAAAACCTTTAAGGTTCTGATTTTAATTGATCAATAGATCAATCTCGTTTTTAGGTTTAGATCGAACTTATAGAGCTTCGATTTACTCATAGGGGATTGATGTATTTAACCTATGGCTTTTAGTTTTAGAGATTATCTTTTAGGGTTTCAATCTTTACAAAACAACCAGGTTCGATTCATGTTCTCAGAATTAGGATTACCTTTGTTTTGCAGATTGTAGAAACTGGACCTCCAAAGATCAGAGACGAGCTGAGACGAACGGACGCGGGACGGCTCCTGTCGGGTCGCGTTGCCGAGGGCTATCGCGAGCTTGTTTCTTCTCGCGGGCGGTTGCGTCTGGTCGGGGATTTGGTCTGAGCTGGACAGGGAATGTCTGAAGCTGAGCTTGATCGGAGTTGAACTTGATTGGAGTTTGTAAGCCGGAATGTAAGCAAGAACAATTTAGGGTTCTTCGGGATTAGGGTTCCAAAAGACCAAGACGGCGCCGAGTATTGTTTCTGCGAGTGTGGGCGCGTCTGAGATCGGATCGACGAACGGTTTGCGCTGATGGATTCTTCTCGTCAAGAGCTTCAATTTGATATGTGGCTCGTCGTCTGGTTCCTCAGGGTTTGAGAGATAGATTTATTTTAAGTTGCGCCTGATTTAGGGTTTATGTGTGACGGATTTTAGGTTAGGTTTTGTCTCAGGGTTTTGGAGTCTATCGTGCTGATAACGTGTTGTAAATAGATTGTTTAGAGAATGAATATTTCTGTGTTATTGTTAATGAACAAGGGGTTCCTTTATATAAGGATTACAAGATGAACATAAATGGAAAGTATCCAAAACCTAAACTCACTAAGATTAGGAAAACTACTAATACATAATAATGGAAAGATTACATCTATTAGGAAAAGGAAAAGGGTTTCCTTTTTTCCAAGCTTTGTGGCCGCCTTTCTCTCTCCTAAAGTCGGCTCTCTCTCTCCTCTCTCTAGGCTTCGATCATCTCTCCATCTTCTAGGTATTGGACCGGTCTCGGTCCGGGTCTGGTTAATGGCAATCCACTCCATGATTTATAACACATATAATTTTTTTAAGAAAAAAATAATTCTATTACTCAGTGCTAAAGCGATTTGGAAAACTAAAGCGGAATAAAATAACAAACAAAGCAATAGTTTCTATAAAAATATGAAATGGAACTGTATATCATTTAGATAGGACCGCTCGATCTTTTCATTGGTTTATCGATTAAGATTAAGTTTTTGTTTACTTATAATTATCATGTTTTTGTTTGTTGTACTTCCTTGTGTTTAGGAACCAGTATTCCATTTTCCCATAACTCTTTGTCTAGGAATCTTAAAACAACAATTAACATCACAATCCTCCCATCGTAGGCTAAACCTTAATGTTTTGAACAAAAAGAGGTTCAATAGTAGTTCACCGGATAATTAGCCAAGTGACATCCAAAAACTGTAAGAGATTGTTCTGAATTAAAGATGCTTTTTGTTAAGGGTAATGTTATGTTTCCCTTGATTGTTATGGAGTTCAAGTAACACAAAATAAGTTTGCGAATAAACAATACTTCCTCTGTTTCTGAATAAGTGTCACTTTGACACTTTTCACACAAACTTGAAAAAGTAACAAAAATATATGTAAGTTGTTATTAATTACATCTTTCTGACCAATAGTATTTAAGATAAATAAAATTATTTATAAATTTTGCATTTAATTTTTAACTGAAAGTAAGAATAATTTGCATTGGAATTGTAAAGTGACACTTTTTGTATAACAAGAAAAAAAATTTAGAATTACACTTATTATGAAACAGTGAGAGTATATTAGATATTAAAGATCTCCAGTCATGTTTAGTATAACAGTACAGATTACAAGATGAATAAAATCGAGATTACTTAAATGTTGCGCCTAATTTATATTAATAGATGTTTGCTTATAATTTTTTTTATGTTGTCATGATGAGAAAAGACTAAAAATTATCAAAAAGAGATTTAATAAATTTAAATGTAATTATGTTACACATAATATATTATATATATATATATATTATTTTATTACGAATATATATATATATGTATATATATATATATATATATATATTACTAAAAATATCAAACGAAAGTTTGGACCTTTTATGTTTTGTAAAAATTTAGAAAAATCTATTGGAAACTTAAATGGTTTGCAAATTGAAAAAAGTGACATTATGAATGGAAAAGTGATTTGTATTTTATTTTATACTCTCAGGATACAAATGTTTGATGTTTCAACTATTTAACATATATTAAAAATAATAAATAAATTATTTTGTTTAATACTTTTTGGTTTTACCAATAAAATTATACCATTAATATTTGTACATTTTATTTGATGTTTTAGTTTTCTTTTTAAATGTATATTGACTATACGTTAAAACATCAATGTTTTAAATACAATAACAAAAAAGAAAATTTGTGCACATAATAACAAAAACTAAAACATCGATCATTGGTATATACCATATACCGGAGGGTTAAAAAGTAGTCACGTGCATAGCATAGATCATACACATGTGCCTATGTTAAAAAAGACGAGACAGTCTCGTGACTGTCGTCATGACTGTTACAAGGCTGCTGATGCCCAAGATGTATTAATGTACTATTGAATCAAAATCGGCTTAATTATCAGATTAAAAATTCGCTAAGATTCGTGCTTACTTACTTCTATCGAAAACAACAACATTAACATTTTAAAACAAGTAGATATTTAGAAATAAAGAAAAAATGTGTGTGTATATATGTGTATTACAGCGGGAAAGACAGCTACAACCTCTGTTTTTCTTGATTGTTTAAAACTAGTGCATGATAAAAACGAATAATTAAACTTGGAGGATAAAATGTAATAAAGAAAGACTAGCTATATGGCGACATTACTAACTTGATCAGTGGAACCTTAAAATAAAAAAGAGGAATAAAATAATTATAACGAAGTTGCAAAGTTTTAAGTGTAAATAGATCGCCACAGTTAAGTTCACTCAAGAACATAATTTCAGAAAAAGCAAAGAAAACAAAAAAAATGGCAAAGAACATGGACTCCATCAGCTTCACCGTTCTCTTTCTTGTCCTTTCGATGGCTTCTACGGGTATTTGTTAACTAAACCATATTTTATACTCTGCACTTGTGCATATATCATCATCTCTTCTAATTATCTTGTGCTGATGAACTTGATGAATATGTTAACATGTATAGACATTATGAAGAGCGAGGCTACATGCATTTTCTTAAACGGCCGCACGATGACTTCCCCATGTTTAGATACTAAATGCAGAGCCTATTGCGACAACCTATATGGCAGTACTAATATTTGTGCTGCACCTTGTGAAGCTGTCGGAAAAAAAATCAACTGCCATTGTTACGGATATACCTGGTGAAGTTTGAGGATATCACAAGCGTATACGTTTATGTTCAAGTTTCGCTTGCTCCCACATGGAACGTCAAGGGAAAATTTTAGCACTGCTTGCCCCAAGGTGAAACCCCATATGTTGTGTGCACTTTGAATCATTCTTAATAGTAAACTCGTTTTTGTTTAATTCGATCCCGGTAACACTTAACTTTCTATCACTAGAGAAAGTTTGTATATTGTTGATGACAAAAACTCATTGTCGATTTTTGTAAAATAAACAGAGTTTACGGATTGGGTTAATTTGTCCGAGGAACAAAGAAACAAGGATTTAACTCCATTTTAGTAAATAGATTGATGGCTGAATTACCTTGTTTATTTGATGACTGAGAGTTGAGTACAAAAAAAGAGGTTTAAAATCGAGCTCGGAAGAGATAATAAACAAAATAAAACAATTTTAATTTGATGCGAAGTGTGTAGTTTATCCAAGTTAGACTTGTTTTTCTTCTTGTTTATAGTCCGAGATTACGTTGCATATCCTCATTGATCTGTTAATTGCACATTTTGTACGTTATTATCTTTACTTTGCTTGATTTGATTTTTCAGTCTGAGGTGTGCACTTAATTGTATGTGTGCACATATATAACTGAGTTTATGAGAGTTAATGTAAATTAGATCTCGACCCGCGGTTGTGAGCGGATTTTTGTTTTCATTTATTTTTATATAAATATTTTGTTTTCAATTCTAAATTGATATATATTATAATATATATGTGTTTATCAATTTTTAAAACATAATAAGTTTATGGTATATTTTTCATTGAATAGATTGTTTCAAACTTTCACATGTATTTGTATCTTTTTCTATATATATATATTTTTGGATTATTACTTTATTAAATCGTAACTATATATATAAAGATTAATAAAATATTGTTTTATTGTCATATTCAAAGATGTTGTAACATTTCACAAATTTAGAAAGTTTTTAAAAAATTAAACTTTTCGCTTCATAGATTTATATTATCGAGTAAATAATTAAACATTTAGTTTTTTATTTAATTTTTAAAATAAACTATATAGTTTAAAATTTGTTTTCATTGGTTTAAGGTAGTAAAAATTAATCATTGTTAGATAATGTGATTTTTGTTATTTAAAAAAAAAATCTTTATAATTTTAAAAGTTAACATCGACAAATATTTAAATATTTAAAATATGGAGGTATACTATTACAACATTAAATTAAATCAATTTAATTTATACTATTTATAAATCCATTGGATCATCTATTGTTTAAATCCAATTATTGATAGCCCAATAAAAGTTGCTAATAGGCCCAAAATTTTAATGATAAGATTAGAGATTAAATGTAACACTAGATTAAGACCGTGCCTTGCGCGGAATAAACGTTATATATAAAAATTATTTTATGTATTATATGTTCTTACATATTATGAAATAATAAATATATATTGAATAATTAAAAGTCAGTAACTATTACATATTATAATTAAATTGGTGCAAACGTATAAATCAGTTTTATTAATCCAAACATTTTAAAAAAAAAATTTGATAGGATATGTAATTAAATTTAAATGATATTAACATACATAGTATATTTTTAATATTAATGTCTATTTCTTTTTTTTAAAATGATGTCTTCTACTCATATGTTTTTTTATCATGTGTATTTTTAATAGCAAAACCTTTAAATTACTGATAACAAATTTTTCATTGTGGGATTAATAATTTTAGTAATTGATAATTTAAAAAAATTTAGCAATGTTGGTTCAAAATTTTATCAAAAAAAATTATTCAAAGTAAATTTTGAAACTAAAATATTTATTTATTCAATATGGTTTATAGTTTAATTTAGAATGATATATATACATATATATTTTAATTCTTAATGATTAATTAAATTAGACTTTTGTTTATATGATTTTGTGATCATTTGTATTTTGTCATAAAAAAAAATTTAAACCATGAATCACAAAATTTGAATGTGAGACTTTTAACAGTTTTAGTAATTTATAGTCATTTTTTAAAATTCAAAATATAAAATATACAGAAAAATCTAAATTTTTATAATATAGTTATTGTGTTTTTAAAAAATTTATTTTAATAGTTTTAAATCAAACAAATTTGATAGAAGATAAATTTTTTTAATTAGATCTTTATTATTCAAAATCATTAATTGTCATATATATTTTATCCACATTAGGTAATTCCGTAATCTTTATTTAAGGAAATAATAAATGACATTAATAATAAATTTATGGTTAGTTGAATAAAAAACTTATTATATAATTAGATGGACCAACCTATTTCTCTAATAATTCTAAGAATCATCCTAGTGATGACATGTGGCTACAAAAAAAAAAGTTGTAATGTTTCACAAATAATATATAGGGGATGACTTTGTAGGAATAGGTCCATTAGGTCTATTTTAAAAAAAATCACACATGAATCAAAGTTGTGACTTTTGTTTTAATATATAAGATACGACTTTCCTTCGTAGGCTTGGACGTACGGATATCCACTCGGGTTCGGTTTAAGATCAATCGGGTTTTGATTCTGTGGTTTAGTTCCATTCAGAAACTTTTCAGTTCGATTCAGTTCGGATTTGGTTTGTTTTTATTCGAATCTGGTTTAGATATTTTAACACATTGCAAATTTGGTTGAACCATTTTAAATTTGGGTTTGGTTCTACTCCGAGGGTTACCTACTTATTTGAGATTCAAAAGTATATATTTTACTTCACAAATTTTACAAGTGTAAACCATTTTCACTAACAAAAACTTGGTGGTATAATTGATAAGTGATTGTTAAGAGGAGAAAAAAAAACTAAACAAGTTAAAATTAACAACTAAAGATTGTATAAAATATTATTTAAATTTTAAAAATAAAACAATAATATTTTAAACTTCTGAATAAAACTTATTGAGCACAATCAAATTTTAAATGTAATTGTCAAAAACATAAATACCACAACATTTGACCAAATATAAAATATATATTAAATGAGCATTTGAGTTAACTATTGAGATTTTTAGTATCATAGGCACTTATTTGGGATATAATTTAAGTCTGGTATGAGTTTTTTTGGGTTTTAATTTTTTCAGATTTGTTCGGATATCCATTCAATTTTAAGCTTGATTCGGATAAAACCCAAAATACCGTAAGAACCCATTTATGTGTGTACATTGAGTTTAGTTCGTCTCACATTAAGTTTTTGGATTGATTTGGTCTTGATTTTGTGTTTTTTTTTTTCCCATCCCTATGCATAAAATTTTGTTGGGTACGTTTTTTCATGTTTACATTAACTACTTTTACCCTCATCTTTAATGAAGGGCAAAAAACATTTATAACCTTTTGATTACTTTTGACAAAAAAAAACATATGGTTTACTAATCTAAACTTAAAACATCAACTCTAAACTCTAAATCATCAATTCTAAACCCTAAACCATGAAACATCAACTCTAAACTTTAAACCCTGAAACATCAACACTAAACCCTAAACCCTAAAACATCAACTCTAACCTTAAACGTAAACGTAAACTCTAAACCCTAAATCTAAACTTAAAACATCAACTTTAAACCCTAAACCATCAACTCTAAACCCTAAACCTCGAAACATCAACTCTAAACCCTAAACCCCGAAACATCAACTCTAAACCCTATACCTTCAAATCAAAACCCTAACACATCAACTCTAAACCCTAAACGTAAACCCTAAACCCTAAACCTTATATTTTTCTGAAATTCGAACCCTAAACCTTCAAATCTAAACCCTAAAACATCAACTCTAAACCCTAAACGTAAATCCTAAACCCTAAATCTTCAAATCTAAACCCTAAAACATCAACTCTAGGGTTTTAGGGTTTAGGGTTTAGGATTTAGGGTTTAGGATTTATGGTTTAGGATTTAGAGTTGAAGGTTTAGGGTTTAGGGTTTAGAGTTGATGTTTTAGGGTTTAGGGTTAATTTTTTAGGGTTTAGGGTTTAGAGTTTACTCTTTAGGGTTTATGGTTTAGGGTTTAGTATTGATAGTTTAGGGTTTAGTGTTGATGATTTAGGGTTTAGAGTTGAAGTTTAAGGTTTAGGGTTTAGAGTTGATGTTTTAGGGTTTAGAGTTGAAAGTTTAGGGTTCAGTGTTTAGAGTTGATGTTTTGGGGTTTAGGGTTTAGAGTTGATGTTTCGGGGTTTAAAGTTTATTTCAAAAAAAAAATAGGGTTTAAGATTGATGGTTTAGGGTTTAGGGTTTGAATTTCGAAATAGTATAATTCAAAAAAAAAATTAAAAATTATTTTTTATTTTTTAAAATTTTTATTTATTTAAATATTTATTTATTATATATATAAAGAATATGAGCATAAGAATCTTTTGCCCTTAGTAAAGAATGTATTTTTCAAAATATCCATTTAGTGGTGGTAAAAATGAAAAATAATAGCATAAAAGTGATAAACATGTAATTTCTTCAATTTTGTCACACACCTTATATATGTTACTTGGTTTGTAAATGTCTTGATTTTCAAATAATCATGGTTATCAATGTTTATATAAAATAATAGAATTTGATAATTTAAATATAAAAGAAAACAAGTATTAAAAAGTTATCAATCGAGCTTTGATATTATTTGTTACTTGTTTTTTGCTGTTTTCTAGTATATTTTAACGAAAAGAAATAGATAAAAGAAATTCTATGATTGTAATTTTTACATATAATAAAATTAAAATCTAAAATTAAAATATTATAAATAAAAATTTTATTTTTGAGTGTGAGTAAATGTTTTTTTCTTGTCAGCACATCGTTCAAGAAAACACATGGTACTCTTCGGGAAACAAGTTCATGTCTTTCTTTCTTTTTTATAAAGGAAAACTGTTTTTTTAGAGCAAAAAAATAGTAACTATGTCACTTTAGACTAATCTATATTTTGTGTCATATTTTCCTATAATACCATTTAATATTTATGAAAATAATTTTAATAAATAGTTTTACAAACAAAAAAAAATTGGAAAAATAGTAACATTTGTTAAAATACCTATATGAACTTAATGATATATTTTCCAGTTATAAAAAAGTTAAAATTATAAATTTCAGATTATGTTCTAAAAAAAGTAGAAATGACATTCTACGAAATAGAAAACGAAATCTACTTTTTTCATTAAATCTACAATGTTTAGAATATGTGATCTACGTAAATAGGAGTATTCTACAAATATGTAGAATACACATTCCGCGCTTAACCTACCATTCTAAAATTCTTAGAAATCGAAATCTACACATTAATATAATTCTAAAACATGTAAAAACCGACTTCTACAGATTTACTATAAATCTAAAACATGTAGAAATCAAATTCTAAACATTACTCTAATTCTAAAAAACTGTAGAAACTGGTCCTACACAGAACGATCGATCTATATAGATCGAGCTTTCCGGATCGAGCAGCTTGTGTTGATCGATCGATCTATTTAGGCTGACCGGATTTGCAATTGTTTTTTGAGTTTAGTGAACTTTATGGTTTCTCAATTGATAATGTTATCTTTCATTTTGTAAACTCAAGTACTGTATATAGAAAAAATACCATTATAACAGAAACTCATAAAATCATTACAAAATAAGTTAAAAAAAGCATAACCAACAATAAATCATAAATCATCAATCTCAACATACTCAGCAGACTTACTATACTTAATAGGTTCATACTTTGACATTCTCTCAATCAGTTCTAGATCATTAGCTGCTTCCCATAGATTCCACATAATCTTTATCCGAGCTCCCCAGATGTTCTCATCACTCACCATAGATATGTCCAACCCAAGCACGTGGCATTCGATGTGTTTTGTAGTGTACACACCACAATGACATTGAAGTCGGTTAAGACCACTCATAGGTACATAGGAAACATTGTACGGAGTGATGTGGAGATGCTTCTGTATTGTTAATGACTGCACGGCCTTGACAATCCGAGGAATAAGCTGCGCGAAAGCTTCCACTTCCTTGATTTTTTTTTTACCCACGCAATCAAACACCTGGATATTCCTAGTCACAAAACTGATGCATAAAGCAATCCAATGGTTGCAATTGACCCAGACAGGAACGTACATCCGATCCACATCGACATTCCACAACATCCGTGTTCTTCCATGGGAAGGCAGTTCACCTTTACCGTATTTCAGTAATAATGGATCCATAGTGTATTTTTTAATACCCTTACAGAAATTCTGGTAATCCTTAGCAATGAGGTCGCTGAAGACGCATGTCATGAAAGCAACACGGTCTACATTTCATCGTTTCAATGTTGTTCTTTCCCGAAAAACATACATTATAGCATCAATTTCCTACAAAAACAAAGACAAATCTGTAATGTATACATTTATATAATAGGTAACATTTTATAGAAATAACCGGTTGAATGCTTACGTAGTTTTTAAGCCAACTGCTGGCAGACATATTACGTCCGACTAGATCACCGTCTAACATAGATGGACCAATCTGTATAGCTCTGTAAACAAAATACAATGGTAGAGATGTCAATTATTAAGAAAATCAACGGAATGATATATACAAAGGAATAACATACGTTCGTGTATCTTGCCAGCCCTGCATCTTCTTAAAATATATAGGATGCACAAAGACCAAGCAGCGATCAGGGAAATCTTCGCCGTCTAGCTCTATATCTCGGTCATCTAATCGGACCGCTGGCTTCTTCAATGATTTTAGAAGTTCCAATGAATCTGTTGGCTTCTTCAATGATTTTGGAAGTTCCAACCAATCCAATGAATCTTTGACTTTAGCTTGAGAAGGATTCAAACCTTTCACAAATGTGTCTAATGGAAGGTTCTTCATGCAACTTTCCAAAAACTCTTGTGTACCCATACGAAGATCACTAGCTGATGATTGAGTAACTTTTGCACGAGGTAAATTGACACACGAATCAGCAGTCTTTAACTCTTGGTTTTTTACAGCCTGTTGACAAACACGTACAATTACAAATTACACATACAAATTTCAAGTTCAAAATAGAGAATAGACATAAACGACAAGTTCGAAATCCATAATAAACATACAAACTTCCAAATACATATTACATTAAATATAGTCATTACATAAACGACAAGTTTCAAATACATATTACCGCCTCATTCCAAGTTCCAACAACCTAGCTTCAAAGACCTACATTCCATCGCCTAGTTCCAAGCTTTCAACAACTTTTAACTCTTTCTCTTAGTAGTTACCTTTTTCTTTAATGGAGCAGTGCCTTTTTTGCTGGTGCTAGGACCACTGTTGATTTTGGTCATGCTAGGACCGCTTGCTTGATCACTCTTTCCCACCAATTCAGTCACCACTATAGTTGTCCTGAGCTGTGTAACCTCAGCCTCAATTTTCCCCAATCTGTCGGTTACAACTGTCTCAAATTGCTCAGTTCTCTCCAAAGCTGTCCTGAGTTGTGTAACCTCAGTCTCAATCTTACCCAACCTGTCCGAGAACTGCTGACAGAATTTCTCCCCAAAAGTAGTAAAAGAAGCTTGTACCAGATCCTCCAAGAAATTTTTCATATTTGTGTCAATATTCCCTTTTGATGAAGCAGCTAGGTGGCACAAAACATTCTTCTTCCTTAACTCTGCTCCTCGGTCTGCATGCTTTCTCTTGTTTCTTCCCGAAACATCAGCTGTGCCATCAACATTCCCTGCAACATGACTATTTTCACTTCTCTCAGTATCGGCTGTTTGATCCTCTCCTTTCTCTTCGCCAGATTCCTCAAATTCAGAGTTCGTAGCTTCTTTTACTCCCCAAACATGATTGTTCCAATCAAGTTTACTATTGATCATATCCAAAATGCGATCTACTCTTTCATCTTTCTTCTCATCCTTCTGTACAAAATCAGTTGCCAAAAGTACCACTCTATCTATGTGGGATTCCATGAATGAATGCAAAATCCCCTACAAACAATCAAATCATTAGTAAAGTGAACAAGACAATAAATATTTTAATTTGAAAAATATATGCATACATTTTCTGGAAATAAGTTCTCAACACCAATGATATCTTCATAAGAACATTTTGCACATCCTCTCCAATTACCACACAGTGGACCTGTAAAATTTTTACTGACTTTTGTGCCACAAATCTCTCCTAAAGCAGGAACATCTTCCATTATCCAAATTTGGAAACCAAACAAGAATCCTTCCATCAGATACCCCTCTTTCTGCTCTAATTTATGCCTTGTTTTATCAATTTGCTTTAGAAGGAAATCAAACGAATACAGACTCCATGGGTAATTCCGAAGCTTCTCCAAATCTATCGCCAACTTCATGTACAGATGCAGGATATTCACCTTCTCATCCTTCCCCATCACCACACCCATAATAACGCAAAGATATATCAGTCTCACCCTATCAACCCAAGTCCAGGTATTGATCTCTTCCAAATGCTTATTTTTAATGATCTGCAAATTTATTTTTCCATTTGTCTTTATCTGCTTGCTCCAAAAAACATCATCATCTTTCCATGTCACTAACCCACTGTTATTCTCTCGCTTCACTTTCAGACCAGTGACAGCATGATACTCTTGCAATCCAAAACGCAGAGGTCTCCTAGCGAAAGTGAACCACTTCTCATGTCTCTTGCTTGTCATCAACTCCTTACACAAGAAAGAGTGTACCAACCTCGCCGAAAACTTCAGATCATTCTTCTGGATAACCATAATCTGTGAAAAAATGAGATCTTTCATAACTTCATCGAATTCTGGCTCCATTTTTTCTTTCAGCAACTCGAGAAGTTTTAGTCGGCAGCTGTTATTTATCTTCTTAACCTGAGGTTCCAATCCCTCACCGTATAAACGATTAGGCAACTCCAACTCCATACCTGAAAATTGAAAACAATACAACATATATCTATTAATAACAAATATCACAGCTCAGTTAAATAATGTCTCTTAATACTTTATCAATAACCAATGTCAAAGAATTAGCATTCTCACTGTATTAATTTCAAATTTTATGGTGTTTTTTTTAAAAAACAAAACCTAAAATTCCTAAATCTATCCCAAAATATGATTTAAGCCATGATTGTGTACAAAATCTTCTCTAATCATCACCTTAACACATGATTGAAGCCTAAACATCCTAACTAACTCAAAAAATTAACCTTTTACCTTTCTATTTTCAAACTCTAAAAAGAAGTGGAGATAGAGTTTCATACCTTTGCAGAACGAACTAAAGAGTGATAGATTCGTAAAAAGCTCACGAAATCGTATGGGTTAGGCCAAATAATCATCCAAATCAGAGTAAAATTGAGTGAGTTAGGGTTAATGAACTTGGGTGAGAATTTGATTTTGTCTCCCTTTATTCGTGAATGGGAAATTATGGGTTTCATCCAAGAGAAATCAAGTTTAAAGAGTTGAAATCATGCTTGGTCGGTTCAAATCAAGTGGGAATCAATCCAGATATAATCATACAAAACCAAAAAACTCGATTTGAGATTCTTTCCTCGGCACGGGATCGATCGATCTATTCTTACAGATCGGTCGATCTGTGTAAATCGACCTTCGCCGATCGAGTGAAATGGACCAGGTCGATCAGTATATATTTCGCGTTTTTTTTTTGTTTTGAACAATGATCGGGATCGATCGATCTACTATAACTTGTAAAGTGGGATCGATCGAGCCCCCTTGTCGAACTCAATATATATCTTTTTTAAAAAATATAATTTTAAGGGCATTACTGCCATTTTGGAAAAAATTAGTCTAATAGGACATAAAGTAGTATAAATTAGTCTAAAGGGACATAGTTACCATTTTTTTGCTCTAAAAAAACAGATTTCCCTTTTTATAATAAGCACAAATTTTTTTTTTTTTTGAGTGTGAGTAATTATCGTGCTTTCACCTAATGAAGTACACAAAACAAACTACCATGTCCACTTTTTGTAAAGTGCGATTTAACAGATAATGAAAAATAATGAAAACTATTTTAACGTAATTCACAAATCTTCGCAAGTAATAAATAATAGAGCAGGATAAATAATTTATATATAACTTATTTTTGAGTAAATACTAAAAATAAAAACACCCGTTTTAAGCAAATCCAAATATAATTCCAAAATTTAATATATTTCTATTTTCTATATCTAGAAAATAAAAAAAATGTTATAATTAAAGAAGAAACTAATAAAAGATATCACTAATATCAATTAATTATATTAATTTGATTAAAATATATATGTAATTAATTTTATTTTGTAAATTAAACATGAATAACACATGAGCAAATAACTCGTTAAACAATATTATAGAGATCAGATTACTAATTCTGAGGGTTGATCATTTTACTTTTGATTTGGTCATTAGGAGTCTAGTCTAGGATATTACCAATGATGGAATGAATCAAACGCAGTGTTTTGAGATCCGACTCGAACACCGAACCAGATAATTTATTGGGTCACCGGGTTTTAGATCGACCGCGGACGAACCGCGAGTTAATAAATAAATTAATTTTGTTATATAATAATATATTAGCTATTAAAATATATAAAAAATTTTTTATGTTTTAAAAAACATTTGGAAAAATACTTAACAGTACTTTCTTTATTTTTTATTTTTATTTCACATACAAAATATAAAAAAAAGAAAAATTCAAACTATTTAGCAATTTTGTAACAAGTTAAGAATTATGACATAGAATAAAAATATATCAAGACTTAGATTCTATAAGAATTAAAATATCAAATGTGAATAATAAAATTAAAATTAAAATCCAAAATAAGCCAAAAATAAAACATAAAATTTTAATAAATTATCAGTAACAAAAATAAACTTATGCCAAATAACATCAACTAGTTTTGTTAATAGATTCATAATCCACATAATCATATGATTTTGTTTTTATTTTTGAAAAAAAAACTAGAAACTTAACTTCTTTATTAGAATACAAAACAAATTCTAATAATGTAACTGAAAAATTCAAGTAAAAGTAATTAAAAGTTACGCATTGGTTCAACTGGTAGTTAGATTCTGGTTTTAGCTGACTTTTTTCGTGTTTTACCGGGTTTTTATGTAATGAGATATTTCTAAAACCAAGATCAGATTACATACTAGATCACCGGATTATATACCGGATCATCGGATTTACCGGTTCGACCGTAGGTCTGGATCGGGTTTCAAAACACTGATCAAACCGGTAATACCCACAACATTGTTTTTTGGACATAATTTGTATGCTTTATAACCGTAAGGTAAACACTTACTATGAAGGATAGTTATAGAGGAAATTAGTTGAATGAGCTTACGTGCCCATATCATCTTCCCCAAACTCGTCTAGTTGCAAACTCTGTATCCGTCGTCAACTATATACTTTTTTTCCTTAATTTGGGGTTTTCTTTCTGTAGACATTAGTGGGCTTTATCTCGGGTCCATTAAGAAATAAGAAGCATTATAATCAGAGAAACCTAACTCTCCACGTCGTCACCGTCTCCGTCTCCTTGGCCGTCGAATCCCTCCTTTACCTTCAGCCGCGCTAACCTACTTCTCTTGCTTGTAACTTAGACAAAGTTTGTTCCTGCTTTGTTGATAGAAGAAGTAAAGCACCAGTTTTCACATATTATAGTTTCACTGATAGTATCGTCGATTGTAGCATTAATGGCAAAAGAACCAAGCTTTTGTTTTAGCTTTGAGCGTTGGTTGATAGAAGATGTTGTTGTTTGTGTCTTGTCTCTTTTGTTCGTATGAAAACTTAATAACTCCTTGCTTGCTGTTAATCTGAGTTAACAAATATTCTTTGGTGACAGAAGCAAAACAATGGGATTACCAGATTCGTCTCAAGACTTGTCGACAGAGATGGATGTGGATGCTTTCAGAAGGCTCTTCCCTCTTCGTTTCTTCGAGCGCCATCTCTCTGAGTCTCTCCGACCTGATGGTAGACCACTTGGAAAAGCCAGAGACACCATTGTCAACCTTGGTAAAGAAAGTCGCTTACTTTCATCACCAGAGTCAGTCAATGGAAACACTTTTGACTTGATTGATTGTAATTCTATTGTTTATAGGACTTGTTTCCTCCGCTGATGGCTCTGCTCTTGCCAAGATTGGTTCTACAGTAAGCTTTCTTAACTCACATAATGTTACTGAGTCTCTTGTTCTTTCTTACATAGTTTCTGCTTTTTTGATATAGACTATGCTTGCTGCTATAAGAATGGAAGTTATGAGTCCTTCTACAGACTCCCCAGACGAAGGATGCATAGGTTTGTTTGTTGCATCTACCTTATTTTTCTCTCTCTCTCCAGTGTTTCGCTTGTGTCTGAGCGATTACTTTTTTTTTTAGCTGTTGAGTTCCACATGCCTCCTATATGCTCTCCAACTGTTCGTCCTGGAAGACCAGCTGATGAAGCTCCTGTTATCTCCAAGCGTTTGTCTGATATTTTCTCAAGGTGTTTGGATTTATCAGCTGAAAGAGTCATTACTGTGTCTTAGAGAATGTTTTCTTTTTTCTGAAAATGTTTCTCTTTGTTGCAGCTGTGATATGATTGACCTTAAAGAACTCTGCCTTGTTAGTGGAAAAGCTGCTTGGATGGGTTATCTGGTCAGCACACCACCTCCCTCTGTATCGTCTTTGTAATTGGTTTTCATCACCATTCGTCTAGTGAGTTTGTTACCGTGTGTAGATAATAAAATATCGCTGCTCTCTGAAAATTCTTATAGGACATATACTGTCTTGATGCCGATGGAGCTCTTTTCGATGCTGCTCTGCTCTCTGCCGTTGCTGCCTTTTCGAATTGTAAGACATATCCTAATCTGCTGAGAAGAGCAAAGGTTATACTCAGACCAAATCTTGCTCTGATGCATAAGAGATCTTTTTGTATTTTGCAGTGCAAATACCAGTTGTTGCTCTGAACGACAACGGAAGAATAGTTGCCATCAATGGAGAACAAGAGGAGAATGCATCGATCAAGGAGAAGGAAGCAGTGAACAAGGAGAAGAGAAAGCTCACGCTCAAGAACATCCCTTTTGCTTTAACATGCATACTCCACAAGAAGTACATTCTAGCAGACCCAACAGCTGAAGAAGAATCGATCATGGACACTCTGGTGACTGTTGTTTTGGACTCTTCAGATCAGATTGTTTCTTTCAATAAATCAGGAGGAAACGCTCTCGCTGGTTCATCAGCCATCAAGGTGAGAGTGTTCTCAGCATTCTCACAGCTTTGATTACTACACTTGTGTCTTTTTTTCCTTATAAAGTTTAGCCTTGTGGGTTTTGGCTTTTTGTCAGAGCTGTGTGGAGTTAGCAAGGAAGAGAGGGAAGGAGCTTAAGCAGATACTGGGTGAGATGGATATCGACTGATTAGAAATCAAATGGACAATGTTTATCATTCCGTAACATTATGAAGAAATCTAGTGCTCTTCACCATTTTTGTTAACATTATGTTTTTGGTGATCTTATAATGAGTTTAATGTTAGTGTAACTGTTCGATTATATGCCCTCTACATTTCATATGGATTGTTGAGTACTCTATCTATCGATAATGGAAAATAGGAAGTGAAACAAAAAGAAACTCTTCACATTATGTTTTATGCTTGTAACTTTCTAACTGGATGAATATGATATTGCTACACATTTGATCCCTTAGAAGATGGTTCAAACATAGTTCATAGTAGGCCTGAGACGGATCGGATATCCGGACAATTTTAAAGTATCCGGATTTTTATCCGGCGGATTCATAATTTTACTATCCTTATCCGGATCCGGGGTTCTTGTATATCCTTTTAAAAATTGTAAATCCGGTGGATATCCGGATCCGGATTTGGATTCTTAAAATAAATAAAAAAATAATATTAATATATAAAAAATATTAAAAATAATTTTTTTAAAAAAATATATAATGTTTTTAATTATTTCTATGTATAATATTACAAAATTTACATAAAATTTATATATACTATTATAAAAATTAAAATATATTAAATAAATTAATTTTTATATATAGATATTACTATTTTTGAAATAGTTATTAATAAAACTTACGGATCCGGATATCCGGACTAAAAAATTAAGGTATCCGGATCCGGTTTTGACGGATCCAACATTTTACTATCCGGATTCGGATTCGGTCTCTCCGGATATCCAGATTTTCGGATCGGATCCGGATCGAATTTCGGATCGAATCCGGATCTCGGATAAAAGTCTCATGCCTAGTTCATAGTGACTAGATAAAATAACCATACAGGGGATCAACTGAAAATTTGCATAAAGGTGAAGAATATGTTTTGACATCTTTATGGAATTTTTTTTGACATCTTTATGGAACTTACACAAGTGTATATGAATGTAAAAAAAAACAGTGTATATGAATGTATTTTCTTTTGTAGTCTGTATTCTGTATCCATTGGCCTGTTAAAATTCTCAGCCTTTGTCCCTAGCCTAGGTTATTCAAGGTAGCTTGTCCTAACGCTGCAGTGATTTACTTCACTCACTCACGCTACACATTGCTTTGATTAACTCTTTAAATTGACAATATGTAAATATGAATACATCATATGATTGATATTTTTATTTATTGCAGCAACATGATTCGTGAGGAACAAGCTGTTTTTTTTTTTGGAACTATTTCTAAAAAAAAAAGTGCTGCTATCGTGTTTTGTTGTGAAGCTGCATTGTATTGTCCAAATCTCTAGGCTCTTTGCTTACCCATCACCTCTATCTGTTTCAGGTACCATGCGCAGCCTTGAGAAGCTGGTGCCGATTGTTGGACATGGACTTTGTCCCCAACAAAGCTTATAAGATAATGAGCTCAACCCATTTAAAAGAGGGTCACTAGGAAACCCTAGACCTCTCCTTTCTATAAATAAGGAGCCAACCTCTTTTGAGAGGGTTCTTGGACTCTATTTTGGTGTTTCATCCATCTCTCTCTACTTCTAGAGAGAGAAACACCTCTCCACATGTTTTTCACCTAAGCACTTGTGATCCTTTGTTGTAGAACTACGATTGGCTTGATCCCCTTTCGGGGTACGTAGGCAACCCTTCACCGGGTCCAGCTATAATCAATAAACACCTTTTTTCTTATTCTCTCTGAGTCGTCTCCATCCGGTTCAAACTCAGCATGAAGACTTCTCCTAACCCCACCGACGAGTCCTCGTCTCGTTCATTCACTATTTTGTTGACAGTTCTCGGTTTAAACAGTTGGCGCCCACCGTGGGGCATGGAGAAGTATCTTCGAGGAAGATTGAACTGGAGTCCGTTCTCTCGTCACTTGACCGACGAGTCATCACTCGATCGACGAGTCGTCACTCGACCGACGAGTCCTCACTCGACCGACGAGTCGTCACTCGACCGTTTTGTCGTCACTCGACCGTTTTGTCGTCACTCGACCGTTCTGTCGTCACTCGGCGCAGAGCGTTCTCTCGCAGTCGCTCGACTCGATCTGCGCAGTCGCTTGGCTCGATCTCTCGCGGTCACTCGCTCGTTCTCTTTACTCGGCGCATATCGATCTCTCGCAGTCGCTCAGATCTCTCTCTCCTTGTGGAGTTGACGTGTCGATTCAGCAACAAGGAATCGCTGAGGCGTATCCATATTTGACGTATCCATCATGGCTTCACGATGAATTGTCTCGAAAACAGTTTGCTCGCGCTCTCGCGGTCACTTGTCTCGATCTCTCACAGTCACTCGGCGGAGATCGTTCTCGCGCAGTCACTTGGCTTGATCTCTCGCGGTCACTCGCTCGCTCTCCTTACTCGGCGCAGAATGATCTTTCGCAGTCGCTCAGATCTCTCTCTCCTCGCGGAGTTGACGTGTCGTTCTGTCGTCACCCGATCGACGAGTCGTCACCCGATCGACGAGTCGTCACTCGGCCGACGAGTCCTCACTCGATCGACGATTCGTCACTCGACCGTTTTGTCGTCACTCGACCGACAAGTCGTCACTCGACCGACGAGTCGTCACTCGACCGACGAGTCGTCACTTGACCGACGAGTCGTCACTCATCCGACGAGTCGTCACTCGACCGTTTTGTCGTCACTCGACCGTTCTGTCGTCACTCGACCGACGAGTCATCACTCGACCGACGAGTCCTCACTCGACCGACGAGTCCTCACTCGACCGTTTTTTTGTCACTCGACCGTTCTGTCGTCACTCGGCGCAGAGCGTTCTCTCGCCTCGATCTGCGCAGTCGCTTGGCTCGATCTCTCGCGGTCACTCGACTCGTTCCCTTGCGGTCACTCGACTCGCTCTCTCGCAGTCACTCAGCTCGGATCGCTCTCTCGCAGTCACTCGGCTCGGATCGCTCTCTCGCAGTCACTCGGCTCGGATCGAACTCTTGACTATTGCAAAAATTGTTAAATAGTTTAAATTATTTTTAAATATTTTGTATCTGAAATGAAAAAAAAAACTTAAATAAATATTTTTTTTTCGTATATTTTTAATAGCTAATATATAATTACACATTGAAATTAATTAATTTATCAAACTGCTGTTCGTCTGCAGTTGATCCGGTGACCCATAAAATTGTATGGTTCAGTGTGCAGGTTGGTTTAAAAAACATAGATGTAAATCCATTTGCCTGGATTCGATTCGATTTGTAATAGGAACAAAATTGATATTTTAGTCAATCTGGGTTTGCACTTCATTTCATCCAGTTTACATGAAATTTAGTAAAGACAATTTGGCTAACTCCTTATATTAGTCAGAAAACACTAAATTCAAATAAGACAATATAGAAGCCAATCCACTTTGTAGTAATAAGTGTATTTTTTTCAAAACCGACCAGATTATACATACGATAAGCAATAGGGACAATCCTATTGTCTCCATCTCTTCCAACCGCAGCCAACAACTGTCCCTTGATGTCCCATTTCAAAAAGGCTCCATCTAAGCCAATAACAGGCCTACAAGTCTTCTTCCATGCTTCCTTTTGTGCTTGGAAACACATGTAGAGTCTGTAGAACCGCTGCTTGGTTCCAACCGTGGCTCCTGGTATGGTCTCAATTTCCATGGTTGATCCAGGATTGCTCCTCAATATCTCTGCTTGGTAATCCCAGATTTTATCAAAATGCTCCTCATGGGTCTTCCTCCTTTCTTTCATCACCTTCGTCTTGGCCTTAATGCATGATTTTTCTAAAACTTCCATCTTATACTCCCTCAATATCTCAGCCTGTATCTCCTTTGCCGTGAGCTTAGGATTCAGCCTTAACCTCTCAGCAAATAGACTTGCAATTGCTGACCTCTTAAGTATCTTCGAATACCCTGTCCTCTCACACTTATGGTCATTGACGTATGTCTTTACCATCAACTTCTGTTTCCTCCTATCATACGAACAGTAGACCATCCAGGGACAAGGAGCCTCATCATCTCTCATCTCAGCGGCACATTTTGCACCCATCTTCAAGCTACTGGATCTGTAGTACTTGATGTTGTATCTGGTTTTCAGGGTATACCTCAGACAAGCATGTTTGAAGTCCTCAGCATCTGAAAATGTCTTGCCTAGCTGAAGGAGCTCCTCTGGATCAGTGTCTTCTCTGTAAGCTTGCGCAGGTCTCATCTCCTCTTCATTCTCATCAACTGATGACAGAGGATCAGAGATTTTATCATCATCCCATGCATCATCATCGCCTTCGTCTTCATCAACCTCACAGTCATCATTTTTCTGCTTTATCACCAAAATAAAGACTCAAATCTGTACAACCAACTTCCTTAATGCCAGCAATACCGTTCTCATCTTCCCTACCATCATCACCTATATCCCCAAATTCCTCAATCTGGAGAAATTCTTCTCTGTCATCACCATCATCACCTAGACTCCTCTCCGAGTTTACCTTCTGCTTCTTCGATTGTCTAGGAGACACAGGCGACCCGCCAGATGAAGTTCCCCGCCTTGTCTTCTTCGCAACCTTCGCAACTGTTGATGCCAACATCTCAGTCTCTGGCCATTCTTCTCTGTCATCACCAGAAGGAGCCACATTTACCTTCTGCTTCTTCGAAACTCTAGGAGACAGAGTTGAACCACGCCTCGTGGCCTTCACCGGAGATGAGGCAGGCGACCCATATGAAGTTCCCCTCCTCGTGGTCTTCTCCGGAGATGACGCATGCGACCCATATGAAGTTCCCTGCCTAGTCTTCGACGCCTTCGACACCTCTGTAGATGCCAACATCGATATCCCTTCAACGCTTTTACGAATCCTCGATCTCTCCAGCGATGGCAAACTCACAGAAGCATCGCGTTCTCCACCCTTCTTCGACTCTTGAACCGCTTCGTCACTCCCGTAAGCGAAATTCCTCATCGCTCCGAAAATCATTACCTCATTTCCATTCCTTGTGAACTTCGTCTTTACCATCTCTACAAGAGAAATCCCCAAATCGATTTGAGAAATTAGGGTTACGTTCAAACACGGGTTTCATTTTGTTTGATTGCAATCAAACACATCTTTTGATCAATAAAAATAAACATGTGTGATAACCTTCCGAAAAGTCCACTAGCTCAGTGGCAATACCCCCTTACGACCACGAGTGCACGGGTTCGAGTCCAGGCAGCAACAACAATTTTAATTAAGCAAAACGACGTCGTCTTGAGATTTTGTGTTTAACAAAACAACTGAATGAAACGACGTAGGTTTACTAAACGGCAGTAATTAACGGTGAGTTAACAATGTCTTAACTGTCGGTTAACGGTGTGTTAATTTGGTTAGTCAACCGTAAGTTTGTGAATTAACTAAAAAAGTCAACAAAAAATCGGGGTTTTATTGGTCAGGTTCGAGTACAGGTTTCTTTTGGCAATTCCCGCAAAGTTCAGTGTTTTTTTGGCCGATTTCTCATTAAAAATTTGAATTCTTGACCAAAACAAGTCCAAAGAAGCAGCTAACCGAAAATTCCATTGCGAGAAAATAATATTTATGCCACTCTTTATTTTTATTGTTTGTTTTTCAGTTTAAATTTTGTTTTTAAATATGGAATCTGCTACAGTTTTACACAAGTACCGCTAAATCAACGTACTACGTCAGAAACAAGACGTACTACGTCAGAAACAAGACATACATACCAATACAATACAAATACAATATTTATTTAGTTTGCTAACTAAAAGAAACTTAATAAAATCTAAGAAATAAAAATGTCAGACTAGGAAAATTCTTAGTACAATTTATTCTCATTTATTTATTACTTATAGTACGAAAACAATCGAGATTTTATTAGACTCAATAATCCTCGCTAAGAACACACCGATCTTATTCCCTGTCGTAATTGTTATTGCTGCAATTATTGTTATAATTATAATTATCATTATTACTATTGTAGTTAATGTTGTCATTATCATTACTACCCTCACCAACCAAATCATTACGTTGAACCCTAAACGCGCCGTTTTGATCTTCTTGACTCATTTCTTCCTTAGCACTGTGGTGAAACGGGAAGTACCCCGCTTGCGTCACTGAAGGTACAACCGACGGAAGCTTTGAGAGAAGAGCCTCGAGGCTACTCATCGACGGCGTTATTTTCATCGGTTGTTGGTGGTGGCCCATCAAGAAGTGGTGGTGCTGGTCAGAGTGGTAGATACGCTGTTGGTGGTACTCAGGCTGCGACGGAGGAGGAGGAGCTACTCCGGGGAAATGCCAAGTGTCAGAAGGAGAAGCGTTGATAAAAGGGTAACCAGAAGAAGAAGGATGAGGAAGAAGTACTCCAGGGATGCTTTCTATATAGCTCAGTTTTTTCCTTAGCATCACAACATAGCTTAAATCTTCTATCACCTTGAACATTAACATTTTAAGTATGTAAATGTATCATCTATATATATAAATATACAAAGTGTATATGATGTGTATATAAATATATATATATATATATTTTTTATTTTTTTTTGAACGAGTGTATATAAATATATAGAGAGAGTGAGAGAGATAAAAAAAATACCTTGTGAACAGCTCCTAATTGGACAACACCTTCTCGAACAGAAATCAAGGCAATGGTCTGCAAAACGTTTCATGCAAATATATACTTATATAGTTAAATGTACGTACGTAATGCAGCCGTTTGATGCATAAAAATGTACGATAATGCATATATATGGAAAAGTATATATATATATATATATATGTTGATGTAACAATAAGATACCTTGATGCCAGATTGAAACTGAGCTTCCCATGTCCGAGGGTACTGCACATTGACATGAACGTTGATTTACAATAAGTTTTAATTAGGGTGTGGTTAATATAATGCTTATATACAATATGTAAATCTATGTTTATAAAATTTCAAATTTATGGATACTTTTTGTTTCAAATTTATGAATATATGTAAATGGCATATAAAAATGTGTATGTGAAGGCCTGTCTATATATGTATAGGCCTGTCCATATATGTATATATATATCAACATATGCTTACTGAGTCAGCAGAATTTTGCCACGCAGATAAGAAGTTAATCTCTTGGTCATTAGGTTCTTTATAGATCCACTTGTGACTGTGATCTGCAGCCACTTTTCCTATCAACCTGCACAAAATTTAATAACCTTCAATCATTAGAGAGAATAATTAAATTAATTAACAACTATTTGAATAATACTTTATTTAGTTTACAATGATTAATTAAATACTCCCTTTGCCAAAAAAAGTATGATTAAATACTCCATCTTTAGCAGCTTTTCGATCAAAAACACTTTGCAAATCATCCGCAAGACTTTAAAATAGGTATATGGATCATAAACTTCGATTTGGAAAGAGGTAGTTTGACTGAAAACTGTATAAACCCAACTTATTTACGCATACATACATATGGATACAGACTAGGTAAGATATTGAAATAGAATGGCTCTGGTCCAAAAAAATACCCTGTTAACCAAAAAGTGAAAACCAAAAGAGAGAAAGTACTGTATGAAAAAAGAAAATCTGGGAAAACAAATTTCTTTAAGTAATAAAAATCCTTTAATTAACTTGTATATTATATGTGTGTTTGTATTCTATCCTCACATACCCTTCTCCATAATTGTAGATTTCATGGGACATCTTGAAGAACAACTCAGGCTGAAGCCCTTGATATTGTTGATAATCACTATGTCCGTAAGCCGTCGAACCGCTTCCGCTACACTCGCCGGAGCTCACTTCCCCAGTAGAAGCTGCAAAGTTGCAAAACCCATCTTCCCAAACCAAGATCCTGTCAGTTACACAACCTTATTGTTAATCATATACCCATGAAAGCATTATGTAAATATATATATAATAGTTTCTATATGCGGTTTTAATAGTACCAGTTTCTCCTGTTCCCTCTTGATCTATCATAAGCTCCTTGACCATCCCATCTAATTGCAAACAGCACCAAATGATCGAACATAGTTATCAATCAGACAAATATTGTTTACCTATAAGATACATTTATATTTGTAACATAAGCTCCAAAAACCAAATAATAATACATAACAAGCTCTAGAATAACAGCAAATAAAAAGACTAACAATTAAGAAAGTGGAAACTTTTTTTGTACCGAAAAACAAGAGTTTTAGACTTGTTCTATGTGTATACGGTTAATTTTTATCATAAGCTTACTTGGGAGGAGGATAGTTTCTGGGCAAGATCCGCCAAAAAACTGCATAAACCCATTGGGAATTCTCGTGAATGCATAGGCTTCTTAGTGTGTGTTGAAGAAGATGAGTCACAGCTAATGGATTTAGATGTTCTTCCATTTATTCTTAATTTTCAAAAGTTTTATTTCCTTGGTTCTTTTCTCTTTGTTTTTGTTTGGCGTGTAAAGACTTTCTTTACATTGAAGAAGATAGAAAACCCTCACCATCTATCCTCCTTTAAATAGCAAGCTTAGATCCATCCCCCAAAGCATCTTTTTTATTCTTTATCATTTTCTTTATTTTATTATACTTTGGATGGAGATAAGAAATTAAATTATTTACCTAACGTCATTTTATTCTTGTTTTTCTTTACTTTTATTTCTTAAGTAAAAAGTCACATAATTTCCTAACGCTTGGAAACCTGCAAGCAGACCTGATACCTTTTATGTCAATTATTTATGAGTTTATAAAGGTTCAGAACAGAGGGAGTATTTACACAGTGATATATATTTTTCAACCTCTACTGATATTAATCAAAATGACTACATAATGAATTTCACATTAAAAAACATTTCACCAAGGCAAAGCAGACCCGTGGTTGCGTTTAACGCTATAATTTGGACATGTTTTGCAATAAAAAAAATAGATATCCTTTATATATTACTAGGAGCATTGCCCCCGCGCAAGCGCGGAGTTGTGGACAGAGTTCTTGTTTCATCTCAATAATTGCTAGAGTTATTGTAGTTGTGAATTTTGCGTTTTGAATTATTTTTCAAGTTTTTTAATTGTTATAAGGTTAGAGTTGTGATGATGAACTGTGTATACATTGTTCTCTACTTATGAAAGACTAAATTGTGTTAATAATGTAATTGATATAGTTCGTGGTGTTGTTTGCTATGTCACTGAGACTTATTGTTTGTTTGTCTTTTTAATTTGTTTCTTGTACTGTTGAGAGTACATAAATTATATTAAAGTTGTTGAGAATACCTTTTGTTTCTAGATATTTTTTTCTCCAGTTTAGTTGTGTAAGTTATGTGTAAGTAATAATTTTTATTATCCTTATTATGTTTGTTATATGTTTTTATTTTATTTTTAAACGTGTTGCTCTTACCGGACTTTTAAAACAAATAGATGAAGACTTATAGAAATAACATAATATAAACCCAGATGCAATATGATAATATATCTGGGAGTTCTAGGTTTGTGTTCGCAATCACTTGGAAATTGTCGAACAGTCTAGTTATGACTGGAAATTGATCTCAGGAGCATCCGTGATGATTTCATCATTAATAGTTGGTGAGATGAAACAAATAAGGAATAGATGATCAGTTATCTTGTACATGCTTGAGCACCTAACAACCTCAAAACGATCGATTTTCACAACGGAACCGACTTTCAAAGATGACATGTAATGATTAGCACGTCCGGCGGGAATAAACCCATAAATCACGGAATCTGCTAATAATATTATTCAACAAAGAATCAGGAAATCAATTAAAAACAATTATATTAAATAAGTGTGATAAATCGAAGATTAACTTACCTTTTCATCAAGGAAGAGAACCGTGATTTCCATAAACTCACTGTCTTTCTTGAAATTCAGGGAATCCCAGAAGCGAGGAGCTTAGAGGCTATGCTCTGACTACTACGACCAAGTTGAAGAGACTCGAAGGTTGAGTGACGGACGCCGGGGATGCCGATTTGAGGAACTGGAGAGGCAGAAATAGACATTTTCTAGAAGCTGATTAAAGCTAAGAGGAATCAATGAGTTTTGTGGAGATGCAAATTGGGTTCATCAAAGATGAGAATCATATATATAGGGTTTCGAGAAGGACTAAAAATGAGGAACATTTATGATCAAGCGATTTAAGATGAGGAGATGAAGAGTTCACCGGTCAAAAAATAGATTACAAACAGACACACGCCGCAACTCTGTAACTCAGTATTGTCTAAGACAATGATCAAAAGAACCGTAACTCATGTTAAACAAAGACAGTTTACAATATGGGAAAACTATAATTGTTTTTTTTCCATATAACGTGATGAATCTCATTTAAAAATGAAACTCATAATACACTTGTAGGCCCGGCCCACAGAAAAAACCGAAGAAACAAGGATTTCCGACCTTCATAAATATATATTAGTTTCGGCCATCGATGTACAAAGTATCATTTAGTTTAGTGGTATAAATGATGGTGTTTATATTTCAATAACCTGGATTCGAATCATGTGCTTGACACTTTTTTACTCTTTTTAAAAGTGAGACCTACAAAACGCTGACGTGGCGCGCTGAGGAGAGAGCAAAAACTGAATCATTATAATATAGATTTGAAAAACATTTTTTAAGAAGTAACATTAAAAGGGTAAGTTATTCACATAATTGCCATTATACTTAGGTATCATCACCACAAACTTCCTCACGTACCTTTTTAATTACCCTTAATTTTACAGAACAATTACATACAATACCATTCACTTAAAAATCGCGGAAAAACATCTTTACCATATATATTTATGATTTTTCAACTCACTATATCTTCTACTCAGTGTACATTGCCAAGCTTGATCACGTTTTTGTAAAGTTCACACACATTATTGTGCTAGAAATGACGATGCATTTTGCTTGCTATATGAAAAAATTACCTTGCCATATGAAAATTTATAAATGACGATGATCCCCCAAATATATCACGTTGAACATACTAAGATCGCCGCTAAGATGCATTTTGCTTGCTATATGAAAATTTAGAAATGACGATGAATGTCGCTTGCTATATGATAATATAGTTGATATATATATATATAAATATATATCAAAACCTATGGAAACAAGATCAAGGAATGTTGATATATGTTGACTAAACTTTGACCCGATCCATTTATTTTTCAAATTCATCACGTTGAATATATAGCTAATCGGTTTCATTACACCCAAGATTTTACTTTGATGTCATCAGTTTCTGTTGACCGATATGAAAGAAGATAAACCGGTTTCGTTATACCCAAACGTGATTCACAAGTTTGGTCATTAATATAACAAAAAGAGTACACATAATTTTTTTATATATTTTTTTTTTGAAGGAAGAGTACACATAATATATGGCACTTTGAAATAGAAAATAATTATTAAATAATGAATATATTTCGGTTAATACCTACGTTATGTATATAAGTGACTAACCTAATTGGAACATCTTATTTAAAATGTATTCTCAGTTTCATATGAAGTCAATGCTAAAGAATTCATATTAATTGTTGAATTCCCTAATAATACGAATTTTCTAAACTATCACGTTGCGATAAATGTATTTCCAATTTAAAAGTCAATTATATTTTGACTCGTGCGCCCGCACATATATTATATCTAGCTTTATATTGTTTAATTCTTTTAATATGATTTAATATATATTTTTTAAATTATCAATATTAAATATTCGTTTAATATGTATTTTGAACACAATAATTTTATTACGGATTTGATCGAACTAATTTAATTATTATCTTAAACAATAAATATTGTCTCATATTTATGTGAATGTTGTTTTATTTCTGATTATATACTATTTTAAGACATTACTAAACAATTTTTTGTATTGAATGTATTTTTTAGGAAAGAGATATGATAGTCATATAATAATTATTTAATTTTTAATGTTAGTTTTATATTATATTTATACCCTAATACATTGAGTTTTGAAACAAGTTATATATATAATTTATGGACTATGTACTTTTGTATAGAAAAATTGATATATGTTATTCATGTACTTTGTTGGTAAAAGTGTAAAACCAAAAACATGATAAACAATTTTTTTTAATGTGCGAAGATGTTTGAACATCAAATTTTTCATATACAGATGGAATATATATTATAAATGGATTATACATTTTAATATTTTATGTTAAAAATGATTTTATATTTAATTTTAGAGAAATTTCACCATGTACACAAAACTTTCTCCCTAATTAGGTAAATATCCTAAATCCCAGAGGATGTTGCCTTGATTGCTAGACACCAAAGTTTTAGATTGCTAATATTCATGTACTTTTTTTATTATAAACCAATTGACTCTTAATTTTATTCATTAAAAACAAATTGAATATGTTATTTAAATCAACGACATCTTTAAAAAGAGCCATATTTTTGGTGTTTTCTTTATCATATCTATGATTTGCGAAAGGGTAGAGAAGAAACGGATGAGTAGTATATATAGATGAAAGTAAAATCTAAGTTTAAAAAGATGATATTGTTTCTCTAAAGATTAAGCAGAAGGTAATATTTCATTTTTAAATAGATAAATTCGCAAGTACATATATGATAATCAATCCTATTATTTGTTTACATCGCAAGAAGAGTGAAATAGTAACTAAATTAGTTTTAAAATATTTTTTCTAAGAGAATAAGTATAATGTAATATTCTGTTTCTAAATAAATCCTACCAAATACACTAACAATATTTACCTTTAAGTGATTGTCGATCTTTTAGGAATTTTTTGGTAAGATAGTTTTTTTTAACGTCTGTGAATAATCATAACCAAAAAGGTTTGGAAACAAAAAAACAAAGATAGAAAAATTTGCAACACTTGCAAGGAATGAGAGGATAACAACATCATTCTTAAGGGAAAGGATACACTAGTTGTTTCCATTTGATTCTCTGAGAAGACAATCATGTAGCCACACCGGCCCTCCAAGCGCCAAATATGACTGATAACGACCATCCCGCAACACACTCTTGGCTATGTCTCTGGCAAATGAAGTATTCCCCATACCCTCTACCTCAAATTTTCCACTACTGAAGACAGTTATTTATGAGCAGTGTTACTTGTTGGAGAAGTGATTGATATCTTAGCCAATGCATTGGTAAGATAGTTAATGTTCATTTATTTTCAAATGAATACCAATACATTGATTTTTGGCCTTGTTCGGAACTACGCTAAGCGTTAGTCGGGCGGTCGGTATGGGTCTAGCGAGTTAGTGAAAAATCAGGGAGTAATCGGGATATACGCGGGGATTAGTTTTACGTTTATATATGTATAAATATTAATATGGAAGAAAGGTACAATAGGATTAGTTAGCTTAGTTGGTAAGTCCGAGTGCCATACCTTAATTAACCCAAGTTCGAAGCCCGTGCATACCTACTTTTCTTTTATTTTTCTTTCTTCTAAGTGAAGGGCAACTTTGTAATTTATTTTGTTGTCTTCTCTCTTAACCTACGAGCTTTCTTGCTCAGAAATGGCATCCTCCATTTTTTTTTCTCAGATCTTTTACTCTTTTCTCCAGTTTTGTATTTGTTTTGTTTAATAATTCATAGATTAGATTCGAAAAAATGGAATTTAGTTACAAAAACAAGTTGAAAATAGTCGCCGCGTTTCACTATTACGTGGACTCTCTGTCGAAAACTCGACTTCCCGCCTTGGTCCTCCGATTTGCTCCATATCGCCACGGTCATGCTCCGACCACCGCTTACTCGTCCGATTAACCGGCTACGCCCCCGCGTTTTCGAACAGGGATTTTTGGTATTGGTAATGTTAGCCTTATTGGCGGTTTATATTTGAAAAATAAAATCAATTACTAATTGGAACAAACCCTTCATGTGTTTTAGAGGATTTTAGCTAAGTAGGGTTTCATAATGGGTTGTAATTAAATTAACCAAACACATTTAATGAAGGAAGCAAAAGACTCATTCAAACTCAGTGGCAATCTCTTGTAAATATTAAGAAAAAATCAGGGTTAAATATTAAATGTATTTCTGTTTTAGGGGTGTATACACAATGCTCCATAATTATTATGTGTGAAAACCCTTCATTGAGTATATATAACCTTAACTATGTAAACGACTTCCACTTCATTTCCAAACTAATTCAAAGCATTCCTGTGCAAACCATCAAACAATGACCTCAGTGAATTCAATTACTGAATTTTTGTCATGAATATTTTTGATCCTTCACGGATCCTAATGTTGTACTGGGTGTTTTAAAATTTTGACAAATTGAGTGGCGAGAAGGTGACAAATACATATAGATTTTAAACAATCACTACAAGAAAACAGCGACATACTGAGGGAAAAAATCGTCGGTATGTCGTCGGAATAACGTTATTCCGACGACATACCGACAAAACAAGTCCTCGGAAATAACTCCTCGGAAATTCCATTTTCCTCGGAAATCCTTCGGAATTTTCCGACGGAATTCCGAGGAAACAAATTTCCGAGGAAACTCCGAGGACTACCAGTTCGTCGGAAATCACCTCGGAATATACCGAGGGAGAACGTCCTCGGAATTTACCTCGGAAGTTCCGAAGAAATGTTCCTCGGAAATTTCATCAGAAAATTCCGAAGAAATGAAACCTCGGAAAATTCCGAGGAACAAGGGTCCCTCGGTATATTCCGAGGAACATGTCCCTCGGTACATTCCGAGGAAATATGTCCCTCGGTATATTACCTCGGTATATTTCGAGGAAATATGTCCCTCGGTATATTTCGAGGGTTCATTTCCTTGGAATGTGAACCCTCGGAAAATTCCGAGGAACTAGACCCTCGGAATGTGAACCCTCGGAATATTCCGAGGAACTAGTCCCTCGGTATATTCCGAGGGTTCATTTCCTCGGAATTTTAAAAAAATTAATTTTTTTTAAAAAAATAAAATTTTTAAAATTTAAATTCGAAAATATAAAATTAAAATTAAAATTGAAATCATATTAGTTAATATTCAAAGTTGTACAAATAAAAATAAAACATTCCGAGTTTTAGAAAAAAAAAATTACGGGTCTGGCACGTCCGGGAACACCTCGTTCGGGTACATCCTCTGCATCATCTCCATCATTTGCTGGTTCAACCTCCTCTGTGCCTCATAGCCCGCCTGTTGAGCCGCCATCTGGGTCTCCAACGTCTGTGAAAATGTCTGGAATCGTAACATGATATGTTGCCCGTTCGCCTCTATCATCATGCCGAGCAGGTCTTTTGTTTTTGGTATGAACTTCTGCTGGAAAGTAGTACTCGGCAAAGTTTGAAGTTTCTTCATTATTCATCTGTGCGACTATAGAACCTTCCACCCTACTTAAATTTTTCACCATCTTCTTCAAATGGAACATATACCGCTCATACAGATACATCCATATATACTGCACATGACCACCAAGTTCCAATTCTCTTGCTAGGTGAATAACAAGATGCTCCATAACATCAAAAAATGAGGGAGGAAATATCTTCTCAAGGTTGCACTGAATCACGGCTATGTTAGTCTTCAAATTTTCAATACCTTCAAGAGTCACTGATCTCGTGCATAAATCGCGGAAGAAACCACTTATCCCTGCAATTGCTTCATGAACATTTCGTGGTAATAGTTCCTTGAAGGCAAACGAAAGGAGGCGCTGCATCATTACATGGCAATCGTGGCTTTTCAAGCCAGTAAACTTTCCTTCCTTTCTGTCGATACAGTTACGCAAATTTGATGCGTAACCGTCTGGAAATTCCACATCGTTTGAAATCCAATCAAAGAACGCATCTTTTCCCTCTGCATCAAGTCGGTATATGGGAAAAGGAGCCCTACCATTCTCATCAACATGAAGTTCTGAACGAGCACAAATATCGACTAAATCCAGTCTTGACTTCAAATTATCCTTTGTTTTACCTTGAACATTAAGGATCGTGTTCATGAGGTTGTCAAAAAAGTTCTTCTCAATATGCATGACATCTAAATTATGCCTTAGCAGATGATCCTCCCAGTATGGCAGATCCCAGAAAATACTTTTTTTTGTGCCAGTTATGTAGGTCTCCAACAGCATCTACCGGAAAACGCTCATGTCCACCGACGTCTGGCGTTCTTTCTGCACCAAAATCTCTTAGTTGTATCTTCAAATCTTTCCCACAAATTTTCGGAGGTGGACTGTCAAACACCCTCTTGTTCTTCGTAAACAAATTCCTACTCCTACGATATAGATGATCAGGTGGTAGGAATCTCCTGTGACAGTCAAACCAACACGTTTTCCTTCCGTGTTTTAGTTGGAAAGCATCAGTGTTATCTTGACAATATGGACATGATAGCCTTCCATGTGTTGTCCATCCATATAACATACCATATGCTGGAAAATCACTTATTGTCCACATTAGTACTGCCCGCATTTAAAAGTTTTCTTTACACGAAACATCGTATGTTTCAGCACCTTGAGCTCATAGTTGTTGCAACTCATATATTAGTGGCTGGAGAAACACATCAAGTAATCTCTTAGGATGCTCTGGTCCGGGAACGAGAATCGAGAGAAACAAAAACTCTCGTCGCAAGCACAAGTTTGGGGATAGGTTGTATGGTGTAAGAATGACGGGCCATAGAGAATACTGTCTTTCACTCTTGCCAAACGGGCTGAAACCATCAGTACATAATCCAAGGTAGACATTTCTTCTCTCATACGCAAAGTCGGGATACTTTGATTGGAAATACTTCCACGCTTTTGCATCTGAAGGATGTCTGATCTCACCATCTGTTGAGTGCTCCGCATGCCATCTCATTGGTTGCGCTGTGCGTTCAGACATATACAACCTCTGCAACCTTTCCGTCAAAGGAAAATACCACATCCTTTTATATGGCACTGGAACTCTTCCACTCGTATCTTTATAACGAGGCTTTCCACAAAATTTTGCATGTAACCCGCTGTTCATCCGCCCTCCAATAAATCATGCAGTTGTCGCTGCATACATCTATTACCTAATACGATAAACCAAGACCAGCTACGAGTTTCTGAACCTCGTAGTATGAACCAGGAGCTACATTATCCTCGGGTAGAATACCTTTTACAAAATCAGCAATCGCATCCACACAGTCTTCAGCCAAATTATAATCTGTTTTAATGCCCATCAATCTTGTAGCAGATGATAAAGCTGAATGACTATCTCTGCAACCTTCGTACAATGGTTGCTTTCCAGCATCCAACATATCATAAAATCTCCTAGCTTGTGCATTGGGTAAATCTTCCCCTCTAAAATGATCATTTACCATCTGCTCAGTACCTACACCATAATCTACATCCGTTCTACTTGGTTCTTCTAATCTAACCACTGGCTGAGGTTCGCTAGTACTACCATGTTCATAATCAGTTTCCCCATGATGATACCAAATTTTGTAACTTCGTGTAAACCCACTCAAATATAGATGAGTCCAAACATCCCACTCTTTAATAACCTTTCTATTTTTACAATTCGAGCAAGGACATCTTAACATACCTGTTTTTGCTTCCGGTTGTCGGTGAACTAACCCCATGAATTCGGTTATACCTCGTTGGTATTCTTCCGTAAGCAATCTCGTGTTCGGATCCAAATGAGGTCGATCGATCCAAGAACGAAAATAATTTGAAGAAGACATGTTTTTTATGAATCTAATTCGTGTGTAAAGAGAGTAAGAGGGAGGATGAAGATATGGAGTGAATGAAGAGGAAGAGGGGTGCTTGTATTTATAGTTGAAATCCTGCCGACAGACCGAGGAAATTCCGACGGAATTCCGACGGAAACGGCTAGTTCGTCGGAATTTCCTCGGAATTTTAAAAATCCCCCAACGGCTCTCTAACGGCTATAATATATCCTCGGAATTCATCGGTTTTTTCTGAGGAATACGTTTTTCCTCGGTATTCCATAAGAATATTCCGACGGATTAGTATTTCCTCGGAATTCCGTCGGTATATTCCGAGGAAGCCGAATTTTGTGTTTCCTCGGAATTCCCTCGGGATATTCCGAGGATTTCATTTTCCGTCGGAATGTCCGTCAGAATACCGCTGTTTTCTTGTAGTGAATTTCTGCTTTACTACATTAGAAAGTTGGTTTAAGCAACCTGCATGTTTTTATTTCTGTAAGCAGGTGGCTTTGAATGTTTTAAATTTATGTTGACCCTGAAATTACAAAGATAAAAGCCTTCAAAAAGAAGTAAACATAAATGAAAATGTAGCTGTACGTATGAGCTATAATGTTTACTTACATACATCTAATCTATTAAAACAGGAGTACACAATTGAATTAACCCTAGCTTTTTCCTTATATTTACATTTCTATGCCACTATCTTAATAAACTGTAGTTTTATAATATTCCTAAACCACAACAATAAATTCACGATACTTACCCTTAAATAACTTCCAAAACCGACTGTATTATTATGTGATATATTTACCATTTTGTATTTCATATGTGTATCACGTTTCAAAACCGGTTCGCTGAGATTCACTCCATTATCAATATTTCCATTTAGTTTTATTCATAGTCTAAGAACATAGTTTTATTCATAGTCTAAGAACATAGTTTTGAAACCGAACATATCCATTTAATTGTAGCAATATTCTATAAACATTGTGTTGCACCGAACATGAACTTGTATTGTACTTTTCTTCTTCACTACAGAATGGCCACTTCTACTTTCTCTTGGCCTACTAATGGTGCACAAATTACAATCTCTAATTATTAAACAAAATCGCGATTGGATAAAATAAATTGAACCGGCCATACCAAATACCTTTCGGTACTAAATTTATAAATGTTCTTAAAAATATACGTAGATTTTTGAAAAAAAAACCGTTTTGTCAACCTAAGATCACGCTGTTATTCAATATCACACCAAAAAACACGCATATGCTAACTTTAAGATTGATCTTCCAAAATCACGTAATAAACTAAATTAATATATAATTACTACTATTAATATTTTAATTTTAAATAATTTTAGGTTAACAAGTAATGACAAAGTTAATATAACACTATAAAAAATATTGAAAAGGACTGATTATGTTGATATAACACTATAAAAAATATGTTTAAAATGATTATTATAAACTTCAGATTAAATAAATATAAAAAACAAACACATAGCCGCGCACGTCAAACTCTAGTTAAACTTATACTAAGAGATGTATGTTTCATGTTTCCAGTCCGCGCCTATTGATGACGGACATGAAGTAAGTTTTTTTCTTTCAATATAATAAGCTGTTGCAATTTAGTTTTGAAGTTTTACCAATTTTGCTTTTTCTTTTTTCTTTTCCTAAGTGTTCACCCTGTGTAATCGAATTAAAAATTTGTCTAGTATTAAGTTAACTTGGCCGACATTAAACTATATTACGGTGTTCTTTTATTTTGGTATGAATTATGTTTAAGGAAAAACAGTAATTAAACAATACTAATTGATTATTCCATCATTATAAATTATATTTTGCATATATATATATTTATCCCGCGCAGCAAAGCGCAAGTCTTCATCTGGTTTATTATTAAATATGTATCTCTATATTAATTTGATCATTTAATTTATGTCAAAATGTAAGTAATGTATATGTGTATTTATGTTATTTATTTAACAACACGGAATAGAGTAGTAAAATAAAAAATTTCAAATCAATAAGAAAGACATAATTAGATTTAAAAGATATAACATGGGTTCAAAAATAACTTTTCTTCTTCTATAGCTCAAAAACTAAAAAGTATGATATAAAATAAAGTTTAGCCTAAACAATGTCTCAAAATAACATATATAGGTCAAAAACATGTTATGGTCATATTTTAGGCAAAACCAAACCAGAAGTCGTTAGCTCAACTAGAAAAGATCACCGTGGTCATTGTATTAGAGGTCCTCTATTTGAGTGACCAGTGAGACAAAAATAATATTCCATGATGTAGTTTAGGGCCAGGAGGAATTACGGGGTTTGGCCTTGCACCTCTAATTATTCAAAAAAAGAAAACCAAAATTTTATTTTTTTCTCGTATTGAACCTGCAGATTGAGAAGTATTCAGTAAAACGTGAATAAATTTTGATCTAACTGGTGGATCAGCCGAAAAATGTGGCATTGGAAAGCTAATCATTTATGTATCGTGTGTCCAAATCGGAGCTCCATCCATTGCTAAGCATCTCACATGTCTGCACTGTTCTGCATTTTCAATTGTCATTTTGCATTCAGTTTAACCTCTTTTGTTCTCATTTTTGTTGGTTGATTTCTCTATACTTTATGGTGTATCAACGGATAAATAATTAAAATAATCTGAAACACATATTTTGATTCGATAAAAGACTAAAAACATATGTTAGAAACTGGTAAAAACACACATATAAATAAACACACACACATATACTTTTTTTTTTTAAATGATGCGTCCAATGGGACAAATGTAATGATTTAGACATTGTACTGTTTTTAAATGTTTTTTTATCTTAGTGAAATTTTCTATGGTAAGATTTTAACGGAACGACAAAGAATACATAAATGATTGAATTTTAAATAGGATTTTATAACTACAAAGATGAAATGATATCCTTCCAAAGTATTTTACAATGGGTCGATGACATTAAAAATTAAAGAGAATGATCAAAATGAATCATTATCAAGACGTTTATGACTACTAGTTTTGACTTTTGAGAAGGTACTACATCATACTGGATAACATTATTTCAAGAACTCAAATGATGTACTAATGAAGGGCAGTTAATGCTCACTGCACACATTTCTTTCTTAATTATGGGTTTTCCATTATATTTCTATATATATATATATATACTTATTTACCTATGAAATAATACAATAATGTGATTCCCTATTTCCCTTTTCTTTAACACAAATTATTTTTCATAACAAAATTTCTGTTATTACATTACATCATAGCCAATTATCTACTTAACAAATAAATCCATTTTTAATTAAAATTAGTTATCTTAAACGTAGGCATATACTGAATCCAAATAAAGAAAAGAGAAAACAAAAAAAAAAGTGTACTTTGTAAACTTTAATCATTTTGGTACGAAGATCGTGTGCCCACGTAGCTAGGTTTAGGAGTAGAAGTAGATGCTTCATTTAATTTACCATACATCTCTCTCTATACGGATATAACAATTAATTAAAATTGTGGAAATTGTTAGAAAAATAGGCAGAAAAATGAAAATAAATGGAGGAAAAAGACATGATGACTAAAAGGAGATTTCAGTGCTTTCAATTCAGCTCTGAGGCTGACACCAAGAAAGTGTTTTTGGGCAGACCATTATGCTCTTGTCTTTGACCATTCTTTCTACCTTTACTCCTCTTATTTTCAATATACTAAGACCATTATTAACCCAAATCTCTTAATTGAAGTTTTTAACTTCGGGTAAAAGACGGTTCTTAGTTTTTTTTTTAGATTTTAATTAAGAAAAACTAAGAACCGTCTATTAAATAAGAGATATAAGAGTCGTCTCTTAGTCGAAAAGTGTAAAAAAAAAAAAGTCAAATCATGAATTAACAACTCTGCCTAAAAGACCGGGATTAATCATGGTCTAAGTTCTCTAGTGATTTTACCTAAAGAATCTAAGTCCTCTAATTATATTTAAACATATTTTGGTTCAACTTCTCATAATATTTTAGGGGAAATGATTTAAAACATCAGTCTTGATAATTTCCAAGTAGGCATTCTAGCAAAAAAATTATACTACTTCTTCTGTTCAAAAATAGCTGATGTTTAAAGAAGTTTTAGATGTTTCAAAATACATTATGTTTTGATATTTTATAATAATCTTAATTTTATTAAAACTGTGTGACCAATAATGTTATATTTTTTTGATGATTGGCTGAATAAAATTTATTTATATTTTTTATGTTACATTTTAGAAACAAATATGTATTAACTCTTGTGCTTTCAACCAGAACATCATCTATTTTTTAACAGAATGAATCATATTTAATATTGGAATTACAAATATAAATGATGTTAATATTTTATTAGCGAATACTAAAAAAAATCAGAAAGACACAAAAATATTTTTTAGAAAGAAAAGAATGAAAACTTTGACACTTTTAAAATTTTCAGATATATGTTAACCAAATGCTAATATAATTTTGTATTTACATTTAAGCAAAAAAAAATTGTATTTACATATGATAAATTAAATATAATATACGTACTCTAATTTTATAACATCAATATGGTACTAAGAAATTTATTACGTACTCCATATATATATATATGTTACTTTTTTGTCGAAAAGTACTCCAATATTTTGAGTTATATGATGTTTTATAGAATGTTTGGTCTTTTAAAATATAATATATTTGATACTTTAATTTTACTTAATATTGTATAGCTAACTATATTTAATAATATTTTGATAGCTGTTGAGTCATATTTAATTTATATTTTAATGATTTTTAAAAATTATATTTTTAATGTTTGTGTGGTTAACTAAAATATTATACATTTAAAATCGAAAATGCTAAAATCAAATTGAAATTAAAATCAATATATAAAAGTAGAATAAACGTAGATAGTTGGTCGATTTTAAATGATAAACGTTTGAAAATTCATAAATTGCTTTTGTAAAATATTACAATTTCTCATTGATTTAATGTTTCTGAATTTTAAATAATTAAGTAACTAAATTATATGCAACTAGCTAAGTTATGTTTATGAGATACCCTTCACCTAGATATTATGTTATTCGAGTTGGTATCTAGCAAGCAGACTCCTCATGGTTCACATGCATAGTCTTTAATGTTCATAGGTCTAGCAATTTGTCTACACCTCTTAGATTTTCTAGATAGGGACATACATTGCAATATCTACTAGCTCTCTCCTTGCTTCTTCCCCTGGTAAGCCATTTTTTTTAATTATATGTATATGTGAATGTATATATCTGAGTTCTTGAATAATCTATAAGTTGCAATGCATAGTATTTAATTCAAAGTGAATCCAAATGCTGCACTATATGATATTAAAGTCCCTAAATAGTTGGCTTCGATTCACTTAGCATGGTTTGAGTGGTTTTTAGCAGATGACTCGATTGGATTGATCTGTTTTCTTTTAATAGAAATCAGTTTTTTATAAGCAACGAAAATAAAACGATTATAGAAAATATGAATTACTCGTAAATTCTTTCTCAAAAAAGTGAGTTACAGGTCGTTCGGCATCATATATACACATATCAAAGGGGTTGCGGCTGTAACTTCTGCCGCCCAGATTCGATTCGCTCTGGGAGTGACTATTTACAATACTTGGGTTCCCGGCAAAAAGGTGAAAACACCTTTTTTTTTTCCAAAAAAAAAAAATTGAATAAAATTAGTTAATTTTTTTAAATAAAAACTGTGACTCTATCCCCAGCAAGGCGCGCTCGACCCGCTTTTCAGCATTACATTGATACGTATCTAACGGGAGGTAGCCAAGTAAGTATTAACTAGGTTAAGATCCGCGCCTTGCGCGGGATCAACATTGTATATATATTATTTTATGTATTAAATATTTTTACATATTATGAAATAATAAATATATATTAAATAATTAAAAATTAGTAACTATTAAATATATAATTAAATTGGTGCGAACATATAAATCAATTTTATTAATCCAAAAAATATTTTTTTTTTTATATTTGATAGGGTATGTTATTAAATTTAAATGATACTAACATAGATAATATATTTTAGTATATTTTTAATATTAATGTCTATTAAATGATGATTTCTACTCATATAGTTTTTTTGATCATTTGTATCTTTTATAGAAAAAAATTTAAATTACTGATAACAAAATTTTCATTGTGGGATTAATAATTTTAGTAGTTTATAATTTTTTTTTAAAAAAAGTTGTCAATGATCGTTCAAAACTTTTATCAAAAAAATTGTTCAAAGTAAATTTTGAAACTAAAATATTGTATTTTATATGGTTTATAGTTTAATTTAAAACGATATATATATTAATCTTAATAATTAATTAAATTAGACTTTTTACTTATATAATTTTTGTAATCATTTGTATTTTGTCATAACAAAAAATTTAAACCATGGATCATAAAATTTGAATGTGAGACTTTTAACAGTTTTAGTAATTTATAGCCGTTTGTAAAAATTCAAAATATAACATATACATAAAAATCTAAATTTTTATTATATGGTTATTGTGGTTGTTTAATTTATTTAATAGTTTAAAATTAAACAAATATGATAGAAGATACACTATTTTTTATCAAATCTTTATTATTCAAAATCATTAATTGACATATACTCTTTAGCCACATTAGGCAATTCCGTAAATTTTATTTAAGGAAATAATAAAGTACATTAATGATGAATTTATTGTTAGTTTAATAAAAAGCTTATTATATAATTAGATGGACCAACATATTTCTCTAATGATTCTAAGAATCATTCTAGTGATGACATGTGGCTACAAAAAGAAGTTGTAATGCTTCTCAAATAATATATAGGGGATTAGCAATCTAGAATCGTACAACCTAAATATATTATGTTTTCTTTTATTTATTTTATTAAAACATAAACATTACATTGGACCTAACTCATATGTAATATTACATAAATGTCAATAATAATTAATAAAAAACTCATTAAAGTTAATTATGTAAAACATCATTATACTATTAATCATGTTTTCAAACAATATAATAACTAAACTTGCATTGAAACATATAAACATTAGGTCTTACTTTTTAATATTTTTTTAATAATCTTATAAAATTATTTGATAAAGTAAAAATTGATTAAAATACTCAAATAATTTATAAAAACTAAATGCTAAAAAACATGCTAAAAATACTCAAATAATTTATAAAAGAAACTAATTTCTTCATATAAATTAAAGATTGTATATAAATAAGATGCTAAAATCAATAAATTGACAGTAAATAAAATTTATAACATTTTTTTATATATCAAAGTTTTCAATAAAATACATAGATTTATAACGGTTCATTACGAGAATTTGTAATACGGGTTAAAAATAAAATAAAACAATATTTCATTTAATTTTTATATTTAATATACATACGAAGTAATAAAATTATACTCCATATTATCATATATACCAAAAAAAATATTTATTTTTATTAAATTAAAAAAATATTTATTTTTATTAAATTAAAAAAATATTTATTTTTATTAAATTAGATTTTGTTAAAAAAGACATTTTCATGTTTTTAAAGCGCATATTAGAATTTAGTTAGATTAAAATTTCTTAATAAAGAAGGTATAGTGCCATGTATGTTATCACAAAAAATTCCATGTTTAATTGCTATTAATATGCTCTATGTATGTGTATTATTTCTTGTTCTTGAGAAACAATTGTAATATTTCCGACACGGTAAGATGCCATAGCAGACCTAGGGACAAACTCTGTAGGAGATGATGTAAGCACATCAGTACTATAAAAAATTTCAGTAGTGACACACACAGAGAAATATTTAACATATATATATGTAAATAATGTGTATGTAATTTACAGTATTTTCTCACGTTGTATAACCAATAAATATTTTGACCAAAAAGGAAAAAAGTATAACCAAATTTTTTTTTGTGCTATGATAGAAATAGAGTTACGGTATCCTCTGTTTTCTCGCAAATTGAAACATTTTTCTTAGAACGTAAATACTACTTTTTTATTAAAGATTTTAGGGTCCGAGAATGGTAACAGACTATTTAATATATAAACAGTGTAAAAATGCGGTACAGTATAGGTTCACATATTATGTAAATTAAGTGTGATTTCTTAGAATAAATAATGCAGAATAAAAATATATTGCAGAATAATATTTAATTTGTGAAATTTATTTAATGGTACAAAATAAATTAATAATTGATTTATAAAAATAAATAAATAGTTGATTTATAAAAATAAACTAATAATATAGAGGTATAAAACAATCATGTATATTTTCAATCCGGATAAGTTTTAGTTTGGTTTTTAGATTTGTTGTTTGATTGAGATAGTAGACCTAGAAATTGTTTAATAGTCAGAAAATTCATATTTAATTTTATTCAGGCTCAATATATTTTTTTAATAATTTTGATTAGTTAATGTAACTCATGTAAAAATAGAAAGTAAAAACTTAGTATTAAAAAACCAGGTATGAAGATGCTAATATGTATTTAAAATTGTATAAAATAAAAAATATAAATTTTCTAATTATTTTATATTTAGCTAAATACAAAGTGTATATTTGAAAAACATTTTATGTAATGTATATTTATTAATTAATTCATGAATTAGATATTATTTTATAATCTAACATTATATAATGTTATCTAAATGACATTCACTATTTCCCTTGCTATTATAATCTCCATATATTTTCTTTGCATTATATTTGATCTATGTCTAACATTCACCTTCCCCTTACTAATTCTAGGGAATCTCTTATGATTCTTTTAAATAATTTATCATTTATGGCTCTATCCAACTCTGGGTCTTCTCTGCCATTATAGATATTCCAGTTTAGTGTAAACACTGGAAATTGTAAAAATCGATGGGCATGATGGTGTAGATGACATTGCCCAAGTATGTATAGCTAGGAGACACTCGAAACTAGCATGGTTTATTGATTCATCTACCTTCCATTATCGGAACAATGATTAACACATCGCATACGACGACGTGTCATATTTTCTGTTACGGCTAAATGATGTTACGATCTTCCATATAAGATGGTGTATCTTATGAAGAACACTGATCTTCCAAGCAAAGGTTTGAAGCTTCGTGACGCTAGGCTCAGTTACCATTACTTCAAATTAGGAGTTATCATTACTTCAAATTCAGTAACTAGGATATTCCTAACTAGCCGCCAAATATCATGATATTACGGTATATTACCCAGTCTTTGTATAACTCCAACAGAACTGATCCCCTCAAGCGAATTAGCTTCCTACCTGACTCTTAATCAGTGGTACGTCTGGTACGACAAAGCATGTTCTCCAGAATCTCCATATCTCCCTCTCCAGGCCACCATGAATGAAGGCACCATCGTCATTTATTGATGAATTACTGGAGCACATTGTCTAGCATGCCTTGCTGGAACTTTTAGAATCCATGGATCTTCTAGGCTCTAACCTCAAAACTATAGTAGCCTTTTATCTGATACTTAATGCCAGTAATTGTTATATTTCCTATAAAATTCTCCAAACATAAGAAAAACTATCAATAGCACCTGATCGCAAAGGCGAACTAAGTCTGTAATACTTCCCTTGTAGTACCTTTGTAAGAAGAGAATCTGTAAATTCTATCAGACGCCAGTATTGTTCCAATAATTTCATATTAAAATCATGAATTATACAGAAACCAAGACCACTTTCCTGTTTTGAATTATGAATTTTTTTTCCCTTTTAGCCCAATGAATTCCCCTCTTAAATCAATTAGAGCTCCACCAGAATCGAGCAATAGCATTCGCTAGTAGAAATCTGGACATAACATAGGTCGGAAGGGGTAATGAGATAGATGTTATCAGAATTCTCTTCCCTCCTCTTGATAACCATGTGCATACCATCCATTAACTCTATGTTGTAATCTATATTTTAGAAACGCAAAGAATTTACACTTGGACCCACTAATATCCTCTCGAATTCCCAAGTAAGACCCCATCCCGCCTTCATTATCAATTCCCAAAGAGGTTTTGATTGTTTTTTTTTACATAAGCAGACACTCTCTTACTAAAGAGTAGATAAGAATTTTCAAAATTAATACACTGTTCCAATGCCTTTCCATAAATCTAAACTGCTTTCATTACTTCATTACATTCATGAGGCTCCGTCTTACAAAACAAAAAGTTATCATCATCAAAAATAAGGTGTAACATCAGAGGATTAGCACGTGACACGTGAACCCCATTATCTTTCCTTGATTATCTTCATGATTAAGAATGCTAACGAGTGCTTTTGTGCATAAATAAATATGAAAGTAGAAAAATGATCTTCTTGACGCAATGCCCTCTTTGGTACAATGTTAATTCTGGGTTGGCCATTCATCAGAACATGATACTTGACACATGTTATACATCGGTATTATCAAGTTTATCCATGTTGCCGAGAAGCCCATATTTTCATAACAACAGTAATGAAATCTTATTCCCACCGATCATGCCATTATCTTATGTCTTCCATCTCGATTTGTTATAAGCACATGAAACATCTCCTGATCAATCATAATATCAGTTTTATTTGCGTCTGGGGGATAAAAATAGTTCTAATTAAATGGATTTCAAAATTTTCTGTTTTTTTTTTCCCTTATAATTTGCATGGGAATATTTTATGGGACCGTGATCATTTGGAGTAACTAATGTTATTTATTTAAATAATTGGTATGGGCTCAAGGCGATAAAATTTTGTATGTTCTTCATCCATTTACTTTTTAACTTATTTTGAGGTCTAAGATAATATGTACACTGAGATAGAGACTGCCCCATCCGGCCGTCCCTTTCTTTCATTTAGTACCTGGAATCTCTGCTCCACCCATTCTCTCGTATTTTCTCATCTTTTCAATATATATTTCTGATCAAGATATAGTGGAAAACATTATAGTATGGTTCAGATTAGCAAAAAATGATAAAAGAGATAAAAGAGTATAGTAGGAACGTAGGATTCACTACTGACACTAAAGATACACATTATAGAATTTATAGAGAAAGTAAACACAGAAAGTTATAAACCGATAAAATTGAGCAGCATGGAATACTAATATTACATAAACTTTAGAAATTACTCTATTTTATAATCACAATAGTACATACAGTTTTCAAATACTCTTCGTCAGTGCTATGGAATTAAGAATTTTTGGTAATTTTTTTCCTTTTTGAAGTACTGAGATCATTTACTATGCGTATAAATATAGACAAATACAAGAAAATATATCGAGCTAAATAACTCTGGCGATGTTTGGAAATAAATTAAACATTTGTTTGGAGTTTCGTAAGTGAATTTTATATATTTAATGTGATTTTCCTCGATAGAACTAATTATATGCATAATTACAAAATCATTCTCTGATTTAGCAAGCACATGCTAGCTAAGTTAAAGACACTTGGAAGGTAATTAATACGATAACCATGGAAGCTAATTTTGCAATCGTTGTCTCCCTTAGCATTCCATATTTTGTTTCATTGACGTGTGCTAATTGAAAGAGCAAAAATCACAGAAGAACTAACCACTATTAATAAGATTATAGTCTGGTGTATGCATTTACTTATAATAAGGAAGGTCCCAGAAGTTTTTGTAATACATATAATTAGATTAGGTGAAGGTTAAGGAAACCTAAATTTTGGTGTCATTCTTGAAGTAATAAATAGAAAAAGAAAATACTAAGAGCAACAATATTGCAGGTCCTTGTTGGTGTCTTTAGAGGAGGGGGACCACGATTTGACAAAACCAAGAAGAACAAGGAAGAGAAGTCGTTAAATTGGGAACGTCCTTGCTGCATCTTCTGCACTGTTTGCGGGCCACCACGTGTACATCTTCTGCACTGTTTGCGGGCTCCACGACACGTGGTGGTCCGCAATTGGTTAATTTTTTTTTTTTAAAAGAAATCATAAAACGAAAAAAAAAAAAAGATTTTAAGGACATCTGTCCGATAATGTTGCTCTAATATAAGTTTGACCCAGAAAAAAGATACAACTATAAGTTTGTAATGTGTGTCTATATCTTATAAGACCATTACACTACCAAAAACCAGACACATACACACGTTGATCATTCTAGCTCCTCAGACCTCTAACTTAATTATTTATTTATAAAGTTAATTTTTTTAATGATTTGTTCAATTCAGTAATGAATGCTCCTCACCTATGTTAGTCAATATGTAATGTTTCGTGGCCTTATGCACATGCAGTTGTGCCGTCTATGTGAGAAGAGAGACAGAAAGACTCAACAAGTACACTGTACTGTGATCATATACCATCATTGGTTTCAAATTTATTAGAAAACCATTACATTTACAAAAATATACCTTTATTAAGAAAACTGATTGTTAACTACCAGAAAAATAAACTAGCATATGGTCAAATATCTAAACAAGTAATATATTTAAACTATATAAATCAACAACATTCATAAACTAATATGTTAATACCGTAAACATAAATTTAATATCAGAAAATATGTTGGATTTGAAATTTGACATCATCCGATGATTATTTTTTGAGAAATGGATAATAACACGTAACCAAATGATCAAAAATAAAACAAAACACATAGATTAAACATTTAAATAAAATGTTTAAGAACATGAGATAACATATTAAAACGTGTTAAAATATATTAAGCAATATCGGCTGTTCAGGTTTGGGCACTCTCACGAATCCATTTGAATCCGTACATCTTTCCCACTCAATCGCTGTTTACGAATATGGATTATTTATTTTTGAAGATTTCTCCGGAATTGAAAAACCATCAATTTGCATGGATCTTATGGTACATATGGAAATGAAAAAAAAAATAAAGTTTTTAATAATTTGGACATGGATCCTAGAGATATTCTCAAATTGGTAGAATCATAGTCTTTACTTTGGGCTGAGGCGCTGATCTCAATAACACAATGAATCGAGCAAACTCGATTACCGATACAAGCGATAGCACCAGATATCCCAGGTCGATGGTGTTTTATGGATGAATCATGGAAAAATCAGAATGTACACTCGGGAAAAGGATGATATAGTACACTGGAAGGTTTTATGGTTTAATGGGAGCGAGAAATACAAAAGCGAGTCAGTCGCCACTTCATTCAGAGATAGAGGCGCTTATTTGGGCAATGGAGTGTATGAGGAATTTAAAACAGTTTTCTATCGGATTGTTCTTAGTTGGTGAAGATGGTTTCAGAACCAGAAGAATGACTAGCTTTTGCAAGTTACTTAGAAGACATATAAAAGTTTTAAAGAGAAAGTTTAACAGCTTAGAGCTCATTCATGTACCGCGGACGCATAGTTCAAGGGCGGAAAGTGTTGCACGCAGTGCAAGAAAACAATCGTCTTTTGTTATCCATATGGATGCATAGCTACCGGTCTGGTTTGCAAAATTTACATGATTTTGTTATGTTGCTGACAACATCGGAAATTGCGGGTTTATAACTCAATACACTTTTATAGCTATATAACTATGGGGGTGATTGGTTGGACTTTATCTCTTTACTTTAGCTTTATTTACTTTTAAATCACTAAACTTTATCAATCATGTTGTAACTTTATTTTTAATAGTTAAAACCTAAATCAAGTTTCTATAAACTTTTACCAATCATGCTTTAAATTTATTTTTAAAACTACAGCAAAAAAACTAAAGCAAATTTTTTTTTAATGTATTTTAGGTAAAAAACCTAAAGCTTTCTTTTATAGGCTGTAGAATCTCTGAAATAAAAAATATATCTATAATATCAAATAAATTAGATAATCATAACTAAAAACATCTATAAATATTTAATTCAATTTTGGGTGTTGTAAAAATTACTGAAATATTTTAAATAAAATATATATTATTTACATATCACATTTTAAATAACAATAAACTTTGAGAATTGATAAAAAAAATATTAATATAAATTATTTAATTGATAAAAAATAATTATTTTATATATACATCACAGATTTCACATATTTTATTTTAAAAATATCTACAGCCTATAATTTACAGCTACAACAAATTTAACTACAGCAAAAATCTCTGCAAAAAAATCTACTGTAACAACTTTACAGCTACAACCAATTTACATACAGCTAAACTTTTACAGCTAAATTTTTAGAGCCACAGTTGAACCAATCATCACCTATGTTGGTGGTTTTATCAACACAAAACATAAAAGCATCCTTATCGGTGTCTTTAATGACATCTCTTAGCACTAAATGAAAAAAAAAGAAAATAAAAAAAAAGAAGGAAAGCTTGGACATGCCTCTTGCGTAAAGGCCGTGAAGGTTTTCCTCTTAGTGCCACGCGTCAACTCTGGATAGGCTCTCGGATCGGTTACGCGTTAAACGCGTTGAAGTCTCTCTCTCTCTCTCTCTCTCTCTCTCTCTCTCTCTCTCTCTCTCTCTCTCTCTCTCTCTCTCTCTCTCTCTCTCTCTCTCTCTCTCTCTCTCAAGGTCTCTCTGTCGACGAAAGGCGATTCGCCGTCTCCTTTGGTGGATCTTGGCGGTGACGTCTCAACCGGTGATCTCTTATCGGCGACGTCCCTGTCTCTCTCTCACTCTCTCTCGGTGGTTCTCTCTGGCTCTCTCTCTCGGTGGTTCTCTGTCTCTCTCTCTCGGTGGTTCTCTGTCTCTCTCTCTCTCGGTGGGTCTCCTCGAGGCAACGGAGCTCTCCCTCGGTGGCTCTTCTCAGAGACGTCTCCTTCGGTGTCTCTTATCGGCGACGTCTCTCTTTGTCGCTATCTCTCTCTCTCTCTGTGGTTCTCTCTCTCTCTCCTAGTGGTTCTCCTCGAAAGGTAAGCGGTTGTTGTGTTCCTCTTGATTATGCATGTCTTAACCATGCATATTATTGGTCTGATCAGTTGTTTTCTATGTAGTTTGTTGGAACTCTTCGGATCCGTCTCTCGGTGGGTCATCTCCTCGAAGCTTTCCATCGGTGGCTCACCTCAAATCGAAAGGTAAACCGGATCTTCTCTTTTTTCATTACGCATGTGATTGATTTTTCTATAACTTGTTATGATCTCAGTTTTAAAATTTTGACCTGTTTGATTCGGTTTGTGTTAATTAAAAAATTGGATAGATCAAATATGATTTGTTTGTACGTTTGTTTCTGCTAAGACTTATTGCGATCAATGTTGATTTGCTATGCTCTAGGTAGTAAAATATTATGGTTGTGTTAGTAATAACTAGGTTTAATGGTTGAAGTGTAATAAATTCATTCTCTTGTCAGATACAAGGATCAAGCTGAAGATCGACTAAAGGTTCCAAGGTTCATCGAGGACAGGAGCACACTGCACAAATAAGGTTAGTGTTACTCTGTCATCTCGTTGAAGAACCGAATTAATGTAGTTTGTGGTTAGAATTGAATCGAGTGTAATTAATGTGTTGGTTAGAGTAAGGATATGGTTGTGTGATAAATTGAAGTGATGGCTAGCTAGAATTGCTATGGCTTACTGTGATTAATGTAGTAGATATATATCAAATCTCTTTGTTTATTGGTTGTCATGAATGCATCTGAATGCACATTCCTCCTTCTCTTCCTTCTCGGCCTTCTATAAACTCACATTCCTCCTTCTCTTTCTTATCATCTCCTTCATATCTTCTCAACTGCTCTCTCTATGAATTCTCATTAAAACCAATCCTCTAGCTTTTTACACTTACTAAACAGTCAACAACCACTTATCAATGAAAACCCAACTCAGTTTATGAGTTTTCAACCCTCTCCAGACCTTGGAGGATCTGGTTCACGTGCAGAAATTGGTGAGGACCGCAAGCAAAGGTCGAAGTGGTCAACTGCTGAAGACCTGGTCCTCATCAGTGCATGGTTGAACACCTCCAAGGACGCAGTAGTTGGGAATGAACAGAGGGCTGGAACCTTTTGGTTGAGGATAACCTCTTACTATAATGCAAGTCCCAAGGTCGTTGGTTTGGCTAAGAGAGAGCAAAACAAGTGCAAGCAAAGGTGGGGGAAGATAAATGAAGGTGTCTGCAAGTTTGTGGGATGCTATGACACTGCAACAAAACAGAGAACTAGTGGGCAGAGTGAAGATGATGTTTTGAAGGCTGCACTTGAAATTTTCTTCAACGATTACAAGGTGAAATTCGAATTGGAGCATGCCTAGAGGGAGCTTAGGAATGATAAGAAATGGCGTGGGACTTATGGAAGTACTCAGCAAAGCTCTGGTTCAAAACGAAAGAGGGTCGGGGAAGAACAAACTTTTCACTCATCATCATCTATGCCCAGTGTCAATGGAGAGAATGAAACAAGGCCTGTCGGTGTTAAGGCAGCCATGGCAGCCACGGCGAAGGGTAAAAGATCACTGGTTGACGAAGGGAAGAATCTGCAACAGGTGTTAGCTTTGAAGCAGGAAGTTAACAAGACCAAACTGCTTGACAGTTTGCTCTCCAGGACAGAGCCACTTACTGAATTAGAAGTGGCGCTTAAGGATAAACTCATTAGTGAAATGTTATCTATGTAATCTTTTAAACTGTCAATGTTATCAAACTTGATGTGTGATATAAGTTTATGTGCATTTCTCTTGTTTTTATTTAACTGCCAATGTTTTAATTTAACTCGGTGACGCAATTCAATGTGTTTAATTATCTCTCTGTTTCTTTTAAACTGTCAATGTCTAAATAATTTCTCTGTTTATTTTTGCTTTTCAGGGGTTCAAGTAACACACATCCACAAATGGAAGCAAGAAAACCGATTGTCTGTGGCCTCTCAGCAAGAAGAATCATACCACCTCTCCCATAAGAAGTTCATGTTGCGGATGTCACACCAGCTGGAGTAGAAGTAGTGGAGATATCAGATGAAGAAGAAGCCGACGTGGTGGAGTTATCAAGCGAAGAATACATGAGGAGTATGGGTTACTTGATTAGGGTGGAGGAATCAGAAGATGACATAGAACCTGAGGTCAAAGGATGTTGAAAAGGATGCATAAGGAAGATAAGAAGCCGAGAGAGGAGAATTTCAAGGTTTTGAGGTCTGGAATCAAGCTAGAGGAAGGAGAATCCTCACGGACTTCATGAAAACAGCTTGTACTGTCTCTTATCTTGTTTGTTTGTACTGTCTCTTGTCTTGTTTGTTTCTTTTGTGTCTGGTCTTTTTTGTTTCTGTCACGGGGTCATGAAGTTGTTTCTGTTGTGTCTTGTCACTTGTTTCTGTCTGTTGCTATGCACACTGTAGACTTTGAAGCTCACGGACTATGAACTTTTTTATGTCACAGACTATGAACGTTTTTATGCATTTTGTATGTCACAAACTCTATTTATATTCTTCCACATACTCATCTTCTCTCCATGAGAAGAACAACAAACTCTTCTTCTCTTTAAAAGACCAAACACCAAACATATCAACAAACTCATCTTCTCTCTATTTTTTAAACACCAACCATATATCAACAAACTCATCTTCTTTCATATTATCCTTAAACACCAAAGCCATATTTTCAAAATATGGCTTCTTCTTCTGAAAATACATTTGATGAATCGGTTGATGATAGAATTGAAGAGCTTTGTGATCAACATTTTGAGGAAGCCTTTGAGAATTTAACTTTTCTCAGTAATCAAGAAGAACGAAGGAAAAAAAGAAAAAAACGAGCTTATATCGAAAGACATCGTGAAGAGGGGCATATTCGTTTATGGAATGATTATTTCAGTGAAACTCCAACGTATCCTGAAAATATCTTCCGACGACATTTCAGAATGAACAAGCGATTGTTCATGCACATCGTTTATCGACTCTCAAATGAAGTTCATTACTTTCGGGAAAAAACAGATGCTCTCGGAAGGAATAGTCTCACACCTCTTCAAAAGTGTACTGCAACAATTCGTGTATTGGCGTATGGTTCTGCAGCTGATACTGTCGACGAATACCTCCGGCTCGGTGAAACAACAACTCGGTTATGTGTGGAATATTTTGTGGAAGGTATAATATATTTGTTCGGCGATGAGTACTTAAGAAGACCGACACCGGCTGATCTCCAACGTCTACTTGACTTTGGAGAGTATCGTGGCTTTCCCGGGATGATAGGAAGCATCGACTGTATGCACTGGGAGTGGAAGAATTGTCCCACCGCTTGGAAAGGGCAATATTCTCGTGGTTCGGGTAAACCAACGATCGTTTTGGAGGCGGTTGCTTCATTCGATCTCTGGATATGGCATGCGTTTTTTGGACCTCCAGGTACATTAAATGATATCAATGTTCTTGATCGTTCGCCTGTTTTTGATGACATAATAAACGGTCAAGTTCCGAATGTCACTTTCTTTGTCAATGGAAGAGAGTATCATATGGCTTACTATCTCACCAATGGTATATATCCGAAATAGGCAACTTTTATCCAATCTATTCCTTTACCACAAGAGCCGGAAGCAGTTTTATTTGCTAAAAAACAAGAAGCTGCCCGAAAAGATGTGTAGCGTGCTTTTGGAGTTTTGCAAGCTCGTTTTGCCATTGTTAAAAATCCGGCGCTGTTTTGGGATAAAGTCAAAATTGGCAACATTATGAGAGCATGTATCATACTCCATAATACGATAGTCGAAGATGAGCGAGATGAATACACTCAATATGATCTTGCAGGGTTCAATGAACGAGAAGACACCGGAACTTCACATGTCGATCTCAATTTTTCTTCACATATGCCTACACATATCACCGAAATGATGGAAGCTTGAAATGATATTCGTAATAGACAAATGCTTCAACAACTGAAAGATGATTTGGTTCAAAATATATGGCATAAATATGGATCTAGTCAAGACAACAACTGAGCTCGGATGCTTCTTTCAAGTTATTCTCGTTTTTTTTAACTAATCTTTATTTCTCTGTTTTTATTTATCATTATCTATATGTAAAATTTTATGTTTATTAATTGTATTAATAAAATTTAAGTTTAACAAAATAATTTTTTTCTTAAGAACCCGTAAATAAGATACTTGCAATGGACCATGTAAATTGTCCCGACTCTTAACTAAGACTCTTAACCTAACTTTTCCAACTTAAAATATTTAAATATGCTTAAGAGTCCTTAAACACCTCTTAGGGATAAGGATGCTCTAATATTTCATGAATGTTGTCATGTGATTCATATAGTTCGTCTAGTTTTTAAAATTATTTTCCAGACTACCATCACTTGGTTAAAAATTATATAAGTCGTACCTTATTATAAAATATGTTTTAATTTTAAAATTACTACACAATATATGGATTTACAAAAAAATTCTGAAAGCAACTTCTAACTCTTTAAATCATACTAGATTCTTTCTCCGCGCTACGCGCGGATAATATATTTAAATTTGTTATATTTATCATTTATATTTGTATGTGAATTTTTGTATATTAAACTATATATAACTAATTTTTAATTTTTTTTTTAAATATTTTTAGTTCGAAGTAAGTATTTATATTATATGTAACACAGTTAACTAATACAATATGAAGCATCAAGTCCGAGATAATAGAGTTATATAAAAAAATATAATTATGTATAGAACATAAATTATCTTAGTTTAAAAGATCGGAATCTCATCTCGAATAAATTAACGAAAAGAAAAAGTACTCCAATCTATACTATTAAAGCAAAATCCTTCTTATGATTATGCCCCTGACTTTTAAAAAAATTACAAAACATACCATTGTTTTTTTTTAAATACCTTTAATGATTTACATAAATTTAAAGCCCATTCGATAGGCCCAAATTGAACCATTGTTAACCCATTAGGCCCATTCTGTTTAAAATATATTTAGTGAAAATCATTAAAAATATTGTTTTATTTTTTATGCAGGGATTATACATTTAAGAGATAAACAAATATATTAATCCATTATGCCAATTTGTGTAAAATATCTATACTTAAAATTATAAAAAGCCTGTTTTATTTTTAAAGTTGAGATTATACATTTAAGAACTAAACAAATTAATATATGTGATATATTTAAGAATTAAACAAACAACGGATTTGAAGTCCAATATGTGTAAACACAATTTTACTAATAACAAATAAATTACAATACAATTTATAAAAATAAAACCATATTAGATAATAAACTATTCAAACACATACTTCCACTAATTAGAATTACAATTTATAAAAATAAAACCATATTAGAAAATAGACTATTGAAACACATCCTCATCTAATTAGAAATAATATTAAAATTGAAAAATGACATTTTAATAGGTAAAATACCCGCCATTTGAAATAGCGGGTCAGTATCTAGTAACCTACTTAAAATATAAAGAGTTATTCTTGGGTTCACTCCCTACATTGGTTATTTAGATATTTTTAGGGTCATATACATCAGAACCGAATTCATCCAGACTCAAAATGATTCAAATCAAAACCTACACATAAATTTATAATATTCAAGAAAGGAGTAATTTTAAAACAAAAAAAACGATACCCGAAAGGAACAACTCGTACCTAAGTGGATATCTAGTGTTCATGTCTAACTGATTTTATAAACTAATAAAAAGACATTTTCTATGTGTTTTGCTAAATTAAGTGAAATAGAAAGAGTTTTTTTATTTAGTAAGACAATTATATTGAGTGAAAATTAAGTGACATTAAATGTAATTTATTTTTATTATTTTGATTTAAGTTATGATTTTCTTCACAAAATATATCTTTGAATTATATTTTTGGCTACATAATTTTTCACCGATTGAAATTAAAAAAAAATGTTTTAGTAAAACAAACTAAACAAAAACGTTTAACCTTATGCAAAACTCAGTTATTTTACTTTTTTTTAATTTTATAATTGGCACAATAATATTGATTAACCTAAATAAAAATCTGCACTATTATTATTCTGGTAATATAATTAATAATGTGAAATATTGTTAAGGTAATATAATTAATAAATTTGTTAATATGTGTGAAATATGGAAATACAATTAATGTAATACTATTATCCTCGTTTCCAAACAATTTTTGAGTTATATTACTATTCATGTTTCCAAACAGTACTAAAGTACACTTCAGTTTTAATAATATAGATATGATAATAACTTCCATAATCATGGCATAAGTACCCAATTAATAGTAAAATATAAGCTAAAATAGATAATTTTTATATATATTTATATTTTAAACCCAACAAAGCATTTGACTGAAATAAATAATATATAATGATCAAATCTTAGGGGTTTCTATGTTTTTTCGTACTCAGTATATATTATGTGTTGAACTTGAAAAAATGACTATAAATTAATAAGCTGTTAAATTCTCACCAAAATTTTGTGATTAATGTTTAGATATTTATAATATAATACAAAAGAATACAAAATTATTATATTAAACTAAATAATTACTCAAAATTTGATCTAAATAGATGCATTGTATTTTTAATATCAATTGTTAATTAGTAAACAATCACCTTTTTCAAGATTTTTATCTATATAAAATAACCCTTCTTTATAATAATATATTTCGTATTTTTCATATTATCTGTGCATAGTTGATACATCATATTTTCTGAGACTTAAAATCTTAAATTTTGTGGTGTATTGATATCAGTGAACTATTAATAAAACCACTAAACTAAATGAACTTCTAAAAATATATAATTTTTTTAATGATAAAAAAGAATGTCTTTTTGTTTATTTTTCAAAATTGAGAATGATAAACTGATTTCAAGACAGTCACCGGCCTAATGAGCTATGATTAAATAATTACTGTGATATTTCTTGGTTTGTCAACATTACTGTAAAAAATTCTACACATATTAACAAAAGACAGCAAAAATGTCATTTTTCCATGGGAATATAAAGCTTTGCCAAAGTTGTGTAGTCCCGAAGTGATCTCCTCAAACCGTCCATGCTTCTCTCCACACATGTTTGTACAACACTGCCTCACGTTGAAGTCTATAGCTGACCGGTTCGAGGCGCAGTTGCAAAAACTGCTCTCAAACCCTAGGCCTGATCTCCAATCAGGAACCAGAGAAGCAATCTCTCCATCGATCATGTTAGCTATCTTTGTCACATCACGGTCGTCCATCTCCAGCTCTTCCACCATCTCTCTTGCAACGCAAATTGCCGTGTCGCTTTCTATGTCAAACGGGAAGTATATGTTCCTCACAAGCCCTGCAATGAGAGAAAACTGTTTATGGTCTGAAACATGGAACTTTTAGAACCAAAAAAAAGGTTGTCTGGTCACTAACCTTCCTTGTGCCCACAATAACACTTCGTGCATCACCACCATGTCCAAGAATTCAAACCTGTTTGTGAATGGAAGAAGACATTCAATAAAGAAGATGACCAAGGTGAGAACTGAGTAAAAAAATTAGCAGCAGCTACACCATGCCTAGTATTCAAAAAAATAAGAAAATAGCTTCTGTGGTAAATACCATGCCTAGTGGTAAATACATATGTTTACAATATCAAATTTTTACCTTCTAACATAGCATAGACTTCATTATTACTCTCCATGTTGTTTCTTGTCTGCTCTGCTGCCAATAAAAACAGTTTCTCTCTAATGGCGGCACCGACGTAGCGCGACTGACGCTTCTCTCTCTCTTCACCTGGTCATTCAGACAAAACTTGCAAGCCATATAAAAGCAACAAACATGACACAAACTTCTTTTTAACGCTAACGGCAATAAGTAAATGACGAAGACAAAGCCCTCAAGCAGATAATAGAAAAGTAATTACCTCTGTATTTTTTGTACTCTAAATCAACATAAGGTCAAAGAGAACACCAGGAATTCTTGAACACTTGCAAAAACCAAGAGACATCAATTACCCAATCATATACTCTCGCTCAGGAAAAATGTGAGTAATATGTTTAATCGCAAGGACTGATCCCATCACCTTGAACCAAAAAACAGAACTTTTACATCATCAGGGTTCTAGTAAACAACAATCCAAACCAAAGAAACAGTTGCAATGTGAACAAAATCATCTAATCATCACCTGAAATTTTGTAGTAGCTTGAGAATCTCCGATGAACTGTCCTTGCCTGAGATAAAATCAAACCAGGAAAAAGTTTAAAACTTCTTTACTCATATTCCCACAAGAAATTGATGATACAAAAAAAGAAGAAGAAAAAAACTGTTAACTTGTCTTTTTAGTGTTAGCTTCGGAAGTATCAGTTTTGACTGTTAAGGTGTCGTATTACTCATTCTCCATCACCATACCTTCCTTGTGAAAAACCAAAAACACAAATTAATCAAGACTGAAGCTTGTTAAAATATTAGATCACACCAATTATATAAGAAAGAACACGGGTAGAGGTTATATTATCAATGTGTTCCCATTTCGTTTGTGACGGAAAAATGAATTATCAGAAAAAAAATCTTATTAAGAAAGCAAGAATCAAGGATCCCCAATCAGAAAAAAAAACAGAGTCGACGTGAGATGATCATGCATGGAGCTTACTGGTCATGTGGATTATTAAGAAATCACTTAAATAAGCCAATAAGATGAAACATCAGTGGAGATTTGAATTATGACGCTGAAAAGAAACTATCGAATCCACTGGAAACTCCAGAAGGCAAAGCGGCCACATGATTGCAATTTACAAAGTCCGACCTAAGTGAGTTTCTGAAGGCATAACCTTGCTTCTCGATTACAGATCTCGCCTCTTGAATCTCTATCAACTGCTTGTTCTGAACCTTCTTTAGGTTCTCAAGAAGCTCCGTTTTGGCTCTGAAGTCTCCTCTGAGCTTCTCGTTCGCGGCTTTGACTTCGTCTAGCTCTTCGTACACCTTCTCCATCGTTTAAGCTAATAACACTTTCACTGTAACCACCTATAAAAGCAAACGAACAACAAATTGAGCAAATCGAGATCTAAACCCTAACCAATCTAAACGGAATCGAAATCATAAAGAAGGAATTGATGGATAGAGATGTAGTGGAGTTCTGGATCGGGAGAACTGAAACGATGGTGAAGAAAGGTGAAGACGAAGAGCGAGAAGCGTAGAGCCTCGTGTTATCCAATCTTGCGTTGAAGTTTTTTTTTTATTCAAACTGGGTAACACAGCCCAACACAGAACCGGAGAAGCCCATCAAACACAGCAGAGCCCGTAGAAAGAAAGAGATCTGCCACCCAGTTCTTTTGCCAGCGTGGATTAATGAAATGTTCTTATTGGCCAAATATAATTGATGATGTGGACATGCTAGAATCCCTTTATATTTGGCTTTTAGTATAGGATAGATATTTTCATCCAGAAAGAATAAATATCAAACTTTTTCTGATCAAACCAATAGTTACATGATTAATTGATAATTAAAACATTGATAACAAAGATTAACGTTAGAAGAAGAAGAAGATTCAAAACAATATTTTTTAATTTTTATTGGCCAAACCATTCTAGACAACTCTTTAATTGTCCGCTAAAACCTTTCGTTGACACATTGCTCACTATTACACTTAATTCTTTGAATGGAGAGGAAATATATACAAATTTTTATGTTTGGTTTCTATAAGCATTGCCATCTCTTACATACTTTTAGAGTATATATATATATATATATATATATATATATATATATTTATATAAATGAAATTTAAATTAAATTTCAGTTTAAAAAACAAAACTTTAGCCAATCTATGAGAAACAAGTGTTTTATGGAGTTTTAATGAATTTTTCAAAAACTATCGTTTGAGATTTCATCTTACTTGTTTCATTATTTTCTTATTTTGTATGAAACATTTTATGAAAACTTCTCAATGGAGATTTTTATAAACTGATTTAACCCAACTTCGAGGTGGGATCTATATTTTTCCAAGAACCATCTAATTTACAAGTAAGGTATTTGGTTACCTCTTTCCATATCACCATTCCCACATATGGTTGGAATTTAGCTGTATTAGTATATGATTGTCAATTCAAAAAAAAAGAAAAGAGAAAATAAAATTAATTTACATTGAATGAAGAGAGGTCCTATTGTGGACAAGAAGTTGGTCAAGTGTAAGAAAGGCAGAAAGAAATTGAAGCTTTGTTGCTGATGGTTAAACTTCTAAAGCATCACGTGTAAGACTTTCTTGTCTTCGTTCTCTTGTAGCTATATTCACTGAGACGGCCACACAACCATGTTTTAAACTTGGAGTTGTTTTTTGCTTTATTTCAATCAATATGAAGAATTCACAAGATACTAAGAATCTGAGAAAATTTTGGATCTCTTAATTCAAACAAGGAAAAGAAAACATAGAAAATATAAATATATTTGGCTTATAATGTCAAAAGCGATAGCGATTTATCAAAAACAAATGGAGAACACCCACTTTCCGTAATTTTCAATATATGAATTAGACAACTCTAAATCAAAAAGTTGGTCCACGAAGCATTTATAGACTTATTATCGTATGGAAGAATTTGTTTTTATCAATATTTATTAATAATTACTGTAATATCATTTGTGCATGACAGCAGGAACAAAAATTAAGTATTCGAATCTGAGCAGTACGCATCAAAGTCATGCGCGACACCAATGGTGTCCACCTATAGCGTTGGTGTCCACCTATTGATATATTGACACACACACATTTTGGCATACGTATACATAAAATATACATATATTGGACATGTTTGTACATGTGTACGTTGCATATATATTGTGAGTACTTGCTTTGCTATACATAGATGACGAACTGTGACCCATAGTGACTTTAACTCTTCGTCTGATACTTTATAATTTCGTTTGAAAGGCTGAAGGATGGCTTTAAAAATACCCTCGTGGGTTTTGATAAGGTTAACCATTAATTACTCAGTCACAATGTCTTTTACAATGATTATCAAGCACTATAAAATAAACACCCAAAATATTAACAGAATAATTGTATAGATATTTATACTAAATGAAATGTAGCTGAATAAAATCTACAAGATTATGATTATCAAGCCATAAACTTTCGCATCACCACATTCTCGGCTTACATGATTGCAAATCAAGATTTGTATAATTTCAACGGGACCACTAATATTCTTGGGTTTATACATTAAAAAATGCGAATACTTATGTTGCAGGATGGATCATGGTAATGTGTTAATACAACACAAAGACTACTTGTGGCCTGGTAGAGAGAAAGAGGTGGGGGAAAATGATGACATAAGAATGTGAAATCAATAGTTTTATGAAAGGGACTAAAAATGATAGAGAAACGGAAAAGAGGTAACAAACATCTTAAAGCTCCTATGGGTTGGAGGACAATATGACTGAGATCTCTTATTGTGGGGTTTTCTTTTTAGATAGAGACAGTTGTAATTGGATCCATCACTTTCACTTCTATCTTACTTCTTACTTTTCTGTCTTCTTTTTTATTAGATTCTTTCTTTTTTTTTTCTCTCTCTTTTGTTCTCACTTCTTCTCATTCTACCATTTGCACCAATGTACATCCCTATATTGTAATAGTATTTTTTTAAATAAAAGGGTTTTCAAAACGAAACTAGAATATGGTACTTAAAGAAACCCCTAAAAGTTTTCATGATACTATTTCCAGATTTTAAAAACCATACTAAATATAATTTTGTATATTTAGTGTTCAAATAATGATGCTTTAGCAGTATTAAACTACTATGTATATACATAATGCTATATGTTGATATTGCTAGAAAAAAATAAGTTGAATTCTAATTGAAAACGATTCGAAAAGTATACATAAATGTAAAAAAACCATTAAGTGTAGTATATGTACCTATAACAGTACTAAGGTGGCTAATGCTTTGTCCTCCGCAAAGGGCCAAATAAAGCTTCGTGATATATACTTTGGTAAGCATTTCTTCTCCCTAACAACCAACCAAAGACTTTGGGCTAAAGATACTAACCCTCTCATAGTTTTCAACACTTTATTAAATTAGTATTTTTCTTAAATTTAGACACCAAAATGTCATTTCAAATGTCAAAATAATGGCACTTCATTTACTTCGCTTAGCAAAAAGTATTTATTAATAAGTTTCAATTTTCTTTACAGAAAGGATGGCACATGGGAGACATGGTCACGGTGTAGGCAATATCTTCTTCTATTCTATTCTATCGTCTCATCAAATCCACCTCCATCCAACACATGTTTAAATCCATGGAATAAACCAAATCCATTAAAATGTATTAACACAAGCTAGTTTCCATTTCATTGAAGTAAAAATACTAGTTTTTTTATTAACTTAGGGATATCCCGAATCTATGAAAAAGTTCAGACTAATTTTTAAAGAAAAATGCAGTTCACATATAGATTTCTTTTTGGATATTCAAATGGATCATAAAAAAATGAATCCATATCCGTGCAGCCATACGATGGAGTGTAGTAAAGGTTCCTATGAATCTGAATTATTTAGCAATCCAAACCCCACCTACCACTAAACCATGATTATGTTGTTCAAAATGCTAGTTTTATTTACTTGTTAATGCAATAATTTTGCAGTAGATTAAAATCACGTTTAAATTACTACTAAAGATTTCAACGTAAATTCAATTTTAGGTACACCAATTATCCACGAAAAATAGTAATAATAAACATGCGTAATCGTGTTCGGCCAAAGTTTGACCAAAAAAAAAGACACACCAACTATGCAAAAAAAAAACATCTACGGACCATAATAATCATATTATCTAATCTATTAAAACATGAGTACAAAATTGAATTGACTCTAATTTTTCTCTAATATTTACATTCTCGTACCACTGGTTTAATAATATGTCTTTTATAATATTCCTAAACCACAACAATAAATTCACGAGACTTCTAATCTATTAAAACATGAGTACAAAATTGAATTGACTCTAATTTTTCCCTAATATTTACATTCTCGTGCCACTGGTTTAATAATATGTCTTTTATAATATTCCTAAACCACAACAATAAATTCACGAGACTTACCCTTAAATAACTTCTTACAAAGCTGACTTTACTATTATGTGATATCTTTACCATTTTATATTTCATATGTGTATCACGTTTGAAATCGGTTTACTCCATTATCAATACTCAACTCAACATAGTTTGAAACCGATTCACTCAATGATAAAATATACATTTAATTGTAGCAATATTCTAAAAACATTGTGTTGCACCGAACATGAACTTGTATTGGACTTTTCTTCTTCACTACAAAATGACCATTTCTACTTTATTCTTGGTCTACGAATGGTGCACAAATTACGATATCCACTTATTCAACCAAACCGCGATTGGATAAAAGAAATTGAACCGGCCATACCAAATAATTTTCGGTATTAAATTTATAAATTTCTTTAAAATATGGTATATTAAAAAAATATGCTAAAATATATGTAGATTTTGAAAAAAAAACTGTTTAATTTGTCAACCTAAGATCACACTATTACTCAATATCACACCAAAAAGCAAGCATATAATAACTTTAAGATCAATCTTCCAAATTACGTAGTATCTAACTTATTATCTTTCCTAAAACTCAACTATATTCAAAGATTTATCGTTTAGCTCAAAGAATCTAGACATACTTGATAGACACGTTAATAAGGTTTTGCCCATTACCTGTATATTAAAAGAGAAGCATTACAATATTATAATGTTTCTTAAAGATCTCAAGAGAACTATGTTGGTCCACAAACATATATTATATATTTTTCATTAAACTAACCATAAAATTAATTAACAATCTACAATTTTTTTCTTTCTGTAAATAAAAGCTACAAAATTACCAAAAGTGAATAAAATATATATTTGACAATTAATTATTTAATAATAAATATTTGATAACAATATATATATTCTCCATTATTTTAATGTTATATTACTAAAATAATTTAAATAATCATATTAAACATTTAGTAAAAAAAAATATTTTCATATATGTTATATTAAAATTTTTTTAAAACAACTATAAATTATGGAAAATTATTAAAAGTTTCAGATCAAAATTTTTGTAAAGAATGGTTTAAAATTTTTTATTATAATGAAATACAAATGACCATAAAACCATATGAGTGAAAATATGTTCAGATTAATATATATTAAACTATATTCCATGTAGAAATATAAAAATAGTTTAATTTAAAATTTTGCATTGAACAAGTATTGAGAACTTAATATTTTAATTTCAAAATTTTCATTGAATTTTGAATAATGATTATAAATTATTAAATATATTAAAAGCCCCACACTAAAATTTTTGTTATCAATAGTTTAAATTTTTTGTTATTAATAGTTTAAATTTTTTGTTAAAAATACAAATGATCATAAAACCATATGATTGGGTTCATGAGAATGATCTATTCTATTAAAACTGAAGTATAATATAATATTTATCTAATTTTAAGTGGTTTGTTACATAGTTTCATTCATTTTAAAACTAATTATAATCACTTTATTTATTGTCTTTTATAATTAGTTCGACTTCATTTATTACAGAGTACAAAATAGAACTTACATATTTTAAGTGTTTTTATTACATTTTTTACATTCCATTTTCACTCTTCATAATTACTTCATTAATTATATTTACCATAATAATTCGAAAACATTTATTTTACGTGTTAACCAAAATAATTTCACAAGTTTGAATAAAATTGATTCATTCATGACAAGAATTCAATTGACCTGTTTGGATACAAATCATTTTTTTGTATCAGTTTTTTGGGTTTAAAATTAAATTTTGTTTGGATATTATAAATTTTTGAACGGGTTCGGACTCGGATCCTTCTAGGTCCGGATAACTCTGTAGAAACTTAAAATATCCAGATAATAACATGTGTTTATAAATATCATTAAACAATTTATAAAAAATAAAAATTAATATCCGCACGGACCAACCTCTCGTTAAATATTAAATGATGTAACATCTAAACATTTTTTTTTGTTAAAGTATGTAACATCTAAACATGCGTACAAGACCTAATACTCATGGTTTGTTTTAGTGTTGTCGTGGAATCGCCATCTGGTTTTAAACGTACATAATGTATTTCATTAAAAAGAAAAGAAAGAATCTTGCGAAACTGTATACAATATAGAAAGCTATTTTCTTCAACGATAAGTTGAGCGACAAGTTACATATTTTTCTCAACCTTTTGTGGCAAGTTATGGTTCAGAATGAATGAAATATATCTGTCTTGATTTCAAGACTTTTGGACCACTTCAACATTTTGGAGTTTTGTAATTAATAACAAGATGTTTTATTTCTCAACTTATATATACATATTTATTTTACTGCTAGACTACTAATGTGGTAAAGTGTTGTTTGTTTCTTAAAAAACCATAAAATACAACTACTTTTCCACATTTTACCTTCTGCGACAGCACGTATATCAGTCTTCTGTCTCTCAGTTCTAGTATTTTTAAAAAGTGGATTTTCGAAGATTTAGCTTCGTGGAGTTATGTACCACTCAAAGATTAAACAACAATATAAGAAATTTGTTTCAGTATCCGTTAATATAATCATCTTTTCTTGCATATAGATCAGGAGTGTGATTTGAGCTTAGATTTTCTCCTTGGGCTTCAACCCATTTGGTTTTGGACAATTTATGTTTTATAAACACTAACGAAGAGAAACTAATGAAAATAATGAACCATGTACATCATTTGTAAGAAAAAATGTACATCACAATACTAAAAGCAAGATATATTGAGCAATTAGGCTATCCACATCATCAAAAATAATCATCCAATCAGCTCATTTCGTTTTTACACATCAGACGGGCTTCAATTACGTCTGGGCTTCAAGTTTTTCTTTCATTTGCAGTGGGCTTATGTGTGGGCTTTAGTTTCTTCTCATTTTGAACTTATCAAACCTAGCTTTTATTTTTGCCACACAATATTTGGTTTTACTATTTTAGATTTCTTTTTCCCCCTTAGTATTTGGGCATGATATCTCTAGATATATCTTTTGGTCGTCTCTATGCCATTAACGCCATAACATACTACCGTAACATCTTTTGTCGTCTTATTATGTATTTGTTTACGAACAGAATATTATAATATTTTGTTTAGTGAACTAAATGAACAACTCCGTTGTTTTTAATAAATATATTAGAGCAGGATGTTGTTTCTACCAAACCTGTATAATGCACAATGAACCAAAATTAGAAGCGGCACGGCTGCATTATTATGGCCACCCCCATGGATCGTAATTTTCCATAACTTGCAAGCTTTCAATTAGAAACATAAGTAATTACGTTAGCAAATTATTATTCATACAAAATTTAGTTAACAAAAAAAATAACAACAAAAAATATTTAAAATCATCTTGAACTCACAAAATTTAGTTAACAAAAAAAAATAAAAACACAAAATATTTAAAATCATCTTGAACTCGCTTTTTCACTCGCAACAAGATTTTACTTTGACAGCTCAATAAAATACGTCAAGCACTTCAAAGGACGGATAAAAAACATCAAGAAGATAAAAGCTAGAGAGGAAAAGAAAAACTTCAACCTCTTTGTTCGTTTTACAAATTGTTTTTTGTTTTTTTATATCTTTCTAAAGAACAATTTCGTTCATTTACAAATTTTATCTCTATTTTTAAAATACATAGCCTAGATAAACTTATTTACAAAAGGAAAAATTCATAAAAATTTACCCCTTTTAAAAATAATATCAAATAAAAATATCAACGTTGATCAGCTTGATAGATTTTTTTTAGACAAATTAATGTTTTCTAAAATGTTAAAAAAACTATAAAGAGTTTTGGAGGATTTGGGGAGTATTGTTAGATGGTTCTACTAAAACCATATAAATGATGCAAATATTTTTAAATTCAAAAATCAGATACGGTTTTACTAAACTAATAAAATGGAATTCAATTATATTGTAGTATAATTACATATAGACTATAAAATTGAGAATTGAATTGTAGATGAGATGAAACTGGTCTCCACAAAAGGGATCTATTTAATATTCCCCAACAGTTCTGACCTCTCCTCCCCGTTTTGTATTAGGTGCATTAATGTTTTAGATGTATTGGGCACATCGTTGGGCATCATCTCCAGCAACGTCCAGTCCTTGACATGATCACGGGGAAGGAGATTGTTGGTACACGTACAACCTAAAGAGTAAGCAAATTGTATTCCATATTACCACCCAACTTCTTAATGCTTCCATAGTAATGATATTCCTCAACTTCTTCCACGCTCATGTCGACAGGAAAGAAGTAAAAAAATATTATTACCCTTTCATATTGAAGATGGAAAGCACTTTCTAATGATTCAATAAAATAAATGGTGCAGAAGGAGAATCCGGGGACGATGTTGGACGAAGACACACAGCTCATGGAACAAAGAGGAACCTAATCCAAACGGCTCAATCTTTACAAACTAGCTTGAGATGTATCGATCTTGTGCCTTAGATATATAATGGGTTCTAAGCTGGCAGCACTCTCCTCTCTCCATTCTTAACACGAAGAATGAAGAGCAAGTTTGTTGTGACTCCTCCAGCTAATGTCACAGAGACTCTTCTAAGTAAGAACCCCATACTATGCTCTAGAAGTCAATCTTTACCATAACATTAATGCATTGTGGCTTGATGAAGGTACTTTCTTGCAGAGGAGATCCCGGTTCAGTACGGTGGTAACGAAAGAGATGATGATACCAAATTCTCCAACGAAGCTGATTCTCCAACGAAGCTGTTTCTGAAGTTGTCGTTAAGCCTGAGTCATCTGTAAACATAGAGATCCCAGCTTCTGAGGTAATAACTTAAAAAACAAATTCCTTTCTGTGTTCGGGAGTTGTAAAAGATCTATAGCAATATTTTTGTTTAGTCCTTTTCTTTTTAAATCAAAGTTTATTTCCAGATTGTTGAAGACTTAATTTTTTTTGCATGGGTTCACTGATAAACCCGAAACAGTTGCCAATAAATTCCCTCTAGAGACAATGGTAATAAGTGTTATTAATCTTTTTTTGGACAAATTTACCATTCATCTTTTATTCACTAATCAATTCTTGAGCTTGAGACTAGAGATTTGTTTCTTTCTTTAATACAGGAACAAGGTGAAACCAAAGCCTCTGAAGATGATACTCAATCTTCAAAAGTATTTGTAAAATTAATTACCGGCGCTAAATGACATGGGACGGGGGAGTCTAAATAATTTAGCAACGCGTGTCCCTGAGCTTCGGCTGTTTCTATCCATTGAATACATGGCCGGAGGATGTAATTCTTGCTGCCTCTCCGGGGCACATCGCAACCATTGCAGCCTTTTTTTAATCTTTATTTTAGGTTTCTAATAACTATCCGCTAAGTTTCGTGATTTTTAAGCTTTTAGTTCTCTCTCTCTCCTGAGTTATTGCTTATGTCTGGAAGAATCTCAGAAGAAGAAGATATCGTTTGGGGACAAAGTGATATTTGCACAAAAAGATAGAAAGATTAAATGTTTCTGAAGACTTTCAAGACCATATATACACATAAAGTTTATATATCAAAATCCAAGTTGGGAACCTTTTATAAATTATTTGACTAAAAAATTAGCTAAGATACATAAAGAACTTAGAAAGACAATTGCACCAAATTTTAGCCAAAAAAAGGCATAAAAAACTTAGGAAGACAATGAATGAGACTTGCCCGCCGTTGAAAGTATTTAATCTTACACCATATATTGGAAACTAATCACTGTCAATTTGTTCCAATGGATTACATTTTTCAAATAATTCATATGTTCTTTTTGTAACATGGTACGATGAATAACTAGGCTCAAAACAACATATGTAGTTAGTCTAAAATTAAACACGAAAATTGGTAGTAATTACGATGATTGAAATTTTGAACACATTTCATTGGTAACAGTTACGATGAAAAGAGTGTAAAATGGAGACTCAAACACATCATGGAGAGTTGTTTAAGGATTTAGACTTCGACCACTTCTTCAAATTATATTCATTCAACAACAATCTTCATAAGTAATTTAAAAGTTGTGAATATTAAACTAAATCCTCACCATATATAAATTTTTAAAAAACACCAGATTATAACTTTAAAATAAATAACCAAAGGTAGAAATCAACATAAAAGTAAAGCCTAATCTCTTTGTGACGAGGCCGGAATATCTTAATTTAAAGAGTTATTATTGGTTTATATGATTTAAAAATAAAGTTTCGGTGATGGTTTATTTAAAAAATTGTCTTAAAACTGGTTTGGTCTGTTATAATTTTTATTTATTATGTATTTTCATAAATTGATTTGGAGAACAACATTATCCTTAGTTTGGATCAAATTTTTATTCAATTTAATTTCTGTTATGAAACTGTTCAATATGGTATTACAACTCAACAATTCTAAAGTTAAAACAAAGTTTAAATCGTTTTTAAATTTACAATTGTTTTATACAAAACCAAAATTAATAAGATAAATATATTTTAAAGCATAACAAAGTTTAGTTAATACTTTGACTCATCTTACTGATCATTCTATATATGATTTCCTTCAATAACAAATTGTGAGTTAAATTATATGAAATATTTTAGACACAGGGCAATCAATAAATTCAAACGAATTTAAATTTCTTACCAATTTAATAGTTTAAAATCGATTGTAGTATATATAACAATTTATATTCAAATGTTATTGTAATTTTTTTTAATTTAATTAAAACTTATACGAATACCTCGGGCGTAGCCCGGGAAAAGCCTTTAGTCATTTGTAATTATAACTAGACTTTGACCCGTCCGACCGGACGGGTATTTATTTTATATCTTTAGTATTTTTTACTTTATATTAAATAATTTATTTGTAGTAGTTAAACATAAATTTATATTAAAAATTAATCTTTGCGGTTATAATAAAAATTAAATTAAAAGTTTAATAAAATATTCGGATAGTCTAGCCCGTAGAGCTAGGTTGCAACCGTCTTACGTTGTTCACATGGATGCACATCATCCAGTTTGGTTTACAAAGTCTATATGAGCTTGTAAAAGTCGATGACAAAAAAAAATATTTGGATATAAATTTTATCCTAATTAAAATAATATAGATGTGAGTCATAATTTTTCCAATTTCAAAATCTTAGCATCCCTTAAAATTTTTTTTATAAATACCTAAAAATATATAAACATATTTAGAACTATAATTTCTATTAAAATACATTTGTTAAAGAAAAATAATCTTACGCTTTTGTTGTTTATTTCTAGAGCTTGACCCATGACCGTATAAATATTTGCTTTCACTTTAAATTTTTTCTTTGTACTAATGGTATAATGTATATATATATATATATATTTATAAATTAAAATGTATTACATAATTGTTAATATGACATTTTAAAACATTAAATTTTATTCATTACTTTGAATAATTATATTTTGTGATTATAATTGTCTATTACATCACATTGTATCATATAAAAAATTCAATATTTATAGCTATCGTATATTTTATTTATATGCTATATAAATTGATTATGATGTGTGATATTTTATTTTATTATTTATTACTAACAAATATTAAAAATATTTAATATGTTAATATGAAATATATTAGAAAATCTATTTTGGTTAAGATTTGATTAAGGAAATCTATTATTTAAATTAGGAAAAGACATTAAATGCTTAAATCTATTATTTAAATTAGAAAAAGACAAGCATACTTAAATATAGTTTCAATAAATATCTCAATGTCATTCTAATGTAAATAAATTGTAAAATTAAGGGGTATTTCTAATTTGTACTTCTCTTTTAATAATATAGACTAGACATTGACCCGTCCGACCGGGCGGGTATTTATTTTATATCTTTAGTATTTTTACTTTATATTAAATAATTCATTTGTAGTATTTAAACATAAATTTATATTGAAAATTCATCCTTGCGGTTATAATAAAAATTAAAATTAAAAGTTTAATAAAATATTCGAATATAAATTTTATCCTAATTAAAATAATATAGAGGTGGGTCATAATTTTCCAATTTTAAAAATCTTAGCATCCCTTAAATTTTTTTTTATAAATACCTAAAAATATATAAACATATTTAGAACTATAATTTCTATTAAAATAAATTTGTTAAAGAAAAATAATCTTACGCTGTTGTTGTTTATTTCTAGAGATTGACCCGTGACCGTATAAATATTTGCTTTCATTTTAAATTTTTTCTTTGTACTAATGGTATAATATATATATATATATATGCAAATTAAATTGTACTACATAATTGTTAATATAACATTTTAAGACATAAATTTTTATTTATTACTTTGAATAATTATATTTTGTGATTATAATTGTCTATTACATCACATTGTATCATATAAAAAATCAAATATTTATAACTATCGTATATTTTATTTATATGCTATATAAATTGATATGATGTGTGATATTTTATTTTATTATTTATTACTAACAAATATTAAAAATATTTAATATGTTAATATGAAATATATTAGAAAATCTATTTTGGTTAAGATTTGATTAAGGAAATCTATTATTTGAATTAGGAAAAGACATTAAAGACATTAAATGCTTAAATCTATTATTTAAATTAGGAAAAGACAAGTATACTTAAATATAGTTTCAATAAATATCTCAATGTCATTCTAATGTAAATAAATTGTAAAATTAAGGGGTATTTCTAATTTGTACTTCTCTTTTAATAATATAGACTAGACATTGACCCGTCCAACCGGGCGGGTATTTATTTTATATCTTTAGTATTTTTACTTTATATTAAATAATTCATTTGTAGTATTTAAACATAAATTTATATTGAAAATTCATCCTTGCGGTTATAATAAAAATTAAAATTAAAAGTTTAATAAAATATTCGAATATAAATTTTATCCTAATTAAAATAATATAGAGGTGGGTCATAATTTTTCCAATTTAAAAATCTTAGCATCCCTTAAATTTTTTTTAATAAATACCTAAAAATATATAAACATATTTAGAACTATAATTTCTATTAAAATAAATTTGTTAAAGAAAAATAATCTTACGCTGTTGTTGTTTATTTCTAGAGATTGACCCGTGACCGTATAAATATTTGCTTTCATTTTAAATTTTTTCTTTGTACTAATGGTATATATATATATATATATATATATGCAAATTAAATTGTACTACATAATTGTTAATATAACATTTTAAGACATAAATTTTTATTTATTACTTTGAATAATTATATTTTGTGATTATAATTGTCTATTACATCACATTGTATCATATAAAAAATCAAATATTTATAACTATCGTATATTTTATTTATATGCTATATAAATTGATATGATGTGTGATATTTTATTTTATTATTTATTACTAACAAATATTAAAAATATTTAATATGTTAATATGAAATATATTAGAAAATCTATTTTGGTTAAGATTTGATTAAGGAAATCTATTATTTGAATTAGGAAAATACATTAAAGACATTAAATGCTTAAATCTATTATTTAAATTAGGAAAAGACAAGTATACTTAAATATAGTTTCAATAAATATCTCAATGGCATTCTAATGTAAATAAATTGTAAAATTAAGGGGTATTTCTATTTTGTACTTCTCTTTTAATAATATAGATAGATAGATAGATAGGTAGATAGATTGTATGTGTTGTAAAATCACCTTTTAATTCATATACTCTCGCAACACTCACTAATCGATATCAAACTTTGTTTTACTCGTTTTTTCCGGAATTGAACTAATAGTATATGATAAGAATATTAGAGCAAGAAACTCAAAGAACACAAGTGATTTATCGTATTCGGCATTCGCTGTCAAAACGACATTAGTTTCCTTACATTGGAATTCCCAGAATATTCACTCACCAGAAAAAAATATTTATAAACTTTTCACTTTACACTTTTAAGAAAAAATACAAAGATAAAGAAAATTCATGCTACTACTCAACTCGAAGTAATATGCTTATATATCATTCTCAACAAGTTTTTGTTGATCTCACATCAACTACGTTTATGTTGTAATGGAATGGCTGAGATGTACATCTGCGAAGAACAACTCAATTCACCATCAAAACGTCTTCACTTCGACTACGAATCAATCACCTGACCCATTAGTCTTGCAGCTCATTTTAAACAATTCTCCACCAAATGGTCTTAAAACTAAAAACTTGATGCTAAGGTCAAACTTATGTGATTTTTCCTTTTTTTTCTTCTCGTTTCTCATTCGCTCCAAATATTCTGTGTCACTTACTCAGCTCCAGAATGAAGCTTCTCCAAGCTTCATTCAATTTATTAACATGTACCACTTTGGTAAAGATATCTACATGATTATGAAGAGCTGAAATTTCCTATTATGATAATTTCTTCAATTTTCTTTTACATGAAGTAATATCTTATATATGGGTGATTCATTCTTTCATGATGAACATTGTTCTAAGAAAAAGCAAGAGCACTCTCTGAGTCACATAATATCTCAACCAGCTTATGTGAATACCTAAATTCTCAAATCATATTTCTCAACCGTATTGTTTCATTTGCTGATTATGATAAAGTTATATACTTAGACTCTGATGTTGACAAAACCACAACTTTCTGACGTCCTGATCTCCAACTGATTGCATTTCCCCGATGGTAAAAATAATACATGTAACAAACATGCATTTATCCGAGTCTCATTTCATAATGGAATGACTAAATCTAATTTGCTTCAGTTATTCACCTTTTATGAAGATCAACTTCATTTCTGATGTGCCTCATAGGTAGTTTTCCATCCACTTTACATCTAGCCAATGATCTTTTATCGAATTTCTCATAAACTGACTCACTATTTCATCTGATCAGGTAATATCAGGTCTTGTACCTACGATGATGTACATGAAACTTTTTATTGCATTCGCATAAAGTATTGACTTCATCTCTTCTAATTTTTCATGTTAGCAACTCCTTTGTACCACCCCTCGGCTTAAAATGAACCCCCCCAATGGTTTTTTTAACCGCTAAGTTTATCCATATGAAATAGTTTTATAAACTTTTTAATAGACCCTTTATGACAAAATTCCAATCTGAACTCCTTTTGGTTTCTCATTATCTCCATGCCAAGTATCTTCTTGGTTGGTCGAAGGTCTTTCATCTCAACATTGTATTTAGATCTTTCTTAATACCATAAATGCATATTCTTAGAATTTACAGGAATATTATCTACATATAACAAACAATATGTATGAATCATCTTCACATACACACAACTGTTAACCTTACTTCTAGAAAATCGCTGACTCTTCGTGAAGCTACTAAACTTCTGATTCCATTTTCTAGAACCTTGGTTAAGTTCAGAAACTTCTTTAACAGACATAACCAATCTTGTTTACCTTTTTCAGCAAAACCTTCTGATGGTTTCATGTATATAACCTCATCCAACTCACCATGGAGAAAGTTGCTCTTAACATCTAATTGTTCCAGCTCCAAATCCTTCGAATCAACAATATACAATATGATCCTAACAGAAGACATGCTTAACAACTGTGGAAAATATCTCATTGTAGTTAATGCCTCCGCTATGGAGAAACCCTTTGTCACTAGCCTAGATTTACACGGGTGTCTCTACTTCAAGTTCTTGTTGTATACCCATTTGCACCCAATGATTTTTACCTTTGAAGCTTTGGTACAATGTTCAATGTGCCATTCTTTGCTAGTGAGAAAATCTCATCTTCTATAGTTGCATTCCAATTTTACAGCCACTATCTCTAAGAGCCTTAAAGTAATTATATGGTTAAGAAAAATCTTCACCATCGGTATCTAACATACAACTAACCACACATTGATTCTCTGTAAACCTCAAAGGAACACATATTTCTTTTATCACTCTTTTTCGGGCTAGCATATAGTCTTGCAAAACCGAAGAAGTTTCAGCCACATGTTCTTATGACACATCATCAGTTTTACTCTCATTTTATGTAATTCAAAAGCACCATTCGTTTATATACTTCTTTTTTAGAATTATGTTTTAGCTCCACCAATCCTTCATTTACTTTTAATTCATCAACATGATCCAACTTATATTTACAACTATGAACATTTGATCATCCTTGAACATAACATTCTTACTGACAACACAATTCTCGTCATCAAGTAAGCAGATCATATATTCTTTTACTCTAGCTGGATAACTTCAGAAGACTATCTTCTTTGCCAAAAACACAATTTTCACAGAAGCTGAGAGATGATACCTTCTCCTATCCAGTAGACCCTTTTTTACATGTATATCTATGTGTATACCTATTTTATAACATTTGTACAAACCTTTGCAATTTAATCAGTTTCTTGTTGACATAGTAAATACAGAATCTCATATTTTTGCCTGGTAAAACCTTAATGCCCTATTTCATAGTATTCAGAACCCCCACTTTGAAAAATATACATGCAACCATGTGCTTCAAGAGTACCAAGATAAATCAAATCTCATCTCAGAAATATATCTAACAGTCGCCAGTATTACTTAGCAGCCATCTCTAATGACTATCTTTGCTGAACCTTTTCCCATGACTTTTGACATTGGGTCGTTGCCCATTTTTACTGTATCAATCAGTGTTTCATCTAGCTTGATGATTTTACCCTTCTTCCATGTCAAATGCAACGAGAAACCATAATCAACAATCCACTGAGACTCCATATCTAAGTCCGACATGTTCATAACGTCATCAACATACAACATATTCAATATTACTATGTCATGGTGATTAACTGATATCTTGTATTTTTACCTCTTTTAAGCTTTCATTTTTATCACATTTAGGTTCATTTTGATTGCATTTAAAAGAATATATTGCATTTGCATGTTATAGGTATTGGAGTGGTTGCTTAATGATTTTTGAGATGTTTGACGCTATTTAGAGTCAAAAGAAGTGAATAATGAACCTTAGGTGATTTGGACAACGAACTGAGAAACTAAGTGTCACAGTGTACATCTATAGGTGCTTTTGGTGGCCGTTGTGGATGAAACGTATTTGGTAGCGGCTTATTGTGGCAGCTTCAACACTTAGAAAAAGCTGCAAATTTTTGCATTGACCAATCTTTAACCAAGTTTTTACCCAAATTTTCTTGGGTCAACTTGGTTTGTTTTTTGAAAGCTTATAAAGAGGCATTTTAAGGGATGAAATTGTAAATTACATAAGCATAGATTTATCTTAATTTATTTTGATTTCTTTTGTTTTAGATTTGAATCTTTTGTGAATCTTGTTTCTGTTTAAGGATTTATTTTGTTTATCTTATTGACATTTTTTAGTCTTTTGATTATGTGTATATCTAGAATGAGTTTAGGTGTTTTCATGAATATTAGTGAGTAGATTTCTTATAGCTTTTGAGTTTGGTAGATTAGGATGATTGATGCTTGATTTATGTTGTTTGGTGCTTAGTTTATATATATTCTTACTCGATTGATGTTCTTAATGCTAGTTTAGGTTTGATTAATTACAAATTTAGATTTTAAGATTTCATGCCCTGAAAGTATTCGATGAAATGCTTAAAACAATCTATCAATGTGCTTTACTTGCTTAGCCAATGGAAGTTTTTATTGATTACTGGGACTTGAGATTCATGCATACTTAATGGTAATTAACCAACGAAAATTGATATTACAAGCTTGATTAGCATAAGAGATTATCATGGAAATGGATTAGCTTAAATTAGTGATCTTAGGCCTACGAATTAGCAATGGTTAATAGTTTAAGCATCATAGGTTAGTATGGGACCATCCTAATCAATAACATTGAGTCAAGAGCTTTTATTTCTTGAATTTTCATTGGTTGTTCTATTTTTTTAGATCAGGGAATTTTGTGCATTTCTAGTGTCAATATATCTCTAATATTCTTAGGTTCGATCCTAAAGTGATATAATAACACAACATTCGATTGTAGTATTGACGTTAACCATAGAAGATTCAACGTGCTGTATATTCCCTTTGCCCATCTCATTAGCTCTCTTTTGAAAATGCATCTTGAAATGTCCTTACTCTTCACTTCTTGTTTTGACCACCTTGAATTAGGTTTTCTTTTAAAAAATAGAGTTTTGCACATCTCTTTGGAGATTTAATATGGAACTCAGATTCGAGTTGCGGTAACAACATCCGTCAATGTCAAGGAAGACTTCATATATCTCTTATTTATTTATGTCTTTCTTTCTTTTTGTCCAAGAATTTTCATTAGATTTTTTTTTTAAATTACAAAGTACAGTAAAACAATTGAAAACTAAAAGAGACAAGAGAGACAGTTAGGAAAATGCAGACACAAGAGAGATAGTTTGGTGAAGAGCATCCTTTGTTTTGATTACTTGTAGCAAGGATCACCCATTGTTTTGTGTTCTCTCAATAAACCTAATGTCTTAAACACATTGTTGAATCTTAAGTCTTCGATTCCAATTTTAGTTTCAAAGGTCACAGCTTTAAACTACCAGTTTGGTGAAAAACACACTCATTGACAGAGCCTTTATGGCCTGGGAGCTTATAACTAATGGTAATGGTTTTTTGTTTCGTTTAATGCAAGTGTTCATAAGACTCATTAGAATTCTAGCAATATCTAATGATAATAATTGTTAATTCTTAAATTCCAAAGTAAATGATTTAAGTGCATATATCAAAATATGTATTTGTATAAACAAAGGTTAACCCTTTCAAAATGTTATACCTAATTATCATACACCATATGTCATATAGATATGCATCATATAAAAACAGTATGTGAAAATCACAAGAAAAACTTAGGAGAAATCATGGTTTCATGAAAAACAAGAGCTTCATTTCTTTTTTTTATATTTTTGACGAGGAAAATCACCCCTACAAATCACCTCTACACATTTTAGGAAAGTAAAAGAATTACAAATATGTTTAGAATATTTTCATAACTGATTTTCCAAATTTTTGGAAATTAGTTTTTTCTTATCCGTAGAATGTACCTTCTACATTGTGTAGAAACCAGACAACTATTCTATAAGCATATTCTGCCATATGTAATCTTTTGAGTTGTGTCTAGATTTTGTATTCATAGAATTTTAGAATTACTCATAAAAATAGAAGATGCATTCAAAAAAATATAGCTATCTTCACAGTACATAGACTTTGTATTCCTCATAATTAGAATTTTATTTAAATTAGATTAACTTAATTAATTTGGAATTCATAACTTATTTAATCTACCAACCCAAAAGATGAAATCTACTTTTCCTAGAACATAATTTAAAATTTTACATTTTAACAAGTTTTTCAACCAAAATACCAGTTTGTGTATATGAGTATTTCATCTATTTTTAATATTTTTTATAATTGTTTTATTCACAAAACTATTTATTTCATTAAGTATGAAATGAAAAAGGTAAAAGAGACAAAAAAATGTTTATACTAAAGGGTTGGTTCTCTGGTCAGGGTTGTTCAGTACTTTAGAAGGATTTGAGGGATTGATGGGAGCAAGGAATGTACGGGCTACTCTAACTCCCTTGCATGCAGAGATGGAGGCGCTACTATGGGCTATGGAATGTATGAGAAACTTACGACAATTTCAGTTACGTTTGCAACGGATTGTTCTCAATTAGTGAAGATGGTTTCAGAACCAGAAGAATGGCCAGCTTTTGCAAGTTATTTGGAAGATATTAAGAGTCTGAAAGAAAGTTTCATACGATCAGAAATTATTCATGTACCTAGAACGCAAAATACAAAGGCGGATAACCTAGCACACAGTGTCAGGAAACAAACGTCTATCGTCGTTCACATGGATCAACATCTCCTAGTGTGGTTTACAGGGTCAATATGAGTCTGTAATGTTGTTGGAAAAAAAAAACTAAAGGGACAATTGTCATTTTATTTTGGCAAATTTCCCAAACTAAAAAGACAAAACCCACTAAAAACCCAAATGGGTCAGATTTACAGTCCAGAGAACAACCCAAAATAGAAACCAATAGTATTTTTTTTTTTTTGCTTAACTGTGAATATCATTTAAATGAAAAGGTTTACAAGCTTAGAGTTTATAAACAAGCTTTTGTTAGCTATGGCAAAAACAGGAAAAAACATGCTAACAAACTGAAAATCATTTTAGAAGGCGCTTAGGTTAAACCAACCAAAGGACCATGAGATGCTTGAACTCCTTCCGGGTCTTTCGAGCAGAAATTATGTTCCTGACATTCTTATCAACAAGCTTGAAGCGTTCCAGCTGAGTGAGCACCTTGTTGTTGAAAATCATGTCATTTCTTTCAGCCCAAATGTTGTAGATTATAGATTGGACTGCGATATTCCTCAGAGCTCTCTGTGACTTGCTGACATTCTGAGAACACCAAGCCAACAGCTGAGGCCAGGAGTCAAAAGTGGTGGTTGTACCAGACAACTTAGCTTGCATTCGTCTCCAGAGCTCCTTGGTGAAATCACATTCAGCAAATATATGATCTCTAGATTTATCCGAAGAGGAACAGAGGCAACATGAGATGGGCGTTAGCATTCCCCATGAAGCCAGTCGATTGCGGGTAGGCAACCTATCTAGAACAGAAACCCACATAGTGAAGGCATGCTTTGGAATATGACCTTTGAACCAAACCATCTTGTGCCATGAACGGATAGGCTGTCTTTCTCTGACTATGCTCCATGTTTTACTTGAGCTGAAAGTCTGAAGTTTATCTCCATCAACTGTCCATGAGAAGAAATCCGGTGATGCTTCAGAAGATGGAACATTGATCGTCGTTAGGAACACATGAAGGTTCATTGCCTCATCTGATCGTGGCGCAGGTAGATTCCACAGAGATCCCCTCACAGCCTCAGATACGGTTGCTGTCAGCTCGATCCTTAGGGCGCGAGGCCCAGAGGTTCCCATATAATCAATCAAGGGTCCCATCGGAGTCCATTGATCGACCCAGAAGCTTGCAGAGCGGCCATTGTTGATAGTACAAGTGATAAAGGGCCGGGCCAGAGGTCTGAGCTTAAGGAGCGATTTCCAGTGCCAAGAATCTTGGGCATGGTCAGAGAGAGCACAAAAATTATTGTCCTGGAGGTGATAATGCTTGTGCCAAGCCACCCATAAAGAACCTCCTTCTGCAAATAGAAGCCAAATCAGTCGAAGGCAGAGGGTTTTGTTCCAAGTCTCAAAACGTCAGAGTCCTAAGCCTCCCTCCTTCTTGGGGAGACAACATGTCTCCCAAGACACCTTCGAGAAAGCCGGTCCTTCAATCTGGCCTAACCAGATAAATTTGGAGCAGAGAGATTCTATTTTTCTGATACACCCCTTTGGTAGGATGAATGTTGTGATCCAAAACACAACCGTTCCTGAGATAACCGATTTGATCAAGACTAAACGACCTGCAAAGGAGAGATTTTTAGCTGACCAAGCATTAAAGCTGCTTGCTATTTTATCTATCAGTGGAGAGTATTCTGAAATCCTTAGTTTGCGGTGCATCAGCGGGAGGCCCAGATAGCGAATCGGGGGAGAGCCCAGGGGGTATCCATAGCGAAGAGCTTCACTAGTTTCCTGCTGATTCAGCCCCGCTAAGAGGAGTTTAGACTTGTTATGGTTTATATGAATACCTGACCAGGTTGCGAAGTCGTCAAGGGTTTCTGATATACCGTGAAGAGAGAATCTACTACCATCGAAGAACACCATTACATTATCAGCGAACATTAAATGAGAGATGTTTACCGGTTCAGCATTTGGATGATACTGGATGTAGCCTGACTCATAACGACTCTTCAGAAGCCTGGAGAACACTTCCATTGCTAGAACAAATAGATAGGGTGAGAGAGGGCCACCCTGTCTCAAGCCTCTGGTGCTTTTAAAGAACCCCCCTGATTCTCCGTTGATGCAGACCGTGAAGGAAGCCGAAGAGATACATTCAGAGATCCATCCAATGAAGCGAGGCGGCATTCCTATAGCTTGGAGACATGCAATAACGAATTCCCAGTGTATAGAATCAAAAGCTTTCTGGAGATTAACCTTAAGCATTGCACGGGGAGATATGCTTTTCCTCTTGTATCCTTGAATCAGTTATGTTTCTAGTAGGACATTCTCAGCTAAGAGTCTTCCTGGCATGAAGGCTGATTGAGCATGAGAGATAACTGGCTGGAGTGCCTCTTTGAGCCTGCCCGTAAGAAGCTGGGAGATTACCTTATATAGTGTGTTGAGACAAGAAATAGGTCTGAAATCTCCAATATTTGAGGCATTCCTGGTTTTTGGAATGAGAACCAGTGTAGTTGAGTTCCACTGCTTGAGAATTTGCCCTGACTTGAAGAATTCTTTGACTGCAGAAATAACCTCAGGGCCTATGACAGACCAGCAACCCACAAAAAATTCCGAGGAAAAGCCATCTGGTCCACACGGTTTATTTTTAGGGAGGGCAAAAAAAGCTTCCTTAATATCTGCATCAGTGAATAGCGCCTGCAGCATATCTGACTGAGCCTGTGAGCACTGGTGGTTTAACAACAGAGCTATATCTTGCGGGTCAAACAACGACAGAGAAGAAGGCCCTCCTAGAAAATCTGAGAAGTGAGAAAGACAATGGTCATGGATAGCTTTACGCGTCTCATATCTTTCTCCTGCCGATCCGATCAAGAGATGGATATGGTTTTTAGAACGCCGTAGAGCCATAAGCTTATGGAAATAGCGAGACCCACAATCGCCGTCTCGATACCAAGATATATTTGATCTCTGAAAGAGGAATGACTGCTCTGCCTTAGAAAGAATTGCCCGTTTTCTCTGTGCTTCAGCCTCAAGTTCCGCTAGAGCAGGAGTAGGGGAGCAGAGTAGATCATGTTGTATACCGTTCAGAGTACAACGAGCTTCTTCAGTCTTTTTTTCTAAATTGGAGTAGTTTTCTTTGCTGAAAGATCTGATCGGATTCTTTAGCATCTTTAGCTTCTTAGAAACTCTGAGCATATCTGAGCCTATAACGTTTGTAGAAAACCAAAGCCATGCGATCATAGGTAGAAACTCGCTGTCAAGAAGGAGAAAGTTGTAGAACTTGAAAGGCATCCGATGCTTTGTTTGATCAGTAGCGAGGATAACAAAACATGATGCATGATCAGAGAATTCTTGAGGTCCGAAGACACCAAGGGAAGATGGAAATTGGACATGCCATTGATCATTTACCAAGATACGGTCCAGTTTCTTGCCAATGGGGTTCGCCTTTTGACTGTTCCACTAGGAGAACGTTGGCCCAATGAAGTTAAAATCGGACAGGGCAGCGTCTGAAACACATTCCTGAAATTCTCTGGTTTGTCTATCCACGTTTAAGGTAGGTGGACATGAGTGTTCTTCAGGTTTTAAGACTTGGTTAAAGTCACCGATGAGTAACCAAGCTTTTCCTACTACAACAGAGGAACCTGAGAGAGTATGAATATCTGACCAAAGCTTTCTTCTAATATATTCATCACTAGAAGCGTAGATACAAGAGACTACGACTGGAGAAATATAATCCGGACACTTGACAAGGCAGGTGATCATTTGAAGAGATTTGTGGACAACCGTCACTTGAAGAGATGGGTGCCAAAGGATACAGATTTTCCCTAGCTCCGAGAACTCGTAGTTTCCGTCAAAAAGCCATCCACGGAGGAGGGAGATAACAAATTTATTTTGTTTTTTCTTCTGTACATGAGTCTCAAGGAGACATCCAAAAGATGGTCGCTGCTGCTTGAACCATTTTTTAAAACCCGTAAAAAGACTGACCATATTAAAGCCACGTAAAAGTCTGTATACATAAAATTACTTGAGTTTGGGGCCCCTGCCCCGATCCTTCTTTTTCTGACGCGCAGAAATAACATCTGTATATCCAGAGTCGTTGCTGAAACGAGAGTCTGATGAGTCCAAGTTAGAGGAGTCAGATTCCGCAGCTGAAGTTTCTGATCTGCCATGATCAGATGAAGCACGATCGATTGAGCCTCTGGCAGAAGAGTCTACTTTGCCGCTTGTTTTTCTATTTTCCATGTTCTTAAAAGAGCTAGCAGATTCCTTTAAAGAGGCAGTAGAATGCCGCTGGGGATCAACTGGCATATGCACCCTCTGAATAGGTTTTTGAGGAGGGGTTCTTTTTGAGCTCTTTCTCTGTTTTGGCGGATGTTTTGGCCTTTGAGCGCGTGCATTCAGCCTGTAGATGAGTTGTAGACTTACATGCTTTACACGTGATGGGGGCTTTCTTACACCGCCTGAGAGGATGGCCAACCTCTTTGCCGAAAGAACAAACTGGAGGCATCGACGGGATTGAGACTCTGATCCGTCGTATTTCACCTGATTCAAATCTTGCATTCACCGCTTCCGGTAGTGGCACTCTAGGGTCGATAATAGTGAACACTTTTGCCACCTCTAGATTGGTTTTATTTGCCGTTTGTGGGTACAAGAACTTAGGGTCCCCCACCTGCGAAGCAATGTGTTCGAGAGCTTCTTCATTGAAGAATTGTAAAGGAACATCCCTTAACTCCAGCCATATCGGAGCTGACGTTAGTTCAGGCTTGACAGGCACAATGCCCGGTTCCCATTTCGCCACAAACATGGTTTGGCCTTCGATTTGCCATAGACATTGCTTCAGAACGTAGGCACGGGTGGAGGCATTAGGAATTCTGAAGAGAAAAGCGAAGCCTTCCATTTTAGAGACAGTGATGTCCCTAAACTGCTTACTCCAGATGCCATTGATGATTGTTTGTATGGTACCTTGAGAGGGTGGATCAGAGTAGAACTGCCCTATGATGAAACTATCCCATGACTTCCTGTTTTTCTCAATAACAGAGTTTGGGATGGTGACACAAGATTCTCCTGAAGGAAGCAAGTAACTTTCCCCTTTCTTCTGGAGCTTTTTGATACCTCCTTTGAACAAGCCGGTCCAAAGATCCGGTTTTGCTATCTTGTCGGAGATTTGGTTTTCTATCTCCTCCTCAGCGGGTGGAGCAGATTTTGCAGTCGCAGCATTGTCCGTTGAAGGGAAAATAGTCGCACTTGCAAGCACAGAGTTCCTTGTTGTATCAAGGATTGCATCTTCCTTCTCAGTTACGAGATTGGATTTAGTGGGAGAGATTTCTCCTTCCTCCTTGTCTTCACGAGTTGGAGTCTTGGCTGGGTCAGTCACCGAGATGACTTTCGCAGAGTTCACTGTGTTTACAGTGTTAGGGTCTTCAGATCCAGTGACGGGAACTGAAGTCGGGTCCTGGAGGTTGCTCTCAGAAGCCGTATTTTGAGAGGTAGGAGCCTCTTTAGAAATTTAAGGGTCTTGATGGAACCGGCATACGCAGGCGTTTCAGTTAAAGACGAAGCTACAACCTTTTCACCGGCGGGAAGCTTGGGTGGAGATGCCCTTTTCGGGGGCTTTCTCTTTTCCATCGGTATGGGTCCGGGCGCAGCAGCGAACGATGTCGGCCGACACCGCGAATGACGACGGTAAATGATGGAAAACGCGGTCACCTTGAAAATTAGGGATTTGCTATAGTGTTTTAGAGAGAGAGATGAAAGTTTCTATCATTAATCTTTTTTAAACCAATAGTCTATTGAAACCGTACTAACCAAACGTTACTGGAGGCGCCACCACGGTGAAGGGAAATGCGACCGACGACGGAGCCACCACCTAGATCTTCAACGGGAGACATGCCAACGAGAGAAACACGAAGACACCACAAAGCAAAGCAATATGAGAGGGAGTACACCTGAAAGAGCCCTGTGGCAGTGGTTAGAGAGAGAGAGAGCAGATCGGTCCTAGGACCTTTTTCTGAAGCAACCTTTGCCCACTCTCCGTTCAAGCACCCTGCCGTCTTCCAAATGGGGTGTTACTAGACAGAGCCGGTGGGTCTAACAAACTCCACCGTATAGAACACTTCCACCACCTCTACACCGGCAAAGAGACCGATTATCGAATCACCTCACTTACACCTGCAGCTGCGACGACTACAACCACGGAGGGCCGGAGAAAGCGAGAAGCCCCTGATGAAGCGAGAACACGGACCCGTCCTCATAGATCCGAAACCGCAGAAGAGCCACCACCACCAGGGAACCCCAATCCGAAACATGCACGGCAGAAAAATCAAGATTGACCACCAGACTGCTCGGAAATGAAAAGAAATCATAAAGAGAAACGCAAGGGTACACGAAAAGGAAGAAAAAATTACGGTGATGCACCCCTCACGGTAATGACGGTGAAACCAAAGGTATAGACAGGCGATCAAAAAGAAGTATTTAGAGAGAAACGAAAAGAAGATAGGTTCTCTAATCGTCAAAGAGAGAGCCGACTTAATATTATCTCAGTGTATCTTTCACTCCATAAAGCTAACGAGGTAATACCATCAACAACAAAATTGTTTGATCTTCCTCAGAAATTAACACATCCACATTCTCAAAATCTCTTATGAACTTCAAGAATTCATCAACATTCATCTCAACTAAAATATTCAAACTCATCGAATATCCATACAACTTATGTTTTGGATGAATCTTGCTAGTAAAAGACTTGGACATGTGAAGATTATCAATACCTGATACATCTCAATCGGAGTTTTTTTTTTTAATTATCTTCCGAAGAAGATGATCAAAATCTCAGGAAAATAGTACTTGTAGCCTTACTTTGTTTTCCTATATGAGACTTCGCAACAACAAGAGCATGTGCTTCGATCAAGATCATCGTTCTTCATAATTTCCACTATATAGCTTTAACCAACCCCAAAAATTTCCTAATGCCTCATCAATATCTTCTTCCACAACCCACAATCACGCGTGCTGTTGAATTTCTCCACCTTTATCCTCGTAAATGACATCTCAAATGATTGTATTCTCCCCCTTGTCTCTGATACCACTTACAGTAAAACCAACTTCTGATTTGTACTCTCATATCACTCACGAACTGATATCAACGTTCGTTTTTATCTCGTTAATTTGTTTTGCGGAACCGATGGATTTATATGATAAAAAAAAATTACGAATACTAGAGCGAGAAACTTAAAGAACACAAGGCATTGAACATATGTTCAGCCTATACTGTCAATGTGATGGCAAATTACTCACGCTAGGACTGCTTTCCTCAAAAATCCAATACACCCGGAAAATATTTTGTCTCTCGATTGCTTTCTACACTCTTAAGCAACAATACAAGGATCCAAGAAAATCATGCTACCACTCAGCTCCGAACAACACTCTTATATACAAGCTTATATACTATTCCCACAAACTTATGTTGATTTCGCATTGGCTACCTTTCCATTGTAACATAATGGCTGAGTTGACATCTATGGCCACTAAAATATTCTCAATTTGACCACGATTTTCAATCATCAGGTCCATTAGTTTTTTTTTTTTTGAAAAGAGGTCCATTAGTTTTTGAAAACCAATTTTAACAATATGTTTTTTTTTTTTTTGAGAAAGGCTTTAACAATATGTATCTTTGGTTAAAATAGAAACTGTAAACGATACAAAATCAACTTTTCTCCTTTCAGAATCTGAAGAAGCATTTTACATAAAAAAGAAACAAAACACACACATGACATCTGTATTATTAAAATTGAAATACCTTTTGGAACTGTTTGAAAACATGAACAACAGTATAAATGAGAATTGAAAAAAGTATAATGTCTTTTTATAATTTTATTAATATAACTACATTAATTGTCTTTTCATATTTCACTCAGTTTAACAATTTTATTAATTATATTACCTTAAGACTACATCACATCATTAATTATATTACCATAATAATGATAGTGCAGATTTTTATTTATTAATTAATCAACATTAACTTTGTGCCAATTATAAAATCAAAAATATTAAATAACTAGGTTTTCCATATGGTTAAATGTTCAATTTAGTTGTTTTACTAATTTTTTTTTTTAATTTAAATTTCAATCGATGGAAAATTATGTAGCCAAAAACATAGTTCAAATATATGTTTTGTGAATAAAATAATAACTTAAATTAAAATAATAAAAATGTATTAAATTAATTGTCACTTAATTTTTTCACTCCATATAATTATTTTACTAAATAAAAAACTCTTTCTATTTCACTTAATTTAGCCAAACACTTAGAAAAAATCCTTTTTATTACTTTATAAAATAAGTTAGACATGAACATTCGCTATCCATTTAGGTACGGATTGTTGTTTTAGGTATCTTTTTTTATTAAAATTAGGTCCCGTTTGAATATTATAAATTTATGTGTGGGTTTTGAGTTGGATCTTTCTGGGTCTGGATGTGTTCGGTTTTGATGTATAGTAACCTAAAAATATCAAAATAACAAATGTATCTGAACCGGGTTCGGATATTTATACCAGAAGTAACTATATTACCCGATTCGATCCATGTCTTTAGAATACAATTAGTTATATTACGATCCATCTAAAATATATAACATCAAAAAAATATCATGTATAAAAATATAAAAACCAATATCCGCGCGGGTGCGCGGATCAATCTCTAATCTATATCATTAAAATTGAAGTACCATTTAGAATTGTTTAGAAATATAGATGGCAGTATAAATGAGAATTGTTTGAAAACACGTATAATAGTATAAAAAAATATCAATGTAAGAAGAACTAGTATCAGCGCGGATCAATTTCTAGAAAAATATTAAGATTCGATCATCACGTTGTGACGAGTGCTTAATATATGTTATATGAAAAACCTTATAAAAACTATAAAGATAAAGTCTGACTAATCCAGTGGACTTCTTACATTATTCGAGTAATACATAAATTTAAACAACAAAAAATATATCTGATATAATATACAGAGAAAAATTCCTTTAGGAGTCATTCATAGCCTCTTACCAATTATGGAGTCATTTAATAGTTGTCCTTGTCCTTGTCCTTGTCCTTGTCCTTAGGATCCCTTATATATGTTAGAGAATTAGATGATGATTCATGCGGCATGCCACATGTAGGGACCAAATTATTTATGTAATAATATTTAAGTTGAAGAAAATAGTTTATTTATATCATTATTTTATAGTAATTGGGGAAGATTCTTATTTCATCATCTGTAATTATCATGTACATAAGTAAAAAATGTATTATTAGCATAAATCAATTTTAAATAATTTCTTCTTCTTAGATGTAGAAATTCTTAATATGTATTTTTTCATTTCATATATTAAAATTTCAATGCAAATTTATTAACTTTATATATTGCATGACTTTTTATATTTTCTAATTTACTTTTTATCGGTTGAAATATGATTAAGTGTATAAATAATGATGTTTTTGTATAAAAATATACAAAATTAAATAGTTTTTTAATCTTTGTATACAAATCTAAAATGATAATTAACATATGGAATATATATATATATATATCTTAAAAAACATTACTTCTTCAAACATGTTCTGTAACTCGGAGAAGAGTGTTGATTATCAAATTGACTTCAAAATTACTAAAAAGTTTCAAACCTAAATGTCTGAAGTTTTTTTTTACCTAATTAGATTACTGATTTAGGAACAAAGAAAAATTGGTATATATCTTTTACAAGAATTTTTAAGTTTTTATAACTTTTAAATCAATAAATTCTGATTAGGAAAAATGATTTAAGGACTTTTATTTTATGTTTTTCAAGAGTTCAAAGCTTTTAAAGTTAACCTTTCAGTCATGACTCTAGTATCCAAGAAATTATATTATATAACTAGGTTTATACCCACGTTTTACGTGGGGTGAGATGGGCGAGGTGAGATGGGTGTAAAAGTTATATATCCAAAGTAAGACTGTTCAATACGGATTTCGATCCGTTTTCAGTTCAGTTTTTGGTATTTCGGTTTAAAATCATATCTACTTTGCTTTGGTTCGGTTTTTCTGCTATCGATTTTTGGTTTATTTGATTTTATACCAAAGAACTTAAACTATATTTGTCTTTTACAACGTTTTTCAATTTAATTTTGCATGATTAAAATTTGAATTTATTAAACAGTACTCTGATTTTTAAATAGGATGTTTTTTATATTTGATTTAACTATTAAAATAACAATTGAATAAATTATAAGTATAAAAAAAACTACCAAAAAAACTATTCCAAAAGATTAAAAAAGGACAAATACTCATACTCGGTTTTGATCTAATAAAAAATATCAACCTTGAAAAAACATATACAACTTAATTGTCTAGAACATAGTTTATATAGGATTAATAGTTAGGTTAACATGATACATTCATTAGCATTAACTACTACGAAAGCCAATTATTAACGTTTTCCTTAAGTACGAAAAAGAATTAGGTAATTCATTGCTTGGTGCCAAAATATTTTTTAGTCTTCAATATAAAGTACCATATTTACCTACTTGTTGTGAAACAAAAGATGAAATCGTGTTCTGTATATATTATTTCTGAATCAAAGTGTTCCCTTATATAGGGGATACAAGGGTAGAGAAAAGGAAAGTATCCAAATCATAATCCTAGAGTAAAAAGGAAATCTCTTAAAGATAAACATGAAAGATAAATGGAAACATTATCTAGATAAGAGAGACGGCCGACTCTCTCTCCTTATGGGCCGCGGATATTCTCTCTCTCTATGGGCCACGGACAGGCCTCTTGGTTCCTAGCAATCCACACTTGTTCATAACACTCCCCCTTGGATGCTAGAACCATATGGGCTCGTATCATGCACGATGTTGCCTCGTTAAAACCTCTCTAGGAAAACCAAAAACCCAAGGTGGGAAAAAATGAAAACCGTAGACAGGAAAAAGAGTACAACGCATGACACTCCCCCTGATGAAGGCATCACTGCAGATCCTTCAGGCGGCGCATCCCTATCTGATGAACCAGCTTCTTGAACGTTGAGGTTGGCAGAGACTTGGTGAAAAGGTCGGCTGAGTTGTCGCTGGATCGGACTTGAACTACTTGGACCTCCTTTGCCTTCTGCAGGTCGTGGGTGAAAAAGAACTTGGGCAGGATGTGTTTGGTCCTGTCTCCTTTGATGTATCCTTCCTTGAGCTGAGCAATGCACGCCGCATTGTCCTCGTAGATGATCATTGGTTCCTCCTTTTCTTGTCCCACGGACAAACCACTCTCTTTCAAGACATGGCTGGTCATGTTCCTCAACCAAACAAGCTCACGGCTTGCCTCATACATGGCTATGATCTCGGCGTGATTGGATGATGTAGCAACTAGAGATTGCTTTGTTGAACGCCAGCATATTGCGGCTCCACTATGTGTAAACACATATCCTGTTTGAGATCTAGCCTGGTGTGGGTCAGATAAGTACCCAGCATCTGCATATCCGACCATGTTCTCTCCTGGTCGGTTGGTATAGAACAAACCAAGATCTTTTGTTCCTTGCAGATATCTGAACAGATGTTTCACTCCGTTCCAATGCCTTGAAGTCGGACATGACCCAAATCTGGATAGTAAACTCACGGCAAAGCTTATGTCCGGTCTAGTATGACTAGCTAAGTACATTAAGGCCCCAATGGCACTTAAGTAAGGCACTTCCGATCCGAGCGGTTCCTCGTCGGGTTTCTTTGGACCGAATGGATCCTTTTCAAGATCTAAGGACCTCACGACCATAGGACACGGTAAGGGGTGTGCCTGGTCCATACTGAATTGCTTGAGTATTTTCTCTGTATAAGTTTCCTGATGCACAAGGATGCCATTTGCTTTATACTCAAACTGTAATCCCAAACAGAACTTAGTTTTTCCTAAGTCTTTCATTTCGAATTCTTTCTTTAGACACTCGACGGTTTGGGAAATCTCTCCCGAGGTTCCAATTATGTTCAGGTCGTCCACATAGACAGACATTATAACATAGCCCTTGCTGTCGAATTTCTTTATGAATATACATGGACTTATTGGATCGTTCTTATAACCTTCTTTGGTTAAGTACTCGGATAACCGATTGTACCACATCCGACCTGACTGTTTTAAGCCATATAAAGCTTTGTTCAGCTTAATGCAATGTTGTTCTCGAGAACCTTTCTTATCTTTGAGCTCAATGCCCTCTGGAACTCTCATATGTATCTCATTGTCTAGTGGTCCGTACAGGTATGCGGTGACTACATCCATTAGGCGCAAATCCATGTTTTCTTTCACGGCCAGACTGATTAAGTATCTCAATGTAGTCGCATCCACCACAGGGGAATAAGTTTCCTCATAGTCTATTCCAGGTCTCTGTGAGAATCCTTGTGCTACAAGCCGTGCTTTGTATCTCACTACTTCTCCTTTCTCATTTCTTTTCCTTACAAAGACCCATTTGTATCCCACTGGTTTGACATCTCTGGGTGTCAAGATTATAGGGCCAAAAACGCCTCTCTTTCTCAATGACTCTAACTCCACGTTTATAGCTTGTTTCCATTTGATCCAATCTGATCTTAGCATGCATTCTTGTATGGACGTGGGTTCTAGATCCTCATCTTTATCCATGATTTCAAGTGCCACTTTGTATGCAAATAAATCATCAACGTTGATATCTTTTCTGTTCCATTGTTTTCCAGACATTACATGGTTTATAGAGATCTCTTGATTGTCCGGCTCTGGTGTCCCATGAAGTCCAGCGTCCCGGACCTCACTTTGAGGAACGACCGGATCATCGGGTGTGGCCGGTACGCTTGGCTCGACTGTCATGGTCGGCTCGACTGGTCCAACTATGTCCTGGACGGTTTCCTTGATGCTCTCGGATCCAGCACCTTTCTTGGATTTCCGAGGCTGTTTGTCTTTGGAACCAATTGGTCTGCCACGTTTTAGACGTTGCTTAGACTCTGTAGCCACTTGACATTGTCCATCTTGGACGTCTAATCTTACAGGTGCATTACAGGCCGGGATATGTGATATTGTCACTCTATTTGGGTCAGCAAATGTATCTGGCAATCTATTAGCTAGCTCTTGTAGATGTATTATCTTTTGGACTTCTAAATCACAATCTTTAGTCCGAGGATCTTGCCAAGATGTTGATGGTCTAAACCATTCTAATTCTTTTGTTATCAACCGGCTGTTATCTCCCCCTAAGGACGGATATGTGGACTCATCAAACTGTGAGTCTTCGTATCTGGCCTTAAACAAATCACCGGTTGTTGGCTCAAGATACTTTATAATGCTTGGGGATTCATATCCTACGTATATTCCCATCCTCCTCTGCGGTCCCATCTTAGTTCTCTGTGGTGGAGCTATTGGAACGTAGACGGCACATCCAAACGTTTTGATGTGGGACACGTCTGGCTCATGACCCTTAAGTAATTGGGATGGCGAATATCTATGCTCACTAGATGGCCTGATGCGAATCAGTTCTGTTGCATGTAAAACTGCATGTCCCCATGCTGATACCGGAAGTTTAGACTTCATAAGTAATGGACGGGCTATCAGCTGGATACGTTTAATGAATGATTCGGCCAAGCCGTTTTGTGTATGAACATGTGCCACAGAGTATTCTACTTTTACCCCCATTGCCATACAGTATTCATTAAACGCCTGGGACGTGAATTCACCAGCATTGTCTAGACGTATAGTCTTGAGTGGAAAGTCTGGAAAATGTGCTCTCAGTCTTATCATCTGAGCAAGCAGCCGTGCAAAGGCTAGATTCCTAGTGGACAATAGGCATACATGCGACCATCTGGTCGATGCATCAATAAGGACCATGAAATATCTAAACGTCCCACATGGTGGGTGTATTGGTCCGCATATGTCCCCTTGGATCCTTTCCAGAAAATTCAAGGTTTCTTTATTAACCTTGGCTGGTGATGGCCTGGTTATGAGTTTCCCTTGTGCACATGCTGCACATGTGAGATTTCGTGGGATCACTCCTTTGAACATGTGCCCTTAAGAATTCATCATCAATTTTCGCATCATTCCTGTTCCGGGATGGCCAAGCCGGTTATGCCATAAAGTGAATAGCTCTGAGGCATTTGCCTCGACCATACTGATCCGTGCATAGTAAAGACCAGTAGTCATTGCAGGCATGGTCTCTAGGATCTTTTTATTGCCTTTGGTGATCAAGGTTATGTTAAAGAATTCTTTGTTTCCTTCTTCCCATGTTTCAAGGTGGAAACCGTTCAACCTTATGTCCTTGAAACTCAATAAGCTTCTTCTAGAGCTTGGGGAATACAAGGCGGTTTTGATCTCTAGGTGAGTGCCCTTTGGCATCATCACATAGGCCTGGCCGTGACCTTCAATCAGGCTGGCCTCGCCCGCAATGGTTTGTACCTTTACACTTTGTAATGTGAGATTCATGAAGTACCTTTTGTCTCTTAGGATCGTGTGACTTGTGCCACTATCCACCACAAGTACACTCATCTCATCATTCATTTCTATAAATAAAAATTTCTAGACTTTAGAAACTTTGTAAAATCTTTAAATCTTTCATTAATGTGAATGTCATTTCATAAAGTAAAAACACCAAATCAAACACATAAAGCAATAAGACAATGTGATTCGAAAAACTAGTCCTTTAGACAGTCGGACGTCTCAAAATCCATCTGGTCATCTTTGCTATCCCTGTCGGATTCATTGTCAGCATCATATCCCTTATCATCTTGACCGTTCTCTTGGATCATGTTTGCCTCCGGGTTCTTGTTCTTGATACTCTCTTGATAGAGTTCGCACAAGTTTTTTGGAGTTCTGCAGTTCTTGGCCCAATGATTGTCCATCCCGCATCTGTGACATAAGGACTTGGACGTGTAAGATGGTTTGGATATGCCACCTCGTCCACGGCCATAACTCCCTCGACCCCGACCGTAATTGGAACCACGACCACGGTTATTGTGGTTTCCACTTCGGCCGGTTGAGTAGCTACCTCTACCGTTATGATTGTCACGCCTACGACCCATGTACCCACCACGGCCATTGCCGTGTGGTCTCCTATTATCATGGGTGTAGTAGGTCTCTTTGGGATCTTTCTTTTCAACGTCATGGGCTTCGGGTAATGGTGCTGTCCCGACCGGCCTTGCTCCACTATTTTTCATAAGGAGTTCATTGTTTGCCTCGGCCAGGAGAAGACATGAGATCAGATCAGTATATGTGGCAAAACCTTTTGTCCTGTACTGCTGCTGCAACACAGAATTCGACTGATTGAAAGTCGTATAGGTCTTTTCAAGCATCATCACATCGGACACTTCTTCACCACACAGCCTTAGTATAGAAACGATTTTGAACAAGGCTGAATTATACTCGTCCACGGACTTAAAGTCCATGAACCTGAGATGCATCCAGTCGTGTCTTGCCTTTGGAAGCAACACCATCTTTTGGTGATCATATCTGTGCTTTAAAGCATTCCAAAGATCGAGTGGACTCTCAATTGTCATGTACTGATCCTTAAGACCTTCGATGAGATGATGGCGCATATAACATATGGCCCCGTATCTATTCTTTTCATTCTCATCATTACCCTCAGTGATGGTTTCACCGAGTCCCTTGGACTTTAGACTAATCCTTGTGTCTAGCGCCCACTGCAAGTAATTGTCTCCTGAGAGATTAAGGGCTGCATAGTCTCTGTTTGCTATTTTCGACATCTGATCCACATTATCATACAAGTCATTAGGTTTACAATGGGATCACGTGGCCGCATGATATATGCAAGCTCGGCCACAACACGTCTTATGCATTCATGATATCAAACAATCCTAATCGACCATGGTGTTATCAAGCAAGCCGCACGGCTATATGAACAATCAACAAGTTCGGTTATGTAAATCTAAAATTACCATGGTGCGATCAATCCTAGAATTCAATTCTTCATGTACAAGAAAGTGTTAATGCCACACGGCCATGTAAGTTCTAATGCAATCAAATTCAGAATCAATCGGTTTCTATATGCTGGCCGATCCTATCCTAATCAGTTGTGGATGCAATACCAAGTTCGGATTCATGTAAAACGATCTATGCATTCCTAGGGTTTCAATTCCTTAAGATTTCTATCAACTTATGTTTAAGGTTTCAAGGCCTTAAGTGTTTTCATGTTCAGACAGATCGATTCAAGCAATCTAAACATTCCTAAACCTCAATTCAAATCAGAAATCAAGCAATCAAAAATAAATCTTAAAATCGGCTACATGCTTCCTTTAGGGGTTAGGGTTTTCGATTCTATTGATTAGGGTTTGCCAATTCAGATTCAATCAATCAACATACAAGACAGGTTCTAATAGGAATCGATTCATGTTTCTAGTTCTTAGAGATTGTCGATTTTAGTCTTAAGTTTCTTTTAGGGTTTCATGGTTTCCATAATGATGGAATTAGGGTCCTTATTCTCTAGGTTCTCAGATTGTGTTTATACCTTAGTTTCGTAGGGGATTTAGAACCGGACCACCAGAGAATGGAAGAGACTTCGAGCTGAGATGATCGGACGGTCTCTGCCTCCTATCGGGTCGCGGATGAGGTCTATCGCGGATGGAGGTGTCTCGGCTGCGAGCTGGACGGGTATCGGATTGTCTCGGACTGGTCGCGGGGTTCGGGTTCGATCGCGATCTGGACAGAAGTTCTACTCGGTCTGGAACGTGATCTGAGAGGCTGAGATTGATCTCCTGAGTTCTTGATGAGTTAAGAACAGGTTAGTGTTTAGGGTTTTGGTTATGGATTGCCTGATTAGACTTTTAGGGTTTCGGTTTTGGTCTCAGGGTTCAGAGGCTATCGTGCTGATAACGTGTTGTGAAACAAAAGATGAAATCGTGTTCTGTATGTATTATTTCTGAATCAAAGTGTTCCCTTATATAGGGGATACAAGGGTAGAGAAAAGGAAAGTATCCAAATCATAATCCTAGAGTAAAAAGGAAATCTCTTAAAGATAAACATGAATGATAAATAGAAACATTATCTAGATAAGAGAGGCGGCCGACTCTCTCTCCTTATGGGCCGCGGATACTCTCTCTCTCTATGGGCCACGGACAGGCCTCTTGGTTCCTAGCAATCCACACTTGTTCATAACACTACTGAAGTATTGTGAAGCAAGCATAATATCTTGTACATATAATCGTTTGGTGATTATGCTTTGTGTGTTTATTTAATTTTCTAATAGCGGAACACATAAATTATATTTACCTTTTTTTGTGCACCAATAATTCATTAAAGCAAGAAGATGGCCTCAGGCCCAAGTGTTTAGCCCACGGATGGGTCCACTACAGATGAATTGCTGAAGGTGGCTTTTGCTAAGGCATCAGCTTCACCGTTAAGCAAACAAGAAACATAAGAAAATGTGATATTAACAACAGCATACACTACAAGAAAACAGCGGTATTCTGACGGATATTCCGACCGAAAATGAAATCTTCGGAATTTCTCGAGGAATTTCCGAGGATATTCCGAAGAAACCCAAAATTTGGTTTCCTCGGAATTTCCTCGGAATATATCGACGGAATTCCGAGGAAATATCAATCCGTCGGAATATTCTTATGAAATACCGAGGAAAAATGTATTCCTCGGAAAAAAACGATGAATTCCGAGGATATATTATAGCCGTTGGAGAGCCGTTGGGGGATTTTGAAAATTCCGAGGAAATTCCGACGAACTAGCCTTTTCCGTCGGAATTCCATCCGAATTTCCTCGGTCTGTCGGCAGGATTTCAACTATAAATGCAAGCACCCCTCTTCCTCTTCATTCACTCCATATCTTCATCCTCCCTCTTACTCTCTTTACACACGAATTTGATTCATAAAAAACATGTCTTCTTCAAATTATTTTCGTTCTTGGATCGATCGACCTCATTTGGATACGAACACGAGATTGCTTACGGAAGAATACCAACGAGGTATAATCGAATTCATGGGGTTAGTTCACCGACAACCGGAAGCAAAAACAGGTATGTTAAGATGTCCTTGCTCTAATTTTAAAAATAGAAAGGTTATTAAAGAGTGGGATGTTTGGACTCATCTATATTTGAGTGGGTTTACACGAAGTTAAAAAATTTGGTATCATCATGGGGAAACTGATTATGAACATGGTAGTACTAGCGAACCTCAGCCAGCGGTTAGATTAGAAGAACCAATTAGAACGGATGTAGATTATTGTGTAGGTACTGAGGAGATGGTAAATGATCATTTTAGAGGGGAAGATTTACCCAATGCACAAGCTAGGAGATTTTATGATATGTTGGATGCTGGAAAGCAACCATTGTACGAATGTTGCAGAGATGGTCATTCAGCTTTATCATCTGCTACAAGATTGATGGACATTAAAACAGATTATAATTTGGCTGAAGACTGTGTGGATGCGATTGCTGATTTTGTAAAAGGTATTCTACCCGAGGATAGTGTAGCTCCTGGTTCATACTATGAGGTTCAGAAACTCGTAGCTGGTCTTGGTTTATCGTATCAGGTAATAGATGTATGCAGCGACAACTGCATGATTTATTGGAGGGCGGATGAACAGCGGGTTACATGCAAATTTTGTGGAAAGCCTCGTTATAAAGATACGAGTGGAAGAGTTCCAGTGCCATATAAAAGGATGTGGTATTTGCCTTTGACGGAAAGGTTGCAGAGGTTGTATCTGTCTGAACGCACAGCGCAACCAATGAGATGGCATGCGGAGCACTCAACAGATGGTGAGATCAGACATCCTTCAGATGCAAAAGCGTGGAAGTATTTCCAATCAAAGTATCCCGAGTTTGCGTATGAGAGAAGAAATGTCTACCTTGGATTATGTACTGATGGTTTCAGCCCGTTTGGCAAGAGTGGAAGACAGTATTCTCTACGGCCAATCATTCTTACACCATACAACCTACCCCCAAACTTGTGCTTGCGACGAGAGTTTTTGTTTCTCTCGATTCTCGTTCCCGGACCAGAGCATCCTAAGAGATCACTTGATGTGTTTCTTCAGCCACTAATATATGAGTTGCAACAACTATGGGCTCAAGGTGCTGAAACATACGATGTTTCGTGTAAAGAAAACTTTCAAATGCGGGCAGTACTAATGTGGACAATAAGTGATTTTCCAGCATATGGTATGTTATCTGGATGGACAACGCATGGAAGGCTATCATGTCCATATTGTCAAGATAACACTGATGCTTTCCAACTAAAACACGGAAGGAAAACGTGTTGGTTTGACTGTCACAGGAGATTCCTACCACCTGATCATCCATATCGTAGGAGTAGGAATTTGTTTACGAAGAACAAGAGGGTGTTTGACAGTCCACCTCCGGAAATTTTTGGGAAAGATTTGAAGACACAACTAAGAGATTTTGGTGCAGAAAGGACGCCAAACGTCGGTGGACATGAGCGTTTTCCGGTAGATGTTGTTGGAGACCTACATAACTGGCACAAAAAGTATTTTCTGGGATCTGCCATACTGGGAGGATCATCTGCTAAGGCATAATTTAGATGTCATGCATATTGAGAAGAACTTTTTTGACAATCTCATGAACACGATCCTTAATGTTCAAGGTAAAACAAAGGATAATTTGAAGTCAAGACTGGATTTAGTCGATATATGTGCTCGTTCAGAACTTCATGTTGATGAGAATGGTAGGGCTCCTTTTCCCATATACCGACTTGATGCAGAGGGAAAAGATGCATTCTTTGATTGGATTTCAAACGATGTGGAATTTCCAGACGGTTACGCATCTAATTTGCGTAACTATATCGACAGAAAGGAAGGAAAGTTTACTGGCTTGAAAAGCCACGATTGCCATGTAATGATGCAGCGCCTCCTTCCGTTTGCCTTCAAAGAACTATTACCACGAAATGTTCATGAAGCAATTGCAGGGATAAGTGATTTCTTCCGCGATTTATGCACGAGATCAGTGACTCTTGAAGGTATTGAAAATTTGAAGACTAACATAGCCGTGATTCAGTGCAACCTTGAGAAGATATTTCCTCCCTCATTTTTTGATGTTATGGAGCATCTTGTTATTCACCTGGCAAGAGAATTGGAACTTGGTGGTCCTGTGCAGTATAGATGGATGTATCTGTATGAGCGGTATATATTCCATTTGAAGAAGATGGTGAAAAATTTAAGTAGGGTGGAAGGTTCTATAGTCGCACAGATGATCAATGAAGAAACTTCAAACTTTGCCGAGTACTACTTTCCAGCAGAAGTTCAGACCAAAAACAGAAGACCTGCGCTGCATGATGATAGAGGCGAACGGGCAACATATCATGTTACGGTTCCAGACATTTTCACAGACGTTGGACGACTTCGCGGAAAACCAAAGGACCGTCGACTTACCGAGCAGGAGCGCCGTAATTTGCAAACATATTTGCTCACCAACTGCGAAGATGTTCTTCAATATGAGAGGTAAATAAATAAGCTTAAAATTTTTTATTTTAACAAGTTGAAATTTAAATCTTAATTAATTACATTATTGTCATCATATGTACATGATTTTCATGGCAGAAAAGAGGTTCGAATATAGATACGCCACAGAGGACGAACTAGAAGAAATGAAGCAGAGAGAATTTTCTGGTTGGATGTTTACTTATGTGAGTGCTTTAAACAAATTAAAATATCATTTATCACATATTTATACTAATTCACATTTATTGATATAACATATATATGTGCTATTAATATAGGTGTCTGCTGGTTTGGCCAGAGGTGAAACATTTGACGATTGGATACGCGAGATGGTCGTTGGACCAAAATTTGTTGTGAAGTCATATCCGAGATTTTGTACTCGAGGATATGCATTCACAACTCAGAAGAGGAGACGTTCGAGTACGACTTATGATGCTGGCGTTTGTTCTGCATCAGGAGATGATGTATACTACAGACACATACATGAGATTTTGGAAATCAAGTATTTGGGAATGGTTGGATTGCGCTGTACTGTTTTCTATTGTGATTGGCACGACAACACTCTAGATCGAGGTGTGAGAACATATGCATTTGGTGTTACATCAGTAAATTCGAGGCGAAAGCTGCAATATTATGATCCTTTCATTTTTGCTTCTCAGGCCGATCAGATAATTAAATGTTAATTATTTAGAATGATTCATCATCATGTGTATTAATTTATAATTTTACTAATAATTTTTTAAATGTTACAGGTTTGTTATATCAAGTACCCCCGGGTAAGGAACAGAGATGATCCATGGGTTACTGTTACAAGACTCAACCCGAGATGCCGAGTTCAGGGAAGTTCTGAGATGGAAGACCCACTACAACCAAGCACATCCGGCAACTTAAGTGCAACAGAAGATTTAGCTGAAGTTGGCCTTGTAGTCGATTTAACCGACTTCGGAGAGGAAGCCGTCGTTCACGTAGAGGATGAACCAGTGATTGGAGAGTTTCACCAAGATCCAGATTCAGATTCATCTGGTGATGATGACTCGGAAACAGACTAGCATCAACTTTTTTTTTTTCTGGAATATTCCGAGGAAATTCCGAGGAAATTCCGAGGAAATAGGGTTTTTAAACCGAAAACAACGTTTTGCGGTTTGAATAACACTTATATAACCCTTCTTAAGTGTCTTAGACTGATTATGAAGTCAAACATTTGTTCCTTACCCTATAATAAACACTTTTCCGATTGTATGAACGAAATCCCCACAACGTAAGAGAAACACTTACACTTTAATGAACGGTAAAGGGAATACTTTCAATTCGTTTTCAAATTTGTTATTTCATGGTTTATGATCATCTATACAAAGAATCCTCAATTTTATGCATTACAATTGTATAAGAAATGAAATACGGCAAAAAAATATTGATGTTTTGAAACCCCAAACACTAGTTCCTCGGAATTCCCTCAGAATATTCCGAGGAAATTCCGAGGAAGATAAGGGTTTCCTCGGAATTTCCTCGGAATATTCCGAGGAAATAGAGTTTTTAAACCGAAAACAACATTTTGCGGTTTAAATAACACTTATATAACCCTTATTAAGTGTCTTAGACTGATTATGACGTCAAACATTTGTTCCTTACCCTATAATAAACACTTTTCCGATTGTATGAACGAAATCTCCACAACGTAAGAGAAACACTTATACACTTTAATGAACGGTACAGGGAATACTTTCAATTCGTTTTCAAATTTGTTATTTCATGGTTTATGATCATCTATACAAAGAATCCTCAATGGTATGCATTACAATTTTATAAGAAGAAATACGGCAAAAAAAATTGATGTTTTGAAACCCCAAACACTAATTCCTCGGAATATTCCGAGGAAATTCCGAGGAAGATTTAAGTATCCGTCGGAATTTCCTCGGAATATTTTCATTTAAACGGGCAAATATTTCGCGAAAATTGAAATTGGAATTCCGACGGAATTCCGACGGATACTATCCGTCGGACCCTAGGTTTTATAACCACGAGCCGCTTCTTCTTCCCCATTTCTCTCTTCTTCCTCTGCGCCTCCTCTCCCTCCTCTCCGGCGATTTACCCCAAAAAACCGACGATATCTCCGGCGATCTCCCCTTTCTCTTACACAAATCATGTAAGGCCCCTATCCCACTCTCTTAGGTTCTATTTGTTAGGTTTTTGTGTAGATTTGATAGATTTTTGTTAGGGTGATTGGTTAGGATTGTGATTTGGTTGTATAATAGGTTTAGAATTGTGATTTGGTTGAATAATTTGTTTTGTTAAATTGATTTAGAATTTTTTTATAAATTTTTGTTTTTTTTTTGTATTTATAAAATCCATTTTTGTATATAAATTCGATTTTTGTGTATAAATTCGATTTTTGTATTTTACAAAACGATTTTTGTTTATAAATTCGTATTTTTGGATTTTACAAAACGTTTTTTGTATATAAATTCAATTTTTTGGATTTTACAAAACATTTTTAATATCTATAAAACTTTTTTTTGTGATTAAAAACTATTACTTGGGATTTTAAAAAAAATAATAATAAATTTTTTATATTTATATTATATAAATTTCTATATTTATTAAACATTTTTAATATTATTAAAACTATTTTTTGTAATTATTAAACTATTTTTTTATTTATTATAACTATTTTTTGTTTATTAGAACTATTTTTATATATTTATTAAACATTTTTAATGTCTATAAAACTTTTTTGTGATTAAAAACTATTATTTGGGATTTTTTAAAAAAAAATAATAATTTTTTTATATTTATATTATATAAATTTCTATATTTATTAAACGTTTTTAAATATTATTAAAACTATTTTTTGTAATTATTAAACTATTTTTTATTTATTAAAACTATTTTTTGTTTATTAGAACTATTTTTATATATTTATTAAACATTTTTAATGTCTATGAAAAAAATTTTGTGATTAAAAACTATTATTTGAGATTTTTTTTTTAAAAACAAAAAAATTAATTTATATATTTCTATATTTATTAAATATTTTTTTTTTATAATTTACAGGTCGCATGATGATCAGACCCGGCCTCGACAGCGTCGTGGTCGTGGTGGTACGGGGAGCCAGTCTCGGGATTCCAGCCATTTTCAGGATTCTCCTTCGCCCCACAGCTCCTACCATACATCTCCCTCTGCTGCACCCGCTCCTGCTCCTCTCGCTTCCGCTGCTACACCCGCTCCCGCTGCTGCACCCGCTCCCGCTGCTGCACCCGCTCCTGCTCCTCTCGCTCCCGCTGCTGCACCCGCTCCTGCTCCTCTCGCTCCCGCTGCGGCACCCGCTCCTGCTCCTCCGGGTCCTCCGGGCGTGATGAGTGTTGCGGAGTTGGTTCGACAGCCCGGTCGTGACCATCTTCCCTATCTCACTCCGTATCCACATAGACGGGGTCAAACATTGTATTAAACATATTTTTTTTTCATTAAGATTTGATTAATTATTAAGCGTTTGTTCTTTTTATTAGGTTCAACCGATCCGGGAACGGGATCAGCGCGTGGATCAACCGTATGATGTACTCGGCCCTCGACAAGGGACATTCGACTTTCACTGACTTTCCTACCGACAAGCAGCATCTGTGGTTTCGTCAGTTTGCGGTAAGTATTCTAATTTTTTACTTATATTTTTAATCTTTAATATAAATTTTCTATTAATTGTGTTTTTTTCAGCAAGAATTCACCTGGAATTCCGATGAGACGCTCTTTATCTATAACCACTTCGTCCATAAAGTTATGGACAACTACGGGAAGCAGATCCACGAGTGGAAGAAGAAGTGGGAAATCAATAAGGTTCGATTTAATTTATTAAACAATTTTTTAATTTATTAAACTATTTTTTAATTTATTAAACTATTTTTTTTTATTAAAAGGTCCCAAAGTCGATAAACAACACGGTCTGGACGGAGTTGTGTGCGCATTGGGATAAGGAAGAGGCGAAAGAAACTTCTTCCACCAACTCTACCAACCGCAGGAGCGACCGTAAAGGGAAGGGCGTCTTCAAGCATAACTTGGGTGCTCAATTCAGCCGCTTTTTCTTCAATTATTTAAGTTTTCAAATTTTATTTTTTGTCCATTTCTTCTAATTTCTAATGTTTCTTTAATTTATGTTTTTTTTCAAGGCGGAAGAAAATGATGGCGAGCCGGTTGATGATCTCGCCCTAATGAAGAGGGCGTATACCAACAAGAAGACCGGCCAGATTGATGACGGTCTTGTGAGGGAAGTGGTCAGCCTGGTCCAAACTAAGGTGCAAGACGAAGTGTCTCAGCTTCAAACCGAGGATGACGCTTCGACGGCTTCGACCAACTTATCCCGGTTTCGAATCAACGAAATCGTTGAATCCGTAAGTTCTTTTTTTTAAAGTTCAATTCATTTATTTTTTTATTTAAATTTGTAAATTTGGCTATTTTCTATTTCAGTCGGTTCCAAAGAAGAAGGGACGTTTGGTCGGTTTGGGTCGTCGCCCCCGGTCGGTTCCTCCTTCTTCTGCACCACCGCCCTTTGTTGATCCAGAAGTACTTACGGCTCAGTTGAAGGACAAGGATGATCGCATATCTTTGTTGGAGACCCAGATGGCGGCTCAACAGGCGGGCTATGAGGCACAGAGGAGGCTGAACCAGCAAATGATGGAGATGATGCAGAGGATGTACCCGAACGAGGTGTTCCCGGACGTGCCAGACCCGTAGTTTTTTTTTTCCAAAAACTCAAAATGTTTTATTTTTATTTGTGAAACTTTGAATATTAATTAATATGATTTCAATTTTAATTTTAATTTTATATTTTCGAATTTAAATTTCAAAAATTTTATTTTTTTAAAAAAAATTAATTTTTTTTACATTCCGAGGAAATAAACCCTCGGAATATACCGAGGAACAGTTCGTCGGAACTTCCGAGGATTGGACCATCGGAAAGTCCATCGAAATATCCCGAGGAAGTTCTCCCTCGGTATATTCCGAGGATCTTTCCAACGAACTGGTGGTCCTCGGATTGTTTCCTCGGAATTCCGTCGGAAAATTCCGAGGGATTTCCGAGGAAAAATGAATTTCCGAGGAGTTATTTCCGAGGACTTGTTTCGTCGGTATCTCGTCGGAATAACGTTATTCCGACGACATACCGACGATTTTTTCCCTCAGTATGTCGTTGTTTTCTTGTAGTGATAAGAGATTTGCTGGATATCTTTAACGATACCATAGATCTCTGAGCTCTGCATGTCGTTGTTAATTGTTCTAACGAGCGTTGAGTTGTCAGATAGCATTTGGAGGTCCGAGATCCACATAGCTACTGCAGTGATGATTCCCGATCGGAGAGCTAGGGCTTCTGCGATCAATGGGCTGGTGACATAATTTTGAGTCGACGCTCCTCTGTGTTGGCATGATCCTGTGGAATCCGTGAAGACCCAGACGAGTCATGCTTTCTTCGATAGCTTATTCCAAGAAGCATTTGTTTTGCATGTCATTCTAGCGGTCTGGTCTGGTCGGAGTTGAGGCGCCTTGGGTAAGATCTTTACTTGATTGGTCGCATGTGTCTTCAAACCTTGCGCGAAAGTCCATTCTTGAGCTAACCTTAGGGGCTGTTCATTTCTCCATTCAGATGAGCCATCTGGATGAAGATGAGAGTTTTGTTCGTTTAGGCATTAAAAGTACAAGTCATCTGGATGGCTCATCCGAATGAGTTTTGAAAATTTAGGCTTAGTTTTGAAAATCAGCTGGCTGATCCAAATTGGATCATCTGGATGGAGATGAGTTTGTCAAAAATGGTATAATGTCTATTATATTGACTTCATCCAAAACCGCAAAAACACGTTTTCCCGCCAAAACCGTAAAAACACGGATTCTTACAAAAACGTATTTTCCCGCCAAAATCACAAAATGTATTTTCCCACAAAACCGTAAAAATACGTTTTCCCGTCAAAACCGTAAAAACACGGTTTTCGCCAAAACCGTAAAAACGCATTTTTCCGCCAAAACTGTAAAATTACGTTTTCCCGCCAAAACCGCAAAAACGCGTTTTCCCACCAACACCACAAAAACGTGGTTTCTCACCAAAACCGTAAAAGCGCATTTTTCTGCCAAAACCGTAAAAACACGGTTTCTCGCCAAAACCGCAAAAACGCATTTTCCCGCCAAAACTGTAAAATTACGTTTTCCGCCAAAACCGTAAAAATGCGTCTTCCCGCCAAAATCACAAAAACGTATTTTTCCGCCAAAACCTTAAATCACAAAAACGATTTTTCCGCCAAAATCGCAAAACGTGTTTTCCCGCCAAAACCTTAAAAATGTGTTTTCCCACCAAAATCACAAAAAACATATTTTCCTCTGAAACTGCAAAATTTGAGTCCATGATGCTATTACCATTGCTTTCATCTTTCAAATTTTAGTTTTATAAAATTTCGAGTTTCCACTTTGAATTTCTACTTTGAGTTGTTTAGAAGTTTATTCAAATTTGAGTTTGTATTATGAGTTTTATTAAAAGTTATAGTTGTAGTTAATTTTAATGCAAATTTAAATAAAAATAAATAAATTTATATGAAATAAAAATTTATAAATGTCAAAATGCTAATTTTAAAATAATTTCAGTGTAAATATATTTTAGACTAAATAAAAAAATTAGTATAGTTAAAATTAATATCAAACATATCATTAGATCAAAACAAGGGTATATTTGTAATTTGTTTATTACACTCATAGGGATGGAAATGAAAAACAAGAAACGAACATAAAATCCATCCAAATGACTCATCTAGATGGCTCATCTGGATAGAGAAACGAACATCTCCTAAAATCTGGATGGATCATTTAGATGGAGCAGTTGGATGAAGCAGTTGGATGGAGATGACAAATTGAGAAACGAACAGCTCCTTAATGTTTTCGCAGCTGTTTCGTCTGGTGTGAAGGTTCGGTCTTCAAAGATTAGCGTATTGCGTGCTGTCCAAAGGGCCCAACAAACCCAAGGGAGAATGTCTCCTGATCTTCCTGATGGAGGCAAACCGATAACTTTCCTAAACTCCTTGATTGCATCCTTTAAATTCTTGTATGTGGCTATGTGAACCACTCTGTGGGTTGGGATTAGCTCCCAAACCTTTCGCGCATAAGGGCAGAAGAAAAAAAAGTATGCATTGCAGTTTCTACAGCTTGACATCTCTTGAAAACGGCTTCTGATTGAATACCTCTACGTTGCAGATTTGCTCCTAATGGTAGAGCGTTCTGAGTAATTGACCAGAGGAACTCTCATAGTTTCGGGTCGGTTTCTGAGTGATTGACCAGAGGAACTTGCATAAATTATACTTACCTAAACTCTCATAATTCTATATGTGTATCACAGTAATAAAAGATTTTTTTCATTCTAACATTAAAAGACCTAAAATATTTGATTAAGTATGGTTCGATTCAATTGAAATTAAAATGACTTTTAACCAACATCAATAATAGACAAACTGTATATTAATTATGTTTTCCACTAAATGGTTTTCAAATATTTTTCGAGAAAACATGCATCGTGTATTGCGTACTATGATTTGTTTAATTCTCTTGTGATTTTTTCTTTATTTCTCTACGGTGTAAGTTCAGATTTTAGAATAAACGTTTGACAGCTGAAGAACCTTACTCATAATACAAAGACAATTTGCTATGTATTATGCTGAAGAACCTTTGAATAGTAATCGATAGAGCCAATATCATTTATTAGTTTTCAATGTATGCGTTTAGTTTTGATCAAAACGTTACCTACGAAATCTATATTACATATTTGCGTTATCATAATATCATTACTTTATAATCATGAGGATTGTTGGTGTTTTTTGTATGAAGAAATGTTATATTGGGTCGTAAATAATTTGGTATGTATGTATTAATATCCTAGAGATAGATAATATTACACAAAGGTTTGGCTAAACTCTTTTGTAATGATGACAAATCGACAATTAAAGGGCTAAAAGATTGACATACAAGCGTTGTATTATAGTGGTTAAGGTTTAAAGGCTTCTACATCCAGATCTAGTGTTTGAATCCCAGAATATGAAATTTATTGCAGATTAAACATTGTAAGGGGTCCAGATTTCAATTCCAGAGAAAGCAATTTATTAAACAATTATGCAGACTACGAAAAAAATGTCAATTTATTAAACAATTATGCAGACTACGAAAAAAATGTTTACAAGGGATCTTCAACATAGTGCAAGTAAATCCAGTCATGCGTGGATCTTCATATGACGGCTCTGGTGATGCAGTTAGTCGTAGATCCTCATAAAGCAGGTAATATTGTCGGTTGTCGAATCGTTTATGTAATCTTTATCATAATTATAAAATCATAATAAATCAGCGTTAAAAAATAAAGTCATTTTGTAATTAATACAAAATTAAGGTTACAACTTATTAAAAGATACTCGATTAGTATATTAACACAATATTTTTATGTATCCATAATATATATAGATGATATTCTGTTTTTTTTTTCCTTAAAGAAAAAAAAAAAGTCCCCGAATCAAAAAAATTATACAGATTTGTATACGATAGGTGAAGAAGAGCTGGAAAGGCAAATATAATATTTGGAGTGGATTTTGTCAGAGACAGCAACTATATATTTATAATTGGTTAGCATTTTTTTCCCATTGTTCAAGTTTTCAGAAAATAAAATCGGAAAGATAATTTCATTTTGTTCAAATGTTTTCTATTTACTAGATAGCCAAAATAACATTATTAATTCAGATTTATAGTTTTAAAAATTATTTAAAATAATATGTTGTTATATTATATTGGATATTAAAACAATTTATCCTCTCTGGAAAAGTGAGAAAATTATTTATTCATTGTTAATAATCAGAATGTGGGCTCATTTCTCCGAATTCCAACTATATTATTTAACTCTTTTTATATAAAATAAATCTCTCTGCACGAAAATCAAATTTATAATTTTTTAATTTGAAAATTTGAAAATTTCAAATTTATGATTTTCAAGTTCCTATGTTTTTAGTACCAAGAGTTTAACGACTATTTTTCTTTTGTTAGTTTTTTGTATAACTATCGTATTTTTATTTTGTGTTATTTATAGCTTGAATTAGGTATGGACATTCGGGTCCTCGGTTCGGGTTTGGATCAGGTCTTGTCAGGTCCAGATTTTTTGGATCTTAGATATTAGGATTCAATAGGGTAATTAGAACTTATCGGTTCGGGTAATCTCGGATCCTGATCGGTTCGAATCCAGTTGACTAGGAACCGATAATACACACTATTTTTTTGTTCCTAAAAGTTTCGGGTCAGTTTCGGGTATTTAGGACTCGAAAACCCAAAAATACCCTAAATCTGTAAATACCCGAAAACCCCTAAAAATACCCTAAAATATTCAAATACCCAAACAATATCCAAAATCTTACCAAAAATCTGACCCAAAGACCCGGAAACTACCCATGATTAAATCCGATTACCCAAATTATATATCTAAAATTTTATCCAAAACTCAAAACCATACCCGAAAACTCGAACCCAAAACTTAAAAAAAATATCTGTAGTACCAAAAAGATACCAAAACACCCATATATACCTAATAAAAAAAGGGCATTTTGAGTATTCCATCGAATTTTGGGTTCGCTTTGGATCGGATCCAAAACCCTCATATCCTCCACAATAAAATCTAATGGAGTAAAATGGCATTACTTGTACCCAATCCAAATCAGTTTTTTAATCGGTTCTTGCTGGGTTTTTTTAGTCCGGATAAAATGCTCAGGCCTAGCATTCAAATTCTAAATTTGTATGCGTAATTATGGCGCATGGATTGAAAATGTCATCTAATAGAAAATGGAAAGCACGACACATTATAAAACCACGTAATTATTTGTGTATAGCTAATCTAATTTTTTTTTCTTAGCATCTCATGAATTTAACCGATAGCTTTCTTAAATTTAAAATAGCCATGAACACAGCCATGAACACTCACTTAAGAATTTTACAAAGGGTGCGCAAAACATAGCTACCGCCTAATATTCCTATGGCTGTGTAATGAAATAAATCCTAAAGAAAATTCGACTTGACCACTAATGTTTGAAGATCGATAGGCATTGGTTTGGAGTCGGTTTTTGCAACTCGTTCTTGATATTCTTTTATATCTAGTCTATACTTTATCATCTTCTAAATGACAATCCAATCGTTCTTGATATTCTTTTATATCTAGTCTATACTTTATCATCTTGTAAATGACAATCCAATCTTTATCAATAAATTAAAAATTTCATCAAAAAAGTCCTAACGAAATCATAAAATGTGCAATACTTCTTTTCCACATCATAATCCGTACCTATATTTTTATTCTTAGCCTGTTTAAAAAAAATTGTGAAGACTGTTACAGATTACTAGATAATATATTTTCCTTTTTCTTCTTCGGCCTCACCATCGTGGGAATGTTGCAAATGTCGTCACCATTAATCCCAACATTAATAACCAGGTGACGTTTCATTCTCCCAACTGCTACGTCAAAAGAAATGCGACTCTTATCGATCAAGAAAAAATCAAAGTCTTAACATTATTTTATCTAGACCTTTTCTTGTTATAAAACAATGGTTTGAAAGACCAATATTGAGATTAGGGCTTTCGTATTGTTTTATTTCAGAACTTCACTCTTCAACCTCTGCCTATATAAGTGATGTTTTGTCTATGTATCTGAGTATCTCTCTAGTCACGTAATTAATAATTCGATCTATTATATAGTATCAGTGATTTGCTTCAGTAAACCTGTAATATGTTCCCATTGTAAATATATTGTTTTCTTCGATTATGACAAACAAACCCAATTACCTATTTTATAAAAAGACTAACATAATTTCGTAATGACTTTAAAAAGAACCTTTCATATAAAATTACAGCTTGATTTTTTTAAACTGTAGATTAAGGTTGGTCTTGCATAAATTAGTAATTCAACACTTTTTAATTGAGGTCCCAGTTTTTTTTCCCAAAAAATGGCATTCTAACGAATAATTCAGGCCAAACTTGGATTAGGCAGTGTATACGTTTTTTTCGGGTTAGTCCACTATTTAGTATTAAGGGTGTTGTTATTGAGTTCGACCAGATTAGTCGATATGCCTTATAAAAAAATCAGAGAAAACAAAAATTATTTGTTTTAAACATGAATATTTGCATTAGTATTTTGTCCACTAATTAAAACAATCGATACATCAACAACTCCAAGGTTTTGTTTGTTTAGAAAAATGCTTCAGATAATTTATTTAATAATGTTTTGTATATATAACTAGTTTTTACTATATGTTTTTTTCCAATAAAAGGCTACTCCAGCCTAAGAAGAATCCGAGTCCGCTACATTAATCATAGCTGATGACGTACTTCTACAAGCACAACTTGTCAGCCATTGTGTTTTTTTCTTTTAGAATGTGTGGGATTGTAAAGTTTGGGAAGAAACGCTTACATCGCAAAAACTACTTCCATATATGTAGTGAACGTCGGTTATTGTGTTGTTGTAGACACCATCTTCACCAATTGAAAACAATCTATTGCAAACACCACTTCTGAAAATTGTAGGGTCTTCATGCATTTCATTGCCTAAATCAACGCTTCACATTAAGCATGTAATATGCTTAATGTGATAGACTTCTACGGTGGCTCCCATCAATATGTTTTTAATAATATTAATATGAAAACCCTATTAGTTAGTATATATAAAGCTCATTAGTTTGCGTAGAATGTGGTTTATAAACTTTTGATATATTTTTACATTTCTTTTCATAACCAGAATATGTAAGACCAAAAACCAGACTAATTTCCAGAGAACCTGTTTGTGATAAATCTTTTAGCAAATATAATTTAAACATAAGGTCATGTTCTTATGCCGTCCAACAAAATTATTCATATATTATAAGCGTAAGAGCTGAGGCGCATGAACTATTAGCTTTATCTCCTCCCGAAAGGTTAATCAATGACTCCCTCTCTCCACGTCTACATAAACCCTCTTTTTCATTTGGCCTTCCACTCATATGCAAACAAACATATATAAATATAAAATGAAGCCACAAAAGTATTGCATTACAACATAACCCTAACACAGTTGTATGTCGACTTAGTCTCTCATCTTCCCCGAGAAAGAGAGAGAGAGAGACAAAAAACGACTTTTATTGGCCTATACATATTTCGGATATACCTTTTGCCGATCCTCAGCCGTGCATTATCGATATATATCAATAAGCTGCAAACACAAAATATGGGATTAATGGAGGCAAGATGGGAAAACATAGTTCCATTTATAGCTATGGCATTGATGGAGGCATGTACCATAGCACTCACCATCTTGGCTAAGACCGCATTAACCGGTGGCATGAGCCCTTTTGTGTTCATCGTCTATACCAATGCTCTTGGCTCTCTCCTTCTCCTCCCTTACTCGTTCTTCTTCCATAGAGATGAAAGGTAATAAACGTGCATGATATCTACATGTGTGCGTCTTTCTTAATTTGAGATGTTTTATGATGATATTTATGTCTAAATCGTTTATAGGGACGACGAACCGTTCCTCACGAAGCCTTCCGTTGTTCGTATCTTCCTACTCGGGTTTACAGGGTTAGTTTAAATCTCTATTACTAGTTCTATGTATATCATACATGCAATTAAATGTTATATGTCTCTGTTCTTATTTCTCACATATACTGAACAAAAACGAAATAAATTGAGACCATCTTAGTTTTTTTGTAATGCAATAATTATAATAGAGTTTAGACGTTTTAATTAATTATTTTCTTGAACAGGGTGTTTCTGTACCAAAACTTGGCATTTTTGGGGCTAAGTTATAGCTCTCCAATTGTGGTATGTGCCATGGGCTTGCAATCACCTGCTTTCTCCTTTTTGCTCTCTATTGCTCTTGGGTAAACTGATATCTTTCACCTCGAATTTAACTTTTTATTACTCTAAATTATAATAAACAATTTTCTTTGATTTTAATATATCTGGAATATAAAATAATCAGGGAAGGAGGGTTAGGGTGGGAATGTAAGAGAACAAGAGGAAGAGTGATAGGCACGTTGATATGCTTCACAGGAGCCTTTGTAGAAGTTATTTACTTAGGCCCTTTTATTAGACCTTCTCCTTCTTCTTCTCCAAACTCCAATTTCCTCACTACAATCTCACACTACTTGACTTTCTTCAAGAACTCTGACAATTGGGCTCTCGGCTCACTCTTTCTAGCATGTGCCACACTCTCAATCTCCATCTGGAATATCATACAGGTAACTTAATTAACGTCTCAAAATTTTTTAAAAATCTTATTCATTGTATTTGAATATACATGTGCGTATGATACGATCAGTTCTTATGTGGTCCATATAAGTTTCTAATATTTTTTCTGCTAACTATATAAGTTTATAATTTGTATATTCTTTTGTATATCTATACAAGTTTCTAATTTGTATATCTTTTGTTGGTTTTTGGTATATCAGTTGGACACCGTACAGAAATATCCTCAAGTGATGAAAGTAGTGTCTGCCTATAGCTTAGCTGGGACACTACAATGTGCAATCTTCTCAGCGTTCATGGAGCCAGACTTAAGTGCATGGAAACTCGAACTTAACATGGATTTCTATCTTATTATTGCCACGGTACATATAAATGATTTTATATCATATGTACTCCTTGATTTGGGATTCTCTAAAGTTAATATATATTTTTATATATAGGGTATATTTGGGAGCATAATAAGAACAAGTGTTCAAGTGAAGTGTTCAAAAATGAAAGGGCCTTATTATGTGCCATTATTTAAGCCATTTGGGATCCTTTGGGCTTCCATTTTCGGCACAAGCTTCTTTGTCAATAGTCTTCACTATGGAAGGTAAGTTACAAATTTTATATAAATTACAAAGAAAATCCCCATTACATTATTGATAACGGTTCCTATTTTAATTTCAAGTTTGTCTTTTCAATATAGTATTCGGTTTGGATATTTTGTCTTAGAAGTATCATATAGAAATGCTTCAAAATGAATCAAACATGGTATGTTTGATATTGTTGTGGTTCTAATCCAGATTTTAGCTTAATCTTTTTGTAGTTTTGGTTTAGTTTTGATTTTCAGGTTATAATTTGATTGTTTAGATTTAAAATAAGTAAAACAGTTGAATTTTATTTGGTTTTCCTATTAATTGTTGATTTTCTGTTTATTATGTTGAACTTCTTGTGAACAGTGTGTTAGGAGCGGCAATAGCAGGAACCGGATATCTATTGATAATGTGGAGTCAAGTTCAAAGAGATGTTCAGAAGGATATGGTGGAGGAAAAAGTTAATCATCAGTTGGATTCAGATGATCAGATAACGCCACTTTTGCTCGGAAATGGTGATGTCGATCAAGTTTAATCCAAAAGGATTGTTTGCAGATTAGTTATAATGTGTGTGTATATTAAATATGAAGGGTAAGTAAATCGAAAGAATAAACAAAAAAAGGTATACCGTGAAAGAACATATATATATTATATATTGAACTCTTGTTGTAGTTCTTTCTTTATTTGCAAGGAATGTATCAAAAAGTCTATAAATTTTAAGGGGATTATGAGTTATACTTTTGATTATTTTATTTTTTTGGTGGCAACCTCGAGTGTGGAGGATTAGTGAATATATGTCAGTAAGCTGAAACCACTTAAAGGTACATCAATTTGGGTCTCACAATAGTCTACTCCGAAAATTGGTTCATGATCTATCCTGGTTACAAAAGAAAATAAATCATTTACTAATGAAGGACAGCTTACACATCTTCTTGTATTATTTTGTCTTCCTAGAACAATATATATACATATATATAGAGAGAGATAAATACAGGGTATTAAAAACAATTAATTAGTTCTTAGGAGTATAAACAAATCGTACCAAAAATACTTACACAATCAAACTTAGGAAGTTGTGTGTTTTCTTTTAGTATTTCTGGCCATGATTAACGTTGCTTGAAGTGTCTACTGGTTAAGGAGATTATGATGTTAAGAAAATGTTGTACAATAAATAAAACTTTGTATTTTTTTCTTTGGAAATTGAAGCAACTTGGGCCACCATCGCGTAGAGGAGCAGGCCGCGGTCCACGACCAATGAGACCGCCAATTGGAGAGTGAGATGGACCGATAAATTGTCTGATTTGATCGGTCCATCCATTTGTGAAATAAATTTTTTGATCCAGTTTAGTTTGGTTGAACCAGTTTGGTTTAACCTGCTATTTATATGTTCTTAAGGCCAAAAACCTAATTCATTTCCTTTTTTGTTAAGAACACTTTGTAAACTTTATAATTTTATAATTTGTAAGCATTTTCTTCATAGATTCTTGTGTTTATTGTGATTATCTTTCAATCTACAGTGTTTATTCTAAACTTAACATGTGTTTAGTGATTTATACGCTGATTAGCGAGTAATCACTTGTTAGATTCATGGATAAGGTAAATTAGGCTGATTTAGTAAAGATTTAAGATGATTAGTGCTTAATATATATAATTCTTACTTAACTGGTGTGTTTTATGCTAGATTAAGATTGATAAATCATGAATCTAGTTCATAGGCTGTTTCATGTCCGGTAGGTGCTCGATTCTGTCTGGACCGTTTCAATAAACTATTTAACCCACGGACATCATTCAGTCTTCTATCAAAACGGAAAATCCCTTATTTTTCCTTCTGGTGGTATTAAAGCACGAGATCACATGATTTTGATATGATCACTTATGCACGAGTGAAATGTTTCAAACCACAACCCATTAGCAACAATTATTTCTAGCCTAAACAAGACCACTTGCTCAGCCCTAATTCTCTTCCAAGAGAAAAAGCCTCTTGAGTGTGGCAGGTCACAGAGACTGCCTTCAAAAAAGGTATATTCTGAGAATTATGTCGGTTCAGCAATACCTGCCAAACATGTTTGTGTTTTAACTTATATGTGTCTCCATAGACAACTTACATACAAGATACATATGTCAATAAAGGTTTTTATACGAGAAACAACTTCACTCTCTAATTCATTTTTTCTTAAAACAATGCAAGCCCTCCATTCCCATGACCCGTAGGAGCTTCTAAACAGTAGTTGGTATAGATCTCCGACTGAGCTTGCCGGAGAACAAAGTTGTCGGGACTTTTTATCTCTGAGAGGAATATTACGTCAGGAGGAATATGTCTATATATCTCCCTCCATCTTTGAACTGTCAAGAGATTATCCAAATCTTAACAATCCTAATTCGTAATTTTTAAGGAACTAAACTTGGTGGATTCCAAAAATCCACTGTTTTCTTCACTGTTGATGGAATAATTTGACACGTATGCTGTCCACCAGCAGAACTTTCTCCACGTTACATGGGATATTCTGTCCACCCCTTGAGGCTTTAACTTTCTCCTTACTGCAAGGGATGGTGACAGAAGTCACCTTTCTTTTAGGAGATCCATGAACTTGTGCAATCTTTCTTTTCTTTGAACTTGATCCTTGAAGTCCAACATGAGGCGTGGGTAGTTTCTTCTTTGCTAGAGGTCTGCCCAGACATTTCTTACCAGGGACTATACCCCAATCACTTATTGATGCCATGACAACATTTTCCACAAGTTCTAAGCTTTTATACACATATAATCTGTACTGCTCTCGAGAATGCACCACAGTAAGATGTCTGCTGCTTTGTCCTTCAAATTCCGCAGCAGTCGCTCTTGCATGCAGTATCTTCCATTTCTCCATTTTCTTCAGCAAACCTTACTTTTTCTCTTTCCGCAACGCTCTCCGTTAGATCAGCACATCTTACATACTAGATCATAACTTACCTAAGCTCTTCCTTATCTTAACCAAAGCTCCTTTTAAGTTCTCTTCTTGGATGCGGGATAAAATTCTTGATACTGAGAATTCTGAAACCAGCCTTTTAGGCTCCATAACCTATGTCGCAGTTTCTCGAGTAAATATCCTTGGGCAAGGCTTTTGTCCCTTCTCTCAACTATGTCTTTGCTAAACAGATCCACCAAATGAGCGGCTCTTCTCTCAGTTTCAACCCATCTAGAGGAGTGATTATGATATTAAGATGATTTTCCAGTCAACACTATATGGTCATAAGACCTTGAGACCGAACAATGATACGCATCACCTCTAGTATGTCAATAAGGCTGAGATTCCCATCTTCCATCAAGCCTAGCATCCACACGATCATCATGTTTCCTTATAGGACCACGCCTACTCCCCATACAACCTTTTTCTAGCTCTCCTCGTGAGAGAATCTGACTGTTAGAGTTTCTGGTACCAGCCGTTTTTCTTGAGCCTCCGTTGTAGACTCCCATTTCAAGAGAATGACCATCCACTTTGCAAGGTCTATTATCAAGGACCTTTTGCTAGTCTAGCGGTCCTGGCAGGAAGCGGAGGAAGCATCAGCTTCCGGCCGTTTTTAAAATAGATAAATTATCGGCCTTCGCTTTTACAAAAGTCTCATTAGTTCAACCGGTAAAAGATGCAGAGTAAGTAAGTTTGCCGTTCATGGATTCGATTTTCTGTAGCTACAATTTTTTTCCTTGTTTTCGTAATTAATTCTGGCCCAAAATGTTTTTAAGCTTCCGGCCCAATGGGTTTTTACAAGTTTCAGGGCCGGACCTCTCTCCATCATCTGCAAACTGAAACGGAAAGCAACCTTGACCTAGGTCCACCCTTATTGATGTTGAGCTACACTTCCTGATCAGACATTCCCGGTGAACACAACAGCCAAGGCGGTAAAATTTTATAAACTTTCGACTTTGGATAAAACCCACGTGAAAAAAAAAGTTTTTAACGTACCTTTTTCCACGCATCAATTTCTTTTTATAATCCAGTTATTCTGTTAAGACAATTATAGAAAATCTTCACAAACGTATACTGGCTCAGTATGTGTAAAAATTGAGTTACAGCATCAATATCTTCATTTTCTCAAAAAATAAAGAACATCAATATCTTCATTGTAAATACTCCTTTCCCTCCGTTCTCGAAAATAAGATTTTCTAGATTTTATTCTTATTTCAAAAAGATAGATTTTCTATATTTTTGAAATACTTTTGTATACTTTTGAGAAACATTAATTACAAATATTTGAATTGATTATATTTAATTGGTAGAAAGTAATTGGAAAGTGTAAAGAAAAATAAGTAATAAATTAAGCTGTAAACATTTATTATATTTTTAATAAGCGTGAAATCTCTAGAAAATCTTACTTTCGGGAACGGGGTATAAAATTGGGAATATTTGGCAGAAGAGTATTTTGTCCCCATTCCTGACGTTTGCTAACAACTTGAGCATAAAGCAAAGCAGACATAACGAAACAATATCATTGGGGCATGCATAGATAAAAACATCTACGGTTCGGAAAACAAAGAAAGATGATTACACCTCACCTGAACTTTACTTGTCGAATGATTATTCTTACTCAGCTTTGTATTCAAACCACACAAAAGTTAATTATTATTTTTTTTTGTTAAAGGGTTTCACAAAAGTTAATTATAATTTATATAGATACAATAAAATATACTACTAAAACAAATTAAATATATAGTGATTGATAGTGGATTAATAAAATTCGTGATGAGGATATTCCGGGTCGAATCCAACGACTACCCTAGTTTAGTCTCTGCGTAGCTACCTTTGTAATCAGAGTTTAAAGCATAATTATTTGAAACCACTTCTACTTTACTCTTATATAAAATATGTATTTATTTATACACACAACAATACAAAAAGTTATTAAAAACAAACAAACAATAATACAAAATGTTGGAGTGCATATCTGTTAGGATTGATAATTATATATACAATTAATACACATTGTATCATGTCATCAAATTATACATGATCAAAAGTTCAGTGAAGCTAAATCAACACTAAATAAATTGTTGTATTTTTTTTACTCAGTCAACTAATGTGACAATGAAAGTAGAATCTATTTTTAAACTTAACTTGGTTGTGGGTTGCGATGTTCAATTAAATCGATGTAGTGAACAAACTTGAATATGAAGTTACAATCGTCAAAGACATTTTTAAGTTGAGAAACAAATTAAAACCCTCCCAACACCTTCACATGGCGCACACACACTCTCTAGCCGTTGTATCAGATCATATGTACACACATGTCAACAAATTAATGTGTAAATATTAGCTAAATCCTCGGAATTTCAATTTGTTCTTTTGTTAAGTACTCCTATATATTTAATTATCCCAATATTTTTCACCTACAAGTCCAAGATGCTCTGGAAAGTAGCTGGTTTTGTTTGTGTTTAACGAAAGTAAGAGATTATTATAATTTACGATGTTGGGTGGATGAAGAACAAAAAGACATATTTTGCGATCCAAAATCTTGATTGCTTGCGTGTTGGTCGCTGTACAAGCGTAAACGTGATTATCCGTATATAGGCAAATCTGAATTTTAACTTTAGTTATTAATCTTTTTTACGAAAAAATTGAAGAAAATTAATTAATGAGATATTAGGTAGGGTCGTGGGGATGTATGTATCTCAGGAGCACCCTTTTTAATTTTAAATTTTTCACCAAAAAAAATTTTAAGTTTAGTTTTAATTTTTGTTGTTCCAATTTTTATTATGATTTGAAGGACAAACTTAATCACTATTCATGAGTCATTCTTTACTATACATTCTTTGTTATTCTAACATCATTACTAATTAATAAAAATATACATTCTTTGTTATTCTTACATCATTTTAAAATATACTCATTCCGTTCTATTAAGATAGACTTTTTAGAAAAAAAAATTGTTTGACAAAGATGTATTTTTTGTGTTTTCTATGAAAAATTGTAAACTTCAAGAAAATTAATTGACTTTATTGAATTACTATTGGTTAAAAGTTATTGAAAATTGAAAATTACATAAAACGATACATTTATTATGGTAGTTTAATGTGTTTTCTTAATATGTGTGAAAATACTAAAAAGTCTATCTTTTTGAAATGGATGAAGTATTAATTTTAATTTGTTATCTTATTAAGTTTCTAATTTTAATTTCTTAGTATGTTACACATATTGAAATTGCTCTATGCTCTTATATATAACGGAAACATTTCGGATTTTCACTTGCTTATTTATTTTTTAAAGTGTGTATTTCATAATATATATATAAACAACTCACAAAATTACCTAGGAATAATTTTTGATGGATAATTCACACACTTTACAAATTGTCTGTTAATAACTCCGATAGATTTTAATCTTCAACCAAAATTCTAATAAAACCCCTTAGTTTAATAATAAAATTCATTAACCAAACATTTATAACGGAATTAACTCTTCGTGTACTTTTAAACCATAAATAGTTTATAAATTTAATAGATCAACAAATGGTAAATTATTTTAGTTCATTTTAAAAATAAGTTTTTCTTGGTTTCACCCCTAGAGTGAACATGTAAGTTCATCGACCAATAGGATCTAGTTGTTTAATATTTAATATCTTGAAAAAAACAAAATAATAAAATTTTGTCAAGTTATATTATGTTTTTAAAGTAAATAAAAATAGTAATAATTACCAAAAAATATTTTTAATATTTAGTTTTAATATTTATGATTTATAGTTTATGATTTACCCAAAGGTTTAGATTTTACCCAATGGTTTAGATTTTAGAATTTAAGATTTAGTATTTTACTGACAACGTTAACAATATTAAAAAATAAATTTGGTAACTACTATTTATTTTTATTTATTTTAAAATCATAATATAACTTGACAAATTTTTATTATTATTTTAAAATAAAAGATATTGAATTTGAAATAACTAAATCATATTGGTTGATCAAACCCAAGAAAAACTCTTTTAAAATAGGATCCTAACCTTGACACTATTTCGCTGATAAATCATTTTTAATGTCAAAATCATATTTCATTTATGAAGTCATAGAGGGGATACAAACATGAAATTAAAAAGACAACATTATGATCACTACTACAAGTTAAACGAATGAACCAAATTGTGTGGTAGTCTGATTGGTTCTACTAGATGAAAAATCTGTGTTGTTGGTCTATACTATGGATCATTTTTCAGTTGTAAATTACTAGTTCTACATGTGGTTAGACAGCGTGGATCTCTAAAGTAACCATGTTTGCTTATCATCGGCAGGCCAGTCCACAGAAACAGAATTAATCAGACTTCAACTTGGATATTTCTTATCGTTTATTTATTAATAGAGAAACATTCTAAAGAAGTAATCTTTGAAGTGTAATTTATTTACAACTATACCATGCTGAAATGGCATATTCACAATGCTTCTCACACTAATTAATTTATTCCCCATTCTTTACTAGACTAATTACGATATATGCCACTCTCATTCAAGATCCACATACAGCCGTATTGCTATATTACTATATACTTAGATAGTTGACTATTTTGCATAACGAACCAACTAAAAACGGAGTATAAGAAACATACGTAATTATCAGTTTATCCATTTTTTATATTCTGGTCTGCCTGCAAAACAAAAGAACACATACATGGTTGACACACGTAAACAATGTAATTATAATCAAGTTGCTTTGGTCTAGTGGTATACGAACTCCAGCTGGAAGTGTCCGCTCCTGGGTTCGAGCCTTGGCCACTGCGGAATTTACATGTGGGCTGCAGCACCCGAGACCGAAGACCGTTACACGGTGAGCCACATGGTGACGCCCTGGCAGCGTTCGTGCTCACTTCGATCTCTAGTCTGTACTACATCGGTGGGGCCAGGATACTCGGTTAGCAAAAAAAAAAAAAAAACAATGTAATTATATGATAGTCAACTATTATATACTATCTAAGTAATCTACTGAATCATATCATTTTTGATATTTCGTATTGTTTATTTTCTATTCACGAATTGATATGATAATTATAATATTATACGTATAATATATTTTATAAGTTTAGGGAAATATTTTACACAAACATATATAATACATAGTCAATCATGTGTATAAAAACCATGTGTACCATTTTATGTCTTCTCCAATAACCATGTGTAATATTTTTTTTCAATTATACTGAGCTCGGTTATGATCACCACATTATATAATTACATTGTTTACCATATTATCTGGTTATATAATTAGTCTTTCGTTATATCATTGTTTAAAATTTTGAAAACCCAAACCAAAATCATTATTTAAAAAATGTTCAAACCAAATTACCACAAATCAGTTTTTTATGGAAACCCAAACCAGATTTTTAGTGCTTAACCCAAACCAAAATAAAATAGAACGGATACTAGCAAAAATAATCATACGAAATTGAAATTATGGTTAAGGGATTCCTTAGAGAAATAATATTAAGCAAGTAAAGTGTAGTGTATATAGCCTAGAAAGTGGTTCTTATTCGTGTGTTTAATACAGTCTTTCTTGCCATCTTTAGATTTAGGAAATCACATCCCTTATATATTAACTAGGTGATGATCCGCGCCTTGCGCGGAATGAAACTTAATTTGAATTTTAACAATAAATTCATATTTTTTTCAAATTACAGTAGAACTCAATAAATTAATACTCAATAAGTTAGTAAGTACGATAAATTAATATATTTTACCAGTTTCGAGTTGGACCATTATAAAATATGACACAAATCGATAAAATATTATTATACATAATTTTTAAAAAAAATGTAAATATACTATGGTTCCAATATAAACATATATTGATAATTAATATATATATATATAAATTTAATATAAATATAAAATATGTTGGATAGTTTATTTTTATGCAGACTGAAGTCTAACTTTAATTTTTCTACATTTTCTAAATATATGGATGTTATTTTGTCGTTTTACACCTAAAATTTCATTTACATTTACGGTAAAAATAAGAATAACATAAAACTTGTATATGTATAATTTAATCAATACATATATCGTAAATCAAGCATTCTTCTTGATTTTACTTTAAAACATACTTCAAAATATAAATCTAATTAAAAAATATTTTTTGTAAATTAATAACTCTACAAATAAATAAATTATCAAAGTCCCAACATTTCTAATTTATAAAGTTTTGGTGTAATAATGAATAAATCTTGCAATATTTTTTACCACAATGTAACATAGTATTTTATTAATTTAATGTGCAGGCATTTTAGCCTAGTATTTTGTTAACATATTTTTATCACAATGTAACCATTGTGACATATTATTATTTCTTAATGTAACATAGTTTTTTTATCTCTTATTTTTATGTGACATATTTTTATGTAGAATATAATGTGACATATTTTATTTCTTATTTTTCTCACAATGTAACATATTTTTTTAAGCACAGTTTTCGTGTTGTGCTTAACATAGTATTTTATTAACATAGTATTTTTTTATCACAATGTAACATAGTATTTTATCACAATGTAACATAGTATTAGTTTAGTTCAGCCTATTTTTTGTACAACAAAACCTAGTGATCTCTTAAAAGGTATTAACTTATAGTTGTAACCTTAGCAGAGGAGCAGGGGAGCAGGGGCGCATCATACAAAAGGAGATGGAACATGTTGCAGTTTATACGTACGTATATATACAGAATTAGTCACCTGTAATGTTTAAACGATCATCTCATATAATTCATAATATATATGTTATAGCAGACGACCAACAAACCCATTCAAAATTATAAAATTAACAGCTGTTGAAGTATGGTGACTAAACCGCCTATGATTACTAAGTTTTTTTTGGCTCTTTGCTATCATCTTATTACAGGATTCTTCAGAATTTAAGTTTTCAGTTAATCAAATCCAACTACAAAGGTCACAACCATTCATACAAATGAGGTAAAATACTTTTATAACAATCAACCTTGTGATTAGATATAAGATGGCAATTTACTTGCGAATAATAAAATCCAGGCTTCTATTGATTCACTTAGAAACATAAAACTTAAAGCCAAAAATCCGGCTACCAACTAAAAAAAAACACAATCTCAACTTCAAATATCACCAGCAACTGAATACGGTTTCAAGTCAGAAACAAATTAAAACCACCCATTTGCAAAGCTAGGAGAGGAAGACAATATAGTTGTGATAGTTTGTTTATGTAATGAAAAAGAATAGGTAATCGCTGACTGGTTCCACCGCAGCGGTTGCGGTTGCGGCTGCGGGAATTTGCGGATGCGGGTGGTTGCGCTTTCTAGCGGTTTTAAGAGATTTATACGACTGGTTCTGCGGTTAGAAATTGGTGCGTTTGCGGGATACTTATGACTGGTTAACTACTAAACGCAACAGCGGTTAAATAATAAATTAACAATATTTACATTTTATATCATCATAAAATATCAAAAATAATAATATTATAATAAATATAAAATTTATATTTAGAAAGTTATAGTTTAAAATTTTTAAAAATTATAGAAAATATTTTCATTTTAAAGTTTTATAATATTAATTAAAATATAATAGATATATTTTAGTATTTTTATAATTCTAATTTAAATTTTTTATTGAATATTTTTATTTTTGTATTTAAATTGTTTTAGAAAAAAAAAAAATTATCCTCCCGCAACCGCCCGCAACCGCAAACGCTAGCTGGAACCAGCTTTTGAATTTATGAAGTTTAGAGCGATTTGGAACGGTTTGGAGCGGTTTGGAGCGGTTTAAGCGATTGTTGCAAAACGCCAACAACCGCTACCAACCGCAAAAGCTGCGTTTGCGGGTGGTAGCGGGAAAACCAGTCATACCCATAGCTAAATGGTGGGATCAATGAAAGGAATAATATATATTCAACATTTTTTTTTTGTTTTATATTCAACATTTATTGCATAATATATTACGTATAAAGTTGAAATTTGCGATACCATAACTATAGAAAGTCGCAATTTATTCATTCTACAACTATAAAAAGTCCCAATGTGCTCATGTTATAACTATAGAAAGTCGTAAGACAGCGTTTTAGTACACTAAATACTTGCGCAAAAAAAAAAAAAAAGATATATTTTTGGTTCTTGCCGAAAAGCTTCGTAACGTTACATAATTAGCGCTATTTTGCATTATATTCTTTCTAAATTTATTCTTACTGCATAAATTAACTTCCAAAAATCGCTATTTGCAAAAGTATTTTGGCTTCAGGAAGACACAAAATATATCCCCTATTAATCGTATTATTCTAATGCACAAATATAATAAATATCTCAAAACTATGTAAACCAGAGGAAACCAAATAATCTGTCTAACCAAATCGACCCAAAATAAACGAAGTAGACAAAATCAAAATCAAATTATGTTGTCTAACTAAATGGAACCCAAATAAACATGAATTCTGATTTGAGATATTCCATACATGGGTGGACACTACAAAATGTCATCAACACTTGTAGCCTTTTGCAAGTTTGAACTTGGGATTGAATTTTGTCATCACTTTTGAGTCTATTACCTATATTGTAGGTCTATATGCCTGAAACATTTGGAGGGATGACTGTGGATTATTGTCCATGTTTATGTCTCCAACCGTTGACTGAGGCATATTATAAATCTTGTGGGTTATACTTTGTTTTATTAAGATTATTAATCTAGGTCTATAATGAGTCTTCTTTTGTTTTATCTGGCAGAGCCAAAACAATGTAATCAATCAATCATTTCGGTTTTACATGAGAAGAAGATTCAGTATTATCTTACGTTTACTTTTCTTTTAATTAGTTGCCGATCTTGGTTTCGTACACCGGTCTGTAAATTTACATTTAAATGAACCGGTTGGAAAACCGTGAGATAATAAATTAGGGTGGTCGTATATTTTATATACAATGGCATGCTTTGTAATATCTCTAGTAAATGATGGATTTTTAAGTAGGGGATCTGAGAATGCCCGTGGAGCTGACACCTCAGCATTGGTAACAATGTTACAACTTAAAAATGCTTCTCAAATAATATATAAAGGATTAAAAAACATTACAACATTGTTTTGTACCCACATGTCACCACGAGAATAAAATTCAAAATTCAAAATTTTTAGAAAAATAGGTTGGTTCATCATAACTTATATTATACTTTTTATTAAACTAACTATTAAATTGATAAATAGTGTACAAAAGAATATTCTCGCACTTTCCTTAAATAAAAGCTACGAAATTGTCTAATATGGTTAACATATATATGACAATTAATAATTATGAATAATAAATATTTGATAATAATTTTTGTATCTTAGCTTTTTTTTGTTTAATTTTATATTATTAAAAGATATTAAACAATCATATTAACCATATAATAAAAAAATTAATTTTTTCTTATATGTTATATTTTGAATTTTTAAAACGACTATAAATTACTAAAAACGTTATATGTCTCATAATAAAAATTTGTGATCAATGGTTTATCTTTTTTTTTGTAATAACAAGATACAAATGATCATAAATCGTATGAATATGAAATCTCATTTAATAGACATTCATATTATATATTAATATAGTTTAAAATTAAACTATATAACATAGAAAATACTTAAATATGATAATTTCAAAATTTGTATTGGAAAAGTATTGAAACCTTAATATTTTAATTTTGAAATTTGCATTCAAAAAATCGCACATTCAATAATAAATATTTATATTAAAATATACTATATATCTATGTCCATGTCATTGAAACTTAGTTATATACCAAATAAAATAAATAAAATGATTGTTTTAGTTTATTTACTAAAAAAATATCCTAAATAAATAAGATGTATTGTTTTGATTTATGTGTTTACTCTAATTTAATTATATACATAATACGTAAATAAATACAAATAAATAATAATAGATAAAAAATATTTTTATATATAACATTCATCCCGCGCAATTGCGCGGATCTTAGGCTAGTATTTAATTAAACAAAGTTACTAGCTAATGAGCAGGAATCAGGGGCAGACATAAAAAAAATATCTTTTATGAGGTACAATATATTTATATATAATTTATTTAAAATATTTTAATAATTTTAATATAAAAATAAAATAAATATTTGACTAATTAAATACTTTTTCCAGCTAGATTTAATCAATACAAAACAAATTAAATAAAAAGTGAGAGAAAAGTATGGCATAACGTGAGAGTGTGTGACACCATTAACTTAATTCCAAATATGCTAGATTTACATGCTCCAAATTATGATTATAGACTTAGTATGGGGCACATGCCCCACCCTCGATGCAAGTAGATCCTCCCCTGGCAGGAAGGAAAGGCCGATAAATCAATTATGTTTTGTGTCTCATATACAAATTTAAAGATATAATAGTCTGTCAATTTGTAAGGTGCACTTTTCCTTAAAAGTAAAATAGGATCTAACCCGCGTTAAAACGTGGATAATAATTTTTTTTTGTTCGTTTTATTAAATCAAGACATTATTGCATGTTTTTATCTTTATGTTAAAAACGGTTGTTCAAAATTTGGGTTGTTAGTATATTATGGTTTGAGTAAATTAGATGATTAAATGTAAATGTTGATCGGTCTAAATTTTATTGGGAAAATTGTTTTTTAGACCCAAAAAATGATAACTATGTCCTATTAGACCAATCTTATATACTTTATGTCCTATTAAGCTAAATATTTTCAAAATGGCAATATTACCCTTAATTTCAATCAAAAAATAAAAATTACAATTAATAAAACAATTGTTAAATATTAAAATATAAATTTTAACTAAAATAATAAAAGATATTAAAAATGCCCAAAAATATATAATATTGCAATATAACATTTTTTTTTGGTCGTGGACATATCATGTGCTTAGTGGCCGTCATACATATAACCCTAATATAACTGTTCTATTAATAATTAAACATATGTTTACTTTTTATTATTTATTTATTTGATTTCTAAATATTTGCATTATTTTTTTGTCAACAAACGAATTATACTCTCATTGTTATGCAATATTTGAAACAAAAATATATAATATTGCATTTATATTAACTCTTATTTACAAGGATGCTTTATATAAAATAAAAAAATTTCTAATCCATCTGACTTTATACTTAATTTCATAACAGATTTTAATAATTGTATACTACATTAAACAACTTTATTATAAAAAAGATGATAGAAATATTATGTTATCAATAACATAAAATTTTATATTATTCCTATTAGCATTCAAAACTTTTTGATTGAAAAATATATAATAAATATAAATTAACTGATAATTTTTGTATATTTAATAGCAAGATAATATTTATAAAATTTTATATAAAAAAAATTCAAAAAAATATTTAATATTTGGATAACTTTTTATTGTGTATATTTTATTTTTAGTTTAAAAAGTTTATAAACAGAAATCAATATATATGAATAAATCACTATTTAAAAAAAACGATTTAATAAATAAGAAAACTGAATATTTCCAAATATTTTCTTCTCATATTTTTGGAACTGATTATCCTTATCCGTAGAATTTGTATTATATTATATGTTGAACACAATAAACATGTTTGAAATCGATTTCTACTAGTTTTAGATTTATAGCAATGTGTAGATTCCAATTTCTACATGTTTTAGATTTATAATAATATGTAGATTCTAGATTATACAGATTTTAGAACGATAGGTTAAGCACAGAATGTGTTTTCTAAATATTTTTAGATTACTATTATTTACGTAGATCACGTATTCTAAATATATTAGATTCAATGAAAAAAATGGATTACATTTTCTACAGTGTAGAATGTCAATTCTACTTTTTGTAAAACAAAATATGAAATTATGATTTAAACATTTTTAGAACTGGAAAAAATATCAGTAAGTTGATATAGGTTTTTCATTAGTAGTTACTATTTCTTGAAATTTTTTTGTTATGTAAAACTATTTATTTGATTTATTTTGGAAAATACTAAAAGGTATTAGAGGAAAAAATGGTACAAAAAAAGAAATTAGCCTAATAAGACATAGTTATCATTTTTTTTTGCCTAAAAAAAACAATTTTCCCAATTTTTATTTACTATCGGTTTGTTTACATTTAGTTAGTTGGTTTGTTTTTATTGTGGTGTCCAATTGGTTAGATTAATCACGTTGTTTTTTTTATTCTTATAATATAAGATATATGTCAAATTTAAAAGTTAACTATAAATTAATAGACTAGTAATAAGATTTTCATAATAGTCTTTACACTATATAATATGATAAATTAATGATCATATAAATCTATTCCTATATATGAGGGTTACTATATGTATTATTTATGAATTTTTTTTAGTTGTTAGTTAGGAATGAAGAATCGATGCTCATATATGAGTTAGGATTTGTAAAGATTTCGTAATCTTTGAAATTTAAATTTGCAAACAGATGACTGATATATATATATATATATATATATATATATATATATATATCAAACGACATATATAATATAATATTAGAAATACTCAGAACTTTTCATGAATACATAATATATATATATAGATTTAAACTATCACAATTTGAACAGTCACTTTATGAAAAGTATATGAAGGATTGAATGTTTTTCATACATCATGTTAAGCATATGTGCAGTTGCATCATTCCTTGTAACCCTAAATTAAATTTGAGAATATCATTGTAAAGATGATACATATTGAACCAAATGTATACTAATAAAGATGATAAGATGATGGTTTAATGGTTACTAGGTTAAGATCCGCGTCTTGCGCGGGATCAACATTATATATATAAATTATTTTATGTATTAAATATTTTTACATATTATGAAATAATAAATAAATATTAAATAATTAAAAGTCAGTAACTATTAAATATATAATTAAATTGGTGCGAACATATAAATTAATTTTATTAATCCAAAAAATATTTTTTTATATTTGATAGGATATTTTATTAAATTTAAATGATACTAACATAGATAATATATTTTAGTATATTTTTAATATTAATGTCTATTAAATGATGATTTTACTCATATAGTTTTTTGATCATTTGTATCTTTTATAGAAAAAAATTTAAATTACTGATAACAAAATTTTCATTGTGGGAATAATAGTTTTAGTAATTTATAATTTTAAAAAAAATAAGTTGTCAATGATCGTTCAAAACTTTTATCAAAAAAACTGTTCAAAGTAAATTTTGAAACTAAAATATTGTATTTTATATAGTTTATAGTTTAATTTAAAAAGATATATATATATTAATCTTAATAATTAATTAAATTAGACTTTTTACTTATATAATTTTTGTAATCATTTGTATTTTTCATAACAAAAATTTTAAACCATGGATAATAAAATTTGAATGTGAGACTTTTAACAGTTTTAGTAATTTATAGCCGTTTGTAAAAATTCAAAATATAACATATACATAAAAATCTAAAATTTTATTATATGGTTATTGTGGTTGTTTAATTTATTTAATAGTTTAAAATTAAACAAATATGATAGAATATACACTATTTTTTAATCAAATCTTTATTATTCAAAATCATTAATTGCCATATATATTTTAGCCACATTAGGCAATTCCGTAAATTTTATTTAAGGAAATAATAAAGTACATGAATTTATTGTTAGTTTAATAAATAGCTTATTATATAATTAGATGGACCAACATATTTCTCTAATGATTCTAAGAATTATTCTAGTGATGACATGTGGCTACAAAAGGAAGTTGTAATGCTTCTCAAATAATATATAGAGGATGTTCTATAAGGATGAAACATTAATATTAACTGGCAAAATTGTTACAAACGAACGTCACATATATATGGCCAAATTTTTGTATTATAGATACAAAATTTCTGTAAGGATTGAAATGGTGTCTTACGTCCCTTATTTCAGAAACTCAATCGGCCTTCGTGCCTGGGAGGTTGATAACTGATAACATTCTCATAGCTCAGGAGATGTTTCATGGGTTACGGACTAATAAGGCATGTCAAGGAAAGTATATGGCAATTAAAACGAATATGAGTAAAGCATATGATCGAGTAGAATGAGATTTTATTCAGGCTTTTCTTGAAAAGATGGGTTTTGATCTTCACTCGATTAAGTTAATGATGGAATGTATTTCATCGGTTCAATATCGAGTTTTACTGAATGGCCAACCAAGGGGCCTCATTATTCCACAGCGTGGATTAAGACAAGGAGATCCTTTATCACCTTATCTTTTTATATTGTATACTGAGGCATTGATTGCAAATATTAAAAAAGCGGAGAGTGAGAAACACCTGACAGGCATGAAGGTCGCTAGAGCATGTCCATCAATTTATCATTTGCTTTTCGCGGACGATAGTCTATTCTTTTGTAAAGCACAACGAGAAGAATTCAATCTATTCTCCGGATTTTAAAGGAATATGAGATGGTATCAGGTCAACTCATTAATTTTGATAAGTCTTCGATCCAATTTGGGCACAAGATTGAGAAATCAGTTAGACAGGAATTAAGAGATATATTGGGTATTCAGAATCTTGGAGAAATGGAAACATATTTAGGATTACCGGAAAATCTTGGGGGCTCAAAGATTCAGGTCTTCAGCTTTGTGCAAGATAGACTTAACAAAATGCTTAATGGGTGGACTTTCAAATTCTTCACGAAAGGTGGAAAAGAAGTAGTTATTAAATCAGTAGTTACGGCATTGTCAAACCATGTGATGTCTTGCTATAGATTACCGAAGGCAACCGCGAAAAAATTGACAAATACGGTAGCACAATTTTGGTGGAGTCCAGGTGGAAGTACAAGAGGAATGCATTGGAAATCTTGGGATAAGGTATGTGTTAGTAAGGAGGAAGGAAGATTGGGGTTTAAAGACATCACTGCTTTCAACACAGCGATGCTTGGTAAACAGTTATGAGGTCTGATTGAGAAGCCAAATACTTTATTTTCTCGCGTCTTCAAAGGTCGGTATTACAGGAATGCATCACCCCTGGAACCGATCCGCTCATACTCTCCGTCATATGGCTGGCGGAATATCACATCTGCTAGATCTCTGGTTAGCAAAGGACTAATTAAACGGGTGGGATCATGATCCTCTATATCGGTATGGAATGATCCCTGGCTCCCAACCACTCGCCCGAGACCAGCAAATAAAAACCAACACAATTATTACCCTGACCACACAGTGAACTCTCTCATTGATCCTCATTCGCGAAATTGGAATATGCAGACAATTCGGGCTTTAGTGGACCCACAGGATGTGAAAATTACAGAAAGTATACCTCCGAGTAGAATTCAGAGGGTTGATAGAGATGGTTGGCATTTCACAAACAATGGGAAATATTCGGTCAAATCAGGATATCAGGTAGAGCGGATTTATCCAGATAGAGAACGACCACCAGTGATGCTTGGACCTACAGTTGATGCTTTAAAGTCGTTTTGCTGGAAAATTCGATGTCCACCAAAGATGAAACATTTTTTAGGGCAACTGGTGATAAGATGTGTAGCAGCCAAGAAGAATCTGCAAGCGCGAGGAATAACTGGTGATATATGTTGTGCACGATGCAGAGCTGATGAGGAATCAATTAATCATGTGTTTTTTGAATGTCCTCCAGCACTACAGGTTTGGGCGCTATCGAAGATACCATCAAATCCCGCTATCTTTCCAACAAGGTCTTTTTTTACAAATATGGATCATCTTTTCTGGCGGGTTTCTCCGCAACTAGATGATCATCAGTTTGCATGGATTTTATGGTATATCTGGAAATAAATGAATAATAAAGTCTTTAGTACTCTTGATATGGATCCTAGGGATACACTCAAACTGGCAGAAACAGAGTCCACACTATGGGCTGTAGCGCAGATAGCGAAGGAACAGAGGACAGGGCCACATGCAGAGGTTCCGGCATTACCATTAATCCAAGGAAGATGGTGTTTCACAGATGGTTCCTGGAAAGAGGATAGTGGTTTCTCCGGACAGGGGTGGTTTAGTACTTTAGAAGGTTTTGAGGGGCTGATGGGGGCAAGGAATGTTCGGGCTAGTCTATCTCCTCTACATGCGGAGATGGTGGCATTACTTTGGGCAATAGAATGCATGAGGAACTTACGTCAATTTCAGGTTACGTTTGCAACGGATTGTTCTCAATTGGTGAAGATGGTTTCAGAACCATAAGAATGGCCAGCTTTTGCAAGTTATTTAGAAGATGTTAAAGCCCTGAAAGAAAGTTTTTCCCGATCAGAGATTGTCCATGTGCCAAGAACGCAAAATACAAAGGCGAATAGCCTAGCACGTAGTGCCAGGAAGCAGCCGTCTTTCGTCGTTCACATGGATCAATATCTCCCAGTTTGGTTCACAGAGTCTGTATGAGTCTGTTTATGCTGATGACAAAAAAAAAAAAGATACAACCGTATTGAAGTTTCTAGGCTATGATTTAATTAGAGTGGCACAATCAGAAAATATTACGGTAGGATACGATTAGTTATTTATTAGGATTTTAAATAAATAAATATATATATATACTGTTATATATTTTGTTGGACTAGTTCAAATTTAAATAACAACCTTTATACAGTAGATGAAAAATAGGACCCTAAATTAATAGATAAATTTAAAATTTTCCACATATCCAGAATACTTCAAAATTAATAAAAAAGAGTAAAAGATTTTTTCAATTCAAGCGATTAATACTTTTCTCAGCTAAAGATAGGTAATAGGTTCAACTTCTCTTTTTTAACTTTTTCTTTCTTTTTTTTAACAATATGTTTATTTCTCTCTGAAACGGAACCCGAGGCGCCGCTTGTGATTCTTCTTCCCGGCGCCGGTGGCGGCCTAGCTAGCCGGCGTCGCCATTGTTACTCCTCCTTCCTCGCCACCTGCTACTCCTCGTCTTTTGTTTGCCGCTTCTCGTCGTCCGTCATCGTCATCTCGGAGAAGTCAGACCTCTCCTCCTTTGTTTCAGTTTGTTCTTCTTCCCCGATGGTTTCAGGCAGTGCTGACCTTCGTGTGACTTCAAACTCTGGTTCGAAGCTCATTTGGTTTGTTGCTCGCGGCCAGACTGGGTCATCCTTTCCGAGTTCTAGATCTATATTGCTCACCAGAAGAGTCGACTACTCCGCCGTCGCTTCCATCAACGCTCCTCTCGTCGTCACCGCCAACTCTACGACCACTCTCCTTGCCACCGTTCTTCTCAGTGTGAGCTCCGGATCTACTAAGCCGGAGGATGAGTTCACCAGTTATGTCCCCTTCGTTGTCTCAGATGCAACCCCACCGCACCACAACACTTCAGACCACCGTAACCATGGGCGGAGCCAACTTTGCTCTCTTAAATCGTTTGTTTTGCTCCGCCTTTTCCCCATTTTCCCCACCTTCACTTCGTCACACCACTCCTCCTAGTGACCGCCCGATCTACTGTGTAAGAATGTGGTTTCGCCAGATTATCTCGTTACTATGTCACCGTTGCATCTCCATCACATTATGCCGTCTCAAGCATCGACGGTTTTTCGCAGAGTTGGATATGCGGCACTTCCACTTCTCTCGTCGCCGAAACTATTGTGCAAGATTGTAAACTCACCAAGTCTACTAGCTACTCTATCACTTCTGCGTCTTCATCACATTACCCATCTCAAACATCAATGGTTCTTCACAATGTCAACTACGCGACCTTCACACCGGAGCTGCTATCATTAATGGAGACTCTCGGATGTCTTGCTCAAGCTGTACCGTTACTCATCGAGTCTTCACTGGCGTGTTGAGACCTTTGTTCTTCAGATCCAGGATCTCACCGTCTGCAGAAGCGTTAACGACGAGTTGTCGGCTACTACACATGACTCCGTTGCCACCCCTATCTCAAGTCAGACTCATGTCTCCGTCGTCTCCTATCTACACGGTCCGATCTCCGTCAGTGCAAGCCACCACCATCGCCCCTCAAGCTGTCGTGACGACCTTCATTTTCCGACTGGAGAGGCTTTCCACCTTCTCCGGCGCACTATTAGAGTCCAGTCCGCGACTGCCCCCAGGTCCCTGTTCCTTATTATGCATCATCCAAGTGGACCGCTTCCTTTTGGGTATGTTCCCTGACTCCGGTGGCCTTCGACTCACCTAGTCTCTTACCAGAAGTGTCCATGGAAGGTCAAACAACACCTCTTCCTCCAACGATCCAAGCATCTTCAGAGACATGGTTCAAGTGTTCTCAAAGCCCATTGATTGGGTTCTTCAAAGTCGATTTCGACGTATGCGCGTTCCTTCGAATGCAGACTCTAGGATTACAAGTGAAGTTTCTCTTTGGGTCTCTTCTCTCCTTAGCCACATCTATATTTCATCTTGTTTTAGTTATTTTCGTCTATCAGCTTATCGTCGAGGATCTCTCCGGTTGTAACCGATTTAGCCCATTGGACCTTTAATTTAATATAATCATCTGTTGTCCAAAAAAAAAAACTTTTTCTTCCCACCTGTTCATTTAGCAACTAAATATTTATTTATTTGAGATTCTTTTTAGATCAAGTGAAATTATACCCTCCTTTTTTGTAAAAGAAACTGAAATTATACTTCACTCCATAAATTTTGTCTTTACATCATCATTATTATTATTATTATTATTATTATTATTATTATTATTATTATTATTATTATCATCGATTAACAACGTTTCTACATTTTTTTTTGTTCACCCTCCAGTCTTTGTATTCTTGCTAAATTAAGTGTCAAAGAATAAATAAGAAGACAACATCTTCTTAACTGTTGTAAACTTAAAGATTTAGAACTGTAAGTTTCTGTATATTATTAATGAATAAGTGTTCCCTTTATATAGGGGTTACAAGAGAGATAAATGGAAATACAATAATAGGAAAGATTACAAATCATAAACATAAACGAATTAGGAAATATGCAAGTTGTAGCCGCCTCTCTCTCCTCTCCAAGTCTCGCGGCCGCCTCTCTCTCTCTAGGGTTGGGCCGTCTCTCTCTCTAAGTGTATGGGCCGGTTATGGACCGGGCCGGTTATGGACATCCACCAATTGATTTATAACACTCCTCTTGGATGCCATAACCATACATGGATTGTAATACGCTTAATGTTGCCTCATTAAAACCTTATCAGGAAAACCCAGTGGGACAAAACCATGATGAAGAAAAAAGAGTACAACACGTACTACTCCCCCTGATGTGAACCTCAGTGGAGGTCCTTCAGCCTACGCATCCCAATCTGATGCGTGAGCTTCCTGAACGTGCAGGTAGGAAGTGCTTTGGTGAATAGGTCAGCTGAATTGTCCCTGGATCGTACTTGGACGACCTGGACCTCACCGGCTTTCTGAAGCTCGTGAGTAAAGAAGAACTTAGGCAATATGTGCTTCGTCCTATCACCTTTTACGTAACCGTCCTTGAGCCGGGCAATGCACGCAGCATTGTCCTCATACATCACGGTTGGCTTTTTGCACTCGGCCATCCCGCAATCAGCTCGGACGTGTTGGGTCATCGACCTCAACCAAACACACTCGCGGCTGGCCTCATGTATGGCCAAGATTTCCGAGTGATTAGATGAAGTGGCCGCGATGGTTTGTTTCATGGAATTCCATGATATGGCCGTACCTCCATGTGTAAAGACATATCTTGTCTGTGATCGAGCTTGATGTGGATCTGATAAATAACCAGCATCAGCAAAGCCAACTAAACCATCTTTGTTATGGTTAGTATAATATACACCCAAGTCTTTTGTTCCTTGCAGATAACGAAGAACATGTTTGATCCCATTACAATGCCTCTGGGTCGGACAAGAGCTAAACCTAGATAGTAGGTTCACAGCAAAGCTTATATCAGGCCGTGTGTGAGTTGCCAAGTACATTAAAGCTCTTATGGCACTGAGATATGGCATTTCGGGACCTAGGTCATCTTCATCGTCCATCTTGGGACGTAATGGGTCAGTGTCCAGGCCGAGAGACCTCACGACCATGGGACTGGTCAGAGAATGGCAATTGGCCATATTGAATCTCTTGAGTACCTTTTCAGTGTATGCCATCTGATGCACAAGTTGTAATCCCAAACAGAATTTTGTTTTCTCGAGATCTTTCATCTCGAATTCTTTCTTAAGGTATTCAACCGTTTGAAAAATTTTATCCAGAGGTTCCTAGGACATTCAGATCATATATTTCGATGATTATCAATATTTTTCTCGAGAATTTGTTGTACATTCAGCTCAATACCCTCTAGTACTTTCATTATCCAGTGGACCATATAAATATGCAGTCACTACATCAGTTTGCTGCAAGTCTAATTTTCTCTCTTATATAGCCAGACTTATGAGAAATCTTAAAAGTAGTTGCATCCACCACATGGGAGTATATCTCCTCATAATCTATTACTGGTCTTTGTGAGAATCCTTGTGCAACATTAGCTTTATATCTCACGATTTCTATTCCTCACAAGACTCATTTATATCCACTGGTTTTAACATCATATGACGTCTTAATCATATGGCCAAATACGCCTTTCTTCTTTAAACTATTTAACCCCACGTTTTCATTCAATCTGTTCTACGAGTGCGCACTCTTATATTAACGTGGGTTCATGATCCTCGCTTATATTCATAAATTCAAGTGCTACCTTGTATCATCTTATGTCGACATTCCTTATTGTGTTCCATTATGTTCCAGACATGATATAATCGATTGAGATTCATTATTATCAGGACCTTTAATACTTTGCAGCTTGGCGTCCCAAGCTACATTGTTTGGTACCTGTACCTTAGAGCCGGCCGGCCTTATCTCTATGTCTGGGATTGTTTCCTTGACCTCAGATTTGTTTTATCATTGTATGAACCTTTCTCTTTTGTTTCCGAGGATTCTTATCTTTTGGAACTTATTGGTCTATCTTTTATAGACTCTGTAGCAACTTGACTGTGTCTCTCTTGGACATCAATTTAGTTGGTGCTTTACAAGCTGGTTTATATATGACTTAGTCATTCTTTTTTTGTGTCAGCAAATGTGTATGGCATTTGATTAGCTAGCTTTGTAGATGTATAATCTTTGGACGTCTATTTCACATTCTTTAGTCCGAGGATCTTGCCAAGACAATGATGGTCGATGCCATTCTGTTTCTCTTACCAGCTTATTATTTTCTCCCCCTAATGTTGGATAGTCGGATCCATTAAACTTTGCAATCCATGTTCTTGTCCACTAAATAGATCACCCATATTTGGCTCAAGGTACTTCATTATTTGTGGGAGATTCATATCCAACATATATCCCCATCCTCATCCTCTTCTAAGGATCCATCTTAGACGGCACATATATTTGTGGTGGCTTATCCAAATATCTCAAGATGTTATATGTCTGGCTCATGACCCGTAATAAATTTGAGATGAGAATATCTATGCTCACTTAATGGTCTGATGCTTATTAGTTAAGATGCATGTAAATTCGTGTGTCCCCAAGCCTTGGACTAAGAGTTTGGACCTATGGGTAATGGCCAATACAGATTTATAAAAGGATTCAGCCAAGCTATATATAGTATGGACATGTGCGGATTTGTCCTCACTGCCCCCTCATGGACATACTATAATCTTTAAGTGCTTTGGGACATCATGGCCTAATGATTTTCCATTGTGTTCATGCTACACACGTGAGATTTTATGGGATAACTCTTTGTGCCCTTTCCAATATCAATTTCGCATCATGTTTTGGACCATGATGGCCAATCCGGTCATACCAAAAAGTGTATAATTTTGTGGGTAAACCATTCTGGTTAACATGACTATTGTCTCTATCATACTGATCTTGGCGTAGTCTAGATCAATAGAGAATGCATGTATAGTTTTTTTTTTTTTTTTATAGACAATCTGAAGTTTCATAATCCATAAGATCGTCTTTCTCATGATTGAAGTCGTTTTCATCATCTTGGTAAGTCATATGGGCTTCAGGATTCTTCCCTTTCAAGCTCTCTTGATAGAGGTCAACTAGATGCTTGGGAGTCCTACAAGTCTTAGCCCAATGATTGCTCATTCCACATCTATGGCACACGTATTTCTCTGATTTAGTCGAGTGTTGGGATTTGAAAGAAGATCCACGGCCACGACCATGGCCTCGTCCAAATGAGCCACGGTCCCGTCCATGGTCTCGACCATTTCCTCGCCCACGGCCAAAGGATCTTCGACCGCGGCCACGTTCGTTCGATTTGTCTCGACCACAGCCATGCTGGCCGTTTCCTTGGATGTGGTTGGACTTTATTTTCCTCTGTAGCGTGTGCATCAGGTAGTGGAGCTGATCCAAGTGGTCTCATCTGACTGTTTCTCATTAGTAATTCATTGTTCTGCTCAGTGAGCAAGAGACAAAAATAAGATTAGCATAGATTTTAAAACCTTTCTCTCGGTACTGTTGTTGTAACAGCACATTGCTTGCATGGAAAGTGGAAAAGGTTTTCTCAAGCATATCCTGTTCCGTAATACTTTCACCACACAGTTTCATTTTAGAAACAATCTTAAACATTGTAGAGTTATATTTGTCTACAGACTTATAGTCTTGGATCCTCAGATTCGTCCAACAAACCGAGCTTTTGGTAAGATCACCGTTCTCTGGTGATCATATCTCGATTTCAATTCATTCCAAAGATCTAGTGGATTCTCAATGGTTAGGTATTGATCCTTGAGACTCTCAGCTATATCATGAGGAATGATCAAGATGGCTATGTAACGATCCTTTTCATTGGCATTATTGTTCTCGGTGATACACTCATCGAGTCCCTTGGATTTCAGGATGATCTTAGCATCGAGCGCCCACTGAAGGTAATTGTCTCCAGATAGATTTAGGGCAGCGAAATCAACGTTGTTGATTTTCGACATCTGAAGCTATAGATTAATATTTTTAGATCTTTTAGAAATAGTTTTTAATGTTTAAACGATTAGGGTTTTATGTTCAAACAATCAAACAAGCCTTCACAGCCAAGATCTATGCCTCACGGCCAATGAGCAAGCCGCACGGCCATGGATGCAAACTAGTTCTTTTTATGCATTTAGTTTGTCGTGTAATTGTAATCCTAACATGGTTTGTTTCTATTAGTTCATGATGCAATCAAAACAAGCAAACATATCGGCCAAGCAAAGATCAAGCCACACGACTATTTGATTCAATTCAACACCATTCCTAAAATAAGTTCTAAGTATAATTGCAATCAATCAATGTGATTAAGTTATGGTATGAATGCAACAAGGCCACACGGCCACGAGTATGATCAAGTCTAGAACAGTTTAACCTAATATGTAGTTTCAGATTTCGATTTTAAAAATACTCTAAACTAGGTCATTAGGGTTTTAGTTTAAAAAAGCCAAGCAATAAGATTTGAGTTTGAACAATCCTAACAATAGTTCTAGGTGATCAAATCAACCAATCAATGTTCAATTTCAAACAATCAAAATCGATTTTCAGAATTAGGGTTTTAGTGTTTTGATTTTATTAACAAGTAATTTCAATTTCAGGATGATCAAATTCAATCTCAATCAATTAGTTTTAATTAATCAATAGTTTTCGAATTATGGTTTAGGGATTTCGAAAATTTGATCTTAGATCAAAGGGATTTGATTTGAGATTCAAAACCTTTAAGGTTCTGATTTTAATTGATCAATGGTTCAATCTCGATTTTTAGGGTTTGGGGATCGAACTTATAGAGCTTCGATTTACTCGCTTAGGGATTGATCTATTATCCTATGGCTTTCATCTTAGAGATTATATTTTAGGGTTTCATTCTTTACAATCAACCAAATTCGATTCATTATTTTCTTAGAATTCGAAATACCTTTAGTTTAGTTGTTTGTAGAAACCGGACCACCAAGAATGAACCTCGAGCTTAGACACGATCGGGACGCGAGCTGCTTCTATCGGATCGCGAGCGGCTCTGATGCGAACGGGAGCTGTTGCTGTCGGATCGCGAGCTGTCCTTGATGTAGGATGGATCTGAGTTCGTCTAGGATCAGGAACGCCTTGGGGCTGGAGCTGATCAGGTTGACACGAGCTGGAATAGAGCCGCGAACGGATTAGGGTTCGTCGGTATCGTCGGGTTCAGATTAGGGTTCTAAAGCAAATTGGCGCGCACTGTATCTGTGCGTGAGTGCGCGTCGGTGGTCAGATCGACAAGCGGTTTGCACTGACTGATTCGTCTCGGCCAGGGCTTCGATTGAATATCTTGATCGTTTTCTAGGTTCTCACGGTTTGGGAGAACGGCCTCTTCGAAGTCCGAGGCAGATTCTTCTTCATTTAGGGTTTTAAGGTTTTAGCGATTTGGTTTTAGGCTCAGGGTGTTAGAGGCTATCGTGCTGATAACGTGTTGTAAACTTAAGGATTTAGAACTGTAAATTTCTGTATATTATTAATGAATAAGTGTTCCCTTTATATAGGGGTTACAAGAGAGATAAATGGAAATACAATAATAGGAAAGATTACAAATCATAAACATAAACGAATTAGGAAATATGCAAGTTGTAGCCGCCTCTCTCTCCTCTCCAAGTCTCGCGGCCGCCTCTCTTTCTCTAGGGTTGGACCGTCTCTCTCTCTAAGTGTATGGGCCAGTTATGGACCTGACCGGTTATGGACATCCACCGATTGATTTATAACATTAACTTATTACAACTCTTGTTGTTACTCGACTGAATATATATATCATTTCCTTTCGGATAAATGGATAATGTGATTCTAAAACTATTATTAGGCATGTCTTCTAAGTATTAACTAGATCATGATCCGCGCGACCGCGCGGGTTTTATTTTTGTTTTAACACATTTCAAGTTTGTCCAATTCCATTTTATGTTTAAAGAACAATATAAAAACTGTATTTTGTATTAGTAGTTTTTCATAGGTGTATTAGAGATATAACTGTGCAGTGAAAACACTAATATAATATTGACTAACTAGTTGATGTTTCGCACCTTGTGCGGATGAATATATCTATACATCTAACAATTTTTAATTCTAAAATTATTTTTATAAAATAATAATAATTAAATTAGATACATATTTTAAATTATTATAAATTATAAAATTTCAATATTCATATTGGTAATCAATGTATTAAATTGTATTATTTTGTTTCATATTTTTATTTATGTGATATAGATTTTGGATCAAAATCTTTTTTATAGTAATAACTAAATTAGAAAATTTTATATGTGAAATAACATATATTGTATTTGGACTGAAATTAAATTATGTGGTACTAAAAGGATTATAAAAAATCACAAATATAGAACATTAACAAATAAAAATAGTGTAGGGTTCAATCTGGTAAAACCAAACCATTCAAAATCGAACCAAACCGAAATAGAGAAAATAGTCTGGATTTGAAAGTACCGAGGATGTTATTTTTAGAAAACAACAGTATATGAATATGGATTAGTATATTAAGGGATCAAACCGAATAAACAAAAGAAACCGATTAATTCGGATATATTAGTATACTTATATATAAATTTTATAATAATATGTATTTGATCTATATTTTCAGTAAAAATCAGAGAAATTGGCTATAATATCAGTCATTAAAATTATAAAATAATAAAAAAGTAATGATGATATTATCGGTAGATATTGTTAATATATATTTATTAATTCCTAAATATCATGATAATTATATATTAAAATATATTTTTAAAAAATATTGGTATATATATATATATATTGGTAAAATAGGTTATTGTTTATTAATTATTTTAAATATCATGATAAATATATAGATATCAAAATAAATAAATTAAATAATAATATTAATTAAACTAATGATTTATCCTAAAGATATGGAAAAGATAAAAAATAAGCAAATTAACTAAAGAAACTGATTAATTCAGATATATTAGTATACTTATATATAAATTTTATAATAATCTATATTTTATCAATATAAATCATAGAAATTAGCTATAATATTAGTCATTAAAATTATAAAATGAGAGAAAAATAATGATGATATTATCGGTATATATTATTAATATATATTTATTAATTAAATTTCCTAAATATCATGTTTATTATATATTAAAATATATTTTTAAAATTATTAGTATATATATCGGTAAAATAGGTTCATGTTTATCATGATTTTAAATATCATGATAAATATATAGAAATCAAAATAAAAAATAATAATACTAATATTAATTAAACTAATGATTTATCCTAAAATTATGGAAAAGATAACAAGTAAACAAATTAACTAAAATTATGGAGAATATGACAAATAAGCCAAATCACTTCATAAATAATAGTATAGATACGATTTGGATTGAAATAATAGTGTATTATAGATGTGATGTACACTAATCTAATAGTAACCAATACGATTTGGATTAACATATCGGTGTATTATAAATATAGATGTAAGGTGAAAATACTAATATAATATTAACGAATACAATATAGACTAACATCTCTGAAGTCTTCATTATAATTCTAATAAAATAATTGTAATAATAAGATAGATAAACAAACAAACGCGTCAAAAAACAAATTAAAAATACTTAATAGATTAACCCCATGCGGATATATAAATGTTTGTATAAATTTTTAGATATAACAATTTTCATTTGGTCAAAATTTAAATGAAACTGTACTAATCAAAAAAAAATTATAGTTTCAATTTGTTTTATTAATATAATAGTATTTTCAATGTGTATGCAAGAAGTTCAGTAAATAAAGAATAACAATGTTTGGTTAAAAAGTTAAGTGCAATAAAAAAATGTTTTTGTTTTATATTTATCGGCAATCTAACTATTACGATCCACAAAGCAAAATTTTATTGTAAATGCACATGTCCATATCAAATTAATAAGCCCATTAGTAACAACAGTAGTTGTACATGAAAAAGAAAAAAAAGAATAAAAACGGTTACTCATTATTTCTTTTTCTTTGTTTTATTTTCTTCTAAAGACATAAACATGTCTTTTTTTTCTAAATGTGTTTGTTCCTCTTGGAAGTCATCAATTCATGTTGAAAAAGTAGCTGTAACCCGATCAAAATTTAGGAATTGAGAGAACCCCAAGATTTCTTTCTTCATTCTCGTAAAACAGAGTAAACCCATTAATAGATATACTCGTAAAAGGTTAGAATTTATATTCTTATTCTTGTTTTCAATATTCAATCGATACTGATAATTTTGTTCTTATTCAGATTTATTTGTTTCTTGATAGATTTATCGATTCCTATATAAGATCGGCTATCAATATGCTCGATTGAGACATGCCGGCTTCTTACATTCTCTGTATGTTTTCCTGGTCGATGTCTTTCTTTCGACATTGTGCTTTTTGGGAGCTTTTTGTGAATGTCAAATGATGGATGATATCGACAAGTATTTATGGACGCATTATAGTGGGAGGAAATGGTATTCCCTAACCTATTAAGTTAGGTATAATAATTACAAAATCTCCGAATTTTATTGACACCGAGATTTTAGGTCTAGTAGAATAAATTAACTTGGAGAATGAAGTTTTCCATATTCATGATTTTTGAAATCTGGCAATTTGATTGGAAATATATGATTGTAACTGAGGTTTTAGCCATAGTAGACTCAACTTGGAGAAGGGGTTTTTCCATAATCGATTTTTTTAAAGTAAAAATTGATGTTTCTATTATTGAAATAAGAATATACATTAGTATATTCTCGTTAACTTGGAGAAGAGGTTTTTCCATAATCGGTTTGGTTAATTTAATTAATTGGTTTAGGAGATAACCAGACCAAGATGTTCGGAATTGTATAATGACTGGCTAAGGACTCGTTAATGACTTTCGGCCGACTCGATTCGTCAATGACTCGCGGTCGACTCGATTCGTCAATGACTCGCGGTAGACGCAACTCGCTAATGACTCGCTGACTCGACTCGCTAATGACTGACTCGTGATGCAGTGACTTGTTTTCACAGAATTATTGTAACATGTGTAATATTAATTTTTATTCTTATCTATCTTATAGCAGGTACGTAAGCATGCCGATCAAAATATGTGATTGGAGACATTTGTTGTATTCATTTGACTATAATAAAAAGAGGGTTTGTTATATTTGTACTATGATATAATATAAATATGATAATGTGAGTATACTATAACGATATAATAGATGTTTTGTTTAATAGATGTATAATAATAGAAATATAATGTAAAACATATAATAAGATAGATGTTACGGTGGAGTTAAATGAAAGGTGGTTGATATTGAACTGTTTAAGGAAATATAAGGTTAGGGTATGAATAATAATGTGATGTCCAATTTAAAAATCCACCTAGAAGAAGTTGTAATGTTTCTGTTTTAATAAGATAGATTGATAACCTCAGTTAAAAAGTACCATAAATTATATAAATTATAGAATTTCGTGTCAGCAGAGATTGAATAACTATGTACTTCATAAATATCTTAATATTCGTGTAACCTCCCTTGGTTCAATGGTTTAACTAAAAGTTCATCAATATTTCTACTCTACGAAGTTTCTTCCTAAAAATGAAATTATGCAAGTTAGTAAAAAAAGACTTACAAGAAATATGTAGTATTGCAAAGAGAACAGTCAAGCGTTGATTTCATAGAACGGCTCAAATGATGCAGTCAAAATATGAATCTTCAAAAGTCAAGTAAAATTGTGAGATATCAAAACATCTTATACTCTTTTTCATAGTTTTTTTTTGTGCACAAACTTCTTCATTACTAAAGTCAAACGGTTACAACAGAAATAGCAACATCGTACAAACCACGATGTGCGAGCAGATAAACTGAAACCCCGACATATAGTTCAAGGGAATATAAGGATAGAGACACAAACTTAAAAAAGTTTGATAAAATGTTATGCAAGATATTGAAGTTGCCACTTACGATCCAAACCAACAAAGACTCAAACCGCACTTCCAAATCTTCAAATAACAAACGATTAGTCACACATACAAGTGACGTCGCAACACTGTCCAAAACCTCGACTCTTAACTGAATGAGAATCGTTGCATCTACCGGCCCCAAGTGGACCTTCACACAAGATGGCAAACAGTTTGGAAATTGGTAACTTTGTCCGGTTTTGATTACCGGGAGATGATCACCTCTTATAAAGAGAGATTTTGGTGGAACAATTATCTCCTTTGAGAAGGAGGATGTCAAGAAAGATCTCTCTCGGACCTGTCGAGAGGAAGTTTCAATAAACTTATCCACAAAGGATAATTTTAAAGGACTATTTGTTTGGAGCTTTGAGAGACTCAGATTTGGAAATGATACTGAACCTTGTCTTGAGATCAAAATATCTAGCAATTGACGCACTGGAGATATCTGAATTAAAGCTAACTGATAAGGTACCTCGTTCCAACATTGACGGTGGAGAGCAAATGAATAAGACTGAGCCACCTTTACACCGGTGAAACAACGCAGCAGTTTGACGAGATTTTGCTGAAAGGCAGAACCAGTGGCCAAGAGACTCTCGACGCCAATATTACCGTATCGGAACCAAAGAGCGTTAATGAAACCAGAGTTAAGCCGTTTGTCACCTGAATCTGTCCTGCTATGAAAGTAAGAGAAAACACCGGGCTTTGTAATTGTTGTGAACGGTACTGTCAGTAGGAGGAGATGGATCTTTAGGACTTCCGACAAGAGTAGATTCACAGTGGAAATTGAGGAATAGAGTTCAGAGCCACCAAGGCCCATAGATCTGACGGATGAATCTCGGGAAGCAGAAATAGGGAAGCCTTGTTCACCACATCTCAAAATTTTCCCTGTAGGGAGAGAGATCAATGCCCAAGAGGACGAAGAAAGCCACAGATCTGATAGTTGTACGTTTGTGGGAGAAGATATAGCAGTATCAGCACAGTAAACAAAAGTCAGGTCTGGTAATATTGCAGCTGTGACAAACAGAGATGGACTGCAAGTGAGAAACAAGAGCCAACTAGCTTGGATATGGCACTTACGACGGTTTGCACATCCATGGACAAAAGTGGAGCTAAAGAAACCCAAGTTCAAGACACAAACTTGGAGAAAATCAACAAAAGAAGCATAGAGGAAACTAAAATAGAGAGACGGAGAGGAGACACTACGACGCCGGCGAGCTAGAGAGCTGCCGGCGTCGGAATCCATGGCGGAGATAGTGACCTCGATTTGCGTGAGAAGACGAAGCACTTTTTTTTTACTCCTTTTCATAGTTTGTAATATCATAATTATCCATTGTTAAACAAAATCTCTTAATATTCTTATACAAATTTAAACGCTTATGTAATAAAAAGGAAAAATGATTGCTGACTACACGAAGTATTGGCCATCACATGGCCAACCATGCAAACTAAACTAATGTATACCTAGCTACACAAAGTATATGTTATGCATGACAACATCACTCAACTTAATGATGTTATGTATTTAACATCATGAGTTTAATTTCATTTATCCAAAAAGCGATGTGAATGTCAGAGACCGTTTAAATCTCCCGTTTTATCAATTAAAATATGACGTACTTGACAGTAATTTAACTATAATTAGATTTTGACCCGCGTTTTAAAAACATAAAAATATTTTTAACAAAATCTAATTTACAAATCAATATGTTTTATAAAATTTTGGTAAGTAGTGTTTTAACATTTTTATTTTAGTGTATTTGAAAACTATATAATTATTTTATTTTATTTATATTAAATATGAAAGTTATATAAGATATTATTATTATTATTATTATTATTTTTAATTTGTTTTGTTATAAACTTTTAATCGAATTTATGTAATTCATTTGATTAATTGTGTGATATATACTTATTTGATCAATTTTTTATTATAAAACTTATTTGATGCCAATTTATTGATTCTAACATTTTATTTGTTTAATATAAATTAATTATATTAATTATATTATTTATATTTTTATAAACAAAAATTGCATTCATTTAAACTTAGTAAAACTTTCATATTTGATTCTTATTCTTAGATTATTTTCATTCTTAAATGTATATAATTAATAATTATATATACGTGATTATTTTTAATTTAATTTGAATTCAAATAAGTTTTAAACAAATAAAATGTGAAAGTTAATAAATTGACGTCAAATAAGTTTTATAATTAAAAATTTATCAAATAAGTATATATCACACAATTAATCTAACGAATTAGAAAAAGTTTATCAAAAATTCATAAGAAACATATTAAAATAATTTATAAAAAAATTACATAATATCTTATATTACTTTAATATTTAATATAAATAAAATTTAATATAAATAAAAATAATATAATTATATAGTTTTCAAATACACTAAAATATAAAACACTACTTATCAAAAAATGTTAAAACATATTGATTTGGTATATTAGATATTGTTAAAACGTTGGTTAAAATCTAATTTTAGTTAAATTACGATCGGATCGGTTATGATTTAATCGTGGAAACGAGATATTTAAACGGTCTCTGACGTATATATCAGTTTTGGATGAATGAAACTAAATTCGTGATGTTAACCACATAACATCATTAAGTTGAGGGATGTTATTATGCATAACATATGATTCGTTTAGCTAGGTGTATATTAGTTTAGTTTGCATGGCTAGCCATGTGATGGCTAATACATCATGTAGTCGGCAATCATTTTTTTTAATAAAAATAAAAATACAGCTAATCATTTCATGAAGTCTCACTTTCAAATAGCCTTATGATTTAACCCTAAGTCTAGCGTATATCTTCGGTATGTACCCATCACTAAAGTGGTCTAACACATCGGTTAGAATGACAAACATGCAGAACAATCTAATAGCGCTACTAATAATAACAAAAACATATATATACATAAGTATATGTAGGTATTTAATTATTATTAGTAGCGCTATTAGTTTTTAAAAGAAAAAGTGTTTCAAAAAAAAAAAACTGCGGTGCGGTTGCTTGTAACATTCGGACCCTAGATCTTTCGCCCAAAAAAAAGACAAGGATGGAACAAAACTTAAGAATTTTGAAAATATATGATATAAAATAAATGGAAAATCTCATTAAATATCATTAAAATGGTAATTATTAACACTTTAAACTTTAAATTTATTTAAGAAATATTTTTAAACATCAAAATAATTTTTATCTCACAAAAAACCTTCAATCTGAATATTTATTCTTACATAAAAATGACTGGTATTACAAGTAAAAATAATAACAAGGCAACTTAAAAAAACACTAATTATTTAATTAACAAAATAAATTGATAAGACCTGTCTTTTATTAAATGTTTTTAAAAAAAAATGTCACTATGTTTTCCTATAATAACGTTTTTTTTACGTGTTAAACAAGTAAATCAGATTTGAGGTTTTTGTGACACAAATATTAATTTGATGATTATAAATACTATTTAAATAACTTTAAAGTTTAAAATATCAGTGACTGCCACTTCAATAGATTTTATTTGTTTTTCTCCAAAATAAACTATATATGACTATGCAACAACTAAAAAAAAGTGATGAAAAAAACAATTTTAAAAGGGATGCTTAGTGGAAACATTCCACCTTCCAAAAACTCAAATAATTGCTTAATTTTTAGGTGGAGTGTAATTACAAGTTGTTTATAAATTAAATATAAAAGATATGCATACATTTTCATAAAATGTAGGGATAATTTGCAAAATACCCTATTTAGGATTTGAAATTTGATAATTGTATTTTCTATTTTAACTTTTGAAAAATACACTTTCTTAATTATGAATTGACCTTTTTACCCAAGATATAATTCAAAATTAATATATAAATTCGAAATTAATAAAATAATATCATTAAAATTAGATAAATATGTGTGTTGAGATAAATATGTGATTTTACCATTTAAATTTTACAATAACAAAGATAAACATGTGAATTTTGACTTGTTTTGACTTTATCATGATGTTTATACAGATTTTCCTTTATTTTATTTTCTTCAACTTACATAAACAAGTCACGTTGTTAAAAAAGAAAAGCAAGTCACGTTTGTCTCTACAAAATTTTCATCTTTTCTACTGGAGCCAAGTAAGTTCTAGCTAATATGATATATTCGGATATGTGTTTTTTTTTTGATTTTGAATATGAAAAAGAATTGCACTGATTATTATTCATCGGTTTGTTCTTCTTTTTTCACGTGTCATGAAAATCCAATAAATCTGTTTGAGCCAATGATTTGATTCGTGTATCTTACAAATTTTTTAATTTATGTTGTTTATATAGAGATGGAGTACAAGATTCAAAAATGAAGTAATGGAAAAAGAAAGACAGAGGAAGAACAAACACATAACAACAGTTTAAAGTAACAGAAAACATATGGTGTTGCTTGCATTGAAGTCTTATCGAAAGATTACTTTCATGTGTATATGAAAGAGTTGGAAGAAATTCTGAGCAGTGGATTCACAAATAATTCCCTATCTCTAACGATTTTCTTTTAAAATAAATTTTTTAAAAATTGTTTAATAGGAATTGATAACTATTAAGATTGGGCAATTTGGTAAATTTATATATAAATAAGTGTATTTTTCAAAAAGCTTAAACAAAGGTGTATTTTTCAAATTATATTTTTATTGAAGTGCATTTATCCAAAATTTCCCCCTAAAATGTATTCCCTTAGTTTCACAAATATAGATTTTTTAGTCTTTTCACACATTAAAAAAACACACTAAATCACTATAATAAATGTATCGTTTTCTATAATTTTCAGTTTTCAATAATTTTTAACCAATACAAATTCAATAAATTATTTTTTTTGAAGATCACAATTTTTAATAGAAAATACAAAAAATATATCTTTGTGAAACAAATTTTTTTTTCTAAAACATCTAGCTTAACGAAACTGAGGGAGTATTAATTAATATGTTATATAAATTTAAACTTCTAATACTAAAATTAGCTAACGTTTATTTTAAATAATTTATTCAAATTTTCTAAAAATTTGGATATTCAAATCACTATATTAAACATATAGTTCATGCTTACTTTGTATTTTAAATATGGGATTTGTATCCACCTACATTTTAAATATTTTGATATGTATTCGTTTAATGGGGTTCTGACAATGGAATCAAATTCTCAGGTCTACTATGATGATAGAATGGGGACATTCGTCAGAAAACCTATTCAGCGAGGAAGGGAGATAAGAAGTTGAAGTGTCCCTTGTCCACCCACTCCATATCTCTATTTTGTTCATTTAATTCTTTTAAAATATGTTGACAAACAAATCTCTAATAAATCGATCTTGTCTCGAAGTTCTAAACCCTTGTTCAAAAAGAAAAAAAGGTTATAAACCCTTTAACCAAAAAATTGACTCCAAGTTCTAAAGAGTATTAATAATTTTGTTTTTTACTCGTCATGAATGGTACCAAAATTGATTCTTTGGATGGATCTATGAGTTAGGTTATCTTCACACTTCAGCTATGTATAATTTCTTGTTTTCGTCTAGATCTGTATACCATACCTTTTTGTCTATCGTCCAAGTTCAACGCGCATTAAATGTTATATTCGGCTGAATTTGAGAATGCGTCGAATAAATTTAAGCTTCGGTGGGCTTGACGAAGAACTAGATTCAGTTTGACATATAGCATACTTTGTATCAACTGTTATGAACTTATAACTTCACTGGCAAGTGTGCTAGACTTTGAAAATAATAGTAGGTCAAAAGATCTTTACAAGCGAGTAAATGTTATAAAATTTGACATTTGAAATCCACTATGCATTATTTTGCAAAGTAATTTTGACACATGTTATCTTCAAATCATTTCAATATATGTGACAAGATATAGTAGAATTGATGATATAGTTTATGGTTAAATGTGACATGTACAATTATATTTAATGTTTATTTATATTTTTGGTAAATTTTTCAGAATATGGTAGTAAATTATATATTATCATTAAACTAAATCTATTCAAATATGAACATTAAATAATATAATAATAAAAATATAGTAATATTTTACAAATTTTGAAATATTATATTCTGTTTTTATAACTATACAATTTTATTGCTAAACAGATTTTCAAATTTTTATGATTTTTTAAGAAATTATAAAATTTTAATCATAATATCATTAGTTTCTTTTATATATCTAGAAAATTAAAAAATACTGTTTAATTTTACTTTTTGATAATTATACAAATTTTATACCATTTTTATTAATTTGTACAAGTTTATTAATATATTTTATCTAAAAGAAATAAATAAATAATTTATTTAAAATTATAATTTAAAGTAACCAAAATTAAAATTTATATTAAAAATTATATTATTGCACACAGTGCAAGAAAACACTTAGTATTTTATTATATGTACTAGTTTTACCCTCGTGCTACGGACGAATCAAAATGACAGTATTTAAATTATTTGATGATAAAAATACTGTTTCAGAATTATCAATTAAAATAAAATTATTATATCAATTAAATATTCTATAAATATGGATAACAATTGCATATAAATAGTTGCATTCAAATAAATAGGTTGTAAACGGTAAATTAGTATTTCTCATGTTGTTTTAAAATAGATATATGTTGAAGGTATTTTATGTTTAAATTTGAGATAATACAACACATGAAAAATATAGTTAAAACTACTATATTTTATTCATTATTTTTTCTTTGTATTTTTCTTGTAAATAAATCTTCCATTAAGTTATACATTTTTATTTTAAGTACAAAAATAAAGTTATGATAGATTATGATAAAATATAATTGAAAATATAATAATTTTTTTTTTTGATATTCTGAGATCTAATATGAAGAATGAGGCCGAATAGAAAAATCAATTATGAAAATGAATATCCATTTTTAAATGCTACAATAAACACATTTAAGATTTTTGTTCACATTTTTTTCTCAAACATGTTCATCATCCTCCAAGCTCCAAAAATCCATGCATATTTATAATGGCTACACTTTTATTTTCTTTCATTTTTCTATTTCTGTTTATTAAAGTAGCAAACATTTACCTGAAGCTTTGAAGAGAAAAATGAATTTGGGAATGCAAATTCTATTTGCAGTATTTGAAATGAGTTAGGATAATACTCTAAAAATACTGGTTTTGTCATTTTAAAGTATTTCTACAAATTCATGGGTGAACTCCTAATTTTAACGCGTTCACATTTTCACCATTTGTAGTAAATAGATAAGATAATTTTCTTAAACAGAAGTCACAAAACCGATATTTAAATCAATTTGAATAAAAATAAGTAGATAAGTACTTTACCTTTGTTGTTGATAATTTTGTATTTCCCATTCTTTTAGAAGCTCTGAAACAGAAGTATACTCAAATACCATTTTCAATCTGAATTATCTTTACTGTTTTGGCTCATACTATATATGGCAAATACCGTAGCGTTTGAGAAGAACAATAAAAGTTTGAGAAATAGACAAAAAAGAATAACAATCAAAGTTTGAGAAGTTTTTAACTACTGTGATCGTTTTAAAAAGTTTCAGAGCCACGATATGTGAAACCATGGATATATAGAGAAGAAAACTGTTGGATTACGTAATGAAACGTGGGATAAAAATTTTGAGAAAATTTAGGAGTTGATAGTTAAAATTGCAGAAAAAATAGGGGATGAATTTTTTTTTTTTTCCAATCGATTGGTTTTGATTTAATATTTTTTAAAAAGTTATTCCATGTGTCAATTTTTTATTCACCAAGTGACTTGTGTTTTAATATATAAACTAGATTTCGACCCGCGCAACCGCACGGATTTTTGTTTTCATTTATTTTTATATAAATATTTTGTTTTCAATTCTAAATTGGTATATATTATAATATATATGTGTCTATCAATTTTTAAAACATAATAAGTTCACTGTATATTTTTTTCATTGAATAAATTGTTTCAAAATTTCGCATGTATTTGTATCTTCTTCTAAATATATATTTTCAGATTATTATTTCATTATTAAAATCGTAACTATATATATAAAGATTAGTAAAATATTGTTTTATTGTCATCTTCAAAGATATTGTAACATTTCACAAATTTAGGAAGTTTTTAAAAAATTAAGCTTTTCGCTTCATAGATTTATATTATCGAGTAAATAATTAAACATTTAGTTTTTGTTTAATTTTTAAAATAAACTATATAGTTTAAAATTTGTTTTCGTTGGTTTAAGGTAGTAAAGATTAATTACTGTTAGATAATATGAATTTTTTTTTTAAAGTCTTTATAATTTTAAAAATTTGCAACGACAAATACTTAAATATTTAGCATATAGAGATATAGTATTACAACATTAAATTATATCTATTTAATTTATACTATTTATAAATCCAATGGATCATCTATTGTTTAAATCCAATTACTAATAGCCCAATAAAATTTTTTGATAGGCCCAAAATTTAAATGATAAGATTAGATATTAAATGTAACATGACTTTATAAGAATAGGTCCATTAAGTCCATTTTTTAAAAAAATTACACATGAATCAAGGTTGTGACTTCTGTTTTAATATATAAGATGATAGTAGAATAATTCAAGTCTTCAAACAGGTCAAACACTATAACATTTGCTAATTAACTGCACAATGTTAGTTGGTTTATTGCAGAACTCTTAAATAAATCACAGGATCATTTTCGTCAAATAAATCACATGATTTAAAAATGTTTAGACTAGGAGTCTGCGAATAAATGTGTTCGACGTTGCTTCGTGGTTGCACAAGTCATAAGGTGTTATGACGTGGCGTCATCTTATTGGTTGGTGATATTAATTACGATTTGGCAAGAGATAATGATTGTAAACCTTAAAGATAAGGATGAATCAGAAGATTTAGACTTATCAAGATTTAAACGAAGATTGGCTTGAGAGGTTAAAGAGATCAAACTTTGAGAGTTTGTCTTCAACGTTTTTGGAATGCAGAGAGAAAACAGTAATGTGTCAAAGTTGAACAAGGTTTTGGGTGTTGAACAAGTCAGAAAACTTGGGTAGATTAGAAATTGCTCAGTGTCGATTCACAAGTGTGAAGTCGAGTAAATCTGATTAAACAAAGAGTGTAATTTGTTTAAGAGATTTCTAATAAAAGACAACCGTTATTTGGAGAATCTTGTTCATTAGTATTTTGTGTTTCTGTGTTCTTTGTTCTTACAATTGGTATCAGAGCAGGTCACCTACCTAGATCTAGATATCTATAACAGGTTGAGGTCCAACGGAGAACATAGAAACAACAGAGTGTGTGGCGGCTCATAAATCACTCATGTTAGATGAAAAAAACTTTGGGCACTGGAAGGTACGCATGAGACAACAACTCAAAGGGATTGAGGAAGACGTCTGGACAGCGGTTGAAACAAGATGGAAAGATCCAACTATTTTTACTGAAGAGAATGAGGAGATACCTAAACCCAAAAATAAGTGGACAAAGGCAGAAAAGACGGCATCAAGACTCAACGCAAAGGCGCTATCAGAAATCTTCAATGCAATCAGTTCTGATCAGTTTAAACTCGTGCAGGGATGCTGTTCAACCAAGGATGCATAAGATACATTTGTGGAGTACTATGAGGGAACATCCACTGTTAAAAGAGCAAGACTAGACTACTTGGCATCTCAATTTGAGAACATGAGAATGACTGAAGAAGAATCTGTCACGAGTTTTAGCTCAAAGTTGAGCTCCATTGCAAATGAAGCAATTGTCCTTGGTAAAAACTTTAAGGATAAAAAAACTGGTCAAGAAGCTGATATGATGTCTTCCAGAAAAGTATGCATCTTATAAGGCATTGTTCAAGGTTGGGATGAATACAGATGAGATGAAGTTTTCACAGTTGGTTGGGATTCTTAAAGCTGAAAAGATGGAAGCAACTACATGTCCATCCAAGATAGGAAAAGAAAGTTTTTGTTGCTGAGAAGGAAATTGATAGATTTAAGTCATTTCATGAAAGTCTGAATCAAAAATTGGACGAGTGTGTTGAATTACTGACACAAAACTTCAAGGAGGCTTTAAAGCATTTTGAGAAAGACCACATAAGGAACTCTAACTCACATGAGTGTTGTACTAGTAAAGGTAGTCAAACATGTGATTCTCATTGCCATGATGTGTGCAAGAGACAGTCTGGGGTTGAACATCCATATCATCAGAAGAGAAGTGATAAAAAGCTTAATCTTCTAGCTCTTGTTGGAAAAGAAAGTGATGAAGAACTAGAGATGTATTCTGATTCAGATAGTGATGGATAGATAGATGTGAAGGCTGAATATCATAAGCTCTATGATAGTTGGGTTGAATTGAGCAAAGAGAATCTGAACCTGCTCAAGAACAAGACGTTGTTAAAAGCTCAGATTAATATAATGGAGATGGAAAAGCCTACAACATTGATGTTGGAGACGTCAACATGTTCAACAAAGGATAACGGGTTACACAAGCAGACGAAAGATGAACAGGAAAATACATCTGTATTGGAATCAAAGATAAATAGATTATCAGATCTTTTGTGAGAAGAAAAAGAGAAAAGCATAAGTCTTGAGCATAATCTGAATGAAAATCACAAGTAGATCAGGATGTTGAGCAAAGGAACAAAGGATTTAGATACTCTTCTTGCCATGGGACAGCCTGCAAAACAGAATTGGGGTCTAGGATACAAGAAAAATCGTGTGTTAAGCTCCACAAACAGTGTATCAAATCAAACATGTCTGATTAATTTCGTTCGTGCTGAACTAGTTCCTGATAATAAACCAAAGGAGGTTGAATCACATCAAACATGTTCAAGCCGGAAAGTACTTGTTGAACAGAAAAATCAGAAGGTCAAACATGGATGTTACTCATGTGGGAAACATGGACACATGCGCAAATACTGTGATGCTTTGGAAAGCAAGATTAAGTCAAGGAAGGCTGGAGAACATAGTCTCAACCATTGATGTTATTCTTGTGGGAGACTTGGACATACTCATTGATTTTGTTATGACCGAATCAACAATATCAAGAAGGCTTGGAGTGAAAACAAATGTTATGTTGAGCCAAAAAGTTATTGTAAGGTATGGATTGCAAAATCAGATTTGTATTCCAAATGTAAGGAGACTAACAGTGTTCATGAGCTTATGTGCAACGTAGCATGTTCAGGAAAATTGGGATGCACAAATGTCAACAGGAGATGTGTTAATATTGAAGTTGTTCGAGGCATACTCAGACATGTTAATGAAACCAATGTTTTATGCTTGGCATGAGCATGATGGGGTTCTAAGAGATGTGACAAAGGGATTATATGTTATGGAGATTTTCAAAGAGTTTTGTCACTCAAGCAGGGGGAGAATGAAGAGTTGTTTCAGTTTGATGATACTTAGTTAAGGGGGAGTTTCTTGCAATTGTTAGCTAGTAAGCTTGAGTTGTAAAACTCAGTGAAACAAGGGGAGATTGTTGAGACTAGGAGTCTGTGAATAAATGTATTCAACGTTGCTTCGTGGTTGCACAAGTCATAAGGTGTTATGACGTGACGTCATCTTATTGGTCGGAGATATTAATTACGATTTGGCAAGAGATAATGATTGTAAACCTTAAAGGTAAGGATAAATCAGAAGATTTAGACTTATCAATATTAAAACGAAGATTGGCTTGAGAGGTTAAAGGGATCAAGTTTTGAGAGTTTGTCTTCGACGTTTTTGGAGTGCAGAGAGAAAACAGTGATGTGTCAAAGTTGAACAAGGTTTTGGGTGTTGAAAAAGTCGGAAAACTTGAGTGTTAGATTAAGGTTGGGTAGATTAGAAATTGCTCAGTGTCGATTCACAAGTGTGAAGTCGAGTAAATATGATTAAACAAAGAGTGTAATTTGTCTAAGAGATTTCTAATAAAAAAACCGTTATTTAGAGAATCTTGTTCATTAGTATTTTGTGTCTATGTGTTCATTGTTCTTACAAAAAAAACCTCTGAAAAGAAAAAGAAAATTAAATGCAAACTAATTAATAAAACAAAATTATTCTAAAACAGTAGAAACACAAACAAAAATGTCAAAATCATCGGTCCCTGATCTCCGGTGCCGGCACCCACCCGTTGTAATCAACTATTTAATTTCCGACAATCCTATACATGACTCTATTCCATTACATTTAACACCAAACTAAAGAAATAAACGTCGGAGATGGCCCCGGCAACAACAGTCAAATCTGCAACAATGTTGTTACAAACCATTATTAATATTATTCTCTATTAATGACTGTCCAATAAAATAATCACAACATAAAATTAATAAATAATAACAGCATCACTGATGATTTTAGTGATCTTGATTTTGGGTTTCACATGTTTTTATAAGCGAAGCTGAACTGTTTGTGGTGGACCTAACCCTTCACGCTGTCCCGAAAAAGACTCTTTTCCTTCACGGACTCTCTCTCTCTCATTCTCTATACTCTGTTTTCTTTTGTTCTCTCAATCATAACAATTTTTTTTTGAGGACGAGATGGGAAATTGTCAGGCGGTTGATGCGGCGGCGTTGGTTGTACAGCATCCCAACGGGAAACTCGATAGATATTACGGTCCTGTACCCGTCGCTGAGATCATGCGTATGTATCCTGGTCACTATGTTTCTCTTATTATTCCATTACCGGAGACGAATGTTCCGGCGACGACGACCAAGACGGTGGAAGATGATAAGAGTGAGAGAAGGGTCGTGAAGTTCACGCGTGTGAAACTTCTTCGACCAACGGAGAGTCTTGTACTTGGTCATGCTTACCGTCTCATCACTTCACAAGGTTTGAGTTTATGTTTTATTTTAAGTTTTAAATCTCTTTTTAGCTTTTTTTTGCTTTCAAATGTTTTTTTTTTTAACTATTTCCAGAGGTTATGAAAGTTTTAAGAGCAAAGAAGTACGCGAAGACAAAGAAGCATCAGAGGGAAACGACTGAAGAGAAGAATCCGACATCTCTAGAGAAGAAGGTTGCTGAAGAATCCGAGAATAATCAGAATCAGAATCTGGTATGGAATCTTTACTCGAGTGTAATAATGTGTTTAGCTTAAGGATTAAGCTTTATTGGAAAGTAATTATATATCAATTAATGAGTGTGTTTTTTTTTAATAGGAAACGAATGATGAGAAGCAACGTGCAGTGTTAACGAGCTCAGGATCGTCGAAATCGAAAACATGGAGACCATCATTGCAGAGCATATCTGAAGCTACAAGCTGATGTTTGTTTTAGTTTTTGCTTTAGGGACAAGAAACAGAGTCTCTGTGTGGATCATCCGAAGATACAAAATCTCAAAAGAAAGAGATATAAACTCTCCTGAATAATCTCCTCTTTTAGGTTCCTTTCTGGTTATTACATATATTAATATCAAACCACTCCTTACAGATTAAGAACCGAGTCCGTTTTTGTCTTGTCAATGTATATAAGTTCTCCAGATTAAGAAATCGATCGAAAATAAGGAAGTGTAAAACAAATGTTTTGTTGTACGTTTTTCCTTAATGTTTAGACAAGTTCTTGAAATAAAACAGTAGCAAGAGGATAAAATTCAAAGACATTTGTTAGATGAGTCCAAGAACTTTTGATTTGGATGTTTGTGAGCTATAAATGGTTGTAAGAAATGCATCGAGTCGGAATGATCATTGGTAGGTAAACACATCCTTCCAAGCATTTATGGAAAACCTATTTTAAAAATTAAAAAAAAAAACAAACTTACTTTGGATTATTTTGTAATTATATATATATATGTAAATAAACTATTGTTTTGTTTTCTTATACCTAGAAAGTATAATTTCTAAAAGACTGTAAATATTTCTTTTGGATCTAAATCAAACTGAAATAAATTGATTATATTAATTTTGATTCGTTTTAACAGAAAACAAAAAGAACGATGGCACATCAAACCTAGACTAAATTGGAAATAATATTTACTATCCAAATAAATTTTACATTTCGTTAGACAAATTGAAAGAAGTTATAACCCAAATCCAACTAATGATTTAGGGTTCATTCAGTAATAACTGTAGTTTTAAAAAATTTGGCGTAGAAAATACATATTTTTTGTTGTGATTTTATTGCTGTAGAATTTTATAGAATGCTTCAAAAAATTGCTATTGATATTTGGCTCTAGTGAACACTTGTACAGCTAGCGAGCCTGTAGGTTATTTCACTGTAGGTTATTTCAAGAGTTGTGATTTTTTAAAAAAAATTAAAGCTTGATTGTTATGAATTTAGTGAAGTAGAAATAAATAGGGGGTGTAGACACCTACAGTCACTACCAATCATACACAAGAGGGGTGATTGGTTGGATTGTAACTGTTAAAACTTTACTGCAGGATTTAGGCTGTAGAATTTTTTGATTTAGTTATAAGTGATATAGCTTTAAAATTGATTGATACAACAATATATTTTCTACGGCCAAAAAAATGGGACTTTAGAAAATAAGGTTTTACCGCTGTTTTTTTTATTTTTTGGCTCTAACTTTAAAAAACAAGATAAATCATAATTGGTAATTTAAAGATTGTAGATTAATATTAAAACTAAAGTCAGCTCCTACGGTCTAACCAATCACCTCTAAGACTATTTTATTATATATTTTTTGTTTGGCCAATTTTTTTTTGTTGCTTAAGCTTTGATTGTTTGGCCAATTTTACTAACAAATTAATGGAATAAACCCTAGTAAATCCAAATTGTTAAAAAGTTACGGCTAAAAGACCCAACATATTCGTTTATAGTTTTATACCATATGAAGCACAGAAAACCCAATTATAAAACATATATTTTTGTTTTCTATAATTTTTATCGAAAATTAGAGATAGTTTTTTCAAAATAAAGCTGGCGAAAAACAAATTTCATTGGAAACAAAATCTAATAAAAAGAAAACATAGGACCAAAAATTACACCAAACAAACAGAAAAAACCAAATATGACTACGAACCTAGAAAAATTCTAAACATAACCGGAAAATTCTTCTAAATCGAACAATACCGGAATAACCCCTATAACCAAGTAGTTGATAACCATTTGTTATGATAGGCCAATCACTTTTTTGGCCTTATCCAAAATCTCTCTGTGGGTAGAATCATCTCTGTCTTAAGCCAATCTCTCTGTCTCTGTGTTGAGAGAGAGAAATGGCAGCTTCAACACTAACACTTCCCTGCTTCAAACTCTACGATCAACCAAGCCTCCTCCTTCGCCGCAACAAATCATATAACCAAACACTCCTTAGATTCAACTTGTCGCCTCCAAAACCTCTCTTGATCTCCTCACGTGACAACAGTTCTCGGCGATTCAGAGCCCTGCCGGAGACCATCGCCGTCAAACAGGACGATACAGCTGCTGATGACGACAGTCCTCCTGCGACCATCAACACTAAGCTCTACTTTGGGAACCTTCCTTACAATGTCGACAGTGCAACACTCGCTCAGATCATCCAAGACTTCGCCAACCCTGAGCTCGTCGAGGTTCTTTACAACAGAGACACAGGACAGAGCCGCGGGTTCGCCTTCGTGACGATGAGCAACGTCGAAGACTGCAACGTCATCATCGAGAACCTCGATGGAACTGTAAGTGAAAGTTAAAAAAAAAGGTGTGAAGCGTTACAAACATAAAAGTAAACGTTTCCATTGTTTATTCTTATTCAGGAGTATCTTGGTAGGACGTTGAAGGTGAACTTTGCAGACAAACCGAAGCCTAACAAAGAACCTCTGTACCCAGAAACAGAGTATAAGCTGTTTGTTGGTAACTTGTCGTGGACAGTCACTCCGGAGTCGTTAGCTGGAGCGTTTCGAGAGTGTGGAGAAGTGGTTGGTGCTAGAGTTGTGTATGATGGAGACACTGGGAAGTCAAGAGGTTATGGCTTTGTGTGTTACTCTTCCAAAGCTGAAATGGAGACGGCGCTTGAATCGCTGGATGGGCTCGAGCTAGAGGGTCGGGCGATTCGAGTAAACTTGGCTCAGGGGAAGAAGTACTGATGTCATACAATAACATTTTTGAGATTTCATCATTGGAGATTATGTTTCAATTGAACTAAATAACTCTAAAGATGAATAGATTTTGTATGGTTTAAGGTTTGGTAGTAACTAATCTTAACCAAAGAATATCACCGAGAGACTTTCTGTGATAACAAAACCAGGTGACTCTATTGAGGCTTATGCCTTGAAAGTAAAAACGTGCAACTCTCATCAATGGCAACCATACTAGCTTTCCTAAAGCAAACAACTTCTTGTACTCTCTCAGAATAAAATAAGTTTTTTTATAAGCAAGACACATTTTGGCTTCTTTAGGTCCGAACCAAACAGCTCATAAGTCATTATCTTCTCAACATAAGAGGTACAGCTAAATGTTTTGCAATAACACATTGAGCCCCGAACCACGTAATTCAAGTAAGCAGGATACATAAGCTAACAATCTCATCACTCTAAAGCCAAGATACTTTGAATGAGTTTGAAGTTAGCAGGACACATAAACTAGTTCTTAAATCTCTCCACCACCCTAACAAAACCCAGTAGTCGATTCAAGTAACAACAATAAAGAAATCTGTAAGTGGCATAAATTCTCCGAAGCTATCAATCTACATCACGCTAATTCAAGATCAGAACGATTCATGGTTGGTGAAGAGAAGTTTTAAAATAGTCGGAAGAAAACACGACGGGGTTTGTTTTTGCAAAAGAACAAAAAAGGAACCAAAGTAGAAAGGCAAAGAACAAAAAAGGGAAAGCCTGTCAGACAACCGTGCGACCACACCGGAGAGGTAAAGACCTAACCGGATAGCGATCCTCTACAGCGCGGAGACTCCGAGGAGAATCCTAGCCGTTAATCACACTCAGATCGCACGGCCATGATTCATCAACCAGGTTTGAGGGCCTGTCTCCTTAGAAATCAAGGATACAGAGGTACGAGCCTATAGAACAGATCCTGTTCAAGTAAGGTCGTGACCACTGCTTCCATCTCTCTGGGATATAAACAACAGGACTGCTCTGTACATTACCGATATGGGACAAATAAACAACCTCACATGCTCTATCCTATACGTTGCCGTTTCTAAGCTCAAAGCACTAATGCCACATACGTCATCGTTTTAGTTATCTCGATCTAATAAAACAAATCAAAGCCAATCTCTCTCAATCTATCCGACCTGATGGTATAACACGTGGAAAAGCCAGAAACACCCACCATTGATAAACTAACTTAACTGATTATTTATTTTTATCAAACTCAGTAGATTAAAAATGTCACTCAATTGTAATGTTATTGTGTTTATGACCTGTTTCATTGGCAGATGGATCTCGCTCTTTTACCAAGATTATGAGCCTGTTGTTTGGAGAAGTCTGTATGTATGTTATCTCTTGGGGTAAGTAATGATTCTCATCCCACGAACCACACGCTTGACTTCATTTGGTTGCTCGCCTTCTTGATCTAGGGCCATCAAGGTTAAATCCTTCAGACGTTGATGCTGTAGCCGATGCAATGTATTCTGCCATCACTATGTTTGATTTTGTGAAGCATAAGTCATGGAATTAACACTGTCACTACATTATTACAGATGATGTGGCATCATATTTCTGTGTTTCGCATAAGTTGGAGAGTGTTTAAGTCTGAGTTATAGGGTCTCAATTCTTATAGTTTGATGAAACTTTTGTTGCCAAAGAAGAAAACTTAGAAGACATATTTTGTGACGATATGCAGGTCGAAAAAGTCTTCTGACCTTGAACGGAAGAAAATTGTGGAAATTATTATGAGATTATACACAGAGATACTATGCACCCTCCTTTTGTGTATCAGCTAAACAGAGCAAAAAAGAAAGGCCTGTCAGACAACCGTGCGACCACTCCGGAAAGGTCAAACCTATCCGGATAGCGATCCTCTACAGCGCAGAGACCCCTAGGAGAATCGTAGCCGTTAATCACACTCAGATCGCACGGACATGATTCATCAACCAGGTTTAAGGGCCTGTCTCTCCTTAGAAATCAAGGATACAGAGGTATAGCCTATAGAACAGATCCTGTTCAAGTAAGGTCGTGTCCTATACCTTCTTAGCTTCGTTATATAAACATCAGAATTTCTCTGTTAGTTAACGATGTGGGAGAAATAAAACAGCTTCATACACCTGATACGCCATCGTTTCTCCAGTAAATGAGGTAATTCCAGATACGCCATCGTTTATCTTCCTTCAATAAACTAATACGGTAATACCAAATACTAGGCAGTGAAAAAAGTGCTTTGGTGTGGCATCACCTCGACTTTGGTTCTTGTCAAGCCAAGGAGCTACTAGACCATCTAGAAACCGTTCTTGTGAATGAACCTGTTGTTGTTAACAGAGTTTCAAACAATCCTTCTGGTCACCGTCTAATCTAGAAAACTGAGTCTCAGGATCTTTCAACTTAAGAGCTCAATCATTTGCAAGAACACATAAGCACCAAACCAATCCTTTATTGCCTCGTCTCTCGGACAAGAATTCCATATCACAACAAAAATCAATATTGAAAGGTTATGTAAGTCCTCGAACCACATAACAAATTCACCTAAACTAACAATCCAATAAACAGTCTGAATGAGGGGTTTGAAGTTAAACAGAGGATACACATTTCAAAACTATAATGACAATCATCAAATGCTGGTTTTTAAGTTTCTCCGTCTCCTTGACGGAACCCATAAAAGGATCAATGTGGAAATCGGATGGTCACAATTGAGGTATGAAACAGTTGCAAAACATCAAAAGTTCCAAAACTGTAGAACAAGAACAAAAGTGCAGTCATCTGAATTAGGCAACCAGGCTACGGTGGTACGAGGCTTTACTACAGATCATCTGTTAATATAAGATCGTGACCAAACCTTTCTGTATATAAACAACAGAACTCATCCCTACATTTATCGATGTGGGACTGGGACGTTATAAGCAGCTTTACACGTTCAATACGTTACCGTTTCATAGCTCAATGCCCTTACTTATACTGTATAAGAATGTTCTACACGACATAGTAATTTTATGTGGAGGAGATGAGATCCCGAAGTCCGTCAGCTATTGTTTAAATAGAAACCATTAAAAACAATCGCTCAATTAATCACTCCATGTAGTTAGAGTAACCAGACTTTAGTGTACTTGACCAATTATAAGAATACAAAAGAAACAATTACATGTCCTATCACAACTTCTAAAAACCAGGAAACATATGGTACTACTAAATGTCACAGATCAGTGTGTGCTCTGCTCCTCGGCAGTGGAAATGCACCATCACCTGTTCTTTGAGTGCAGCGTCTCCTCTGCGCTTTGGCTGAGTTTTGCCTCTGGTATTCTACCTAACCCACTGGCTGACCTCCACGCTGCAGCAGCTTGGATAGCAGCATCCAGGCGTACCCTATGCAGCAAACAAGTGACACTTCTCAAGCTCTTCTTTCAATCCATCATTTACATCATTTGGAGAGAAAGAAATTTCCGCATATTTACTTCAGTGTCTTCCTCTACGAGTGACCTTCATCATGCACTCGACAGGTTACTTCGTGACCGGCTTCTCTCCGTTCCAGCGCCACCTCCAGCCGGCCCTTCGCTCCTTCAACTTTATTTTGCTTCTTATCGGTCTTTTTGAGGGGTTAATTTTCGACTTGTGTTATGTTGTTGTTTGTTCTCGTGTAATAAGTTGTTTGCAGCATTGTGAAAATTTCAAAAATGGTATAATATTAACATTTTATCAAAAAAAAAAGTAGTGGCTTGCTTTTTTTTTTTTTACATTAAGTTCAGTAGACGAATGATTGCTTTTTTAATGTGGAGATGTCTTTGGGAAGTAGATTAAAAACACATATGTGCGTCGGCAAGTAGAAAGAAATAGTCAAGACACGGAAAATAATAAATGTTTGGATCACAACTAGTCAAACGGAAGAATTTGGAAGTGTAGTCACCGCTGGAAAAATGATTGTAAAAATCACAATTCATGTGGGTTGTAGTGAAAAATAAAGTTAAAGAGGTTTTGAATTCCCTAACGTGATTTTTACCCATGGCCATTGATATGCGTGTATTAACTTACAAATGTAAAAGTGAAGATAATCTTTTTTTTAAGCAGGACCCCTTTTATTTGAAAAAGGTTCCACACCTAGAGTTGTTATCAAAGTTTTCTTATGTTGTTTGAACTGGACTCAGTCAATACTACCAAGACCATCCATCTCTAACAATGACCGACCTTTTTCAAACAAGAGAAAGTTCTTCTCTCATTACGCGTTTGCGCTGCTAATATACTGACTTGTTCATAACTCATATAGCTTGAACTATTTGATTATGTTGTCATCAAAGTCTTAGTTACCCTTTTGATTTCTTATGGCGTCTTCTTCTCGGAGCTGGAGATACAACGTCTTCCCGAGCTTCCACGGACCAGATGTTCGTGTAACATTTATGAGTCATTTAAAAAAGCAGTTTCAACACAACGGGATCATAGCGTTCAACGATGAAGGGATTGAGAGAAGCAAACTGATCGGTACTGAACTCATACGGTCGATAAGAGAGTCAAGAATCTCAATCGTGGTGCTCTCGGAGAACTATGGTTCTTCAAGTTGGTGTTTGAATGAGCTATTGGAGATTTTGAAGTGTCAAGAATCTGCGGGACAAATAGTGATGACGGTTTTCTACAAAGTGGATCCATGTGATGTGAGGAAACAGATGGGAGAGTTTGGTAAGACTTTCAAGGAAACTTGCGAAGGGAAAACAGAGACCCAGGTGCATAAATGGATTCACGCTTTGACCCATGTCGCCAATATAGCCGGAGAACATTCTGTGAACTGGTTTGTTCTTGTTTTCTACCCTTGATTTATTAAAGTTCTAAATTTCTAATTAGTATTTTACTTAGGGACCTTTTACTTATCAATATATTTCTGGAATGGTAAACTAATTTTTTTACACGTAGGATTTCGCTTCAAACTAAATTAAAAATTTGCAAATATAAAATTATCCAGCCATTTTATGTTGCTAGATTACAAATGGGTGAGTTATTCACTCAATTGATTCACTACAGTGATTTAAAAAGATGATTCACTCATATGAGAGCAATCTCAATGTAGAGTTCTCACCAGGAAGTTTTTAAAATACATATAATACATAAATGTATGTATATATTTTAGTATTTAATTATGAATATCTTAAAATTACGGGAAATCTGATCCAAAATATCTTCCTTTGGGTTGGATTTTCAGTATTTTGGAAATAATTATAATTAAATATTAAACTTATAAGTTTAGAAAAAAAACTTATATATATATATGTATTTCAAGAATTTCATGGTGAGAGTCCCTATTGGAGTTATTCTCATCATTTTGTCAAGAGTCTATGTTTCCTATATACATAAAAATAATAAAATATATGAGAGAATGTAAGAAAAATCTTTCACTCTTAAACATTTGTAAGAGATTAAATTCTAACGTGTCCAATTGTTATCCTTTGATGGCTTTAAAAATAAATGAATAAAATGAAACATTATATTTGAGAAACTTATATGTGTTTTCATACCTTATTTTCTTCAAATTTGTTTTTTTTTTCTTTAGGAACAATGAAGCAAAAATGATTGAGAAGATTGCCTTAAATGTTTCAGACAATCTAAATGCTACACCATCTAGGGATTTTGATGGGATGGTAGGACTTGAGGGTCATTTGGGGAAGATTCAATGTTTGTTAATTTTAGAAAATGATGAACCTATGACCTTAGGAATCTCTGGTCCTGCGGGTATTGGTAAAACTACCATTGCAAGAGCTTTATACAACCAACTCTCTCCTGATTTTCCGCTTAGATATTTCATGGAAAATGTTGGAGGAAGTTATAGGAATATTGGTTGTGGTGACCATGGTTCAAAGCTGCGTTTACAAGAAGAGCTTCTTTTGCACATTTTGAACCAAACCAATATAAATGTATGTCACTTAGATGTGATAAGTGAAAGGTTATGCAACCAAAAGGTTCTTATCGTTCTTGATGATGTAGATAGTCTTGATCAGCTAGATGCTCTGGCTAAAGATATATATCATTTTGGTTCCGGAAGTAGGATTATTGTGACTACGAAAGATCAAGAGCTTTTGGAAAGATATGGCATTACCAATACATACCATGTGGGTTTTCCATCTAATGGAGAAGCTCTTGAGATCTTCTGTAGATATGCTTTTAGAAGAAACTCTCCAAAATATGGTTTTGAAAAGCTGGCAATAAGAGTAGCGGAGCTTTGCGGTAATCTTCCGTTAGGTCTACGTGTTGTGGGCTCATCTTTAGGTGGGAAAAGTGGGGATGAATGGGAAGTTATTATCCATAGGCTAGAAACTAGTCTTGATGAAGATCTTGAGAGAGTATTAAGAGTCGGATATGAGACTTTACATGAGAAAGATCAAGCTCTGTTTCTTCACATTGCTATATTTTTCAACAACAAAGACCAAGATTACGTAAAATCCATGCTCCATGACTGTAATTTGAATGTTGAACATGGGTTGAGAAACCTAGTCAATAGATCTCTCATAGACATATCTACCAATGGAGAAATAGTGATGCACAGCTTACTACAACAAATGGCTAGACAAGTCATTCAAAGACAAGAACCTTGGAAACGCCACATTTTAATTGATCCTCGTGAGATTTGTGATGTTCTTGAATATGAGACAGTAAGTTCTTTTTCACTTTCTTTTCTCGTATATGTTAGTTTAACTTAATTACTTAAATTTGGTGAAGATAAATATCTTAATAATATTTTCTACGTTGGAATATGGTTTATAAAATATGTCTAGCAATGACTGTGGCTTTTAAAGTTTAGATAACTCATTTACTGATAACAGCTTACCTATTGTGCTAACAAATTCTACTATTTTGGGAATGGTTTAGGGGACTAGAACAGTGTGTGGCATATATTTCGATACATCAGAAACAGGCGAAGTGTTTGTAAGCAAGGGAGCTTTAAAAAGAATGCGTAACCTTCAGTTCCTGACTGTCCACAAAAGAAAACACTGTGAAAAAGACATAGTGTGCATACCTCAGGACTTGGAGTTTCCACCTCGTCTTAAGTTACTACATTGGGAGGTGTACCCAAGAAAGAGTCTCCCTATGAGATTTCATCTCGAAAATCTGGTCGAACTCAATATGCGCGATAGCCAGCTCGAGAAGCTCTGGGAAGGATCTCAGGTTTGATTTAGTTTGAACATATACACACACACACACATATATATATATATATATATATGAATGTGTACTTTCTATTCATGTTTTGATGGTCTTCTCTCTGCTATTTGGTATTTGGACTCGGTTTCAACTTCTTACAAATCTCAAGAAAATGGATTTTGACGGAAAACTCGCTTTGGCGGGAAAATAATATTTCACGTTTTTGCAGAAAAATTCTGTTTTGTAATTTTGGCGGGAATACTATTTTTCGGTTTGGCCAAAAAAACTCAATATTGTGGTTTGGCAAAAAAAACTCAATTTTGTAGTTTGGCAACAAAAAAAATGGCGGAAAACTAATTTTTGTGCTGTTTTGACGTGAAAATTCTCCATGTTTTACATAATCATATGAATTTTAATTTTTAATATTTATATATTGTACAAAATGATAATGAGCTAGAAACTTAACCCTACAAAGCTTATGTGTTGATTATGTTCAGCTCTATTTTAACCATGTCTCAAAAGTCAAGGTTATGGTTACAAATTTTGATGCAGGATTAGGATTAACCTTGTTAGGTTGAGGCCCATTTTAACATGTGTAATTTCTATTCATGTTCTGATGGTCTTCTGTTTACTGTTTGGTGTCTGATTTTGGTTTCAGCCCCTCACAAATCTCAAGAAGATGGATTTGGCAATGTCCTGTCATTTAAAAGAACTCCCAGATCTTTCAAATGCAACAAATCTCGAGAGACTAAATCTGAATGACTGCGAGAGTCTGGTAGAGATTCCATCCTCTTTTTCAAATCTTCACAAGCTAAAAGCGTTGAGCATGTTTGCCTGCACAAAGCTAGAAGTCATTCCAGCTTACATGAACTTGGCATCTCTTGAATCGGTTGATATGACTGCATGCCAAAGATTGAGAAACTTTCCAGACATCTCTAGGAACGTCTCAAAGTTCTCTATCTCAGTCGAGGAACTAGACCAAGTGCCTGAGTCTATCAGGCTTTGGTCTCGTCTTCGTGTTCTCACCATAACCAGCAAAGGAAAACTAAAGTCCTTAACACATCTTCCCCAAAGTGTAAAGCATCTACACCTAAGCTGCATTGGTGAGCAGAGGATTCCATATTTCAAGAAAAGTCTCCAGCGGGTAGAACTTTATCTAAACAGCTGCAGAAGTTCACTACTCAGGGAAGATTGTGAACCCAAGGAGGGACTTACTTGTCCTTATGACACTCCATACACGCAACTCGATTACACGAACTGCTTCAAACTGGACCGAGAAGCACGGACAGCAATTTTAACAGAACATTTTGCTCAAGGCTGGGCTTGTTTACCTGGAGGAGAAGTGCCTGTAGAGTTCGATCACCAAGCCAAAGGAAATAGTGTGACCATACATCCCGTGAGTAACATGTCTCTCACCATTTTCAAGGTTTGTGTGTTGATTTCTCCTAACCAGCAAACCAGAGAATCGGAACAACTAGCGTGTTGTCGTATAAGCAAAGGGATTGAGGAGATCAGTGTTTATGCTATTCCTAGGATTCAAAGAAAACATTTATTTCTATTTCCCTCATACTTATTGCAAGAATCTACTAGCAGAGAGGTTGTGTTTACATTCAGCAGCGAACTCGAGATTGTTGAATGCGGTGTCCAAATCTGGAAGGATGAATCAGAAAGAAACCAAAGTGCATATAGTAAACCAGGAAATGGTGAGGAAGAAGATGTCAGCAATAACCAGCAGGACACATATAACATCAGCAGAGCTTGGGACGAAGAAGAAGCTGAGGAGTATGTGAATCTGAATCCAGCAAAGCGTACAAAGAGATGAAACATATTGTAGAAAGAGATGAATTACGCTTATTTGCCTTAAGTTTAAGTCTCTTTAGTTTTTTTTCTTGTCTTGTCTTAGCTGAATATTATACCATTTCTTCTTCTTCACTCCATTTTCTTCCCTGACTGTGACCTCTCCTTCTTCTCTAGCTTCCATTAAAAGACTGCTCTTCTTCTTGCTCTTTCCCTTGCCCCAGCTCTTGCTTGAACTATGCTTTGTTGGTGGGAAAGTTGTGTAAGCTGCGCATATCTCGTTCCTCCTCTTGAGAAGCTCATCAATCTGCAAACGATAACAAATCTCAGTTACTTGTTCTTTTATGGTAAACAAAGAAAATAGAAGAGAGGGAGGTATATATCTCACTTCTTGTACTTCGCCTGCGCATTTACTAGCCATCTCTGTAAACTGTGAAAAGACATCGTGATATTCAGATTCAAACTTCAATAGCTCTGTTCTTTTAGAGACTATCTGCGCTTCTGTTGAACGGAGAGTCGCTTTCTCGTTGGCGAATGGAGCAGATGAGAATATTTCTAGCGTGTAGCTCACGCTTTTGAAAAAATTGTCACCTATAGTAGTAAAATGAAACCAAGTGAGGTTATTCTCTAAAGAGTGGACTAGTGATTTCTATCAAAAACTGTTAACAAACGTACCGTAAACAGCAAACACATGAGTTCCAGCTTTCAGTTCAGTGATCTCAAGCGGCTGGAAAGTGTCGAGCCTTTTGAAAAAACCAGTGTCTGGATCCCTTGAGAGAGCTCTCTGTGAACAGAAGAGTTAAAACTGAGTACATGGCGGTCAAAATAAGTATAAAAATGTGTTTTACTTAAAAGAGGGTAGAGAAGATAGTTAACTGAATTAACCCTGGGATCGAAACGGTAAACAGGGAAGCCGAAAAAATACAATCCTGCAGTTGAGAGCTTTCCTGTTTTCCTGCTGTCTTCCTATTGCAGAAAGAACAAAAGCACATATGTTAATGAGCATGACAAAATTAGAAAGTTTTCTGATGAACCAATCTGTGATGCAACTCAGAGATGTGACAGTAAAATTGAAATAGAAACGATTTGTTAATCAACAAATGAATAGTACAAAACTCCATACCTGTAGTGCCAGTCTCAATCCTCCACTCTCTTCTTGATCAAAGTAAAGCAACTGGAAAGCAAAAGAATATGAAAAACAACCACCAGATTATTGATCAAGAAAGGCAAAGAGAGTTACCTTGAATTTGTTTTTAGCAGATGAGTGGACTTTACATATCAATCCAGCCTGAGATTCTTCTTCTGTTAACGTAACAGAATAAAAGTGAGCCGATTGCTTTTCAACCTGTTTAGAGAAAAGCAAATATGTCAGAGGCGAAACATTATTCAAATAAAATCAAAAACTAAAAAACTATGATTATTAATACCTTCCTAGAGACAACTTGTCCAACCGCAAGAGGCAAAGTAGTAACAGTACCATTCAGCGCCTCATCCAACAAATTTGCTGAGACTGTTGTCTTGATTTGCACACCAAGCTTACTGTGTTAGGACAAAAAAATGGTCAACTTGTTAATGAAAGAAAGAAAAAACAGAGAGTGGGTGCAAGTTTTGCATTAGGAACTCACTTGAAAAGCGCGGCGAACATGGTATTAACAGCTCCTAAGCTAGAAAGATCAAGCTCAAGGTCTTCATTTTCTTGACCAGCAGCCTACATAAACATCACACGTGAACTTGATTTTCAATCAACCAGTCAAAATTAAAACTCAGGACTTGTATGAATATAACCTCAGAAGCAGTTGTATCATACTGACGACGATTCTCTGGATCAGACAAGACATCATAGGCAAATGTAACTTCCTTAAACATATCCGCTGCAACCGGATCATTTGGGTTCTTATCCGGATGGTACCTGAATAAATTCAAACTCAGTACATTAAGAGTCAGTAAATTTTTCAAGAAAATCAAGAAGTTGAACCTGAGAGCCATTCTTCGATAGGCACTTTTGATCTCCTGATCGGTGGAGTTGCTGGGGATGCCGAGGACTTCATACGGATTCCGCCTGAGCTCATCTTCTCCGGCGACTTCCTTCTCCGATGTATGAGTAGGCATATTTCAAACAAATCCGATCTGTCGTTTAGAATTTTTCTGTGGGCTACAAGAGAAGAGAATGGTTCGTTTAAATTCCCAAAACGTGGGGATCTTCGCTCGGAGAAGTGGGGGAAATGATGGATCATGCCTCGTGAATTGTGGTACTCCCCGGAACCCTAGGAGGATGAGGAGAGACAGAGAGAGAGGAAGCTCCATGGGGAAAACCCCACAAGCACTTCAACTGTAGAATGATTTGGAAACACAAAGACAAGGGAGAAGAGACAAACAGACACATATTCTTTTGTTTGTCTAGTTTAAAATTTTCATATCAACATTCTTTAATTGGAAACGGCCCAAATTAAACAGATCAGGAAGCCCATTAAACATACTGTAAATATAAGGTTTCGACTAGTAACCAACCATAACAATAAAAAGAATGAAATAAATAAAAAAAAAAATATATATATATATATGTTGAACGGTTTGAACTATGAGGTTGCCCCAAAAAACTATCAATGTTACACATGGAAATGGAGAGACTGTTATGGACAATGTCGTGTCTAAAAGAGCTATAGATCGTTGTGATTCATATTGAGAGAGATTGTTCGAATTTTGTGGATATAATCGATTAACTGACTGGTAGCTAGTAGCCTGAGATGATAGTTTCCTTAGGACCGTGTTGTGGCCATTTGGTGGTCTTGAAGACATCCAACATATCAACCCATTCCAATTACTAAGTTGAGTTTGAAGGGTCCCCTTTCAGAAAAAGTGCTTGGCACGAGACCAGCTTCGAAAATTTGCAATGGGAATAAGTGATCATGAGTCTCTTGATTCCGAGAACTAAGAGGACAAGTAACGACTGTGATCAATCCCCAAGCTGCCATTTAAATCTGGACAGGGAGACGGTTGAGATTTGCTGTCCAAAACAAAGCCGGTCCTAGAAATATTTGGGCTAGAACCTTAGAAGCCAAAAAGTTTTTTTTGGCCTGTTAAATATTAAAAAAAAAAAATTGTAAAAAAAGAAGAGACAAAGGATACACTTACCAAGTTGGCTGAAGAAAGTTTTGTCAAAAAAAGACGGATTTTAAGTTAATATCTCATGGCTGAAAGGATGTGCTTTATCCGCTTCCGTTAAGCTCTGGTCCAAAATGTGAAAGTGTGCTTTGGGATTGAGGGTTTAGACCAAACAACATTTGCCCTCGGTCAAATGCTTGGTAAGGTTGATCAACAGTCGCCTGATCTGGAACTCCCAATAGACTAGGCCTATTGATACCAACCACATCCCAAAAAGACCAATCGTCATTTGTCACACCTGAAGCTACCAGACTTGCCATCGTCAATATATACTACATTACTGCACTCCATTAATTTTTTAGCCAAAGGTCTGAGAGAAAGTAAAAACTTCAGCACCCATGAATGAATCCCCACATCTGGATTCTAAATATACCATTAGGGTCACTCTAACCATAACACCAAATTATGTGTTGAAATAAAATCAAATTTGGTGTTTTGTTGTTCTACTTTATTTTTCATCTCCAATCACATCACTAAATCCCACAATAAAACAAAGATTTAATATTATTAAGTTTTTTAAAATTTAATAACTTTAATAAATAAAAATAATTTGTAAAGGATTCAATATCATTTAAATATAAATAAAATTATAAATAAAAAATCATTTTAAAATTTTATTATGTTTTTAATCTATTTTATCACATTTATATTATATATTGGGATTTTGTGTTTGTTTGTTAAAATTTGGTAAATTTATTTTTCAGTTTTTATCTATATATATATATAATTTATGTATTAATTAATTTATTTAATGTAAAATATCAATTGCAATTAATAATTTATACTAATAAAATGAAAAACATGATATAGTAATTTTTAGTTACAAACTTTTACTTATTAACAGTACTAAACTTATTATATAACTACATAAAAATGAATATATTATTTAAAATTTAGTCTGATGACTAGTGTTATACCAAATAATGTGTAAACAGTATTTACAAAACACTAAATCTAATGTCTTTTTGAAATCTCTTTAGGGATATTATTACACCATATTGTTAAGCAAAAAAAAGATATCATTACACCATATTTTTAGTAACTATACTGACTATATGATGTGAAAACATGTGTTTTTTCTTTGATTCTTACATTTATTAGTGTTTTAGGAGCCGTTAGAAATGGCTTAGTTTGTTTGTTTTTATTTTTTGGTACGAATGTTAAATATAATAATAATAATAATTACGACGCGGTATAAATTGATAAAAAAAAATTGTACAGTCGAGCTGATAATGGCTTACTTTGTTCTCTTTCGTGTATGTTCTTTTTTCTAGGAGACCCGCAAAGATCTGTTATTCGAGAGCAAAAGCCACGTAAGTCACAAATTTAGAGCTTTGTTCCTGGAGGAAACTTAATTTACTAGTATAATGAGATAACTGAGGTTTGTAATAATAATAATAATAATAATTATTACGATGCTGTATAAATTGATAAAGAAGAATTGTAGAGTCGATATGATAATTTTTTCTTTAAATCCTTAAATGTTTAAATGATCTAATCTTCTATATTTTAGAATATAGAAGGACACATAGATTGAGTTTTATGCGGCAGTAGATGGATGTATACTCGCTATATTATCTATCCTAAATCTAGTAGATTATTATGTTTTCAATGGATTTCCAATTTTAAACTGTCGTAGATGGTAGATTAGGTTTACTGACACTTTTTGATTAATTTTGAAATTGCTTTTTCTATAATAATTTCATCTCAAGATTATTTTTCTATGTGCACATGCATGTTAATATCATGTTTTTTTTTTTATTTTTCTTATTTTTTGGCTTCTCAATATATTGATATGTATTTTTATAAAATGTAAGGTAGGCAATGTCTAAAAGTGACAAAAATTAATTTTGTTCCAAATAGACAATAGCTAAGATTAGTTTTTTTTATAGCAAATTTCTCAAAAATTAAAGCAAGCATTATTTAGAAATAGAGGGAGTATTTAACTTGACAAAAGGAGAACACGTTATGTCATTTACGGAGAGAAAAAACGTATGAATATGCTTTCAATTGCAATAATGCACATTTGATTTACATGATTCTTGTACGTTAGGCTTTCAAGGTAATAATGTGGCTTTGGCCAAATCAAATCCATTAATACACTTTATTAGGTTTATCTTTTTATGTTTAAGAAAACATAAAATATTTTAAGAATAAGATTTAAATAAATTAATTGACATTAAGTCTAATTAACAAATACTTCCTCTGCTTCAAATTATTTGTTGTTCTAGAGAAAAAAAGTTCGTCACAAAATAAGTGTCGTTTTAAAGTTTCAAAAGAAAATTTATTAACTTTTATCCCTTTTTAATTTTTCTATTGGTTGAAATATGATTATATGTATATGTGATGATGTTTTTCTATTGAAAATATACAAAACTAAATGTTATTTTAATTTGTGTGCACAAACTTAAAAAGACGACTAAAATGAAACGGATGGAGTATAAATTTAAATTCAAAACCCAAATATCCAAACTGAAATATTTGCTAAATTCTTTTATATTTAGCCAAATATAAAACTATAAATAATTTATGTTACATATTTTGGACCTCAATTTCTCATCCAAAATTAACTCTAATTTTGACAAAGTGATATGTCATTTTGGCTCTAAACATGCCAGTTAATCATTAGTGAACTTAAAAAATATAGCATTTTCTTGTTCTTTTAGAAACGCCTCCTCCCATTAACACCCACAAGATGATCTGCCATTACTTTGTTTGAAGGAGTATAACATGCCCTACTCCACTTATATCTCAAAGCTATAGACTAAATTATTAAAAGCAAATGTTTATCCTCTATTCTTACATGTAACACTATTTAGTCATCAAGGAACTGGGTATGGACCGAAATCTGGCAGTGATTTGGGAATATTCAGTTTGACTTAGTTTTCTCTTTGAACATATTTCTTGAGATCTCTGGTCCTCTAGGTAAAGTTACCGTCAAATCTTATCTTAATTCATAAGCTAACTCATTCCTCTTGACGATATAACAATTAGATCTCGTGACACACTTTTACTATATAGATCTTCAGTAGTCATAATAATGAATATAATCCTCTAGAGATTGATCCAACTAATATAAGTTGTCTATTTTGTCAGCTTCTTTCAAGATACAATTCAATGTATGTGCATAACAGTTGTTTTAAAATCATTTTATCATAACTCACTAAGTTCATATGGCATCTTGTCATCGATTTTATATGGTAAGCATAGTTATCCCCATATTTCACGAGCAACTTAGAATCATGCATATTTTCATTTGTTATCCATTAATAGTTTAAGGGAGAAAAAAATGATCTACACCTCTTTTACATTCAAATAAATAAAGGCCACATTTGAAGAGTAGTACAATTTTCTTTCTTTAAGAAAATGCATTTTTTGATGAAATTTGAAATTTATTGATAGTGTAAAACGAATGAGCATTTACAAGACTCTAATGTGCCATTTTATAAGATTTACAAGGCAATATCTTGAAAAAAATATTCTACCTAGGTGTTGTCCGAGACGACAAACCATCTTTGCATCAAGCCTGCATAATTATGGTCGGCCCTGTAACGGAGACACGTTATTCTGTTGCGCACCGCCTTGTCAATAATACGAGCTACTTGATCAACATTACGGAACCCCTGACTGATGCCTCCTCCCATTTCTTTCTTTCCAACTATGATAGATGGATGTCTGAAACACCATTATGAGTAGGATCTTGTCCATGATCTGCAAGTTATTCACAGCCACTGTTTCCACTCAATCTATTTACTAACTTGTCCCAAATACTATGAAACTCGCATATTTTATCACAATAACTATTTTCATAGTTCTCTCGAGTTAGATTTATAAATCCAAGTTGTATGTTTTGAATTTTTCCAAAACATACTTTTATTTTTTTTAGCAAATATACATATCTACCACAAGATATTTTTTGTGATATTATTTGTGGTATCAAAATCACTATTCTATTTGCAATTTTTTATAAACTTTTATATTTTTAAACAGATTTTGTTATAATTAAAATAAAATTTAAATTTATATTTAAAATTTATTTTTCATTAATATATTTAATGAATTATTGAAATTTCAAAGTTTTGTAATAGTATATCTTGTAATAACACATGAACTAAAGATTATGTTTTTACTATTATATTTTTGTATATAACCATTGTAGATAATATATTGTTGTGAGTTTAAAATAAATAAAAATAATAAGATAATATATAATCGTAGATACAAAATTTTAACATATGTTAACAATTTTATTTTTTGTATAAAATATTACATAGTTTACGAATTCTAAGTATTAGCAGTAAATGATCATTTATTTATTTGTGTAAATGAAAGAATTTTATAAAGTTAAGTAGATTAATCTACCAATTTAATACAATTATATCATATTTAATTCATATAGTAGTTCAATTTCAATATAATATAGACTACTAGGGTCGGCTCGGGCTACGCCCGGGTTTGTTGTTTAAATTTAGTTTCAAAAAAAAATTGTTACGGTAAATTTTTTGTAAATTAATAATATTGAAACTGTGATAATATATTGATTTTTAAAATAATAAATTTGTAAAAGTGATTTTAATTATTTTTTATTTAAAAGGAAGAAAAAAAATTATGTATGGTACTATATATTAGTTTAATTTATATATTTAATTAAATGATTTGATATCTAAAATGTGTGTTGAATTTGATGATCGAATGTAATTGTCTTTTATCTGTAATTCAATGAAAATGTCAACTTACTGAAATAAAAAAAACAAATTAAAGATGAATTTTTTTTTCAAAATGAATTTTTTATGTTTATTTAAAAGTTATATATATAGTAGTTATTTTTTTATTTTATTAAGATCATATATTTATATAAAACTTCTAAATTTTATTATTATTATTATTTTATTGAATTAATTTATATTTCACATATGTCCAATTCGAGACCAACAGAATTTATTAATTTTCGTATTTATTCATTTACCAAATATTAATTTATAGATTTTCTACTATATATATATACATATAAATTATTTACTATTCATTATTTGTGTCTATATAATGAATCTCCACGTTATCAGTTAAATATTCTTATTATCAAGCATTATCTCCTAAAGCAAAAACTTCATTGATTGTAGGGAAAATTTTATGTTTACCACTTTTCATCTTTACCACCATTTAAATGACATTTTCAAAAATACATTCTTCATTAAGTGGCAAAAGATTTTTATACCATTGTAATCTATATATATAATAAATCATTATTTAAATAAATAAAAAAAATTATGTTTTAGAATTATACTTTTGAAATTCGAACTTTTTTATTTTTTTTTTGAAATTTTCCTTTTTAAAATTTTCTTTTTGAAATTCGAAAATTATATTTGAAACTATTTTTAAAAAAAAAATTATATATTTTTTAAGCATTTATTTATATATTTATTATAATCCTAAATTCCACATTCCAAAAACCCTACCGCACCCCTCAGCTCTAAACCTTAAGTCTATATTAGTTAAACCTAAGGGTATAAGTGTCTTTTACCCTCCATTAAAAATGAGGGTAAAAGTGATTAGTGTAAACATGAAAAATGATACTATGAATGTGGTATCTGTGGCAATTTTCCTTGATTGCACCATCTAATTTGTTAAGAAAATACATTTCAAATTGAAACGAACATATAATCGAGTACAAAACCAAAACATATTGTTTCGTTTTAACTGGTTCGGTTTGGGTATTGATCTCAAGGCTATGTGTGAAAGAAATTTTGTTAAATGAATTAAACCAAAAATGTATTTATTTATTTTAAATGAAAACAAATCGAACAAACTGATTCAACCACAAACTCCCCAATACTTTAAAGAAAATAAAATCTGAATTCCTTTTTAGCGTATGAGCATCCGCATTACTATCGTTCAAGAAGTTGCTGACCATAACATTCATACTCATGAAGCTCTCTCACACCTACAACCAGTTCGTTGTTTGTGATGTTCTTACCTTTTGGTCTCAGAAAGTATGATATTTGCCTGGCTGAATGCTCCATAGGCTTGTTCCTTGGTGCGTACTCTAAAGTTTAATCAGTCTGACATCCACTAAGCTAGGTACACTTCTTTTTCTTTCTCACTACTTGTTTCCTAAAACATTTGCCTTCACTTCTTACGGATTCATTATCTATCCTTCACTTTTGGTGATATATCTTCTCAAAATGCATGTAAAAAGTCCTTCAGATATTTCCCAGCATATTGATCATGCTCTGCAGAGTTCTGTTTGCGAGATGGACAAAACCACCTTGGGTTCCAGATGGAAGCTTTCTAGTCTTTTATGAAATTCGATGGCAAGCCCATCAAACACACAAAGGCTAGCATCTGCATCACTGCGAAGAGGAGTTGACGTTAGGCGGGATAATGAGACAGTTATGCAGAGTTACTTTTGCAAACTCCTCTTTAAGTTTTCAGTTATACATATGATGGTACAATGTATTTGGGATTTGTGGAAAACGATCTAAGCGGAGTCTCTGGTTTCAGCATATCTCTCGTGAGGGTATATAACAGTTCTATTATCTTTGAGACTGATCATCCACTTGCGGCACGTTGAAGTAGGGACATATAGATAGAAAGTAGAAACACACCTGTTTGGAAACAGAGGTGAACTCGTAAACAAAGCTTATTCGAATTTAATTGTATTTGAGAAAATAAGTTTAATGTGAAGCAATTAACAAAGCACTAAAGCCTTTAAAAATGGTAAAATCCTTCCATAGACACCCCCCACCAGTCAATGTGTTATAAGAAATAGAAGAACTATACCAAGATTATGCACGCTATGCGTATCTAACAAAACCCATCCAATAAAAAACCATCCAAAATCCTCACATAGACACTCACCAATATCTGAACCGTCGGCCGCCGCTTGAGAAGACGACGACGGTGAATCACTGAAATAGAGAAGCTCCACAGCTTGTGCAGGCGGAAGCTTAATCAACAACTTGAAACCACCGGCGTTCTCGGGAATTAGCTTTGTTAGTTGCTGAAACTTGTCGTCGCCGCCGCCGCCAAGATGAAGAGACTCAAGCCATCTTGCTTCCCGGAATGGCCCAACCCCGCCGGATCTAAATTTGAATGCTCCGGTAAGATCCATCAACATAACAATTCCGAACAACAACACTGGAAATTTAAAATCTCAGAGAATCTCTCGAATGAGAGAGCAAGAAATTTACAAAAACTTTTGGAAGCCTGAGACTGATTCTCAAGGGATAGGTCTGATTCTTTTATAGGTGGAGCTTGGAATAGGGATAAGACTATTCAATGGAACTGGTAATGCATGTTAGGAGATTAATCGAGAACGAATCGACACCAGAGGAACCAACATAGACGCAACCATCGGTCACGAAGACGATGCCTAACGGGCCAACCTTATAACATATGAAGCCCAAATATAAATCTCTTGCTTCCGAGCCCACCTGAAACAACAAAGAAAGTGTTTAAAACAAAAGGGAGATGACAGGTGTCGCGTCCATGATGCATGATGACACGTGTCGCGCGTCCATGACGCATGACTTAGTGACGTGGAAAGAGAGAACACAACTTTATAATAATATATAAATAATTATAAACTTATAAAAATAGCATAGATTTTTTTGTTTGATAATACAATTTTAATTAACATTTACTGATAATATTATTATATTACTAATTGCGAAATTAATCAATGTATTTTTTTTATAAAACCTTTGTGTGATTCCAAATGCTTTCTAGGCCCAATAATTAATGTATTATTTAACTAAAAATATGACTTTTATCTCAAATTTGATACCATTTTAGTTTGGTTTTAACTGATAACCATTTTATAAATTTTTAAAATTATTTATAGAAGTTTATTACTCCAATCCTTATCCCTAACTACTAATACCTAATCAATTATCACTACACCCTAATCCTAAATATTAGGTTGTTTGATTGAGTGAATTTTTGAAAATTGGTAATCAACATAGTCTATTTCAAACAATTTCTCAAAAAAAATATTTGAAAATTTTAGTAAGATTTTCTTGCATTTTTCCTAACAAATTCTTGTTATAACTAAAAATAAAATTTTAAATTTGAAGTTAAGTTCAATTTATTATTAATATCTTTATGAATTATAAAGATTTTTTAAAAATGTTATATATTTATTTTATTAATGTAATTAATCAAATAATTCGTATTAGTTAATTAATTAATGAAATAGTCGTACTATAACCTTTTTGTAGTAGATTTTTTAGTGAGTATATTTTAATTGAAAAGAAGCCACTCAAAAAATGTTCAAGAAATCCATATGTGTTAATTAATCGTTTTATATAGGACTGGTGATAACGAGGATTATTCGGAGTATAGGTGAAGCCTCAATGTTAACGAGTTATTGATTTATTTCAAATATATTTTTATTTATATAATATATTTTAGTTTTGTATTTAATTATAAAATTATTACGATGAATTATCAAAATTAGATATTTCTTATTATATAAAACAAAAGAAATCAGACAAATTTGTGGATTTAAACTAACATTATTGGTTAATTTAACGGATTTACAATTATATAAATCAATTTTAACCAATTTCAACCTATTTGAAACCGTTTAAACCTATTAAATCATGTATAATCGGATTTTAATTAAATTGTTTCGGATTTGATTGAGTCTTGGAGTTCTCCTATTTTTGCAGCTATCAAATGTTTTACCTTTTGAGTTAGAAGAATTTAACCCACATTTTTTAGAATTATAAAGCTTATACTCATAGTAGAAGTTGTGTATATTCTTCTAAAAATTATAGTTTTTGAGACGGCGATGAAACGGGAGATCTAGGACTCGATGATTCCGCGAAGATGGGAGCCGGGGATTGGAGCAGGAGATTGGTTCGGTTTGTTCTGGCATGATCAAGACCTTGATACGGCGTATCAGGACTGTTACTCGGGTCGATTGAGAATGGATTTAGGTATCAAAAAGGGGATCTGCGGAATTTTAAGGAAAGTTAAGATCTGGGTTGAATGGCGGTGGATTGCGATTATCATCACGATGAAATCACCAATCAACACAGGTTGTACAATGGATTGCGATCCTTTACTATCTTGCTTTTATTGAATTGGGAGTGATCTCAATTATCAATGGTTGATATGGGTTTTACGGTTTTTTTGGGAAGCAAGATCGGGTGATATCAATTTACAGAGATACGGGATAGCGGAGGATTATTATTGGAATGAGAATATGGAAAATTGGGAACGATATAACAAGATGACAAGAACCCTTCTTTGGGATATCATTCTTCTTTCATCTTGTTATATCAAAGATCCAAAGTCGATTATTTGTGGTGTTATCATGACGCATAGCAACTTGTTGAGCCACAGTGAGGAGCAGAGGAACGGTGAGGGCAAGCGCAAGAGATTGAAGATCTCTGTGGCGCATTTTGACAACTCTGCTCTAATCAGGACCTACTCCAAAACCCTGATTGGAAGGTGCATGAACCCAGTGGAGCAGGAAATGAAGGCATTGTTCACAAATCTTCCAAAGATTTGGAAATTGGAGGAAAGGGTCACGGGTAGTGACTTGGACTTTGGCAAGTTCCAGTTCGACTTCAAGACGGAGGAGGAACTTGAAGCAATGCTGAGGCAGCAGCCTTTTCATTTCGACTACTGGATGCTGGCCTTGGCGAGGTGGCAACCAAAGAAACTCAAGGATTTTCCTTCCAAGATCACGTTTTGGATCAGAGTTATTGGACTCTTGCTTGAATTTAGGACCGTTCCTACATTTGAGAGCATTGGTGGTGCTTTGGGGAGAGTGGTTGATGTAGATGTGGTACATAACAGAGTTCAAGTTGTGGTCGACGCTTTCAAGGAGCTATGCTTCGAAACGACGATAGACTTCAAAGGAGGAGAATTCTACGAGGAGGAGGAAGTGGCGGTGTCTCTGTGCTACGAAAAGCTCTTCGGTTTTTGTAAGATTTGCGGGAGTCTTTGTCACAAGGAGGAGCTATGCCATCTTGATGAGAAGAATACAAAGGTGAGTCCAGAAAGAAGGAGGGAGAACAGAGAAGGGAATGGGGGATGGACTGATGGTGCGAAACATGAGGAGCGAGCTCGTAGTTACAAGGGCGTGGTCATTAACAGTAATACGGGCCAACAAAACAGAGAAAGAGACAGTAGAGAGTATTATGGGAAGGGTAAGGGTAAAATGGTGGAGGCACCAGACTCTAAGTGGGTTAACGTTCCAGAGCGAGGCACCAGGAGACCTCCTAATCAATATGGAAACTACAGAGGTAATGGGGAGGGCTCACGGGTTAAAACTACATGTCGAGAAGACGTTACAGTTGTGGAATCTTGAGCTCAAGTGGTGTCTACCAGGTCATATGCAGCGCAACCAAGAGAGGATCAGGGTCAGCAAGTTGCACCTCAGGTAACCCATGAAGAGGGAGAGATCACGAGGAACGGAGATGCTGCTGCAACACTACCGTCTGCAGAGTTTCAAATGGAACTAGCTAAGACGCAGGCGGAAGGGTCGGAGGTGATCGTGGAGGCTACTGAGGAGGAGAGGGGTCTACTTACAGTGCAATGAATGATGGAGAAACAAGATGATACATATGAAGATATTGATATAGAACTAGATGCTATTAATGCGGGTATGATGGAGAGTGGCGTCAACTTGGAGACAGAGGAAGAGTTTCAAACTCTTTTAGAAGAGGAGCTTGAGCAAGCTTCTGAGGCTCAGGCAGAGTACGCTCACACGCAGGAAGAGGAACAACTGGTGACTGGAGATGCGAACATCAACAAGGTATTGGGGACAGGTTATTTGGCGACGAGGCAAAATCACCGTAAGAGGTTATTCAAGCCCACCAGCAGCACTGCGGGAAGTACTAAGATGAGAATGGCGTCTGTGCTTGTCTCACCACGAAGGAAAGTTGCAGCTAAGGTTGGGGCTCGTCATGGAGACAATACCAAACCACCGTAGAACAAGGGACCTTCAATTCCGAAGCCGGTTAACTTAAAATTCTAAGGTTATGGATCAAACCTCATTTACAATGAGATTACAAATGAAGGATTTGGTTTATGGGGGTGGCGCTTTCATTATTTCAATAAATTTACTTTTCTTTGAAGTTTTAGTTGGGTTAATGGGTCTGGGGGCAGTAATCATTGTTATGTTTCTCTCGCTTTTTGTTAAGAATTGGGATAAGATTGGTCTTTTGAGTTCATGGTTTTCTCTTCATAGATACGTTTTCATGCTATATTGCGATGAGGTCTTGTCGAGGAAGATTTGAAAATGTGGAAATATTTGGTGCCCTATCACTGATTATTTTCTTATTGTATCGAGGTTTCTTGGAGACATGGAACTTGTTAGATATGTATGGGGAGTGTTCTACGTGAACAGAGGATGGTGGATCAACTGTTTGGTCTCGATTTGGTTGTTATGTATGGTTATACTGTTAAATTGGCAGGGACTAGGGAACATGGTGCACTTCTGGTGGGAGCTAAAAAGCATAAGGAGCATGCGGATGAAAGGTGTAATTAGGAGTGCATAAAAGGTTTCACGGCATCGTCGGTGCAGAGCCATTTGGGGATTGTTAGGTCGTATGGCAACTGAGTTCAAATGTCGATCACATTTAGTGATCAAACAGACCGTATTGGATTATGCGTGTGTTATAAAAGTTATTCTTTATTTGGTATATGTAATTTGGACTATGAGGAATACTTGGAAAGCTGGAAGTGGAGGTGTAGATTCAAATTTCATACCTCTTAAGGATATTTGGTATGCGATGGTGCAAGGTTTTTTGATCTCCTTGCATGAAATAAATAAGTGTAAGATTTTGAAGCGACTTTGCTCAATTTATGGATTAGTAGGAACAAAAATGGATGTTTCATTTCTAAGTTTGAGTATTAATATGTCTAGTGTATTAGCAGGACTTTTGTACGGATGTAGTGTGAAATTCAAGAATGGGAATAAGGGGTCCAAATGGTATGTTCGGGAATTGATAGTAATGGGAGTATGGTATTGCGACATTGGGATCATAAAATGGCTAGGTATCTTTAAACCCCAATTTTCTGGCTCGAAAGAGCAATACAAGATTTTTTATATATGAAAATATTAAGGTGGAATTGTAGAAGACTTGGGAGTCATTGAACCATAAGTTATCTTCGGGAGATATGGCATAAACATAAACCAGATTTTCTATTCTTATCAAAAACGAAACAGGATTTCGAATTTGTACAAATGTTTCAATCACACTTTGGATATGATAGTTTGGCTACTGTGGATCCAAATGGGAGGAGCGGTGGTTTACCTCTTTTTTATAATAATGAGTATCAGGTTAAAATTTTATATTCTAGCAACATAATGATAGATATTGAGGCGGTGGTCAAAGGAAAACAAGCTTTTCTTACTTTTGTTTATGGGGATCCGGTGCAAAAGCTAAGAGAACAGATATGGGAGAGATTAACTCGATTTGGATTAGCACGTTCGGAACCTTGGTTCTTATTGGAGATCTAAACGAGATCACTGGGAATCATGAAAAGGATGGGGGCTCTCTACGTTGTACAACTTCATTTATCCATTTCAATAATATGATAAAGAATAGTGGCTTATTAGAATTTTCGGCTCGAGGAAATACATTGTCTTGGCAAGGAAGAAGGGGCAAAGGAAAATGAGCAGTGACGGTCAGATGTCGCTTGGATCGGGCTTTGGCAAATGAAGAATGACACACGCTTTTTCCATGTTCTTATACAGAGTATCTAAAGATGGTGGGGTCTGACCATCGTCCAGTTGTGGCTTTCTTAGAGGATAATTTTACAAGGAAAAAAGGGGGCAATTTAGGTTTGACAAAAGATGGATTGGTCAAGAGGGGCTCATGGAGTCGATTGTAGCCGGTTGGACGGAGAGTCATGAAGGACAATTAGGAGATCTTGTTACAAAAATTAATAATTGTCGTCATGAAATATCTTCATGGCGTAAAGATAATCAACCATATGGAAATGATAAAATCCAAGAGCTTCAACAGGCGCTTGAGGAAGTTCAAATGGATAATAATAGATCACAAGAAGAGATTATTGAGGTTTCTAGGAAATTGCAGGAGACCTATAAGGATGAGGAGGAATATTGGCATCAGAAAAGCAGGAATATGTGGTACTCATCTGGAGATCTGAATACTAAATTTTACCATGCTTTGACGAAGCAGCGTAGGGTTCGTAACAAAATAGTAGGACTCCATGATGAAACGGGTAATTGGATAACGGATGAGAAAAGAGTTGAGAAGGTGGCAGTTGATTATTTTGAGAGTCTGTTCACGACCACAGATCCAACGGAATTTGATAGTTTTTTGGAAGAGATAGTACCATATATTTCTCCCCAAATGAATCAAATATTACTGAGAATGGCAACGGAGGAAGAGGTCCGACAAGCTTTATTCATGATGCATCCGGAGAAAGCGCCAGGACCGGATGAGATGACAGCTCTTTTTTTCCAGCATTCCTTGCATATAATCAAGAGAGATGTGGTTGAGATGATGAATAATTTCCTTCTTACAGGAAATATGGATCCACGTTTAAACATTACTAATATATGTATGATTATGAAAGTCGAGAGACCCACAAGGATGACGGGATTATGGCCGATAAGTCTTTGTAATGTTGGTTACAAGATTATCTCAAAGGTTTTGTATCAAAGATTGAAAATTTGTTTACCAAGGCTAATTTCGGAGATACAATCGGCATTTGTGGCGGGCAGGTTAATATCGGATAATATTCTTATAGCGCAGGAAATGTTTCATGGACTGAGGACTAACAAGTCATGTCAGAATAAATTTATGGCAATCAAAACGGATATGAGTAAGGCATATGATAGGATCGAGTGGAACTTTATTGTGGCTCTCCTTCACAAAATGAGATTTGATCCTCGCTGGATTAACTTGATGATGGAATGTATCTCTTTGGTTCAATATAGGGTACTTATCAATGGTCAGCCACATGGTCTTATTATCCCTCAACAGGGCTTACGGCAAGGAGATCCTCTGTCTCCGTATTTATTTATTATGTGCACTGAGGCATTAATCGCGAATATTAAGAAGGCGGAGAGAGTGAAACAACTTACTGGTTTAAAGGTGGCAAGAGCGTGTCCAGTAATCTCTCATTTGCTATTTGTAGATGATAGTCTTTTCTTTTGTAAGGCAAATAAGAAGGAGTGTCAAACCATTCTCAGGATTTTAAAGGAATATGAGGATGTCTCAGGGCAACAAATTAATTTCCAGAAATCTTCAATTCAATTTGGGCATAAGATTGAAGAAGCTAGTCGTCAAGAATTGAGGGATGTTCTGGGAATTCAAAATATAAGAGGCATGGGATCCTACTTAGGTTTACCAGAAAGCCTTGGAGGATCTAAGGTACAAGTATTTGGCTTTGTACATGAACGCTTGAATAATAGGGCTAATGGATGGACATTTCGATTTTTTACTAAAGGAGGAAAAGAGGTAATTATTAAATCGGTAGTTACAACCCTGCCAAACCATGTTATGTCTGTTTATCGGTTACCGAAGGCTACCGTTAAAAAATTAACAAGTGCAGTAGCTCGTTTTTGGTGGAGCCCAGGAAGAAGTTCAAAAGGTATGCATTAGAAATCATGAGATAAATTATGCGAAACCAAAGATAATGGTGGTTTAGGTTTCAAGGATCTTATTGATTTTAACACGGCAATGCTTGGAAAGCAACTATGGAGGCTGATTGAGAAGCAAAATACTCTTTTTTCAAGAGTCTTCAAAGGACAGTATTACAGGAATGCTTCACCCCTGGAACCGATTTGCTCTTATTCCCCGTCATATGGCTGGAGGAGTATTATTTCTGCTAGATCTCTGGTTTGTAAAGGACTAATTAAAAGGGTGGGAACAGGTTCGTCTATCTCTGTATGGAATGATCCTTGGATCCCAGCCACTCGCCCGAGACCAGCAAACAAAAATTTTCACAACATTTATCCAGACCTCACAGTGGATTCTCTCATTAATTCAGAATCTCGCTCTTGGAATTTACAAGTAATCATGGCTCTAGTGGATTCTAAGGATGCAAAAATTATTGAAAGTATTCTATTAAGTAGGAATCAGATTGAGGATATGAATGAATGTCATTTTACTAACAATGGAAAATATTCGGTCCAATCAGGTTATCAGGTGGAACGAGTCTATCCTGATAGGGAAAAACCACCAGATTTTTATGGCCCCACAGTGGATATACTTAAAGCTTTCTGTTGGAAAGTGCGGTGCCCCCCAAAAATAAAGCATTTCTTATGGCAACTTCTCTCAGGATGTATATCGGTAATGAAAAATCTAAAGGCAAGAGGGATACAAGGAGATATATGTTGTGCTCGATGCGGAGATCCGGAAGAATCCATAAACCATGTATTTTTTGAATGTCCCCCAACATGTCAAGTGTGGGCATTATCCAAGATTCCGTCACCTCCTAATATCTTTCCTATCAGCTCATTATTTGCTAATATGGATCATCTTTTTTGGAGAGTTCAGCCAAAGATGGATGACCATCAGTTTGCATGGATTTTATGGTATATTTGAAAAGCCCGAAATAACAAAGTTTTTAGTAATCTGGATATTGATCCTAGGGACACTCTTAAATTAGCTGAATTGGAATCATCACTTTGGGCAGAAGCACAGGTGGGAAATGACCCAACGAGGGGGCTTTCGGTACAGACCAGTCCTCCCCTAGCGACACCAGGTCGATGGTGCTTCCTAGATGGCTCATGGAAAGATCAGGACTTATTTTCAGGGCAAGGTTGGTATAGTACTTTACCGGGGTTTGATGGTCTGTTAGGGGCAAGGAATGTAAGGGCATGTCTTTCACCCTTCCATTCGGAGGTAGAGACATTGATTTGGGCAATGGAATGTATGAAGAATTTAAGACAGTTTCAGGTAACGCTTGCAACGGATTGTTCTAAGTTGGTGAAGATGGTTTCAGAACCAGAAGAATAGCCAGTATTTGAAAGCTATCTGGAAGACTTCAAGCTTCTCAAAGGAAATTTCCTCAACTCAGACATCGTCCATGTACTTCGGACGGCGAACCTTCGGGCGGATAGTCTAGCACGCAGTGCTAAGAAACAACCGTCCTTTGTTCACATGGATCCGATCTGGTTTATTGATTTACTTTCCATTTGTTTTTATACCAAATGATTCACTTCCATTTCTACATTTTCATCACATAGTAACTATTGATTTTCTTGACCTTTGAATTGCAATTAAGTATCCATCAATAACGTTTTATTTGCTCTTAGCCAAAATTCAAATCCCAAAACCGAAAATGAAAAGGCCTCTCACAGAGAGTGGGGAAGACAACCCTAACCCCTCCAAAAAACTCAGCAAAATCTCAATGGAGAAGAGAAGAAAAAGAATCCCAGCAGAGATACTGATGGAGATACTCGCCAGACTACCCATGAAAGCCATCGCCAGATTCAAATCAGTTTCCAAAAAATGGAACTCCGAAACCGAATCTCCTTATTTCATCCGTCGCTACTTCTCTCTTCACCCAAACTCATCAACATGGTCTCTCATGTTCCTAACCAAGCTTTACCATCCTATCACAGAAGCCATCGGCTTCCACGGACGGGACACATGGGATCTCCCCAAGTCTCTAGCTTCCTACGTACTGCCTTTCCAACCGTACCCAAATCTCCCTACTGTTAACAACTATTATTACGTAGCTTCGTCCAATGGATTGATCTGGATCGAGGTCTACCTCACCCATCACAACCGCAGATCATTCGTGGGTAATCCAGTTTCGAAGCAATGGGTTGAAATCCCTCAGCCTCCGAATAAATGTGCCGCCACTGGTCTGGTGACACGTGTCGAAAACGGCCTGGTTACAAGCTTCAAAGTCGTTAGGACTTGTAGTAACCAGACAAGGAATGTGTGGAGAGTGTATGTGTATTCGTCTGAGACAGGGTTGTGGAGTTTCAAGCGGCTTTTGTCGTTTTGTCCTGTCGATGGTGCTAATCCTCCGGTGAATATCGACGGGAAGCTCTACCTGTGGGAAAAAGATTCTCGTGAAGAGGATCTGATGGAAAACTTTATTCCTAAGGAGTTTGGATTCCTTGTTGGTTATGACTTCTATGGTGATGATAATCAATGTCAGGTTGTACCTCTACCTATCCCGGACAATAAGTACGTTAGGAGATGCTTAACTACGTCAAGAGGCGATGTTATGTACGTGGAGATATTGTATCGTAGATTGAAGGTTTGGAGGCTGAGTAGCAACAATCTGGAGGGTAGTGAACTGTTGTGGGAACTGTCGCGGGAAGAAATCAACTTGGCGTCTATTGGATTTGATGTCTTCTGTTTTCCGTTGGCTATGAATCCGTTTGATGATGATATCATCTACCTATGGAGTCGGGAACATGATTGTGTGGTAACGGGTAACTTGCAGACTCTAGAGTTTGTTCTTCATCAAGAATCAGAGAACTGGAGTAGTGCCAGTAATGGAGGTTGCTGTCGCTTTAACAAGTTGGATTCCAAGAGGTATATGGACGGTTTTCGCAATGAAACTTCTACTTCTGTCGTCATCTTATCCCAGTTTGTGCTTCCGCCGTGGATGGACTTGGTACCCCGTCCCCCCCACATACTCGTTTAACTCTCTATTAGCATCAGATATGCTCTCCCAAGTTCAAGTTGCATGATAACATGTGTGGTGCATTCTATTTATATTTTCTTTTTGATTATTATTTTTGTTTCACATATATCTTTGCAGTTCTGTAAGAATTTCAAGGGAAATATATGATTCAGACCTTTACATAAAAATATCAGAACACAAGGCATATTGTTTTTTTTACGTTAAAATTCTTGTTTAACCTATAACAATCTTGGCAATGCTGTAAGAATTGCGGAGGAAATATATGATAAATTGATGATGACCTTTACATAAAAATGTCAGAACACAAGGCAAGTCCTACAGGCAACAAAAACTAAAGCATAACCAACTCTTATACCTTACGAGAAGAGCAATGGTTTGCAGTCTCAACTCTTTGACAAACACAAGTGACAAGCCCAAAGTACTTCTCATTTGCAAAGTATGTCAAACTGGAAGGAGCAACCCAAAATATATCCTATTACATAATGCACTCTATATAATACAAGATTAACTAATTAATATTTAATCATTTCATTATACTATTGTTACTTTACTTACATACTTAGCCGCAGCAAAATTAACGTACCAATCCATATGCATGCATACAGATACACTTTACATATTCAAAACAAAGGAAAATTATAGCTACATGGAAGAAACCAAAGAGAAAAATATGAACATTTTCTTGACTGAGAATAAAAGTAACATGGTCCGATCAAGTTAATTTAGGTGCATTCAGGTTTTGTTCCAGTTAGAACCAGTTTACTTTTGTTTAAACTTCATATTTCCCAAATCCCAATCAAATAAAAATTGGTACTAGTACTTTTGTGAACTTGATAAAATTTAGGGAGTGGCATTTGGGTAGAAGCGTCACACATATGTCAATAAAGATTATAATGAATAAAGCTTGAATATATTCGATTCTAATTATTTTGGACTAAATTTATGATGAATAAAGCTTGAATATATCTATCTTATTAAAATATAAATACTTTAAGGTTTTGTTTGACGACATAGATAGCAGTTAAAAAAATAGCGTTGTTTGGAAACATGGATAACGAAAAAAAAGTAATGGTTTATGCTATTAAAAAAAATTGGAAGTCCATTACATTATTTTGAAAAGTAATGGATTTATGTTACTTGATATACATATTCAAATCAAAATAATAATTTAAAATTGATTTATATCAAAAATTCATTCAAAATATACATATATTCAAAATTTGATTTTTACTAACATATTTTCTAATAAACATTATAAAAATGTTTTCAATATATATAAAAAAAATACAATAAAAAACCTAATTTCAAACACCAACTTAAATTATGGTTTTTATATTTCACATTGAAATTTAAAAATATAATAAATGTGATTATTTTATATGATTGTACGTATAAAATATTATTAATTATAAGAAAACTTATTTGATGGTACGTATAAAATACGATTAATTATATGATAACACATATTTTTGTAACTTATGATGACACATATAGGATATATAATAGTGAAGGGGTGGGCGTTCGGATTCGTTTTCGGGTTTGTTTGGAATTTCGTGTTCGGTTCAGATTTTTGAAGATTCGGTTCGGATTTGAATATCCAATTTAAATTGGTTTGGTTTAAATATTTGAATAGAGAATTAATAATTATTCAGGTTTTGTTTAAACTTCATATATCCCAATCAGATAAAAATCGGTACTAGTATTTTTTTGTGAACTTTATAAAATTTAGGGAGTGGCATTTGGGTAGAAGCGTCACACATATGTCAATAAAGATTATATGAACAAAGCTTGAATATATTCGATTCTAGTTTTCTTTTGACTAAATTTATAATGGATTAAGTTCGAATATATTCGATTTTAAAGAGGATACAAATTATTGCCAAACATAAAAGGAACAATATGATATATCAACAAAGTTTTTAAAACATAATAAATACAAATGTTGTAATTTATCCTTTTAGATATTTTTAAAAATAAAAGAAAATTTCACCAAAAAATCTTAAATAAGATATTCATGATTATGAATTAATATTTGTGTGTATCTGCACTTAGATCATTGAGAAACTCACGAAAGACCGACCACTGTCAAAACGCTAGCAACAAATCAAAAGTGTACACGTGGCGATCGACGATAGGCTAAACACCAACCCTCTCCAGAACTCAGCACCACCGCTGGTTTCGCTTAGACGGCTAGAACCACCGTATCCGTACAGATGCTGTATCCCCTCGATATCATCCTTCGCTAACTCCACTTTCCGATGTCCACCGGAAATCGCCGGATACATAATCGCATCTTCCACCGACGAGTGACCTAACCCAAGAAGATGTCCGATCTCGTGAACAGCGACGGATTCCAGATCCACCACCGACGTCACCGGCAATATCTGACGGCTCATATCTTCTCCCGAGATCAGCCAATCCTCCTCATTGTCGAGATGAAACATCCCCGTAGGCGGAGACGACGCGTGCGCTAGCGTCCCCATAGGTCCATCGAACGGCTCTCCGTCCCCGTGATCGCCGGCGAAAAACCCGATCACTATATCGGCCCTGAGGATCGACTCAGAGCGCGTGAAATTCAACGGCGTAACGTCCGCCCAGCGCGTGAACGCTCGTGCGAACACTTGCTTCACCTCTTCGGTGAGATTGTTCAGAGGAAAAAACGCGTAGCTCAGATCTCGATTCCGTTTCGGCCACTGCGGCTTCCCGGGGAAAAACGAGTAACGCGCCACCGTACGGAACTTCTTACCGGCGTTCATCTCCGACGTGCCGTCGATCATGTCCGGATTCCCGCATCTCGGTTTAACGATCTGGCCTAGAGTCGACGCGTCGAGTTTACCGGTGACTTTGAGGTTGAAGTTCTTCTGGTAAGTGCTGATCGCTGATTTGAGGACGTCGTCGAAGTCGTCGGTGAAGTTATCGACGGCGGCGGGGATGTAACCGAAACGACTGAAGTATTGTTTGAGTTTGGAGAGGCCGTCGGCTTTGTCTCCGACGTGGTAACCGGTTAGTTTCTCGAAAGTTTTCCACGCGCTTCGAGTGGCGTTTAGGAGGTGTAACGGTGGTATGGAAGAACTGTTGGTGTAGAATGTCGCTGAGATTGGAGTCACTATGACGAGGAGGAGGCTCAGAAGCGGTAGCAGTTGCAGATGTCTCATTTTCTTGGAGAAGATATGGGACAAATGAAGATGCAGAGATGAAACGACGTCGGGGTGTTATAATGCTACACTTGCTCCATTTTCCACACGGTGTTGTAATTGGTACACGTGACAAGTTGTTGAAAATCAAAGTATGTTACTACATATATATGACTTTAGACTCGTCGGCGAATGGTTATAGATTATTGGTATATCATAATCAGTATTTAAATGCGGGATAATTAAAAAAAAGATGAAAAGGTTACGAGTAATTGCAATCAGTGACCATAAACAATCTTCATTACGTAAAACGACTAGATATATTATATATATTTATATATATATAATTCATTTGTTTTTATTAAAAGTGATATCTTTTCATTTGTTGAAAAAGAAATAACAATGGTTACCATTTTATATAAATATATTTATTTTCTGTTCATCAACTAAATACTTTTTCAAATAAAATAAAGTTATACCTAATACACTCATCTACCTAATGTCGCATTAATTTAAAACAAATTATGGTTAGATTATTATATTTTCGTTTTAAACTGAAAAAGAAGCAAAAGTGACTCCATTAGCAATACTTAATGGAATCTTTCATAATTAAAATAAAAAGAATATTAAAAATTAAAAAGAGGATGAAAAGAGATTTTTTTTTTTATCAACTGCATATTTCATTAAAATTTAAATGGGTCAGACCTTGAATTTTAGTCTGTTTAGGGGTCTTGTTACAGAAACTGAAAGTCTGAGAGTGGTCTTAGCCAGCTCATCAGCTTCCCCGTTCTCAGAACGAGGGATGAACTTAAACGAAATCGATGCAAACCAGGGACAGAGACGGGTGATATCTGAAAGGATTCTGTATATCTCCTTGATGGGTTGCTTGTTGGTGATAGCTCGAACGAGCGTTTGGTTATCGGAGCAGACATTCAAATCGGTCAGATCGAGTGTTGCTGCCATTTGGAGAGCCGATCTAACAGCCATAGCTTCTGCCATCAGTGGTGAACTTACAAAGTCTTCGATCAGTGAAGCTTGACAAATCATAGAGCTCGGTAATCCCATGAAGATCCAAGCCGTTCCTACTTTCTTCGATGATTGATTCCACGAGGCGTCGGTTTTACAGACGATTGGGTTCCTTTGCTTGTGTCTCTGGTCATGTGATCTACTCAGGCTATGGTTCTGTGAGTTATCGGGCTTTCTTTGAGCTTGGGTCAATTCACGAGTTGATGCTATACTTTTTGTTGCAATTTCTCTAGGTGAGGAGCTCCGTTCTTCAAAAATCAGTTGGTTTCTCGCCGTCCAGATGGTCCAGACCACCCAGGGAAGGACGTTTCCTGTTACTCCAGAGGGGGGAGGCATGCGATGTTACGGAAACTAACCATAGCCTCCGTCATGCTTCTCATGTCAGCTATGTGAACTGAAGTTGTAATTGGGATAAGGCTCCAAATCTCTTGGGCGAAAGGGCATGAGAAGATCATATGTGTGGTGGTCTCTTCATCGCTGCACCTAGGGCATTTTACATCCACTGCCTAGAGCTTAGGAGAAAATGATCCCGACCATACATTTTTATACCATTTGAATTCATCTTGTGGTAACAGGGGACTGGTGGGGCGAAGCTTCTTCATGGCCTTGTTGTAACCTGATTTCGTTTAGTAGACTCCAGAGTCTAGGGGCTTCCAGATGTAGCTGTCCTCTACTCTCAGTCTACTTGGTTGGATGCATTGGATTTGCTCTATTAGTTCAGGTAACAGCTCTCGCATTCATGAAGTATTCCACTAAAGATCTGAGGTGAGTAGGTTTGAGACATGTAGGTCGATGGGTTCTTCTTTGATAGGGTCAAAAGTCTTTATATCATATGAGAGGGAGATCCATGAGTCTCTCCAGATTTTGTCGTGCAGTCGTTACCTATTGCTTTTCCTAGGTTTTCTTTTAGGAGGTCTCTGCCAAACATAATTCCTCTCCACCCGTGAGAGAAAGAAGTTGGTGTAGTCACTTCTAGGAAGTGTTTATTGTAGCAGTACTTTCCTTTGAGTACTCTAGCAAGTAGACTGTCCGGTTTTGTTAGGATCCTCCATGCCACCTTAGCCAATAGAGCTTGATTAAAGAGTTGGATTTCTCTAAAACCCAAACCCCCTTGTTCTTTGGGTAAAGCCAAGTCTGTCCATGATAGCCAACACATTTTCCTTTTTTGATCAGTTCCATCCCACCAGAATCTTGTAAATAGTGACTGTATTCGTTTGCAAAGGCTGACAGGGATCTGGAAGGAAGACATGGGGTGGGTTGGGATGGCTTGAAGCACCACTTTCATCATTGTCATCTTTCCAGCCTTCGAGAGGAAGCGTGTATTCCAACTAGCTGCTCTCTGTCTGATCTTGTCGACAATCCCCGTAAATAGGTCCTTCTTACGCCTTCTGAAATGCTCAGGTAAGCCCAAATACTTCCCTACACCTCCCTCTTTTACAATTTCTAGGATTATTTTAGCTGAATCTCTGGTAGCTTGAGGTGTCTTTGTAGAGAAAGTTCTTGAGGATTTGTCTTTGTTTATTTTTTGGCCTGAAGCCTTCTCGTACTCTTCTAGAATCCGTCTTAGGGTTTGGGAACAGCTTGGTGATGAGTGGCAAAAGAACATAGTATCATCTGCAAATAGCAGATGATTGATCCGAGGGCTTCCTCTAACCACTCTTACTCCCTGTAGATTTCCCTCCCTTTCCTCAGACTTACAAAGACTTGAGAGAACCTCTCCACATAATATGAATATATATGGAGAGAGAGGATCTCCTTGTCTAATTCCCCGCTGAGGTTGCACCGCTCCGTAGACCGCATCATTTATTAGGAAAGAGTAGGTAACCGTAGTAATACATTGCATTATCCAATTGATCCATATTGCATGAAAGCCCATTTGTTGCATCACTAGCTCAATGAAGTCCCATTCAACACGGTCATAAGCTTTGCTCATGTCCGTTTTGACGGCCATTGAGCACTTCTTTTCGGCTTGTGAAATCTTCAAGTAGTGTAGCACTTCATGTGTAATAACACATTATCCGCAATTGTCCTTTCTGCCACAAATGCTGATTGATTTTCTGGTATAATCTCTCCTAGGATTGGCTTTATACGAATTGCCAGTAGCTTTGAAATGGTTTTGTAGAACACGTTGCATAGAGCTATTGGTCGATACTCTGCCACTGTCTTTGCCCTCGGAGTCTTTGGTATTAGCTTGATGTGTGTTGTGTTCATTGATGCAGGGAGTGTTCCAGAAGAGAAGAAATATTGGATTTCTTGGACGATTGACGGGCCTACTATTTCCTAGTTAGACGGAAAGAAGCTTGCAGAGAAACCATCAGGTCTTGGTGGCTTATCCGCATGAATGGCAAACATTGCTTCTTTAATTTCCAGAGCTGATGGTAAGCTGATGAGATCTTTGTTCATCTATGCAGTTATACAGGGTTTCAGCGCTTTGGTGACTATGTCAGAACCTTCATGAGGAGAGGAGCTAAATAGTTTCTCATAGAAACAGCATAGGACCTTCGATATATGATCTTCTTCGAACCAAGGTATTCCTTCATCATCCTCTATGACTGCCAGTCTGTTCTTTGCCCTTCTGCCTTGAGTAACCGCGTGAAAGAATCCTGTATTGGCGTCTCCTAACATTAACCACAATTGTCGAATTCTTTGTTTCCAGAATTCTTCTTCCTCTTTGTATGCTTTAGAAGCTTGGTGTTGAGGTCGTTGATTATGGTATCATCGTGTAGCCCTCCTTTCATTTCCTCCTCCAGTTGTTTCTTAAACATGGCAATGATCTTCTTATTGTTTTCCTGGTGAGTCTTACTCCATCTCACGATTGCTCTTCTGCATAGTGCCAGTCTGTCTTCTACCTTCGCGTGTGAGTTCTCACGACAGACATCACTTATGAGTTTTTTTACCTCCATATTTTCCTTGAGTCTTCTATCATATCTGAAAATTTTGTTGCCTCTCTTTCTTGTAGGGTCCATGAATGATAGAAGTGGTCGATGGTCACACCCTTCAAAATTTAAGTATTGGCTATGACAGGATGGGTAGAGTTCAGTCCATCAGTGTTACTCAACGATCTGTCCAATCTGCAGTGGACCAGGTGTGAGTGTCTTCTGCCTCTCCATGATAGAAAGTTCCCGGAGTGTTTAAGATCGAAGAGGTCGTTCTGCATAAGGAAGGTTCTAAATGAGCAAAATGTACCTTCCGCCCTCTCAGGTCCTCCGGACTTCTCTCTGTTATCTGTTATTTTGTTGAAATCTCCAGTCAGAAACCATGGTCTTCCTGACAAACGTGCTAGGTTAGAGATTTCTGTCCATATCGCTGCCCTTTTTGCTTGATCTGGTTCTCCGTATACAAATGTTGAGTGAAAGGACACTCCTTTACATGTTATCATGGTATCAATGTAGTTATTGGTCGAGGATAGGATTGTGACTTGCACATCATTTTTCCATCCCAAGAAAAGCCCTCCTCCTCCTGGACTGTGTGGTTTAACAATGTGTTGATTGTCCATTTTTAGAAATTGGAGTTCCTTCAGCACCATTTCATCGGGGGTTTTAGTTTCCATGAGAAACACTACATCTGGAGAGTTCACTTTATGAATCCCCTTCATTCGCTGGACTGTTATGGGGTTCCCCAACCCACAACAGTTCCAGCTCGCCACTACTAAGGAGCCGGGTGTGGAGGATCTTGAAAATCCTGCTTCTGGTTTGAGACTGCTGGAATCAAGACCGTTTTTGGCTGTCCATTTACGGTAGAGTTTCGACCCCCTCTATGGCTCTGGTGTCTATCAGCTCGAGTCGTTGTGTATTGTCGTCCAGGTGAGTTCTGAATCATAGACATGATTCTCTTTTTAGAACTTGCGCCTGTTGTTGCTTTTGGACTGACAATTTTTTATTGTAGTCTTGCAGGTCTGCCTCTTTTCTTCCCAGATGTTGTTTTGTTTTCGCTTCGCCCATGAGGTGGCATCTCCTCATTGTGGTCTACTCCTTCCGTAGGTCCCATAAGCAGGAGTGTTCCCGGTGGGGCCCGAGATGGTGCTCCTGTCTCAATGGTGGCCTTGGTATTTTGAAGTATAGGGGGCTCTGTCTGGGTGATAGGGTTGTGGTTAGAAGCAGCCGCTGCAATGATACCTGCTGCTGCATTTTCTACATCTCCCCTGGCTTCACTTATTAACACCCTTTGTCTCCTCGCAGCACTTTCTGTGGGGTCTCCACAATTAATATACTGCATTGTTGCTTCATGGATTTCGCTTAGGACTTCGTCAGCGGTGGGAGTGGTTTGATACGTGATTGGCTCCTTCTCCGCTGGAGTGGGTGCTGGTTTTGGCGTTGTCTCCTCCTGAGTGTTAGCGTCGATGTCCATGTTGGTTCGGCTAGCAGTTAGGGCTTTCTCTCTCCATATGCTCAGTTTGTTGTTTGGTGGAATTTGTCTAGAGGGTCCTTGGTGCAAGGGTTCTCTGCGTTGAACGTACTAAGGTGAGGTCGCAGCCGTCTCCCTATGTACCTCAACCCTCTGTCTCCTTGTTGTAGTGGAGCTCGCTTCGATTGAGTCCGTTTGGTTTTCTGGAGGGGTTGCGCGTTTGCCTTGTATCAACTCTTGGACCATAGGGTTTTCCGTGTCTATCAAGTCTTTGGTGGAAGGATTGCTCCTCCCTTTCTCTTCTCCCTGGTGGTATGTATCTTAGCGGTGAGTTTCCTCTTCCCTCTGTTCTTGGTTCACTTAAATACTGTGGAGCTTCCATTGTATGGCGTGTTTTTCCAGGTTTGATCTTTGAGATTTTTTCTATGGCTAGTGTGGGGCATCTTTTCTGGAGGTGAGAGAAGCTACCACAGCAGGAGCAGTGATTCTCTAGTCGCTCATACTCAAAGGTAAGGACACATTTTTCCCCTGAATCAAATTCCATCATTGTTTCCTTCGTGATGTTTTTGGCTTCACCTGCTAAGACTCTCACTCGCGCTGTAGTTTTAGTGAGCTCATGTTTCTCCAAACCCTAGCTTTTGGCCAATGCTTCGGATTACCTTGACGTGCCAGTAGTGCAGGGGTAGTCCCTTGATTTGGATCCAGAAAGGTATCATGAACGGGAAGGTGGGTGAAATCAATTGCTCCCAATGTTGGAGTAGGATCATCCAGTATGCAAAGTGGTAAGGCCTGTTCTCGAAGACCTTAAGCAGGTCATCTTCTCTCTCAAATCGAAACTGGAAAGTTATTTCCCAGATCTGACCCTGTTGTTCTCCCCTGCAGGTTCCACTTCCTAGGAAGGGACGGGATGAGGGTTCCACTTCCGCAATGAAAAGAGATTCTCAATCAAAATTTCGTAGATGCTCCTAATAATTTGCCACTTCTTTTTTCATCTTATATATTAAAACAGAAGTCACAACCTTGATTCATGTGTGTTTTTTTTTAAAATAGACCTAATAGACCTATTACTAGAAATCATGTTACCTTTAATCTCTAATCTTATCATTTAAATTTTGGGCATACCAGAAATTTTTATTGAGCTATCAATAATTGGATTTAAAGAATAGATGATTCATTGGATTTATAGATAGTATAAATTAAATAGATATAATCTAATGTTGTAATACTAAGCCTCCATATGTTAAATATTTAAATATTTGTCGATATTAACTTTTAAAATTATAAAGATTTTTTTTAAAAATAACAAAAATCATATTATCTAACAAAGATTAATCTTTACTACCTTAAACCAATGAAAACAAATTTTAAACTATATATGTTATTTTAAAAATTAAACAAAAACTAAATGTTTAATTATTTACTCGATAATATAAATCTATGAAGCGAAAAGTTTAATTTTTTAAAAAAAATCTAAATTTGTGAAATGTTACAATATCTTTGAATATGACAATAAAACAATATTTTACTAATCTTTATATATATAGTTACGATTTTAATAATGAAATCATAATCCGAAAATATATATATAGAAGAAGATACAAATACATGTGAAAGTTTAAAATAATGTATTCAATGAAAAAAATATACCGTAAATTTATTATATTTTAAAAGTTGATTTACGCATATATTATAATATATACCAATTTAGAATTGAAAACAAAATATTTATATAAAAACAAATGAAAACCGCACGGATCGAGATCTAGTTGTTTATTTTAAATTCTTAACTTTATTATATGATAAAATTATTTTTAAATATTAATATTTGTTTTTTAAACTTTTCTTGGCGTTCTAACCAATGAATGCTCTAACATGAGCATCAGTCATTGAAACGATTCTGTAGGAGCAAACTTTCGTTGACCTTCTAAACTAATGTCTGCGATGACAGTCCCCAACCTCGCTGTCGGATCTGATCACCACCTGATGCCTGTTATCGGTTTCGGAACCGCCGCATCTCCCCCGCCGGAACCATTGCTGCTGAAGCAGGCGGTCATTGACGCCATCAAGCTCGGTTATCGCCACTTCGACACGTCTCCAAGGTATCTGACGGAGGAGCCTCTCGGCGAAGCTCTAGCTGAGGCGGTTTCTCTCGGTTTGATCGGATCTCGATCCGAACTCTTCGTCACTTCCAAGCTATGGTGCGCCGATGCTCACGGCGGCCTCGTTGTGCCGGCGATACAACGTAGCCTCAAGTAAAGCTTTAAATCTCCTTTTTCTATTTATAAATGGCTGATTATCTCACTGTCGGAGACTTTTCTTGTCTTGTTATTAAGTGCATCTGTTCATGAAGAACTAAGCGCTTCATTGTCTTTGGCTTGGAAGCTTTGTCTCTTGTTTTACTTGATAATGTATGTTTGTTATTGCAGAAACCTTAAGCTGGACTATCTTGATCTTTACCTGATTCATTGGCCGGTTAGTTCGAAACCGGGGAAGTACAAGTTCCCCATTGAAGAAGATGACTTTCTGCCAATGGATTATGAAGCAGTCTGGTCTGAGATGGAGGAATGCAAGAGACTTGGACTTGCAAAGTGTATAGGAGTGAGCAACTTCTCCTGCAAGAAGCTTCAACACATCCTTTCTATCGCCACAATCCTGCCTAGCGTCAATCAAGTAAAACCCAACTTGTCAATACTCCAGAATTAGCTTTTCATGGGTTAGTATAGATCAGATTAACTGAAGATATATTGTTAATGTGTGAGAAAGGTGGAGATGAGTCCAGTATGGCAACAGAGGAAACTAAAGGAGCTTTGCAAGTCGAAGGGCATTGTTTTGACAGCTTACTCAGTGTTGGGATCAAGAGGAGCCTTTTGGGGAACTCCTAAAATCATGGAGTCTGATGTTCTTAAAGAAATTGCTGACGCCAAGGGCAAAACTGTTGCACAGGTACTATTCTCAAAAGATCTCATCTGTTGAATAATGTGAAAGTGATTCATTTGTAATCAGGATTTGGTTAAAAAGATGAATCATTTGTTGGCAGGTGAGTATGAGATGGGCGTACGAGGAAGGAGTGAGCATGGTGGTTAAGAGCTTTACGAAAGAGAGATTAGAGGAGAATCTCAAGATATTCGATTGGTCTTTAACTGAGGAAGAGATGCAAAGAATCTCCACAGAGATTGCTCAGTGCAGAATCGTCGGCGGTGAGGTTTATATCTCCAAGAAAGGCCCCATTAAATCTCTAGACGAAATGTGGGATGGTGAGATCTAGATCAGTTCCTGTGAAATGTGGGATGGTTTGTATCATGATCGTAACGATTTACTCTCATTCTCTTACTTCATTCTCATGGTCATCATAACTTTCACCTAAACAAGGCCAAACAGTCCCATGTTAAGCTCAAGGGTTAATTATATCAGACCCATAAAATGACAATCCTTCTCATTGTGTTCTGTAAGCTCATAAAAAAAATACTAGATTTGTTACTATATGTACAAACGAGCTTCGTTGGAGTATCATATCATGATTAATGCCAAGTGATTCAAGAGGATTTTTAAACAATAGAAGCTCATTACTGCAAGTGCCATGGATCTATATTGTGCTTATGTGGATGAAAATAAATTTCGTCCGAATTTTTATTTGGGCAAATCTCCAAAATAGCACATTTCTAAGTTTATATCACAAAAATAGCACTCAAAAACTAAAATGACCAAAATAGCACCTTTCTAAGTTTATCCTTTGAAAATTTTAATTTTTTTATTTTTCAAAATTTGAAATCTTAAACCCAAAACCTAATTTCTCAACTCTAAATCCTAAACCCTAAACTCTAAACCCTAAACCCTAAACCCTAAACCCTAAACCCTAAATCCTAAACCCAAAACTCTAAACCATAAACCCTAAACTCTAAACCCTAAACCCTAAAATTTAAACCCTAAACCCTAAACTCTAAACTCTAAACCCTAAACCCTAAACCATAAATCCTAAACCCTACCCTTTAACTGTAAACCCTAAGTTTGTGACTTTTGATAAAACATTATTTTTGTGACTTTTGATCTTGAGTGCTAGTTTGGAAACAAAAACTTGATTTAGTGCTATTTTTGTCTTTTTCTCTTTTTATTTTCCATGAGACTGGTGAGTTACCGTGAAGAACAATAGAGCTACAGAAAGCGCGTTGGAGTACATGGACATAAAACTCAATCAGAGTCACAACAGGCTGTCAAACGAAGATCTAAGGTAGATGAGAGAGTAGGATGTCTTCTCCAAGACAACCTTTTTAAGTAACATACTACACAGCGTCCCAATGCATTTGATGAGGTACATGCATGAACTGAGTGAGGATATTGCGACTCGATTTGGGACGAGTGAGGGCTAAGATAAATAAGCCCATGTTATGAATAAACTTCCGATTACTCATAACACACACAATACAACTGTAGCTCTAGTGAATCTCTCCTCGAGATCTCACTCTCTCACAATACAGAGTATCAACTGGAAGAATGAGCTAATACATCGATAAAGTCTATCATTCACTCTGTCTCTATATATTTACATTCTAGCTTCACTGTAACTGTCAAAGCCTCTCTGTCCCTCAGAGTTTAGCTTCCATCTATCTTCGTCATCAGCTGGTACTACTTACAGCTTATTAGCCCACCAATGAGATGTACGTACGTACTTCGTCGGATGCATGTAAAATGGGCCGTTATCGGATGCAACACAATGGTTTTGTTCCATCGGTGTGTCAAACGATCATGCACCACTAAGACCACACTGGAAGATAATATAAACGCAGTGCTTCTATTATATTTCAGTGATATTTCAAAATACCCAATTTTTTTATGCGGAAACATGTGTGGAGAAGAAGCTTTGAACTAGTTGATAATGGTGCTCACCAAATCATCAACATATATAAGAATATGAACATGGTCACATACCCAAGTGAATAAAGAGTAGTCTATTTTGTCAACAATGGAAGTAAATGTAAGAATCAAAGAAAAAACACATGTTTTTTACATCATACAGTTACTAAATCGCGTTTATTTTCAGTCGGAGGAATGTCTTTATTTATTTATTCTTTTAAGTAAGAAAAGGACAGAAATAAAGATTTGATTTTGGAAGCTTATTATAAAAGGAAGTGAAGGAGAAGAAAGCAAAAACAGAGTTGGCACTTTCTCTCTTCTCTCTTTCCTCACCGGACACAGAGCTATGCCTCTAGACGGTGGCGTTTCTTGCCTTCGTAGGTCAGAGATGATCGGAATAGGAATAGGAGAACTCGAATCTCCCCCCCTGGATTCTGACCAAGTTCACGTTCTCGCCGTTGACGACAGCCTCGTCGATCGTATCGTCATCGAAAGATTGCTTCGTATTACTTCTTGCAAAGGTTTGTCTGTCTTCTTCTTCTTCATTTCAAAATAAATAAATAAAACCGGGACTCGTGTTCTGGTGGTAAAGGAACCTCGGCTGAGATGTCCGCCATCACGACTTCGAGCTCCGGCCACAGCGGATTTAACATCCCTTCCGTTGGGGCACTGGACCCACTACGGATATAATTGGGAATGTAGCTGCCAACATACCAGAATTACCAAAAAAAAAAAAAAAAAAAAAAATAAATAAATTCTTATTTACGGCGATTCACATGCAGTAACGGCGGTTGATAGCGGATGGCGTGCTCTGGAGTTCTTAGGGTTGGACGATGATAAATCCTCAGTAGAATTTGATGTAATCTCTCAAAGAATCAGTTTTAACTTTCGAAGAGCTTTTGTGATTTTTTTTCATAATTTGATTTTGATTTTTGAATCTTTCAGAGATTGAAGGTTGATTTGATCATCACTGATTACTGTATGCCTGGAATGACGGGATACGAGCTTCTCAAGAAGATTAAGGTTTTTAATATTTTCCCGCCATGAAAATAAGTTTCTTAAGCTGAACAGTGTGGATTTTTTTTGAAACAGGAGTCGACTAGTTTCCGAGAAGTTCCGGTTGTGATTATGTCGTCGGAGAACGTTCTCACTCGAATCGACAGGTGAATCTTTTTTCGGAATATTTTATCAAATTTCATATCAATTTAGAAAAGTTAAAATTCAAAAATAATAAAAATGCAGATGCCTTGAAGAAGGTGCGGAGGATTTCTTGTTGAAGCCTGTGAAACTCGCCGACGTGAAACGCCTGAGGACTTACTTAACGAGAGACGTTAAAGTCTCCGACGGAAACAAACCGAAGGTTCCTGAAGATCTCAGCCGTTTCTCTTCTTTGGCTATGGTTACTCCTCCTCCTCCTCCGCCGCCATCCATTACATCGGTAAAATCTTCGTCTTTGGAGGAAATCGTGTCATCTTCGCCTCCGCCGTCGGAGTCTTCAGTTTCGCCGGTGGGTTCGCCGATAAGACCGATGGAGATGAGGAGTCCCGGATTAGACTAGAGAGATCCGTGTGATGACTATCTCCGTTAACTTTTCTACTTTTGACGGGTTTATTGACTGCACGTTGACTTCACGCCGTCAGTTTATAGATCTCTCTTTTATATTGATCGATGTGGGGTCTCTTTACTCTTGTACGAAAACTTTTTGATTTTCTTGTATTTAACTACATATGTTTCTTTAATCAAATAAGAATTCAATCATCAAATAAGATTTCAGAGCTGGTTTTTTTTTTTAATTTTCTTTTATCAGAGCTGGTTTTTAATTCATTAGTTACAGTGCCAGCGATTATCTAATGTGTTTATTCGATTGTAGATCCAGTGATGTACGAACTGGGGATACTTTTCATTAATCATTTAAAAATGGAGTATAAAGTATTACCATTTTACACTAAAAAAAAGTAATACCATTTTACACTTAAAATACAATTCCGTTATTCTTTTATGGAAAATACCCTAGGATATCACTAAAAAATTTTATATCACAAATATAGATTCTAATGATCAAAATGACCAAAATATTTCATTAAAGAAATAAATATACATTTATATCCATAGGGTTAACTAAAGTGGTGGAGATTTGAGATTGAGATTTAAAATTTTATAAAATAAAAAATAAATATCAAAATTTTGAAAAAAAAAAATTATAAAAAATTTCGAATTTGAAAACATATAATCTAAAATTATAAAAAAAAATTAAATTTTTTTATTTTCTTTTATTTTTTAATATATCTAGGGTATTAGGGTCTTTTTACCTATTAAATAAAAAAATGTGGTCATTTTCCTCTTTCTGGTCTATTTTTGTGATCAAAACTTGAAAATGGTCTATTTATGAGAATTGCCCTTCTTTTATTATGCATACTAAAAAAGAATATAAATAATTTATAATAGAATTTTTTTTTTGTCACTTATAATTTATAATAGAACTAAAATTAATATGTATATGTTCCAAAAATAACACTTAAGAAAAAAAAATACAAATGTCAAAAAGAATATATAAAAAGAGATTAAAAAGATAGAAAGACACATATATTCACATGATTGAAGGGTTATGAAGTAGCATTTAAGTTTTAAGAAATGAGGTTTAGGCATTAAGGATTAGGGTTTAGCGTATAGGATTTAGAGCTTATGATATAATTTTTTTTTAAATATAATGTTTTAATATTTAAAAAAGATTTATATTAAATGTATTATTCACAAATGATATATTAGTTTTTTTATTCTTTAACAAAGACTATTTTGGTTATTTTCTAATTTGTGTATTATTTTGTGATAAAACTATTTTATACTAGTGTTTAAGAAATTTTCCCTAAAAAAGAACATCTATCAGATTTTGTTGTTTTCATATATTGAAAATGTAACTTTACTATCTGTTCAAATTATAACTGAAAATGGAACATCATTTAGTTATTAATCCAGATTTTTAGGTTATAGGTTATTTAAAATTTGTCAACAGAGATGAACACTTATAAAAATCATGAGACAAGTGACAAGAAGTGCAAACTAATTAAAGATTTTGATCCAAAAAAAACTAATTAAAGATTATCATAGGGAATATGAACATATCTAACCTGCAATAATAAATTAGTTAGATATTATATGTCCTAATCACACGTACTTATTTCTTGATTGGCACCACAACCAGGATAATCTACTTATAGAGAGAAAGTATATTAATGTATGATTCAAAAAAAAAAAAAAAAAAGTATAATGTATATTGAACTTACTTTAGAATCAAGGATCAGATCGGATACTACAAGATGTTACAGTACTAGTTAATTAATTAACGAGACCCTTACATTTGCCCATTGGAACTTCGGAAGAGGCATTAATTTAAAAAAGAAGATGCAAATGCAATGTATCAAGATGAATAATCATTGTAGACAACAGAATCAACCCAAAGATATCCCTCACGTTTGGCGTACTAAACTTGTAATTATTCAATCTTTATCTTCTTCCAATTTGATTTGTGTTTTGTCCCCTTAACGTACGGCACATATACAACTTTTGATTTGATTTTCTAAGTAGAACATGCGATAAAACATTGACTAACAATTTTTTAAATGTAAGTATTTGCAAGTGATATTTATAATGCGAAAGCTAATAATTCACACTTGCGAGATACACAGTCGGTGTGGTGATCTGGATGTGTATATTAGCTTCAAAATATGATTTCTTTCTGAATGATGGTGACATTATTTGGAATATCAAAAGAAGAAAAATTTGTACAGATGTTTCTTCCGTTGATGCTAAGTTCTATTGCATGTTCAACACAGTCAGAAGGCTGGAGTTCGTGAGAAGATTCGTACATAGTCTACAAGCCATAATGGAGGTTTCGTGTTCCTTGGCCTTCATCGTGACATACAACTTTGTATTGCTTATATGAAAGATCCAAAATATTATGGGAGGATAAAACACATCAAAAGTAATATATAAACTTTTGAGAGACTACATTGTGGTAAAGAAAGAGGTAATCATTAACTATATACACAGAATTATAGTTGACCCATTTACTAAGCTCTTCTTAAAAATGTTTATCTTGCTCATATTTGAACTTTATTTGTGTAGAATTTGATGAATATACTAATAGAATTGTGCCACACATTGTATTTTATTTTGATGTTTTCTGAAGATACTTCAAACATTATAGATATTTTTATGGGAAAGAAAGTGAATCTGCCATATGGGAAAGGGAATCTGCTTTATGGTAAAATAATCAATTTATAGAAAACTCTACAAGAAATTCAGAATGATGATTCAAATATACATGAGGAAGTTATGGAGATTACTAAAAATAAATAAAAGAAGCTTATCAGGATAAAGAACTCTATTGAGAAGTGAGAACTTTTTTTTTTTTTTTTTTGAACACTCAGAAGTGAGAACATAAAAGCAAAATATATGGCATACAAAGGTGACCGAAAAATACAAAATTTTACTAGGTTTTAAAAAACAAAGACGCATCAAAAATAAAATAATCGGTTTATACAACCGAAGATGGTAACTGGGTTACTTCAGAATTCGAGGTGGAAGAAGTGGCGGTTAAGTACTTCAATGATTTACTTAAGTCTACATTCTGATTTTCAGAATTTCTTAGAGGAGATTACTGCAAACCAAAATATTATACTTACTTCGAATGATTCAGAAGAGGAGATCCGTGTGGCTTTATTTTTGAAAGATGTGTAGTCTCAACATCTGTTGAGTGATTTGCATGCCATCCCATTGATCCGATTGTGCGTTCTGATTAATATATCCTTTTTAAAATTTCCATCAATGGAAAATAACACATTCGTTTGTATGAAACTGGAACTCTTCTACTTATCTTCTGATAGTAAGGTTTCTGACAAAATTTACAATAAATCATATAACTATTGATGTATTCTATCATCTGATATGGTAAACTAAGACCATCTACAAGTTTTTGAACCTCGCAATATGAACCAGATAAAAATTTATCCTCATATAGAATACTTCTCACAAAATCTACAATTGTGTCCATGCATTATTCAACTAAATTATAATCCGTCTCTACGGCCATCAATCTACTTGAATAATAAAGCTGAATGACCATTTCTGTACAATGGTCGTTTTGCTGCATCTATTTGCTGCATCTAACATATAAAGAAACGTGTGGGTGACTTTGAGACAGACGTTGTTGAAACAGACGTCTGGGGTTGCGTTGGAGGAGATAAAGCTCAAGTTTATTGACACGTCGTCCAATGGTGGACATGGTCGTTTCCAGACTTCTGAAGAAAAGGCCAAGTTCTATGGTAGAGTCATCAAGGATTAGATTTTTTTTGTTTGTTTTTCAAACCCCATAAAAAAAACTTTGTTTCTAGTCTCTTTCTTTGTTGGTAGTTGTTTTTTTGACGTTTCATCCTCTTCCGTTTTGGTTTAATGTGACTTTGATTTTGTTTTATTTTTGTCAATCGATTCATTTTGAAAGGTTAAAACAATCTTTAATCATATTTCATTTGTTTTTTTTTAGAAACTATAAAAAGCAACAAAAGATTAAGTCAGTCTCAGATCTCAGTGTATTCTGCCTCTGGAGTTCTTTGGCTTTCCATCTCCTCTCTGATTTTGGTCCTAAGAAGCTCTTCTACTTCAGTCCCGGTGGCTGGTTTGTTGGTGCTTGGTTTGGGTTCCTCCAATGGCCTTATTACTGCTCTTTTATGGGTTTCGTTGTCTCCCGTCGCAGTCACTGTATGTTTTACCTCATAGCTTGTCAATCTGGTTGTAGCTTCGTGCACGGGTTGCTCGGCCCTCATCACCACCTCATGCTTCATTCATCTCCCAACAATCCAGGTTGTATTTCTGAGATTTTCAAACTTATTCACTGGTGTTGTGTTGATTGTTTTGGAGTGTTCTCCTGGTCTGTCCCTAACCTTGGTGCAGCCATTTAGTGCAGTATGCAGTCTCCTTACTGCTTTATCCAGTTATGCATGTGTTAATTGAAGTACTTTTGTATTCTGTTGTGTCAGCTTGATAGAGTTATGTCTGTTGGGTCTTGTTTGTCGACATTTACTGCCCTCTTTCCTCCTCTATGAAGTGTGTTTCCATTCCAATTTCATCATCTACTTTAAGTGGTTTTGTTTCAGGAATTAAAACGTTTAAGATTAGAGATACTTCAGATATTGAAGTTCTAAGCACAGGCTTATCAAAATGATGTTCAATCGCCTATGTGTGTGTAGCCATTTCAAGGATTGTCAATTGTGCACTTGCTGCTGTTTCAATCTCAGGAATTATATCACTGAATGTGGTCTTTAATTCTCAAGGCTTACTTTCACTTTGCAGCTTGGTTGTTGAGACTAAATGACCTCTCCACGCCATTAGTTGTTTAAATGTTTTGTATGCTTCTATCCTTCTTTGCTTTATTGTAATTTTTTTTTGTTTGGTCAGGATGACTTTGTTATCATGTTCTGTAAACATTTTTACTTAAATGGAAAGTAAAAATCTATAAAATTTGAGGTTTGTCCAAAAAAAAAAAAAAAAAATTAAGTCAGTTCATTAATTCTCAGAATATATCTTGTAATTGTCGATCTGTATAATCTCTTTTTATAGAAGAAAACTGTATGATCTTACAGACGCGTAGAAGAAAGTGACAAGATATTCAAATTGTTGGATTAGATTCGTACTGTGTTTCTTTGGATTTGGTTTTAGGAAGTGCTAGTTTATGCTTGGGCTATGGCTGAACAGGTGTTAAGACTGCTCCTCTGCTCAATATTAAAAGTACAGTAGAATATCTATAAATTAATAATGTTGAGACTTTAAAATTTTATTAATTTATAGAAATATTAATTTACAAAAGCTTCCTCATTTATATTTTTTATTTTAAGAAATATTTATTCTAAGATAAAAAAATATTTGATTTTAGTGTATAGACATTAATTATTATTTTTTTTGAAATTTCACATTTATATTAATTTTATTATACTATTTGGTGTATATAATATATATCGCATAAAACTTAAATATGATTTTAGATATAATATTACTAAATCTCATCAAAAATATATTAAGTGTTAAGAAAATATAAAGATAATTCTATGGTAAATATAAAACAAACAATAAAAAAGTAGGTTCTTACTTATATAAAATATGTATATATAAAAATTATTAATTTATAATTTTAGTGGGACCATATATTTACATAGAATTTTCTGAAAAATTATTATCTTATTATTTTATCGATTTGTGTCAAATTTTGAACCGGTCCAAGTTGGGACCGGCGAAATTTATTAATTTTTAGAGATTATTAATTTATCGAGTATTAATTTATAGAGGTTCAACTGTAGATTTCATTTTCTGATAATATTCTATTATCCAAATTGAATGAGCACTCTTATTATAAAGTGAATTTGCTGCTGGAACTGCGATGAATGACAACAAACAATAATAGATGACGAAAAATATGAGAGGATTTATTGAAAGAGAAACATAACATTAGAAGGAATATCCAACATTTATTTGAATGGATGAATTAAAAATCTGAGACACTAGCATTGTCTGGTGGTACATATATAAATCTAACACTAACATCAAAACTGGCATCTCCAGACGCAATTTAGGAAAATAACGGTTCTCACGCAACACTCTTTTGAGCCAAAATTATGCAAGAATCTTGTCAAAAGACAGTTTTGTCTCTAGTCTCTACCACCACTAACTGATGCGTTGGTTGCATATCTCAGCCAAGAACATTCACACCTGCACAATAATATTTACAACATTATTAAGGGTTTATTGAAGATTTGCAACATTGATCACCAGGTTGATGTGATGAATGGTCAAAGATTAAGAAGGTAAGAAGAGGGGTCACTTACGTGCTTGGAGCCGCGTTATTAAGGTAAGGGCCGTAAGGCAACAAGTCTACGGTTAAGACTTGTGTGAAAACGTGATATTCTCGTCTTTCTCGAGATTTCAGTGCTACTAGGAGTAGTTTTATCATTGTCAAGCCCATTTGGATTCAGTTTTGGTTTCTTCTGCTTGCTTCTATACAAAAGATCTGATGTATTTGGTTCATACTTGACCTAATAACAATTTGGAAACTCTCATTAACTCATATTCACATTGAATAAACCAGAAAAAAACTATAGATAAGACAGATTCACAAGGCAGTATGTAATTAATTACCTTGGAAGAACTGCAACACATCTTACATTCAACCTCGTTGATAATCTTCAATCCTTCCATGGCACGCGACATCCCTGAAGATTCATCTGGACCGCTCATTTTCGCCTTGTTCCTGAAGACAGTTAAGTTTAAATACACTTTGCACAACTATAGACAAAAGAGTTGAAGCTCTTATAATAACCCAACCTCTTAAGAAACAGACCAGGCTTTTCTTCATCAGGTACAAGCGAAAGAAACTCATTCTGAAGATAATTAGCAAAACCTGGTTCCACTGCTACAGCTGTAACTTCCGGCTGGTCATTCCCGCTGTTCATAAGTTGAATCGCCAGACGGGTCTGTGCAGATGACTGCAAGGATAACATTAGCATGTGAGACAACCATATACACAAGGGTTTCTGCAAATATATCAAAGATAGAACAATACATATTCAATCCTGTATATGTTCTGATCATGTAGAAGGGCTCTGGCGTTCTCATGGTACACTATCTCAAAGAATCTTCCTGGTTTTCTGTACTTCTCGTATGTTTGTAGCTGCAGTAGCCTGGTGTCTGTCTCGTCAGCTGCAACTGCATGAAGCTGAAGCATGTCCAAACAATAATCAGTACAGGGAAAAAAAAAAAAAAGGATAGAGAAAACTGGAAAAGCTTACATGCTTGACAAACTTCTGAACTAGCTTGTCCAATGTGAAGAGAATATATGATTGTGCTCCAATAATAGCCCGGCATTCATCTTCAAACTTTGTGTTATCACTCGAGCCATCAAGTAAATTATAGAGGGCATCCATGAACCTGTGCTTCAAAATTCATCAGTAAGGAAAAAGAACTATTGTTTCAATTTAAAACTACCAATACTCACCTGGTATAAGAATCAGGAGATGTGTTATCTGGATCTGGAGCTTTCCATTTCCTCTCTGAATGTATCTTTGCAGATAGTATTCTCTCGTACAACATCTGGAAAAATAAATAAAAGAACAGATTTAAAGGTTTGAACTTAATTGACTTTTTGAGGAACATAAGAAGCTTGTTCTTACTTGATGAAGCCTGAAAAGAACATAAAATGAATCATTCCCATAGAAAACTCGAGAAGCATTGGGGGAGTCATGTAGTGCCACAGGAACATGCTTTGCAAGGGGCTTTACAGGTTGCAGAGACCGTTCTGAAAATCTGGAAAAGGATTCACCAAGCTGGTCACAATTCATAGGTCTTTTATGCTCTTCATCTAAAGAAACTTGGCCACCGAACTTGCTTCCTGAAGCAATATCTTTAGAGGCGTTTTCATTCGCTTCTATTAACTTTAGAGTAGTTTTACTTCCATCATCTTCAGGGGAAGTATTACTTCTTACATTGTCTGGCAGTTTCTGCACAGACTCGACGCCATTGTCTCTATAAACCTCAGAGTTGTCATGCTCAAAACTTTCGGTGGGAGATAACTCACCCTCTTCTCGCTCAACCTTATGCTCGGTATTCATAGCTGCACCAGCATGCAGTTTATCTTGCGCAAAAGAGCTTCCTATTGTTGGACTTTCTTTATTGGGTGTTTTTGGAGGTGTTAGCGGTTTAAGGTTTGAGACAGGAGAACTGTCACGGGTGTGGTCTTTCACTGCCTCACGCTGCTCTTGGTTGTCTTTGGACTTTGCAACATCTATCACTGTCTCATCAGTTTGAGACCTAGAAGGAACGCCAAACATGGGCTCCAAAAAGGTTACCCACAGCTTCATTACTTTATCCGACTGTTCCGTAGCACATATCTCTTCACAATAATACTTGATTAGTTGATAAAGGTCAGCATGAACTTGTGTATCAGTGTAACTGAACTCCACATCAGGGGTGAAAGAGGGCTTAGTTCCCACAGCAATGGCATGAAGAGGATCTTCTTTATGCTTTCTGTCACTGATATCTTTTATTTCCGCCACTAAACCTGCATTTAGGACACAACAGACATTAAAAGTGATACAAAGACATTCTCTTTGTCTTCTTCAACCTAATTTAAGTATGTAATATATAAACAAAATGAACTTATATTTGGAGTGATAAAACCATAAGAAAACATACCTTTTGTGCTTAGGTTCTTGGAGTCCTGCTGCTTGAAATAGAAGCTTCGGTGATCTAGTGATTTGTGATGATTCTTAGCATATACTTCAGCCCATACTTTCCTGAAATCAGAGCGACACCTAGCCCATTCTTCTTGCTTCTGCTTCAGGCGAGTTAGTATCACCGGTAAGGCAACATGAGAATTCTTCTTCAGAAAATCCATGACGTCAAGCCCATAATCTCCGTACAATCGCTCAATGCATCTTAGGTTCAGTTCTATTAAATCATTATCACATTTAAATGCATTAGCCCCAGTGAGAATATATTAGAGATAAAAATAGCACAACCAGAATTGATCAAGTAACTACTTGCCTGATAAGTGTTCTTTGATACATATTGGTGTCTCTAGAGAGATTGTGTTGTTATTGATCTTCTCAAGAAGAGCTTCCACACGGTTAATGGCTGCATTCACAGACTCTAATAACATGTCCAACTCAAACCTAAAACAATATCAGGACATTAAATTTCCACAAAATTTTCAGACATATAGAAACCAAATATAGTATGGCTTACCTGTCATCCTCGCATCGAAACAAGCTTTCTTCGTACTGGTTTTTACGCATGTGTTTGAATGAGTAGTCCTCACTCCCCGATGTGACAGATACCCAGTGATCGTTAAGTACCTTTTCACCTAGTGTATTTCTGTAGCTTGGGATCTGAATAAGATACTACCCACAGGAGAAAGCCAAAACAAATGATCATAAGAACACTAAAATGAAGTCTCATAGATCAAAACTATTTAAAGGTTTAAGAGGCGCTCACATCATCTGGAAGGAGACGATAACTTGGAGAACATTGTGCACACTCAGAAAGATCCAGTTCATTAATACCCTTGGCCACATGGTTGCTGGTAGATGGTAGAATTTTGTGACTTCCATTGTCTTTACTGCCATTTTCATAATCTTGAATACCCTCTTTGTCCCCTACCTTCAGGTATCCTGGCCATTGACCTTGATTGATAAGACAAGATTGACCATAGTAAAAAATATGACGATATGTCTCACAGATATATATAAAATTCCTTTTATAAAAAAATTACTGAAAAGTGGAAGACATATATTTGTAATTTTGCTCTCAGCAGGCGCTGAGCCAAGCCTTAATAAACAAAAATGCTACAGGTGATTCAAAATACTCAATTACCAGCAGAGCAAGCCACAAGGTTCTCGTCACCATCTTCTCGTTGATCTGAGTGTTCAGTATACTCATTCCGTATTTTTATTCTCTGTGGCAGATAAAGAGTCCGTATTAACATCTCAAACTGTGAACTATCGAGTTTAACATAGTTTCTCTCATCCGTTAGCTATATACAACCATTTTCATTTTCTTAAATTGTCACTCTAAGCACAACTAGCGAAAGGATGTTAATACTTTCCAAACTAAGCATGCATAGCCACAAAGAAAGCTTTCAAAAAAAAAAAAAAGCTTTAGAAAGGTGAATTAAGAGAAACCTTCTCAAAATTCCTTGGATGCATGGCAGGAACTGGAGCACCTGGTACTGCGTTCCTTCCGGACAGAGGGTAATGAGCAGAACCTGATCCTGAATTATCAGGTAAGAAATGGGCAAACTCCGCAAGCAGATCTTCATGGTCCTGGAACAACAGAGTAACCTGTACAGCAGATAAAAATCAGAAAAAGGCAGAGGAAATCAATAGTACATACAAATTTACTGTAAACACACACCTCTTGATAAACATCAGAGATGGACTTGCTTTCCTTTCTATACATGTTCAAGATGTCTAGAAACTTTTTATATGCACGGTCATCACTCCCAAACCGCGCCTGCAGAAATAAACGTTTAACTGGTTTAAATCTATAACTAAATTGGTATATAATTCTACAACATTAGATACATACCTTGATCTTGTTAACAAACTCAATAGCTTCTCCAAAATCAACTGTCTTCTTCTCCGGAAGGGTTATCTTGTACCCTTTGGGCAAGAAGGTATTAAACCCCAAAAGCAAGTCATCATAGCCCTTGAACAACACTCTTACTCTCGCTATGACACCACTTGTGTCAACTCTAACAAACCAACACGAGACAACCAAGAAACTAAGCAAAACAAGACAGACCAAAAAATGGAAAGAGACAAAGAAGGGTATATTAATTACCTCTGAGCTTTAAAGTCCTTCATGACTTCAAGGAAAGTGTCATACTTGTCTTTCTTGTCCTGAAATATATCTTTGACAGCTTTGAGGTAGCTCAAGGCATCACCTGTTGTCAGCCCTCCCGTGTTTCCTCCTCCACCAATCGTTAGGGGCTTACCATTTCTGCATCACACAAACTTATAAAGTTAGTTTCTTTTCCGCATTTAACATGAAGAAAAATCAAAATTAATTTTGTACGGAAAAAAGCAGAATTTGAATTAAAAAGACAAATCAGGCAAATTAGGATTCAGAACAGACAAAGAACTTACGTTTCAACGTAGACCTCTTCTCTAACCCTCTTCATCTCTTTTTGATTTCTAACACAAAAAAAAGGAACAAAGATTAACACGCTTCGCTGTGCCCTGAAACAAATCGAAGTCGGAGAAGCAAACCAAATTCGAATTATTATCTAACCTTCTTCACTGTAACAGATAGAGACCAGATCTATCGAACAAGAATCAAAGACGAGAAACAGAAGAAGAAGAAGAAGAAAAGTAAGAGAAGGATATTTTTGGATATTTGAAACCGTGTTGAGAGACCGGATCACATTATTCAAAGGGGACAGAGACAACTTCTGAAGAAGATAAAACTTACATAGAAGCGACGGAGGAGAGTGGATCGCCGCCCTGAGTTTTCCGAAAGAGAAAAGGGATAACGAATCTTTCACACGAGAGAGGAAGTAAACGGACAAGGTTGCTTCTGCTTTGGATTTCTCTCTCTCTCTCTCTCTCTCTAATCTCTTTCTCTCTTTGTCTCTGAGAAGAAAGAAATAGTTTTCGGGGGAAGAGAATGAGGTTACCCGTAGAAACCAAAGGCTAAAAAGCTCGAGCAAGAGAGGGAAGAGAAGCGCCTGTGAATGTTAATGACTTAATGTATGTGTATGTGTATCTGTATGTGTGTGTGTGTATGTGTATGTGTAAAGCTTTTTTTTTATCTATGTATAACCTTTGGAACCAAGCAGATGGTTTTGAATGGGATTTTGATAATTTCTAGGCAGGGGCATTCGGGGTCCCAATCGGGTTTCGGTTTTATCCATTCGGGTTTTGGTTTTTCGGATTTATTAAAATCAGCTCCATTCGGGTTATATAAAAGTCAGTTCGGGACCGGTCGGGTTCTATCGGGTTCGGATCGGGGTTAGTAAATCTTCAAAGAACCGGTATAACCCATTAATGTATTTTCGGGTTCGGGTTCCAATCGGCTCTTCGGTTTTAAAATACCTGATTTGTACCTATTTTGTAACTAAAACATAAATGAAATCGGTTCTTTGGATTTAAAATACATGATTTGTACATATTTTAATAGCCAAAACATAAGTAAAATCGATTCAAAAATAAGAAAAAACATCAAACATGATCATTCAAAATCAAGCGAAAGATAATCATAGTTAGTGATAGAAAGAAAACCGGATAAATGAAATCATAAAACAAAAACTTAGTTCTCATGAAATGAAAAACATTATTCAATGAAAACAAAACCAAAATCTAAAAATTTCAGGCTTCAACCGCTACATTCCACCATCAACCTTCATGTAACAGATAATTATTTTAGAAGTTCAATCATATTTGGTAGAAGTTCTTTTTGTGATTTTAAATGTTTCGGGTTCTATCGGATATCCATTTAGGTTCGGTTCGGATAATATTCATAATCCAAAATACCAAAAAACAAGATCCGTTCGGTATTTATGTCGGGTTCGGATCGGTTCGGATTCATTTTTATCGGATTGGGTTCGGTTTATTTGCCCAGCCCTAATAATTTCTCTAAGTTTTATTATAGAGTTGTATCCGCGCTTTCCGCGGTTTTTTTTTTTTGGCAACCCCGCGGATTGTTAGTTGTTTTAAAAGAGATAGAGTTTGTGTGAGTTGACAGTTGAGGGTGGTATAACCGAAAAAAGGGTGGTACCAAGTTTATGTTGGTAGCAAGATATATCCGTTGACGTACCTGTTTTTGTATTTGTTTGTTACAGACGCTGTGTGAATGTTGCTTGACGAACTTCTCACAGCTTGAGCTTTGAGTACAGCAGACGGATTCGTGTTACAGCCATCAGATGGTGGAGGTTTCTTCTTAACCATTTGCAAAGGAATTGAGGTGTGTTCCAAGCCAGAACAGGGCTGATCCTTCGCTTTGTGAAAACCTTTAACTTGAGGGTATTCCATCTGTTTGTTGTCTGAGATTAGTTTTCTTGGCTTTATGTATGTCTTATGTGCTGAAGTAGTTTATTAGTAACTGCTAGGGCTGGACAAAATATCTAGAACCGAAGAACCAAACTGATCCGAAAATCAGAGTCCCGAACCCGATTGGACCCGGGATAAATAACCGAATGGGTCTTAAATTGATGTATCCGAAGAACTGGTACCCAACCCGATTCGAACCGATAACCGAATGAGTATCCGAAGATATCCGAAATGTAAATATATATTTACAAATATTATTTATAATTATATGTATAATTATTTTAATAATTTAAATTTAAATTATAAATTAAATATATTAGTTATTTTCAATACTTTTGTGTATTTTCTTATAAAATATGATAGTTTTGAATACTCAAACAAAACCGTATCTAATGAGTATTTTTGGTTATTTTTTGGTACATTTGGGTAGTTTGGATACAAAATACATGAACTGAATCAGGTAATATGGTTATTTTGAGTACTATTATCCGAACCTGTTTCAGATACATTGGTTATTCGGTTATTTTCAGGTTCTTTTACATCAGAACCGAACCCACCCGAACCCAGGAAGATCCGACTCGAACCCGACCCAGAATTTTGTAATATCCGAATGGGGCCTAATTTCCAAACCCGAAAAACCTGATAACCGAAAGAACCGATCCGTACCCAAACATGTACCCGATGCCAAGGCCTAGTAACCGCTGTGACCGATAGGTTTGATTTTATTAAACCATCTCTACAAAGGAAAGGTTTTGTAAAACCATTTCTTTCTAGTGGATTTCAATAAAGCTACTAAATTTCAATACCATTGTTTATAAACTGTAACGGTTCACAAGAATAGCTAGCCATGGGCATTCGGGCATGAATACGACCAATTTGAATATCGTTTTTTGGATTTTGAAAAAAGTTCCATTATTATATTACAAAAAATCATGGGTTCTCCGGGATCCTCGTACATTCAGTTTTTAACCGAAATAACCAACCTATCTGATTTTACTCGAATAATTTATACTAGGATAAGACCTGCGCCTTACGCATAGTGAATTTATTTGTATATATTATCGATAGTTTTTTTTATATGTGATCATTTTATTTATATATATAAAATATTTTTTGTTGTTATTATATAATTTCTTTCCGATGGAACAGATCAATTTTTATTAAAAATAATGGATCAAAACTATAATTAATACATCATAGACATTAAACAAATTATGACATAAAATCTTTATTTTTTTTTATCGAACACATTCTTGAAAAAAGTGAACAATATTTTTTTCACAGTTGAATTATTTTGACTTAACAATATTGTTTTCACAGTTGAATTATTTTGACTTTTATCTTCCACATGGTTTTGAAAACTTTCAAATCAACCATCGAATTGATACATGTCATTTTAATGTTTTTAGTCGTATACTTAAGGAAAACTTACATTTTTGTAATTTAAAGTCGTTTTAAAAAATTCAAAATATAACATCTAAGAAAAAATCTAACATATAAGAAAAATCTAACATATAAGGTGTCCTCATTTTTGTATTTTAAAGTCGTTTTAAAAAACAAATAATAACATATAAGGTTTCCTCATTTTTGTAATTTAAAGTCATTTTAAAAAATTCAAAATATAACATATAAGAAAAAATCTAATTTTTTATTATATGGTTAATGTGATTGTTTATTTTTTTTAATAATATAAAATTAAACAAAATGAAGAAGGATGCAAAAATTGTTATCAAATCTTTATTATTCATAATCATTAATTGCCATATATATGTAAATCATATTAGGTAATTTCGTAGCTTTTATTTAGGGAACGAATACACACTTCTTATATTTTAGGTTAATATAATGTTCTCTAGTGGACATTAAACAAATTATGACATAAAAACCTTATTTTTTTCCTCGAACACAATTTTGAAAAAGTGAATAGTATTGTTTTCACAGTTGAATTATTTTGACTTTTAACTTACATATGGTTTTGAAAGCTTTCAAATCAACCATCGAACTGATACATGTCATTTTAATGTTTTTAGTCGTATACTTAAGGAAAATTTACATTTTTGTAATTTAAAGTTGTTTTAAAAAATTCAAAATATAACATATAAGAAAAAATCTAACATATAAGGTGTCCTCATTTTTGTATTTTAAAGTCGTTTTAAAAAAAAAACATATAAGGTTTACTCATTTTTGTAATTTAAAGTCATTTTAAAAAATTCAAAATATAACATATAAGAAAAAATCTAATTTTTTATTATATGGTTAATGTGATTGTTTATTTTTTTAATAATATAAAATTAAACTAAAATGAAAAAAAATGCAAAAATTGTTATCAAATATTTATTATTCATAATCATTAATTGTCATATATATGTAAATCATATTAGGTAATTCTGTAGCTTTTATTTAAGGAAAGAATACACACTTCTTAGATTTTAGGTTAATATAATGTTCTCTAGTGGACATTAAACAAATTATGACATAAAAACCTTATTTTTTCCAGCGAACACATTCTTGAAAAAAGTGAACAATATTGTTTTCACAGTTGAATTATTTTGACTTTTATTTTCCATATGGTTTTGAAAGCTTTCAAATCAACCATCGAATTGATACATGTCATTTTAATGTTTTTAGTCGTATACTTAAGGAAAACTTACATTTTTGTAATTTAAAGTCGTTTTAAAAAAAAATTCAAAATATAACATATAAGAAAATTCTAACATATAAGAAAAATATAACATATAAGGTGTCCTCATTTTTGTATTTTAAAGTCGTTTAAAAAAATATATAACATATAAAGGTTTCCTTTTTTGTAATTTAAAGTCATTTTAAAAAATTCAAAATATAACATATAAGAAAAAATCTAATTTTTTATTATATGGTTAATGTGATTGTTTAAGTTTTTTTAATAATATAAATTTAAACAAAAATAAAGAAGGATGCAAAAATTGTTATCAAATCTTTATTATTCTTAATCATTAATTCTCGTATATATGTAAATCATATTAGGTAATTCCGTAGCTTTTGTTTAAGGAAATAATACACACTTCATATATTTTAGGTAAATATAATGTTCTCTAGTGTTATATAATTATGGAATAATGTGACACCATTAGATTAAACTATACTTTATATTAGATGCTCTAGAATTCTTTGAAATGGAATTTAGAAGGCATTTAGAGTGCCACCTAGGATTTGGAGTTTTTTTAATTAATACAAAATTAAGGTTCTAATTTTTCAAATGCTTCTCAATAAATATATAGGGGATTTAACCTACTCAAAGTTATCCAAAATACCTAAAAACCAAAAATACTCAATATATATGGTTCCAATGAGTTATTTTTTGTGTGAAAATGACTATGAATACAATTTTATTTGGGTATTGTGTATCCAAAATATCCATTTCTATCTATAAATACCCAAAATAATAAATATATATTTTATTTATAATTTTAATTTTAGGTATTGATATTATTATAAGTATAACTATAAATAATATTATATGTATGTGTGTTTTTATTTGTTCGGATTCTCATCCAGTTCTCAGTGTGGGTAGGATTCGGTTTCATTTTTTGGGTTTTGAATAAAAAATCCTTACTGTTATAAATCAATTGATGGATGTCCATAACCGGCCCGGTCCATAACTGGCCCATACGCTTAGAGAGAGGGACGGTCCAACCCTAGAGAGAGAGAGAGGAGGCCGCGAGACTTAGAGAGAGAGAGAGAGGCGGTTACATGGTTTATGAGAAAAGGAAACTCAATTTCCTTTTCCTTGTATGATTAGGATTTCCCTTTTCCTTTATGTTTATGATTTGTAATCTTTCATTTTATCAATCTTGTAATCCCCTATATAAAGGGAACACTTTATGATTAATAAAATACAGAAACTTACAGTTCTAAATCCTAAGTTTCACAACACGTTATCAGCACGAAACTCTTAAACACCCTGAGCCTAAAACCAAATCGACAAAACCCCAAAATCCCTAACCCTAATCCGACGAACCCGTCAAACCCTAAACTCGATCGCGTCTTGCATCCGGTCTCAGCCTCAGCTTGCGTCCGTCTCAGCCTCAGCTTGCGTCCGTTTCAGCCTCAGCTTGCGTCCGTCTCAGCCTCAGCTCGCGATCCCGACTGCAAGCGTACCGTCCGAGACCCGATAGCGATCAGCTCGCGCGACTTCAGCCTCAACCCGTTCGTGCTTCTGTTCGCGACAACTCTCAGCTCGCGACTCGATCAGCACAGAGCCAGCTCGCGTCTGTTCCAGCTCGCGATCCGATAGGAGCTAGCTCGCGTCCAGTTCGTGTCCAGCTCGAGGTTCATTCTTGGTGGTACGGTTTCTACAATCAGCTAACCTAAAGGTATTTCGAACTCTAAGAATATGAGAATCGAATTTGGATTGATTGTAAAGAACAAAATCCTAAAACCTAATCTCTAAGATAAAGCCATATGATAATAGATCAAACCCTAGAGTAGTAAATCGAAGCTCTAAAAGTTCGATCTCCAAACCCTAAAATCGAGATTGATCTATTGATCAATTAAAATCGAAACCCTTGAAGGTTTTGAATCTCAAATCAAATTCCTTTGATCTAAGATCAAATTTTCGAAAATCCCTAAACCCTAATTCGAAAACTGATTAATTAAATCTGATTGAATGATTGAAATTGAATTTAATCACCTTGAAATTATAAACCGAAACCCTAAAACCCTAAATTTTGAAAATCGATTTTGTTTGAATGATTTGATCACCCAGAACTATGGTTAAGATTGTTTAAACTTGAATCTGAATAAATTGAGATTGCTTGACTTGTTTAAACTGAAACCCTAGTCTAGATTATTTTTGAAATCAAATCTAAATTGTGGCCGTGTGGCCTTGTTGCATTCTAGGTTAATTGTTCTAGATCTGATCATACTCGTGGCCGTGTGGCCTTGTTGCATTCATACCATAACTTGATCACATTGATTGATTGCAATTACACTTAGAACTTATTCTAGGAATGGCATTGAATCAAATCAAATAGCCGTGTGGCTTGTTCTTTTGCTTGGCCGAGTGTTTGTGTGTTTTGATTGCATCATGTATGAACTGATAGAAACCATGTTAGGATTGCAATTACACCACAAACTAAATGCATAAGAGTGAACCAATTGCATTCATAGCTGTGTGGCTTAACTTGGCCGTGAGGCATAGATCTTGTCCGTGTGATTTGATTAATTGTTTGAACTTAAAACCTATTCGTTTAAACATTGAAACTATTCCCAAAAGATCTAAAATATATTAATTTATGATTTCAGATGTCGAAAATCAATAACCTGGATTTTGCTGCCCTAAATCTCTATGGAGATAATTACCTTCAGTGGGCACTTGATGCTAAGATCATCCTGAAATCCAAGGGTCTCGGTGAATGTATCACCAAGAACAATAATGCCAATGAAAAGGATCGTTACAGAGCTATCTTGATCATTCGTCATCATCTAGCTGAGAGTCTCAAGGATCAATATCTAACCATTGAGAATCCACTAAATCTTTGGACTGAATTGAAATCGAGATATGATCACCAGAGAACGGTGATCTTACCAAAATCTCGGTTTGATTGGACGAATCTTAGGATCCAAGACTATAAGTCTGTGGACGAGTATAACTCTGCACTGTTTAAGATTGTTTCTAAAATGAAACTGTGTGGTAAAAGTATTACGGATCAGGATATGCTTGAGAAAACCTTTTCCACTTTCCACACAAGCAATGTATTATTACAACAACAGTACCGTGAGAAAGGTTTCAAAACCTATGCAGATCTTATTTCTTGTCTCTTGCTCGCTGAGCAGAACAATGAATTACTAATGAGAAACAGTCAGATGAGACCTCTTGGATCGGCTCCACTACTTGAAGCACACACGACAGAGGACAATAAAGAATCCCATCACGTCCAAGGAATTGGCCATAATGGCCGTGGTCGAGGAAAGTGGAACGGACGTGGACGTGGCCGAAACTCCTTTGACCTCGGGCGAGGGAATCAACATGGTAGAGACCATGGGCGTGACCGTGGCTCATTTGGAAGAGGTCATGGTCACGGCCGTGGATCTTCATTCAAACCTCAACACTCGACCAACTCAAGCAAATCAGTGTGTCATAGGTGTGGAATGAGAAATCATTGGGCTAAGACTTGTAGGACTCCCAAGCATCTAGTTGACCTCTATCAAGAGAGTTTGAAAGGGAAGAATCCTGAAGCCCATATGACTTATCAAGATGGTAGGACTCCCAAGCATCTAGTTGACCTCTATCAAGAGAGTTTGAAAGGGAAGAATCCTGAAGCCCATATGACTTATCAAGATGCTGAACATGACTTCGATCATGAAAAGGACGATCTTATGGATTATGAAACTTCATATTGTCTTAAAGACTGAAGATTGATTTCGACATTTGTAATCTAAAAATTCTATGTTTTGGTGTTTCTATGTTGTCATTTCTTTGAACTTGAAAACTTAATAAGAAATGAAATGATTTTATATATGAAGTCTCTAAGTAGCATCCTTTTGAATCTTGTTTTAGAAATGAACGAGAACAAGGATGTACTCGTTGTGGACAATTGATCAAGCCACACGATTTTAAAAGACAAGAGATACTTCATAAACCTAACTCTGAAAAACGCCAACATCTCCACCATTGTGGGAATAGCTAGTCTCATAGAGGGTCACGGCCATGCTAACATCATGTTGCCTATGGGTACACATCTTGAGATATCAGATGCCTTGTACTCACCCAAATCTAAGAGAAATCTATTAAGCTTTAAAGACATTCGAATGAATGGCTTTCATATTGAAACCACAGGCGAAGGAAACAAAGAATCTCTTCAGATCATTGAAATCGTCCATGGCAATAAGAAAGTTTTAGAATTCATTCTTGCACTATCTACTAGTCTTTACCATGCTAAAGTCAGTATGATCGAGGCCAATGCCATTTTTAATAAAGAGGCAATCGACAATTTCACTCTATGGCACGACCGGCTTGGCCATCCCGGTTCGACCATGATGCGTAAACTGATCCTGAACTCAAACGGCCATTCCCTTGAAGAGAAACGAATTATCCCTAAGCACCTATCGTGTGTTGCTTGTTCCCAAGGGAAACTCATTTCTAGGCCATCACCAGTTAAAGTCACTAAAGAGACTATTAGCTTTCTGGAAAGAATTCAAGGAGACATCTGTGGACCAATTCACCCACCTTGTGGGACATTTCAATATTTCGTGGTCCTCATTGATGCGTCCATTAGATGGTCGCATGTTTGTCTCTTGTCGACCAGAAACTTGGCATTTGCCAGGTTACTTGCTCAGATAATTAGATTACGAGCTCATTTTCCAGATTTTCCTTTAAAGATTATACGCCTAGATAATGCTGGTGAGTTCACTTCCCAAGCGTTTAATGATTAATGTATGTCCATGGGGGTAAGTGTGGAACACTCCTTGGCACATGTACATACACAGAACGGCCTGGTCGAATCATTTATAAAACGCATACAGCTCATAGCTCGACCATTACTCATGAGGTCGAGACTTCTGGTCTCAGTGTGGGGAGATGCCGTCCTACACGCGGCCGAGCTCATACGCATCAGGCCATCTAGTGAACACAAATATTCCCCATCACAATTACTCACGGGTCACGTGCCAGACATTTCTCATCTTAAGACTTTTGGTTGTGCCGTTTATGTTCCAATAGCTCCACCACAGAGAACAAAGATGGGACCTCAAAGAAGGATGGGGATATATGTTGGATTTGATTCCCCCACGATTTTAAAGTATCTTGAGCCAACTACGGGTGATTTGTTTAAGGCCAGATACGCGGATTGTCATTTCAATGAATCCGAACTTCCAACATTAGGGGGAGATAGCAGTAATATGGTAAAAGAAATCTCATGGAATCAAACATCCATAACTTTGAAAGATCCTCGAACTCAAGAATGTGATCTAGAAGTTTAAAAGATCATTCATTTACAAAAGCTAGCGAATCAATTGCCAGATTTCTTTGCTGACCCGAAAAGTGTGACTAAGTCATACATACCAGCTGTTAATGCACCAATAAGAATTGATGTTCAAGAGGGACACAATCAAGTTGCTACAGAGTCTAGACGACGTGTGAAACGTGGTAGACCAATAGGTTCCAAAGATAAGAACCCTCGGAAAAAAAGAAAGGTGCAGAAAATGAAACCGAGCTTCATAAGACACCAGACATGGCCGCGGCCGATCCAGCCCGTGATGTGGCCGCGCCCAATCCTAAGGCTTTAGACATGGCCAGACCTGATGCCACTGATGTGTCCGGCCCTGATGTGCCAAACAATGATTCTTGGGACGCCAAGATTCATGGTACTGATGGTGCAGATAATAATGAGATCTCAATAAACTATGTCTTGTCTGGAAAACAATGGAACAGAAAACATGTCGACATGAATGATATATTTGCTTATGAAGTAGCACTTGAACTTATGGATAATGAGGATCATGAACCCATGTCTATATATGAATGCATGCAACGACCAGATTGGCTTAAATGGAAAGAAACCATAAACGTGGAATTAGAATCATTGAGAAAAAGAGGTGTATTTGGCCAAATAATCCGGACACCTCATGATATCAAATGGGTCTTTGTGAGGAAAAGAAATGAGAATGGTGAAGTCGTGAGGTATAAAGCCCGACTTGTTGCACAAGGATTCTCACAGAGACCTGGAATAGACTATGAGGAGACATACTCCCCTGTGGTGGATGCTACGACCTTCAGATTTTTAATAAGTCTGGCCGTGAGAGAAGGTCTAGATTTACGGTTAATGGATGTTGTAACCGCATACCTATATGGTCCAGTGGATAATGAAATTTACATGAAAGTCCCAGAAGGTATCGAATTGAAAAACAAAGAGAGTACTCGAGAACAACATTGTATTAAGTTGAATAAATCGGAGTATCTCGAGATCTTGAAGAACGCTGCGTTTTGACAAGGCGATTTTGGCGACAAACAAGGCGATCAAAGTTTCTCGATCTCCGCTGCTTCGATGGCAGTAGAGACGGCTCCGGTGGAGATTCCGACGGATCATCCACCGCCGATTGTTCATCAGAAGGGTTCTTGGGTCACAGTAGCGAAAGGGAAACAAGTTATGAAGAAGTACGAATTTGAGATCACAGAATTGGAGGGGAAGAAGTCGGTGGAGGTGCCATCGGAAATCATTGAGAAGGCGAATCCACTGTGGGATGATTTTGTCATCGCAAGGTTTTTAGAGTCAGCGCCTCACGTAGCGAAGATGCATATGATTGTGAACAAAATTTGGGCGTATGGCGAAATAAACCAGAAACTGGATGTGTATGTGATGGATGAGCATACCATGAGAATCAGGATCCCAAATGAGAAGATCAGGAAGAAGGTAGTGGGGCGAGGGGTGTGGAATGTCGCGGGAGTTCCGATGGTTGTATCACACTGGTCGCCGGAGGAAGACAAATCAAAAGCATGGCTTACTCCTCTTTGGGTACATGTGACTAATGTCCCTTTGAGTATGTACTCATGGGAGGGGTTAAGTTTTATAACGAGTGCTACAGGAGTTCCGGATCATTTGCATCCTGAGACTATAGCGTGTTCGAATTTGGAGATTGCGAAGGTGTTTGTTCTGGCAGATCTGACCAAAGAGCTTCCAGAAAAGATTAACTACGTTATCCAAGGGGTAGATACTAAGGTTCAATTCACGTATCCTGGGTTGCCTCCAAAATGTATAAAGTGTGGAAGGTGGGGTCACTTTGATACTTTTTGCAAGCAGAAGAAGCTGGAAGTTGATACTAGAAAAGGAAATATGGAACTTCAGGGTGAGATGGTAAAGGATTTGGAGGTTCAAGAGGGAAGTGTGGAAATTCAGGGTGAGGTTCCGACGGGTCTAGAGGCCCAAGTGAGTGCTAAGGAAGATGAGGAAGTAGATGAGGTTACCAGTAGTGAGAAGAAGGAGGAAGAGAAAGAAAGAGAGGATTTGGAAAAGGCAGAGGTGAACCCTTGGAAAGAGGTATCGATGGAGAGAGTTGGGAGAAGTCCTAAATCTCAGCCAAGTCAGGAAATAATTGCTACCCCCTCCAGGTTTGCAGCTTTAAGTTCTGCGAATGAGTTTGGAACTGAGATTGAAAAGGATATGACAGTAGATACTGAGGAGGAGGAGATTGAAGCAGCTGAGGATCTACATCAAAGTCGGATTGAGGAAAGTGTTGGGGGGAAACTGAAGGAGACTAGGAGGGGCAGGCCGAGGCAGACTCTTCCTAGGAAATCAAACACATATCATCGAGTGATTATGGGAAAGGGTTCTACCAAAAATCTCTGATGGTGGGGTTCTTTTGGAATATAAGGGGCTTCAACCAAACAACTAAACATGAGGTGGTTCGAAGTTGGGTGAGGAATAATAATTTTCTTTTTGGATGTCTGATTGAAACAAGGGTGAAGGAAAATAAAGCTATGAAGATTGTCTCTAGTGTATTTCAAGATTGGGAGTTTATGGCGAATTATGAATATAATAAGCTAGGGAGGTTATGGGTGGTATGGAAGCAGTCAGTTAGATTGACCCCGGTCTACAAAAGTGACCAGTTAATCACTTGTTCTATTTTGTTGCCGGGAGAATCGGAAGAGTTTCTATGTTCTTTTGTTTATGCTCAAAACACGGTGGAAGAGAGGAGAAGGCTATGGGAGGAAGTAAAATGTCATTATGAGGCTCCTATGTTCAAGAATAAGAAGTGGATGATAATGGGTGACTACAATGAAATTTTAGAAGATAATTAGCATTCAGGATTTGGGAATCTAGCAAGACAACCTGTTGGGATGAGGGAATTCCAGGAGGTGGCAAATTTCTGCAGATTTACAGATATGGGGTTCCAAGGTCCTTTACTGACGTGGTGTAACAAGAGAGAGGATGGGCTGATATGCAAGAAGTTAGATAGAGTCTTAAACAATGAGGATTGGCTTCATGGGAAGACAGCATATAGTGTGTTTGAAGCGGGGGGTTGTTCAGATCACTTAAGGTGTAGAATCCACTTTGAGGATGAGGAAGAGAGGAAACGTAACCCTTTTAAGTTTACGAATGCTATAGCTAAGATGCCGGAGTTTCTTCCCCTGATAGAAGTTTTTTGGAAAGATCATGAGGTGCTATTCCACTCAACCACTGCGATGTTTCGTCTGACTAAACGATTAAAGCTTCTAAAACAGCCGCTGAGGTCGTTAAGTAAGTTGAAGCTAGGGGATTTATCAAAGAGAACAAAGGAGGCTTATGGTTATCTGTGTGAGAGGCAGAAGATTACTCTGGAACATCCTGACACAGTGAACATAAAAGAGGAAGGTAAGGCTTATAAGATATGGCAGCGATTAGCAGATTTGGAGGAAGATTACTTGAAACAAAAGGCGAAGTTATTCTGGCTAGATGTAGGAGACGGGAATAATAGAGTTTTTCACAATGCAGCAAAAATAAGGGAGGTTCGCAACTCTATTCACGAAATTAAATGTTCTGATGGGAGAATAGTTACAACAAAGGAGGAGATCAAAGTAGAAGCAGTCTCTTTTTTTGAAGCGTTTATGTCTGCGCAGCCTCAAGAGTTTGAGGGGTCGACAGTTGAGAGACTCAGAGAGTTAGTGGGGTTCCAATGCAGTGGTACAGATTGTGAGAAATTGACGAGGGATGTTTCTAAGGAGAAGATTAAAGGAGTGTTAATCAAGATGCCTGGTGGTAAAGCTCTGGGGCCAGATGGATACACGATGGAATTTTTCAAGGAATCGTGGGCTGTGATTGGAGATGACATCACTGTGGCAGTGCAATCTTTCTTTCTTAAAGGATTCTTGCCAAAAGGGTTAAATTCAACTATCTTGACTCTGGTTCCGAAGAAGCAAGAGGCTAAGGTAATGAAAGACTATAGGCCTATCTCATGCTGTAATGTTCTATACAAGTTGATTTCGACGATATTGGCAAATAGACTGAAGCTGATTCTGCCTAAATGTATAACTTGGAACCAATCTGCGTTTATCAAGGAGAGGTTACTAATGGAAAATGTATTATTAGCGACGGAGATAGTGAAGGACTATCATAAAGACACAGTCTCTCCTCGGTGTGCAATGCAGATAGACATTTCCAAGGCTTTCGACTCGGTGCAATGGGCTTTTTTAATCAACACTCTGAAGGCGATGGGGCTCCCGGAGAGGTTTATTCACTGGATCTCTCTTTGTATTACCACTGCATCCTTCTCTGTTCAAGTAAATGGGGAACTAGCGGGCTACTTTCAGAGTAAGCGGGGGCTACGACAGGGGTGCTCGTTATCTCCGAATCTATTTGTGATTTGCATGAATGTCTTATCAAGAATGATTGATGAAGCAGCGAGGCAAGGAAGAATGGGGTTTCATCCGAAGTGTAAGAACATAGATCTGACTCATCTATGTTTTGCTGATGATTTAATGATCTTTGCGGATGGAACGAAGAAGTCTATTGAGGAGATTCTGAGAGTTTTTGATTCTTTTGATAAAATGTTGGGGCTTCGGATCAGTATGGAGAAATCAACTCTGTTCCTGGCAGGAGTCTCAAGTCAGAAGCAAGAAGAGATCCTCAGCTATTTCCCGTTTGAATCAGGAAGTTTACCGGTGCGTTATCTAGGCCTTCCTCTCTTAACCAAGAATATGACGGTGCTAGATTACATGCCTTTGATTGAGAAGATTAGGAAGAGAATTGGATCGTGGACTGGACGGTTCCTTTCTTATGCAGGAAGGCTCCAACTGATTAAATCAGTTATTACAAGTCTTGCAAATTTCTGGATGGTTGCGTTTCGACTCCCTAGTGGCTGCATTAAGGAAATCGAGAGGCTGTGCTCTGCTTTTTTGTGGTCGGGTCCGGAGTTGAATAACAGAAAAGCAAAAGTGTCGTGGGCTGATATCTGTAGCACGAAGAAGGAGGGAGGGTTGGGATTACGAAGACTGAGAGAAACTAATACTGTCAGTTGCTTGAAACTAATTTGGAGAATACTTTCCTCAAACTCGATGTGGGTAAACTGGGTAAAGATATACTTGATACGCAAAAGCTCATTCTGGATGGTAAAGGAAACTACACAAACAGGCTCCTGGATGTGGAAGAAGATATTAAAGTGCAGGGACTTGGCAAAGCAAATGTACAGAGTGGAAGTAAGGAATGGGAAGAAGGCTTCTTTCTGGTTTGAACAATGGTCCTCTTTGGGTTGTTTGCAGGAGCTACTGAGTGATGGTAGTCGTATTGATATGGGCATTTTGCTAAATGCGACTGTGGAGGAAAGTTGGAAACATAGAAGACGGTATCATCGGGTTTTGCTCCTAAACAAAGTGGAGGAAGAAATTGAAAAAAGTCGAGGTAATAGAGGTGATGATGAGGATGTTTCGCTATGGCTAAATGGTAAGGGGGTATGCAAGAGAAGTTTCTCCTCTACAGAAACTTGGGAGTTTATTAGAGAGAGGAAGATCCTTATTGACTGGGCAGATATTGTGTGGTTTAAGTACTCAACCCCTAAATACTCATTTATCTTATGGTTGGCTATGAGGAGGAGACTCACAACGGGGGACAGGATGAGAGCTTGGCAGTGTAGTGCAAGGGAGGATTGTATCTTGTGTAATGCGCCATTGGAAACTCTTGAACATTTATTCTTTGAGTGCAGTTACTCTACTAGGGTATGGGAAGCTCTAATGAAGGGTATCTTGCGGGGACAATTTACGGTGAGATGGGAGGAGATAAAAAGACTCCTGAGAGGCTCAATGGGATGTAAGATGCAGAGTTTCCTCGTAAAATATATGATTCAAGCTACGGTCTATATGTTATGGCGAGAGCGTAATAGACGAAGGCATGGGGAGGCTAGTGCGCCAGCAGAACTTTTGATCAAATTGCTTGATAAAAATATGAGGAACAAGCTCACATTGATACAAAGAAAGGGAGATAAAGTAATTGGAAATGGGATGCAATTTTGGTTTTCTACAAGATAGGACTGCAGTGAGAGTTTAGCTACCCAGTAGGAGTGAGAGCTGGCTATCCAGTAGGAGTGAGAACTGGCTACCTAGTAGGAGTGAGAGCTAGGTAGAATTGAGAAGGTTTGAAAATGGTGGAGGAGGTAGAAGAAGTTGAAGAAAGAGTTTCTTTTTGTTTAATTCCCAAATGTGTATAGGAAATTAAAAAAGGACACACATAGTTGTAACAAGGTTTTTTCTTTTGAATTAAATTTAACATTCAATTCAAAAAAAAAAAATAAGTTGAATAAATCTCTTTATGGACTGAAACAATCCGGACGGATGTGGTACAATAGACTAAGTGAGTACCTAGTGAAAGAGGGATATAGAAATGACCCTATCAGTCCATGTATTTTCATTAAGAAATTCGAAAATAAAGGATTCGTGATCATAGCAGTGTATGTTGATGATCTGAATATCCTAGAAACCTCTGGAGAGATTTCCCAAACGGTTGAATACCTTAAGAAAGAATTCGAGATGATAGATCTCGGGAAAACAAAATTCTGTTTGGGATTACAACTTGAGTACAGAAATGATGGTATCCTTGAGCATCAAATGGCATATACAGAAAAGGTACTCAAGAGGTTTAAAATGGCCGGTTGCCATCCTCTGACCAGTCCCATGGTCGTGAGATCTCTCGGTCTGGACACTGATCCATTTCGTCCCAAAATGGACGATGAAGATGTCCTAGGTCCCGAAATGTCATATCTCAGTGCCATAGGAGCCTTAATGTACTTGGGAACTCACACACGGCCTGATATAGCCTTTGTCGTGAACCTACTATCTAGGTTTAGCTCATATCCGACCCAAAGGCACTGGATAAAACATGTTCTTCGTTACCTGCAAGGAACGAAAGACTTTGGATCTATATTATACTAACCATAACAAAGATGGTTTAGTTGGCTTTGCTGATGCAGGATATCTATCAGATCCACATCATGCTCGATCATAGACAGGATATGTCTTTACACATGGAGGTACGGCCATTTCATGGTGTTCCATGAAACAAACCATCGCGGCCACTTCATCTAATCACTCGGAAATCTTGGCCATTCATGAGGCCAGCCGCGAGTGTGTTTAGCTGAGGTCGATGACCCAACATGTCCGAGCTGATTGCGGGATGTCTGAGGACAAAGAGCCAACCGTGATGTATGAAGAAAATGTTGCATGCATTGCTCAGCTCAAGGACGGCTACATTAAAGGAGACAGGACGAAGCACATATTACCTAAGTTCTTTTTCACGCACGAGCTTCAGAAAGCCGGCGAAGTCCTGGTCGTCCAAGTAAGGTCCAGCGGCAATTTAGCTGACCTATTCACTAAGTCACTCCCGACTTGCACGTTCAGGAAACTCACGCATCAGATTGGGATGCGTAGGCTGAAAGACCTCCACTGAGGTTCACATCAGGGGGAGTAGTACGTGTTATACTATTTTTCCTTCATCATGGTTTTTGTCCCACTGGATTTTCCTGATAAGGTTTTAATGAGGCAACATTAAGCGTATTACAATCCCTGTGTGGTTATGGCATCCAAAGGGGAGTGTTATAAATCAATTGATGGATGTCCATAACCGGCCCATACGCTTAGAGAGAGAGACGGCCCAACCCTAGAGAGAGAGAGGCGGCCGCGAGACTTATAGAGAGAGAGAGGCGACTACATGGTTTAGGAGAAAAGGAAACTCAATTTCTTTTTGCTTGTATGATTAGAATTTCCATTTTCCTTTATGTTTATGATTTGTAATCTTTCCTTTTATCTATCTTGTAATCTCCTATATAAAGGGAATACTTTATAATTAATAAAATACAGAAATTTACAGTTTTAAATCCTAAGTTTCACAATACAGATATTTAGGCAGTGTTAAATCAGGTTCGGTACCTCGATTTTTGGGTCAGTACCTCCGGGTCAGTCTTTCGGACACGAACATTATGTCCAGCACTAGGAAAAGCGACTTCGGTTATTCCACATCTTTAGTTATGAATTATATAGCTAAAAGTTATCTTCCTCATATAGTATACCGATCTATAAAAATAGTCAGCTATGTTTTCTATATTTTTTTAAAAAAATAGGATGAACAAAAACACAATCCATAATTAAAGCATATATTGTTAGTTCTTTCATTATTTTCAATTGAAACTGTGAAACAAATATTTCCTGATTTTTTTGTTTGATAAAACATATATAATGAAATTTAAAATGAAATCAATGTAACTGTAATTATGTCTTTTTTGGTTAAATGTTAAATTTTAAACCAAAATTTTGTTTTTTACAGAATTATGGAAACAGGTAGAAACGGATGAAAAAGTAACTAAACAAGAAGCAATAGTGCACAATAGCTAAACAAAGAACACAAAATAAGAGCAGCCTGATCAAGGGATGAAGATGAGCTAACAAAATGATGACAGACCAACAACACCAGAGAGAGCATAAAAGACAACTCAGTTACCACGAGATACCGAGAGATATGGTGCCCTCAAACCCCAGAAGCACGGCTCCTACATCTTCCAAATAGTAAACCCACCACAAACCAATCAAAGAAACCATCACGGACCTGCAAGCCAGTCCAGTCAAAGAGACACCGGCGGTACGAGGATAAACAGACTTCTGACGATGCCATCGTTCGTTAGAGATAACATGAGATTACCACCTCGAGCTTTCACTACTGTGACCGTGTACACCCGTTTAACCAGAAAACCTTATAGGGAGAACGGACCGGAAGCGGACAAATCCTCCGATAAAACCTATGACTGAACCGAATATTAGACTGATGCCTAACTAACCCACCATCAAACTACCACAGAACCAGCTCCTAAACCAGTCAAGCAAAACCAGAGCTTTTATTGGGAATAGAGAAGAGCCACAGAGGGCCACATCGCCGAGTCACACCTACTTACAGCAGAAAACCGGAGAACAGAAACCGCCGGACGCGTCGTCACTAGAGAAAAAAGAAGAAGCAGAGCCGAGGGCTCAACCTCCATCGCACTCCATGCGCCGTCGCCTAGGAGACCTGAAACAACCAAGCAAAGTACAACAACACAGAGATCCATCACAAAGATAGACCCTGATCCCTAGCACACCAACAACCACACCAAGCCTCCAGCCACAACCACGCCGGAAGCAGAGACGGGCCTGGAGAGACTAGCCGACGCCACCTGCGATGTCACACTCGGGAGAGGACAGCCATGAACACAGAAAATGACCGGAGAACCAAAGAGATCAGAGGCGAGCCCGGAGGAAGAAGGTAGCTGTCCTCACGCATCTTCAAACCACCAAGAAGCTCAAAGATCTAACAAGGTTTTCAGATCTGAACGTAACCGAACCTATCCTCCTACCGTAAGAAGAGACAGAGACAAACAAAGAAGATCAGAAGTGAAGGGGCACGAGGGTGCCTCCGACGGCCGTAAGAGGACGAGATGGCCGCCGGAGCTTGAAGATGGTAGAGGTGAAAACCCTAATTGTTTAGGAGAAAAGAGTAATGAAAGAGAGAGAAAACAAAAAAAAAACTGTTCACTACAAGAAAACATGCCTATAACGAGGAAAAATTACGAGGAAATATATTCCTAGTAAATTTACGAGAAAATTATTACGATTTGACGACAAAACTGAATTTCGTCGTAAAGTTGTAGTAAAGTTACAAGGAAAAGGTTTCGTGGTAATTTACATGTAAATTTACGTCGATTTTACGAGGAAAGAGAAAATTCGTTGTAAAGTCCTTGTAACTTTACAAGGCTTTTACGACGAAACATGTTACCATTAATTTTTGTGAAAACGTGTTTTATGCATGCTTTACCAAACTGATACCCTCGGTTTAGAGATTTTGGAATAACTTGATTAGCTGTTATCAAAGTTACACCTCGTGAACGAATAGTTGCTAGAGAAGAATCACCTTTGCAAGAAGAAGTGTGTATCACTGAAGTGGAAGTATCTTAACAACAAACTGATGACATCCTTCTAATTGATGTGGATAACCGTCAATATGAAGATCTTTTCGACGATATGACGGATGAAGAAGGTGAAGAAGAGTTCGATGCAAGCGATGATGATCATTGTACTGATATTGATGAAAACTCGAATGATTCAGAATGATGTAATATATGTTTTAAATATTTTAAAAAAAAATATATAAATCAGTTTAAGACTTAATGCAAGTGTATATTGTTTGGTTATAATAATTATTTGTTGGCTTTTAAGGATTTAATTGGAGTTTAGGGTTTAAGAGAAAATAGGATAAATGGGAGAATGGGGGAATGGGGTAAAAGGGATATGATGTTATAGGTAAGAGACTTTGGGGTTTAGGGATTTGATTTTCAGGGATTCAGATATAGTCGTAGTAAATTCGTCGTAATGGAAAACACGGGCATGGTATATTCCTTGTAATACACATGTCCATGTAAATTTGTTGTAATCGTTTCCTTGTAAATTCTTTGTAATCGTTTCCTTGTCAATTCGTTGTAATGCTTCCTTGCAAATTCGTTGTAACTCTAAGAACGTGGGCCTGGTAGATTCGTCGTAAACATGTGTCCTTGTAAATTCGTTGTAATGTTTTCTTTGTAAATTCGTTGTAATGCTTTCCTTATGAATTCGTTGTAACTTTACAAGGATTTTTTTGACGAAACATGTTACCATTATTTTTGGTGAAAACGTGTTTAAGCTGTTTTACCAAACTGATTTTGTTGTAAGCATTCTCAAGCCAAGCAAGTTAACTTCATTTCATACCCTCGGTTTAGAGATTACGGAATAATTTGATTATTTTCTATCAAGTGGTTGTTTGATTATAGTACTTATAACTTGCGTTTTAAGGATTCAATTGGAGTTTAGGGTTTAAGAAAAAATAGGATAAAGGGGGTGATGTGGTAAAAGGGTATGGTGTAAATAGATAAGTGATTTTGGGGTTTAGGGATTTGATTTTCGGAGTTTCAGATATATTCCAAGTAAATTCATCGTAATAGAAAACACACGGGCCTGCTAGATTCCTCGTAATACATGTGTCCTTGTAAATTCGTTGTAATGCTTTCCTTGTAATTTCATTGTAAAGCTTTCCTTGTAAAGTCGTCGTAAAGTTTTCCTTGTAAGTTCGTCGTAAATATTCCTTGTAAATTCATTGTAATTCTAAAAACGCGGACCTGGTAGATTCCTCGTAACACTAAAAACGCGGGCCTGGTAGATTCCTCGTAAAATTACGACGACTTTACGAGGAATGTTGTTTTCTTATATAAACTCGAAACATGAATGAGGAATGCCTCCTTCATTCCTCTCAAACCACTCCTCTCCTTCTCTCAAAGGTATGTTGTTTTTAATATTAATTTAGGTTTAGGTGGTTAGTTTAGGTGGTTAGTTTAGGTAATTAGTTTAGGTGATTAGTGTAGGTAATTAGATTAGGTGGTTAGTTTAGGTGGTAATTTTAGGTAACAAAACTATATTCAAATATTAGGTTGAGGTATTTAAACGACTGATTAGATATTTTTTTTAAAATTAAATATATTTTATTTTCTTATAATTTTATGTAATTAATTATATTAATATGTTTCTTATTTCAAGGAAGCTCCTAAAAAGATGGAACTGGCGGTATGAATAAGCTTCATCAATGAAGCCACAAGGACGACTTCATCCTACTCTTCGAGACGGAACCCATAGATGAAGTACGAGACTCTCCAGGAAGAAACACCTCCAACAACTATTTCGATGGCGTCCTCCCTTAGCTTTTTATTTTTCAATTTTTTTTTTGTTTTCTATTATTAATTTGAATATTATTTTATGACATTTATATATTTTTTAAAAAAAAATATTTAAATTTTCAATATTTTATTTTATAATTTATATATTTTGATTTTGAATATTTCATAATAATATAATAATATGACAATGAGATGTAAATTTCTTATAATGTTTACAAGAAGTTTACAAGGAAGTACTTGTAAAATCCTCGTAATCTTTACGAGAAAGTTACTAGGAAATACTTGTAAATTCCTCGTAAATATTACAAGGACTCTACATTAAAAGACTTGTAAATTCGTCGTAAATTGTACAAGTACTTAAAGACGACTTTACAAGGAAACTATACGAGTCTTTTACGATGAAGCGTAACTACGAAACTACGACGAAATACTCTCTTTCGCTTTTACAACGAATTTATTTCGTCGTAAATGTTACCTGGAAGTTACAACGAATCTTGCATTACGACGGACGTTTTACAACGAAACGCTATTCCTTGTTAATTCGTTGTAACCCTTCTATTACAATGAATTAACAAGGAATATGACCCTTGTAATAAATATGTTTTCTTGTAGTGGTTGTTGGTAAACTTTTTATAGTGATTGTCCCGCATCTAAGAAAATCCCATTAGCGCCATAGAAACCCCTGGACCATCTATGATAGAATTTTTTAAGAGAGGTTTCAGTACCACTCCGCTGACAGAGAGTCGAACTCGCGACCTTAGGCTTTAGTCAACATATAAAATCATACAATAGTCAACTGATGAATATAAAATATTATTTCTATAAAACCTTCAAAATATATATTTGGTCAGTTTTCTCTTACAAAATGAAAAGAGTACGAAAACATGACTAAATATTATTCAATCCTAACCGGTTCAATTCTTTAGATAGGTCGAACAAAGATTATCTGTAACTTGGATGATAAGAAAGAGGCATAATCTGTTACTGAGAGTAATAAAGAATTTTATATCATAAAGCTATGTATTTAGGTGGAGGTTAAAGCTTTTACAACTTCACACTTGAACAATTTGCTCACAGAATTAATCAGACGAGGAGAAAGTTACGAAAACACGAGGCTAAAATGACTATATACACTATGAACATATGCTTTGGTATCTTTCCTCTTTAAACTAACATTGTTGTTATCGCTATCTTCTAAAAGAGTTTGCGTTCATGATATCACAAGAATCGAATACATGTGTGGAAACTACCGACGGTTAACCAAACTTTTGACAGGGAGCTCAATTTCGAACCAATCCAAATTGAACCGATAAGGGGAGCTTTTAGTTTTTGTTTTGTTTCTTTTGTAACGTTTAAATAAATAAATAAACTTATAAAATGAGAGCTTTTTTTTTTTTGACGTCAAACTTATAAAATGAGAGCTATGGATGGTGAACATACATAATCTTATTCGTTATCCAACGGTCCAAAATTATATCTCCTCATACAAAAAATAACACACATTATAAAACGCGTGGAAGGAAAGTGGAGCATACAACTCAAATCTCAATGTACTTAAGCGTCTACAAAGCTGGTGTGTGCATGTTCCCTCTATAAATATCGCTCACATGAACTCACATTTTCTTCATACAGTAACATTCAAATCAAACCAACTACATAAACCCAAAACCATGAATCCTATGTTTTACTTCCTTACCTTAACTGCTGTTCTCGCCGCGACTGCAAACGCTGGCGGACCAGTTCTCGATTCCAAAGGTCATTTCATCTTCAGCGGTAGTTACTACGTTATCCCTCGCATCTTCGGCGCTGCAGGTGGCGGCCTGACTCTAGTCCCCCGTGGTGACAAACAATGTCCTCTCTATGTCGGTCATGAAACTTTAGAGGTTAAGATGGGCATTCCCGTAAAATTCTCAAACTGGATGTCAAGAGTTGGGTTCGTTCCCGAATCAGAGAACCTCAACATCATGATGGATGCTAAAGCTACGACCTGTGCCCAGTCAAACTACTGGTGGGTCGCTCCTTCCGACAAGGACCGTAAGACGTGGTTCATAGCGGCTGGTCCTAAGCCAAAAACTAAAGAAGATTCGTCCATGACTTCCTTCCAGATCAAGAAAACTGGAGATTCTCTTAAAGGCTACAAGATTGTGTATTGTCCTAAGGGTAAAGATTGCATCAATGTCGGGATCGTTAAGGACAAAAATGGCGTTAGGCGTTTGGTTTTAAGCTCCAAACTATTCCCTGTTGTGTTCGTGAAAGCTACTTGAACAGGCACTTCGTCCAAGACTATGTCTATATATTCCCTGAAAGAAATTAAAGACTACAAAGTTATGAGGAGAAGAGTTATAACCTACGTTTAATAATAAAACTCTATCTGTGTTCATTGTTTTCTTTGTTCATCAATCAATCATATATGTAATAAAACATCTTTCCTTTGTTTCTTTTAATTCTCTCTCACCAGTTTAAGATTCACATAACTTGGAAATTAAATAGAAACATTTTCTCTTTTAGAATGGCCACATGTAGAAAATGCATTATCTAACACCACTGCACCACAATACTTCTACAGATAACTGGTTCATACAGATAGTTGCCGAAAACATCTGAAAGTAAACTATACCAAAATGTCAAAAAAAACTACTAACTCATATTTTACAAAGTTCAGTCAATTAATGATATATATATATTCATATATATATATATAGATATATATATATAGAGAGAGAGAGAGGGAGAGAACGAGAGAGAAACAAAAGGAGTGGCAACACAAAGATAATCCTCTGGCAAGTAGTTCCGGTGAATGTTGGATTTTTGGTAAGTAAGACATATGTATAATCGCTGACAAAAAAAAAAGACATATGTATAATGTACGTGTAGAATTATAGACGAACAAAAGAAGCGACCAACAATCTCAAACGGCATTGTTCTAAGTGGCAGTTTACCCTCTTGTGTAGTAATTACGTAACAAATGTATATCGAAATTTGGCACGTGGGGTCGCCTACAAGACTTTATAACAAGTGTTTTTGAACATTTAGCAGGTCAATATGCTGACAAAAATAATAATTACAACTTGCAGGGGTGGGTAAAATATCTGAAAATTTGATTGGATCTGTTATTCATTTCAATTCTATCTAATTTTTTTGATATCTGTAACTTTACAAATCAAAATAAATACTACAAAAAAATAAATACTACAATTCAATACCCATAAAAATGAAACAAATCACAAATATTAATATTTTTAAAAACGAATATCTGATCCGACATATACATATATAAATGTATATAAAATTTATGTATATATCTCTATATAAGTTTTAAACTATTTTTATTCACTAAATTGATTATTTATTTATTAAAATTTAAAAGTAAATAACTTTTAAAAAGTTTGTAATGAAATATTATTATTTTATAATATTTTTTTAATTAATTTTTACGTTCTGATTGAAACACCAGTTATTCCAGATATCGGAAACACCAAATATTTGTAAAGTTGCAGAGCATATCGAATTGGTAAACTAATTACTTGTGCAGAGCATAGCGGATCGCGTATATCCTTAAAACATTGAATATTTGTTCTACGTCCACTCCTACAATTTATTCTCTTTATTTGTTTCTAATATATTTTAATTTATTATAAAATCTTCCAAATTAGTAAACATTAATCTACATCTAGAACTTTGTGATGTTTTCAGCGTGGAAAATATTTTTTTTTCTTTTGATCTTTCTGATACGTGGGATCCCAAAAAATTTTAAGCTCATAGACTAATCTCACGAGGCCTTGCATCCGGATACACGAAATTCCGTCATTAAGGGTGCGGCTAGGTGGCCAATACTACTCGAACCCAAGACGAAAGTTCCAGCTTGAGCCTTTTTACCACTAGACAAGGCAACTTGGTTCAATCGTGACAAATATGTCTAGGGAAATTGGTACATACGACCCTAATTACGTTCTTCAACGTAATAGTTTATGCTCTAAATTGAGTTTTGCATTTGAAAATCTTGGGATTGAATTGGAAATCTCATTTAACTGTATTTGAGTATACATATTGTTTTAGCATGGTTTTTGGGTCGGTTAAGACTTTAACTAGTAACAAATAGATTGCATTGGTTGACTCATATTAAACTTCAAGTAGATTAGAAAATCAATTGGAGTTCAACTAAGTAAAACTAGTATTAATAATAAATTTAGTATAACTAATAAAATTGGTATTACTGACGGAAATTATATCTTAATAATTTGAAAATCATTATTATGTTATGCATATTAGATATTTTTTTCTCCGAAATTATATTAACTAGGGCTGGGCAAATAAACCGAAACCGAAAATCCGAATCGAACCCGATCCGATAAAAATGAATCCGAACCGATCCGAGCCCGACGTAAATACCGATTGGATCTTGTTTTGTGGTATTTTGGGTTATGAATATTATCCGAACCGAACCCGAACCTAAATGGGTACCCGATAGAACCCGGAAGATTCAAAATCTCCCAAAATAGCTTGTATCAAACATGATCTTAATTCCTAATATGTATCCAAAATACACTAAGAAATTATCGAACATCTAAAGTAATTATCTATTACCTTAATGTTGATGGTTGAAGTTGGCGGTTGAAGCTTGAAGTTTTTAGATTTTGGTTTTGTTTTCATTGAATAATGTTTCTCATTTCATGAGAACTTGGTTTTCGTTTTATGCTTTCTTTTATTTGGTTTTATTTCTATCAATAACTATGTTTACCTTTCGTTTAATTTTGAATGATCGCGTTTGATGTTCCTTTCTTATTTTTGAATCGATTTTACTTATGTTTTGGTTACAAAATAGATATAAATCAGGTATTTTAAAACCGAAGAATCAATTTTACTTGTGTTTTGGTTACAAAGTAAATACAAATTATGTACTTTTAAACCAAAGAACCGATTGGGACCCGAATCCGAAAGTACATCGGGTTGTACCGGTTTTTTGAAGATTTACTAACTCCGACCCGAACCCGAAAGAACCCAAACCGGTCCCGAACCGAACTTTTGTATAACCCGAATGAGGCTGATTTTTATAAACCCGAAAACCCGAAACCCGAAACCCGATTGGGACCCCGAATGCCCATGCCTATTAACCAAAATAAAGGGTCTGGCCCATTACAAAAAAGGTAACCCATAAGGGTAAAGGCCCAAAAGGCAGTTAGCCTAATTACTACAAAAAATATTTTCGCCTAGTCCAAAAAGGAGTTAAAATACTTGGAACCATGACGAGAGTAGAGAGAATCCAGGAGGAGCATTTTGTTTCCGAGAGAGGGTCAAGCCGGAGTAGGATCGTCTGCTTAATGTCTGCAACAACAAGTTCTGCTTGGCGAGCAATACCTCTATGCAGGCGAGAGTTTCTTTCCATCCATATGTGATAGATAGAAGCTTGAAAGAGAAGCCTTATGATGAGCACCAAGTTCTTGTCTCCAATGGGGTCTTTCAGCCATCTCAAACCATCTTCAAAAAGAGGGGGAGGAGAGAGATGTAACCTGTTACAGAAGAAAGACCACACTGTCGAGGAATAAGGGCAATCGAAGAACAGATGCTGTCTATTCTCATCACTCGCGTTGCAAAGAATACACACCGAAGGGACTTGTAACCCCCAAGCTATCAGTCTGTCCCTCGTGACCATCCTGTCCCTAGCCAAAATCCAGGTTATAGACACATGTTTCGGGATGCGTCCATTAAACCATACCTGATCGCACCAGGGGACCGCATATTAGATATTTTATAATGGCTTTTTTTGTAGATTAGGACTTAGAATTGGTACAACTATGGACTTAATAGTATTACTGAATGAGTTTTTGAATTGTTTAGGCAAGGATTCAGTGAGCAACAATGTTAACATACATTTTAAATGCGAAGGTCAATGTTAGGCTAATTTATATGTTTCTCTTGCACTTTGTTAATGTTCTCACATGGGATGAGTAAACTGACATTTGGTTGAAATCTGAAATTGAAAAACCTTGACGACTGTTTTTGGTTTCTTTGAAATTCATTGATGACTAGTCAAGTTTTAGTGTGATTTTTCGTATCTTCATATATGTATATATTCACATTTGCGTGAATATTGGGCGTTTGGTCTAGTGGTATGATTCTCGCTTAGGGTGCGAGAGGTCTCGAGTTCAATTTTCGGAACGCCCCCAATTATTTTTAGTTATATGTTAAATTTTTAATGGGCCAGTTTTCGTCTATTATTCTTGTGTGGCCCAAGGTGGAATTTGCCCAGTCCCGATATATATTCTTGTAAACTATCCTTGCTTTTGTTGTATTTAATCTGTGTTAACTGCATACAAAATGAATGTTCTTCATTATGAGATACAGCAGGCATCTATGATGTATTTAAAAATAGATTAAATAAATAAATTAACATTCATGATAAAATTTTGTTATCTTCTCTTAACCACGGCATGTACTATTGAGTTTGGGAAATTATTTTATTTATTGGTTCTTACGTTTGAGATTAATCAAATAAGTTGTTTATTATATCTTTGAATATTTTTTATTTTACGAAACAAAAAGCTCAAGGACAACGAAAGACTACTTTAATTGAATTCTCTATGGATTTCAAATTGGTTCTCTTTCAGTAATTTATGGAGAGGGTATCTCAAAGGACTCGACCCATTTTTTCGTAACATCAGTACGAGTCTGACTCGACTTCCTCGATCAGACTTGGGCCGTTTTCATATTTTTTTCTTACTTAGAATTATTTCTGAGTGTTAGTTCTTTTTCAGACAGTAAACTAAAGCATAATACGATTTGAATAAATAATATGAGGTTCGAGTTAACAAGTCAGTTTGCTATAGACTATTGCATGTTAATCTCGTCCTATATCTACCCAAACCCACCATCCTTCCTTCCTTCCTGCCCTTGTCTCGCGTTCAAGCTATGTCTTTACCCTTTCGGGTCTGGTCCTGATCTGCATCCAAACAAGGAGGCATAAGCAAACAGTATGCTTAGTGAGAGCGGTCATTCCGTCCCACTCAGCCAAGTAAAGCAATCGAGTCAATCAGTCATTAAACGGACATGCTTATCATCAGTCAATTACTTAGCCGACGCAATCCTTCCAAGCCAGCGCGCCATCAGATTCAGTCAAGCCCTAGCAGGCCAATCCGGCTCTAGGCGCATGATCTGATCCAGATGCGTCGATGGAAGGAACCGACTGTTCGGACCAAGCCAGAACTTAACAGATAATTCGAATTAGACAAGCAATCAGTACATAGAACATTCCTATCAATCAGACTACGATTCAGTACGATAGGCTACGGTCACGCACTCACCTTTGTCTTAGAGTCGGTTTGTTCTGTTTGATTCGGTCTCTTCTGACACCTCTTGAGCGGTTTCCGTCGGATCTTCGAACGTTCAGACAGTCGGATTCACCCCACAGACGATCGTTCTTGACTCGGACTTGATCAATCCAGCCAAATATCGAAAACTCTCTCTTAATCGGACTTTTCTCTTTCTGAGTTTCTCTCTGGTTCTTTCTTTCTGTTTCCCGTACAGAAATGACGGAATAAGACAAAGGAGACGATTAAAATGGGCAGTTGGGCGGTTTAGGCCCGAGAAAACTGCCAAGTTAACCATTCCCGCTTATTTTACATGCGGCTCTTAATACGTAACCGCCACCCCGCGCTCCAAAGCGTTCCAGCGCGAGTTTTTCCCCTTTTCGGACTTTAACTGTTCCCGCCAGTTTTACTTAGACGAAACACGAGCTAGAGCTGACTGATCAGTCGACAACTGCCTTGTCCGAATCAGACTGATACTACTAAATCAGCTCATCTCAGCTTAGCCGACCGTCTTAACCGCCTTGTCTGATTTCCGACAATCGCTGTCTAGCCGACCAGTTCAACCGTCTTGTCCGAAACCAACAAAACTTGTCCGGATCCGACCATCGCTGTCCGAACATTCCACTTTGTCTGGATTTTCATCGAGTTGTCCGAACATCCTGAGTTTCAACAAACCGAACGGCCTGTCCAATAACCTGAGCGTAAGACCGAATGATGGAGCTTTGTCTGGCTCAAAAACAGATCTCGTTCCTAGCTTTAATCGGGTACATGGTTCCGCTCTAGTCGCTACTAATCAGGCGCCGATCCAAGTTCTCCCATCCACCCACGGAAAGTCCTTCGAACTCTGATAAGCTCTTTCTAGCATCATCCAATCCATTCAGTACATTCTCACAGTTCGGCCAGTCAGTCCTCAGATCATCCTAACATCGATCTTCGGAACACGGTCGCTACAAGTTCTCCCCCACTTGGCTCAGACTCGTCCTCGAGTCTTTCTTCCCGAATCTTCCGTGAGTTTGTCAAACCACTTTGGAAACTTAGCTTTCATTCTCGCCTCTGGCTCCCAAGTCGTTTCTTCCTCTCCATCGCAGTCCCAAACGACTTGGATCATTTTGATATTCTTTCTGCCTTCAGGTTTGGTTTTTCTACCAATGATCCGGACTGGTCGTCCCTCCTTAGTAAGGTTCTCTCTCAAGTCAGATGGTGGTTCAGGAACCACATTGTCTTGATTCCTTATGCATTTTCGCAGCAAAGATACATGGAACACGTTATAGAACTGAGCCATCGATGAGGGCAGTTCCAGTTTGTAGGCGACCTTTCCAATCCTTTCCAGGATCTTGTACGGCCCCATGTATCTTGGACTTAGCTTAGCATTCTTTGAGGATCGGTCCTTTCCATTGTAGGTGACGGTTTTGAGATATACCATGTCTCCTACTTCGAAATCAAGGTCTTTTCTGTGCCTGTCTGCATAACTCTTCTGTCTGTCCTGAGACTCTTTCATCTTCAGTTTCAAGACTCGGTTTCTTTCAGTTGTCTCTTCCACAAAATCTCGGCCAAATATGTTGCGCTCCCCCACTTGGGTCTAGCATAGCGGTGTCCTACACGGACGTCCGTACAATGCCTCGTAAGGCGACATTCCAATGCTTGCATGATAGCTGTTGTTGTAAGAAAACTCAGCCAGATGCAAGTACTGATCCCATTTGTCTCCCCAATCCAGAACACAAGATCGCAGTAAGTCTTCAAGTGTTCGGATTGTCCTCTCTGATTGTCCATCCGTTTGCGGATGATATGATGTACTCATATGGACCTTAGTCCCCATTGACTTCTGCATAGCTCTCCAGAAGGCCGAATAAAACTTGGAGTCTCGATCTGACACTATGCTTATCGGAACTCCATGAAGTCTGACGATCTGTTCCACGTATAACTTGGCTAGCACCGCTGCATTGTCTGTTTTGTTGATAGCCAAGAAGTGTGTGGACTTGGTCAATCTGTCCACTATCACCCAGATAGCGTCCTTGACGTTCCTGATTGGCAAGCCAGTCACGAAGTCCATCGTGATCTTATCCCAAGGCCATTCTGGGATGGGTAAACTCTGAAGTAGTCCACTCGGGACTTGATTTTCTGCCTTCACCATTTGGCAGATTGGGCACCCAGCTACCTATTTTGCAACATCACACTTCATTCCAACCCAATGACAGTATCTCTTCAAATCTCGGTACATCTTATTGGTTCCTGGATGTATCGAGAACTTTGACTGATGTGCCTTCTTTAGGATCTCATCCCGCAACCCTTTGTCGTTAGGAACACACACTCGGCCATTAACCAGAATCGTCCCATTGTTTGAAGTCTGATACTCCGTCTTCTCGTTCTTTGAAGCTTTGATCAGATCTTCATTCTTTTCATGTGCAAGGCGAACTCGGGACAACAAGTCCGCCTGATCCGCTGCACCAAGACCCAATGGTTCCAATTCGTCAGTCAAGGCAGCTAGTCGTAAGGTTCCAACCATGTGAACTAGTTCCTCCATGTCTTTCTCTGAAGCCGAAGCTACTATCTTCCGGCTCAAGGCATCCGCGACCAGATTTGCCTTTCCCGGATGGTAGGCAATATCCAAGTCATAATCCGCAACTAGTTCCATCCAACGCCTCTGTCTAAGGTTCAACTCTGGTTGAGTAAAGATATACTTCAAGCTCTTATGGTCCGTGAAGACTTGGACCTTAGCACCATAGAGATAAGACTGCCATATCTTCAGCGCAAACACGACAGTAGCCATCTCTAAGTCATGTGTTGGATAGTTCCCTTCGTGTTTCCTTAGCTGTCTAGACGCATACGCGATCAATTTGCCTTGCTGCATCAATACGCACCCAAGTCCCACTTTGGATGCATCTGTGTACACCACGTATGGCTCGTTGTCCATAGGAAGAGCCAATACTGGAGTAGTCGTCAACAACTTCTTGAGTTTGCTGAAACTCACCTCACAGCCTTCTGTCCACACGAACTGAACATCTTTCCCGGTCAACTTTGTCAACGGTTGAGCCATGCTGGCAAATCCCTTAACAAACCGTCGGTAGTATCCAGCCAGTCTAAGAAAGCTCCTGATCTCTGTTGCGTTCCTTGGTCTGGGCCAATCCGCAATGGCCTTGATATTCTCTTGGTCCACGGACACTCCCTTGTCCGAGACCACGTGACCCAAGAAACCAATTTCTCTTTGCCAAAAGCTGCATTTGCTGAGCTTGGCAAACAACTTATGTTCCCGCAGCTTATCCAAAACCTTTCTCAGATGGTCCTTGTACTCTTCCTGATTCTTTGAGTAGATCAAGATGTCGTCTATGAAGACTATAATGAATTCATCCAGGTAATCTCTGAAAACGTTATTCATCATCTTCATAAAGGCTGCAGGGGCGTTGGTCAATCTGAAGGGCATGACCACAAACTCGTAGTGGCCGTATCTCGATCTGAAGGCTGTCTTACGGACATCCTCTTCACCAATCGGAATCTGATGGTATCCCGAAGCTAAATCAATCTTCGAGAAACAAGTAGCACCTCGGAGTTGGTCCAATAACTCGTCTATCCTTGGAAGAGGGTACTTGTTCTTCACTGTGACTCTGTTAACCCCCGTGTAGTCAATGCATAGCCTGAAGCTACCATCTTTCTTCTTCACGAACAGAACCGGTGCACCCCAAGGTGAACTGCTTGGGCGCATAAACCCTTTCTCCATCAGTTCATCAAACTGTTTCTTAAGTTCTGCCATTTCAGCCGGAGCCATCCGGTACGGAGCTTTCGAGATTGGCTTTGTGCCCGGCTCAAGCTCAATCGTGAAAGGATCAGAACGGTCAGGTGGTAATCCTGTCAAGGATTCGAACACGTCATCATACTCCTTTACGATCGGAATCCCTTCCAACTCAGCATCAGGTCCGACTTCCACAGTTGTGATTGAAGCCAGATAAGCCTCACATCCTTTTTCCAACATTCTTTCTACTTGAAGTGCTGAAATGATCATACTCCCATTGGTCGGTCTGACCCCTTGATAGACAAGCTTTCCATTGCCTATCTCAAACTGAACTCGGACACGATGACAATCAAGATGTGCCTTGTATTTACTCAGCCAATCCATTCCAAGGATCACATCGTATGATTTCACTGGGCAAACGACCAAGTCGGCTGGCATGTTCACTCCTCCGATCATCACAGAGACGTTTCGGATTTTCCCTGAAGTGTACATGATCTGACCACCAGTTGCTCGAACCAGTCTTACTTCTTCTTCTGGTTCTTTCTGGAATTCCCCAATTCCAATCATCTCGGGTTGCACAAAGCAGTGAGATGCACCAGAATCAAACAGAACATGGGTTGTCACTCCACCCATGACTAAGGTCCCTACATATTTACCCAGAACACTCAGGACCTACTCTACAAGCAAGCAATTTCACACAGAAATTCTTAGGGCAAAGGTGAGAGATAGGATGACTCACCAGTGATCGGACGAGACGTGCTTGGGTCCATTGACTCATCACCGATTGTGTACACCCGTGGCATGATGGCCTGCCTCTTCGCCGCCGGCTGAGGCCCATCACTCGGACGCTTCCCAGCAGATTGTGCGTCCTTTGGACACTGATTCTTGTAGTGCCCCGTTTCGCCGCAGTTGTAGCACACACGTTCCCCAGCACCCTTGTTCTAGCTCTTCGGTCTTAGATCTTCCTCAGGCCAATCACGCACCTTGTGATCCATACTTCCACAACGGTGACAAGCTCCCGTAGCAGCACGGCAGACACCAGAGTGCATCTTCCCGGAAGTCGAACAAACACGCTGCGACATGTTGCATTCGGCTTGCTGGAAGAGCCAGCCTTCACCGGCTTTTGATTCTTTCCCGCATGCTTACCAGGATGGACATGCGCCACTGTGCCAAACACCTTGGCTTCCTCACTGATTCCAGCTTCCTGTTCTGCGGCCTTTTCCAACAGTTCGGCCAAAGTATCATAGTTGCGGATATTACAACGATTTCGGAGATCAACCCTGAGTCCGCGCATGAATTTGCGGACCAAGGAGATTTCCGACTCAGCCTCACGCCCAGCATACTTCTTAAGGCTGTTGAACTCTGCTTCATACTCCCTTACAGTCATAGTTCCCTGTTCCAGTCTGAGAAAAGCTCCCTCGAGCTGATCAAATGCTTCCGGCGAAAAATACTTCCCACGGAATTCGGTCTTAAAGTTGGCCCACGTGCAATGCTCAGCACCAATCCGAGCCGCTACACCTCACCACCAGAGGTGCGCATCACCGTCCAAGTAGTGGACAGCAATGTCCTTCTTGTAAGCAAGAGGACAACAGATCGACTTAAAGTTCCGCCCTATCCTGTCAATCCATTGATCTGCTTCCTTTGGTTTGGAACCACCCGAAAAGAACTTTGCTCCCAGTTTCTGCATGTGGTCCATAACCTTGAGGTAAGACGGATTCCTAACAACGTGTGCCTCTTCTCCATCAGGCACCACGTTCTCCACTTCCTCCGCAACAGGTGGAGCCACTGGAGGTGCCGCCGCAGCAGGCAATCTTGCCAAGACTTGCGCCAAGATAGCCAAAATGGCTTCCAATCCAACCGGAGCAGCAGCAGCTCCAGCAGCAGCACCAGCCGCTGCAGCATTGTTCAAATTCGCTGCATTCTGAACAGCATTCCGAGCCTCTTCCGTACCAGCTTCATTCCTGGCCACGTTGCTCGCAGACCCCTCAGCGGTCTCATTCACAGTCCTTCTTGTGTTACAGTTACTTTTTGTCCTCTGAAACAAGATCATAGGCAAGTTAGTCAAAACTAACTTGGGATCAGGACTCGGAACACAAAATTTACCGCGAGACGTTAGGCTTGGAAGGATGGTTTGCCCCAATAACCCACTATACTTAGATTGTCCTAGAACTCGACTCTGCTCTGATACCACTTGAAAGGACCCGACCCATTTTTTCGTAACATCAGTACGAGTCTTGCTCGACTTCCTCGATCAGACTTGGGCCGTTTTCATATTTTTTCCTTACTTAGAATTATTTCAGAGTGTTAGTTCTTTTTCAGACAGTCAAGTAAAGCATAATACGATTTGAATAGATAATATGTGGTTCGAGTTAACAAGTCAGTTTGCTATAGGCTATTACATGTTAATCTCGTCCTATATCTACCCAAACCCACCATCCTTCCTTCCTGCCCTTGTCTTGCGTTCAAGCTATGTCTTTACCCTTTCGGGTCTGGTCCTGATCTGCATCCAAACAAGGAGGCATAAGAAAACAGTACGCTTAGTGAGAGCGGTCATTCCGTCCCGAGTGAGAGCAATCGAGTCAATCAGTCAATAAACGGATATGCTTATCATTAGTCAGTTACTTAGCCGACGCAATCGTTCCAAGCCAGCGCGCTATCAGATTCAGTCAAGCCCTAGCAGGCCAATACGGCTCTAGGCGCATGATCTGATCCAGATGCGTCGATGGAGGGAACCGACTGTTCGGACCAAGCCAGAACTTAGCAGATAATTCGAATTATACAAGCAATCAGTACATAGAACATTCCTATCAATCAGACTACGATTCAGTACGATAGGCTACGGTCACGCACTCACCTTTGTCTTAGAGTCGGTTTGTTCTGTTTGATTCGGTCTCTTCTGACACCTCTTGAGCGGGTTCAGTCGGATCTTCGAACGTTCAGACAGTCGGATTCACCCCACAGACGATCGTTCTTGACTCGGACTTGATCAATCCAGCCAAATATCGAAAACTCTCTCTTAATCGGACTTTTCTCTTTATGAGTTTCTCTCTGGTTCTTTCTTTCTGTTTCCCGTACATAAATTGCTGAATAAGACAAAGGAGACGATTAAAATGGGCAGTTGGGCGGTTTAGGCCCGAGAAAACTACCAAGTTAACCATTCCCGCTTATTTTACACGCGGCTCTTAATCCGTAACCGCCACCCCGCACGCCAAAGCGTTCCAGTGCGAGTTTTTCCCCTTTTCGGACTTTAACTGTTCCCGCCAGTTTTACTTAGACGGAACTCGAGCTAGAGCTGACTGATCCAGTCGACAACCGCCTTGTCCGAATCAGACTGATACTACTAAATCAGCTCATCTCAGCTTAGCCGACAGTCTTAACCGCCTTGTCTGATTTCCGGCAATCGCTGTCTGGCCGACAATTTCAACCGTCTTGTCCGAATCCAACAACACTTGTCCGGATCCGACCATCGCTGTCCGAACATTCCGCTTTGTCTGGATTTTCATCGAGTTGTCCGAACATCCTGAGTTTCAAAAAACCGAACGGCCTGTCCAATAACCCGAGCGTAAAATCGACTGATGGAGCTTTGTTTGGCTCAAAAACAGATCCGTTCCTAGCTTTAATCGGGTACATGGTTCCGCTCTAGTCGCTACTAATCAGGCCCCGATCCAAGTTCTCCCATCCACCCACGGAAAGTCCTTCGAACTCTGATCAGCTCTTTCTAGCATCATCCAATCCATTCAGTACGTTCTCACAGTTCAGCCAGTCAGTCCTCAGATCATCCTAACATCGATCTTCGGAACACGGTCGCTACAGTATCCCTGGAGAGACGAGTGTGTGGTCTAGATACTTCACTTAGCGTAATCCTCCACCGATTTGTTTTCTTGCACCACAACCACAGGTCCACAAATGGCAACATAGCTGAAAGAGACAACACTTCAAAGTTGAGCTTGTGAAGAAGACTCATTGGTTTATCTTGAAATTCATTAACTCTAAGCTGATGTAACAGTGTTTATTTCGAAGTTTTGTAACCACATTCATATCGACTTTGTGTAACCACATGATCACACAATGAAAAAATTCAACTTATTTGTAATAAACGAGATATAAAACAGAGTATTACCAAACAACTGTAGAGGATGGATTTGACCATCCCACAAGGCCCGAGGAATAGAAAGGCCTGGCACAGATTAGGTAGAGCGACGGCCCGATCGGTCGGCTCAAGAGTCAGGTCTCTCGGCTTGACTCTTGAGTGCTTTTAGTCGATCATCATCGACTGAAGTACATTCGGCTCAGCGGCTGCTCGGACGCCTACGGGCTTCTCGGCCCAGCAGAGGAGGCCCACCAAGATGGCGTAAATTAGGTCAAGGACGAGGCATCAGGACGTCTATATAAGGGAAAGGGGGGACAACGAGAGAAGGATCCGAAATCACTGACTAACACTTGGCGGCTAGATTAGGGTTTTCACCTTTGCTTCATCTCGCCGTTAGTTGTACTTTTCCGGTATCTCATCGAGCCACCGACTTCCTTTATGTCGCACTCTCTTCTTTTCCTTTGTAACCGACTGAACGTTTTTCTCCGACCATTAATATGACGTCTTTGTTTAAACCCACATCTTATTTATTACCGTTTTCCGATCAAACAGTTGCCGCCCACCGTAGGGCCACTAGCCGCCAAGTGTCTATGGAAACTATCCTGGCACGCCTCGCCCAACTCCACTTCCCCATCCTGCGTCTATGGAAACTATCCTGGCACGCCTCGCCCAACAAGAAGCGGCGCAGAAGGCAGCAGTTGACCAAATCACGGCGATAGCAAAGATCCTTGCCCCTCTCGCTGCAAACGCCGAAGCTTCAACGGCGCAGTATCGTCGACACCTGTTCGCCACAGAACGAACCACCGACTTAGCACCTACGCGGGATAATGATAACCAAAGCGCCGGTAACGACACCAACGCGCATACCGCAAGGGAACTAGCCGCGTTGAAAGAGTCGGTCCTCGATATCAATTCGAAGATCCACCAGGTGACGACGTCCGCGCCCCAAATCGAGCATGTACTCGCGGAATCTCTTCGTACACCCTTCACGCAAAAGGTTACCGGCGTGCGGCTACAGAAGATGGAGAAACTCCGTCTTCCAACCTTCAAAGGTCTCTCTGACCCTTCTACTCAAGTCATCTCTTTCAACATAGCGATGCGACGCGCAAACCTGACCGACGAAGACAAAGACGCTGGCTTTTGCCAACTCTTCGTCGAAACCCTAGAAGGACCGGCCCTTACTTGGTTCACCGGCCTCAGAGAGAACTCCGTCGACTGTTTCCACGACCTCTCGACGGCTTTCCTTAAGAACTATATCATGTTCACCAACCAGGAAGCGACCGTGTCAGATTTTTGGAACCTCACTCACGCCAACGACCAAAGCCTCCGCGACTTCATGGAGAAATTCAAAGCTATTGTCTCGAAGATTGATATTTCCGACCATATCGCCGTCGAATCTTTGATGAACACCTTGCACGTCGACTCCACATTCCGCCAGGATCTCTACCGATATCCGACAAAATCTGTCTCCGACGCCATCGCTCGCTCGCACAACTTTATCCGCATGGAAGAAGACACCAGAGCAAAATTCACAAAAGAAGCAGCGGTGAGACAGCGATCCTCCCGAACAAATGACACCCGCCCCAAGCCCCGCCAGCACTCGTCCGGTGGAAATACCACTCAGAAGCGAGGCTACGTTAGCTCGGTCGATGATGAGGAATCTCCAAAATCAGCAGCCATCACGCGAGAGAAAGGCTGGAACAACTGGGATCGAGACTCCGCTCCGAAGCAGTCAACCTCATCCGAACCAGCGAGTTCAAACTCCGAGGAGCCAAAAAAATGGTGCCTCTACCACAAAAGGGATTCCCATGACACGAAGGAATGCAAGGTCCTCATCGGGCAGTTTTTCGACGGGATCACTAATGGGACAATCCAAATGCCCACTTCTCCTACGACACCGAAAAACACTAACAGCTGGAGTAAGAACAAGGAGAAGAAGGCACAGAAGTCTCAAAAGAACACGGCCCCGAGCGAGGAAAGAGCAAGCCCTAAGCGCACTCCCGTCAACAACGTCGGCCCCGCCAACGATTCATCAGAAGACGAACACCCGCGTCGCCGGCGACGAGTGGAAGTCATACTCTCTCGCCCTTGCGACTCCTCTGACGACGACGTCCCGACAGTGAAACCAGATATGCGCGTTAAATTGGATAGCAAAGATAAGCAGTCCCTCGCTCCCTCGAAAACAGATAACGACCTGCGCATTCTATTGAAGCGAAAAAGCGCCTGAACGAAAACACAGGAACCGCAGACCTCCGTGCGACCATCTCCAAATGCAACACTCGGAGAGTCGGTCAAACTGGCGACCTTCGTGACCAGCTCAATTCGAAGGCAGACGACCTGCGAATCCAACTCAACCGTTCGAAAGGGTCCGATCTGCGACGACGTCTCGAATCAAAAAAGAAACAGCTCGCAGAAACTCTTACATTCGAGAACACAACTGACGATTTGAGGAAGCAACTCGAATCAATGCGAGCTACCCGAGCCCCGCACATTAGTGTCATAATGGGCGGATCACCGCCTTGCGGTGACTCGGTTCGAGCCGTCAAAGATTACAAACGTCAAGCAACCACCTCTCAGAAGTGGCCTTCTCCAGTCGAAAATGATCACCAGATCACTTTTCGGCTCTAGACACCAAGGGCGTCCACATGCCACATAACGATCCTCTGCTCGTCGACCTGGACATCAGCGAATGTCTGGTCGCAAAAGTCCTTATCGATACCGGCAGCTCAGTCGATCTCATCTTTCGCGACACACTCGACAAGATGGGAGTCGATTTACGGGATATAAAGCCTTCCTCTCGCACGCTCACCGGCTTCAACGGAGCATCGGAGCAAATGATCGGGACAATTCGCCTTCCAGTTTACGCAGGTGGTATAACCCGCACCGTCAAGTTCTCCGTCATCCGCGCCAAAGCACCCTATAATGCCATACTCGGAACACCATGGCTGCATTCCATGAAAGCCGTCCCTTCGACTTATCATCAATGCGTCAAATTTCCCGGAAAAGACGGCAAAACTCAGACGATTCGGGGAGATTAGCAAGCCGCGAGAGAACTACTGATCGCAACTGTAAAAATGCAGCAACAAGCTTCCCTTGTCAACTCCGTCAGTAAACCGCTCAACAAGATATACCCCCAGAAGGAGGAAGTTCGCGAAGTCGCAATTGATGAATCCGACCAGACGAAAATCATCTGAGTTGGCGTCTACCTGCCCGACGACGTATGTTCCAGGATCATCTCTTTCGTCAAAGACAACGCCTCAACGTTCGCCTGGAAGACTTCCGACATGAAGGGGATCGACCCCGCAGACACCTCCCATGAACTGCACGTCGACCCGACGTTCAAACCCATCCGACAGAAGCGACGAAAACTCGGTCCAGAATGATCTAAAGCCGTAAACGAAGAAGTCGACAGACTCCTCGACGCGGGTTTCATTACCGAAGTCCGCTATCCCAAATGGTTGGCTAACCCGGTCGTCGTCAAAAAGAAAAACGGAAAATGGCGCATATGCGTCGACTTCACGGACCTCAACAAGGCGTGCCCAAAGGACAGTTACCCACTCCCTCATATTGATCGTCTCGTCGAATCAACTGCTGGTAACGAACTCCTAACCTTCATGGACGCTTTCTCAGGATACAACCAGATCTTGATGCATCCCGACGATCGCGAAAAGACGGCATTCATCACCTACTGCTACAAGGTGATGCCCTTCGGGCTAAAGAACGCCGGCGCGACTTATCAGCGACTCGTCAACCGAATGTTCGCTGATCAGCTTGGCAGCACCATGGAAGTGTACATCGACGACATGTTAGTCAAATCGCTCAAGGCCGACGATCACCTAGACAACTTACGCGACTGCTTCAAGATCTTAAACGACTACGGGATGAAGCTCAACCCGGCCAAGTGTACCTTCGGTGTCACTTCGGGAGAATTCCTCGGTTACATTGTCACTCAACGAGCAATCGAGGCTAACCCCAAGCAGATCTCGGCGATCCTCGGCCTTCCAAGCCCAAAGAACAGCCGCGAAGTACAGCGACTAACCGGACGCATAGCAGCTCTCAACAGGTTCATCTCGCGATCAACCGATAAATGTCTTCCCTTCTACGAGCTACAATGGGGCAATAAGAGGTTCGTCTGGGACGACAAGTGCGAGGAGGCGTTTAATCAACTCAAGCATTACCTCACAACCCCCCAGTACTATCAAAGCCAGAAGCCGGCGACACATTGTCTCTCTACATAGCCGTCACATCCTCTGCCGTCAGCAGCGTGCTCATTCGAGAAGATCCAGGAGAATAGAAGCCAATCTTTTACACAAGTAAAAGAATGACCGAGCCGGAGACGAGATACCCAACACTCGAAAAGATGGCCTTAGCTGTCGTCACCTCGGCCAGAAAACTGCGACCCTACTTTCAGTCGCACACGATTGAAGTACTGTCCAACCAACCACTCCGAACGGTTATGCAGAATACTAACCAGTCAGGACGGTTGACTAAATGGGCGATGGAGCTGAGCGAACATGACATCGTGTACAAGAATCGCACAGCAGCAAAGTCACAGGTCCTTGCCGACTTCTTGATCGAGTTAACACCAGAGCTGGAGCAAGACCTCATCTTACCAAGTTTAAACTGGATCTTACACGTCGACGGTTCATCCACGAGTAAAGGGTCGGGGGAAGGAGTGCAACTGCAATCACCAACAGGAGAACTCATCCGGCAGTCATTCAGTTTTGGTTTTGCGGCGTCAAACAACGAAGCTGAGTACGAGTCCCTCATCGCAGGGCTCCGTCTCGCCAAGGAAGTAAAGGCCAAAAGAATCAGCGCTTACTGCGACTCTCAACTTGTTGTAAGCCAGTACCTCGGCGATTACGACGTCCGCAACGAAAGGATGGACGCCTACCTCAAACTCGTCCAAGACCTCACGCGAGACTTCGAGTTCTTCGAACTCACGAAGGTTCCTCGCGGAGAAAATGTCTGTGCCGACACCCTCGCTGCTCTAGGAAGCAAGCTACACGATCAAGTCAAGAGGACAATCCCAATCCATAAAATCGAGAAACCGAGCATCGACACGAAGGCGGAACAGACTGTAATCACATCAGCGATTAGCGAAGCGATGAACATCGACGAAGCAGAACCTCCTTCGCAGGATGATCAGCCAACGTATTGGCGAAAGGAACTCATCGATTATCTCGCTGAAGGTTTATTTCCCACCGAGAAATGGGACGCGCGGTGACTGAAGCGACGTAGTGCACACTACGTTGTCATGGACGGGGAACTACACCGATGGACCGCGACGAAGGTGCTACTCAAATGTATCTCCGGCGAAGAAACGAGACTAGTCATGGCCGAAACACATGAAGGAGCAGCAGGCAATCACTCGGGCGGACGAGCTCTTGCATTAAAAGTGAAGAACCTCGGATTCTACTGGCCAACCATGAACGCCGACTGCGAGAGATACGTGCGCAAGTGCGACAAATGCCAGCATCATGCTTCCACCTTACACAGCCCAACGTAGTTCCTTCATACCCTAACTGCTCCATATCCATTCATGCGATGGGGAATGGACATCATCGGTCCGATGCCGGCATCTCGCCAAAAGAAGTTCATCCTGGTCCTCATAGACTACTTCACCAAGTGGGTCGAAGCTGAAGCCTACGCCAGCATCACCGACAAGGAGGTGCAAAACTTCGTCTGGAAGAACATAATCTGCCGACACGGGCTCCCATACGAGATCATCACAGACAACGGTTCACAATTCATCTCGCATCATTTCAAGGGATTCTGCGACAGATGGCGAATTCGACTCAGCATGTCGACCCCGAGAAACCCGCAGAGTAACGGCCAAGCCGAGTCAACGAACAAGACCATCATCGACGGTCTGAAGAAATGACTCGACCTAAAAAAGGGTTGCTGGGCAGATGAACTAGATGGTGTCCTGTGGTCCCACAGAACATCGCGGAGCGACTAAGGCTACGCCCTTCTCAATGGCCTACAGCGTCGAGGCAATGGCTCCCGCAGAAGTGAATGTGACGAGTTTGCGCCGATCACGAATGCCACAAAACGTCGAACTCAACCGTGACATGCTGCTCGACGCACTCGACGACATCGAGGAAAACCGCCACCAAGCACTACTCCGTATCCAAAATTACCAGCATCAAATCGAGAGCTACTACAACCAAAAGGTTAAATCGCGTCCCCTCGAAATGGGCAATCTTGTTTTAAGAAAGGTCTTCGAAAATACCAAGGAGTGGAAAGCCAGCAAGCTTGGAGACAACTGGGAAGGACCATACAAGATAGTCGAAGTCATCAAACCAGGAGTATACCGCCTCGTGACTTCAACAGGCGAAGCAGTACCGAGAGCTTGGAACTCCAAACATTTCCGCCTCTTCCATCCTTAGTCAAGACGAACACTTTACCGAGTAAATGCGCCACTAAGGCCACTTTTACTCAGTCTCTTTTTTAAAAAAAAAAAAAAAAAAAAAACCGAGTAAATGCGCCTCAAAAGCCACTTTTACTCGCAATCTAAGAATTACGAATGGCTTGATTCCCACAAAGGGATACGTAGGCAGCCCAAAAAAAAGGGGTCCAGCCCAAAAAAAAAAAAAAATCTCCTCCCCGAGGAATCGATCTCAGAAGCAGACGATCACTTAAGCGATGCCGACACGAGCATGCCCCGGCTTCTCGAACAAAGCGTATCGGTATTCACATCCCACGTTGGATATGTCTTGATCAGACACATATTCACGGGAGTCGACGGTGTTGCGATTTAAACCAACACGGCCGAGACAATGACTCTAACTCACCCTGTAATTTACTAAGTAAGGTTTGGCACACCGAACGCTTGAAAATTACGTTAGGGTCGATTTGGAACCGTCAACGTCGAGAATTCATAATTAAACTCAATTGACAAACGATCGCGAGTCAAAGAAATCGACCGAGACAAAGTCATAACGAGCTTAACACTACAACGATTCGATATCTCGAATAACGTTTATACTAAACAAACAGTCACTTCAAATCTTGAGAAATCATGCATTTGATAGACAAGTATAATAAAAGGTAAACAGTTAATACGAGTCGAAGAGTTGGAAACAACAGAGAAAATACAAAGTAGAAGCCTCAAAAGGCGAAAGTCTAAAAGACAACGACACAAGTCCTCCGGGACTCCAAAAAACAACAAACAAATAAAACTAAGCTTCCCGATCACTCTCGCCATCATTAAGGGCGGAAAGCTCCGAAGCCCTGACGCTCGATTCGCAGGCAATCGGAGAGACTTGCACCGCAGCATCCTCCGACACCTCGCCAGTGTTTTCCTCGCCGTCCCGGCGAGACTCTTCTGGAGGCGGCGAATCGCGACCCTCGACTGAAGTGTCCGAAAGCACGAGGACAGGAACGTTATCTCCATCGACTCGAGCTCTTCGACCAGGCACTCCTTCCTCAAGAACAGTCGAAGGGTTTTCAATAGGAAGCGTCGGATTTGCGCCTTTCCCCGAGCGGATGAGTAGACGAGACATGCAGGTTCACCGCGGTCTCTGGGTCAATTAAGCCAGTGTTGGAACCATACGGGTCGAGACTTGCCAGAATCCGAGCATCCACGAACTGAGACTCCAACACGAGGGGAGAAAGTCTAAAATCGCTTTCGGGGATCTCGCCAACCTTCAGCTTCTCAGCCCCTTGTTCGTACTTTCTCTCGTACTAGACGAACATATCAATAGAGGCTTGCGGTATGTCGTTCCCGGCTCCTTTCAAGGCCTCGAGGCACTTCCTAGTCCCAAAGGCTTGACTGTAGAGCAACCGAGCCTCGTCGTAAGGACCCCGACGCTCCTCTCGAGAACGAATCTTGGCGAAGCAACGATTAGCCTTGGCGGTCATCTCCACCTCAACTCTCCCCCATTCTCTCGTCACCTCCAAGATTCTGGAGTCTCTTAGACGTTTCATCTCTCGCTCGTGCGTGGGCGAGCGAAGCCCTCTCGCTCTCGAGATCAGCATTCTTCTGTTCAAGCTCGCGGATGATTCTTCGAGATGAGTCCAGCGCGGCTTTAAACTCATCACGTCGAGCAACGGTGCGGGTCATCACCCCGTTGAGCTTCTGCAGATTGGCCCTTGACTCGTTCAGTTGACGAGCAGAAATCTCTTCCTTCTCAGCAAACTCTTTCTTGGCCAGCTCGAGCTCGTCCAAGGCTCCTTTAAGGGCTGTGTCGTATTTATCAATCACTACATTCATCGTGCTATCACCCTGAACACGCGACACAATGGAAATCGTGAGAAGTTAGGAGTCAAGGAATTTAAAAAAAAAAGAGAGGACCAAGCCGTTTACCAGGAGTTTGGCCCTCGCAGCTTCTTCGTATTCACCCCCGAAGATAAGGTCTTGAGGTTTCGCCCTCCCTCTTAGTTGACAGAGAAACTCTCCACATTTCTCTGGAACGTACACTAAGGGAGCCGGTCCCTCGTAGTGGAAGTCGACCTTGTTGGGAAAGCTGAATCCGGGTGCCCTCCTTAGGATAGCAGCGCCGCGGGAAGAAGTACCAGTCTGGACGGCCCCTCCCCGACGGGAGCTGGAGTTCTCTCGCGAGGAGACGTCAGAACAGGAGACCGCCTCTCATCATCACCTTCGTCATTTCCCCTCCTTATCAGGAGTGGTGACCCTTCGCTATCTTCTTCGGAATCGCCCGAGAGGGTGGCATTAAGAGAAATCTCGCGTTCCTCTCCTTCACTAGCTCCCTCCTTGTCATTCCGTCCCTCCGAGGCTTCAGCCTCAGAAGCCCCCTCCTCGGGCTGAAGTTATTCTTCTCGAGCATCCTCCTCCTCTTGCTCGATCGGTTCGTCAGCATTCTCCAACTGCTCGCCGGCGGACTTCTTCTTTGTCCTTCTCTTCTTTTTCTTCTTCCGGGGTTCACCGGAAGGAGGGACATCACTCATCTCCTCAGTACTCCTCTCGACTCCCGAGCCATCGCTTCTTTTCATTTTCTTGCCCTTCCCCTCACTTCTGGCATCGGAAGGGAGAACCTCGTCAGCACGAGGAACCGCCATCGAGGGTCCTTCCCCGCTAGTCAGCCCCAGCTGGGCCGCTATTATTGCGCTCAGATCAGGAAGAGTACCCATCCTCTTTGCCTCGGTAACTTGTTTTTGGATGTCTCTCGGGAAGATGTCTAGTCGCTTAGCGCGAATGGGAAGAACGGTCGGAAGATTGGATCTCCACTCTCCTGAAAACATAAGGCAGAAGGGTTAGGACGCGACAAATAAAACTTGCGACTAAAAGAGCACAGTCTAGAGCTGCGGGAGAACGTACTTCGAGCGATTCGATATTTAAGCTCACGGATCTTCTCGACGGAGATATCGGACCAACGATAGATTCGGAGCAGAGCGACGGCCCGAACACTCCTCAAGAAATCTTCGGGATAGACTGGGGAGGTAGGATGGCCGACTGCATACAAAAAAAATGGTTGGTTAGAATCGATAAATCGCTTACTGTTCGCGACAGAATATTCTACCGCAAGAACGGTTCCAAAGAACTCGATAATCATCTTGGGGAGGCTTCTCGAAGGCCGAGCTGTCGGACTTAAGGAAGAAGTAGGAGCGCTGCCAGTTCTGCGTCTTATTCGGATGACCGGCACACACATTGCAGTTCGGTCGCATCTTCACCGAGTAGGTGCCATCCTTCATATCGGTTATCGAGGTCATCTCCTCGAACGACCTAACGCTCATCGGCATATCAATCTGCTCCGCCAAAACCGACAAAGTGACCGCTAGTCGCAGCGAGCCGTTCAGCAGCTGACTGATCGCGAGATCTTGACGTCTGGCGTATGATGTGATCAGCCGCGGGATGGGGAACCAGCAGCGAGTGTTTTCCTGAAAATAGGATTCGTACACCGTCTGGTACCCCATCGGAGGAGACCAGGGTCTCTGCGCTTCCGTAGGCACAAGGAAGGTCACGCCTACGGCACCCGCAGCCCGAAGAACCCTCTTCACACTTCCAGGAGTCGACTTCATCTTCTCTACGCCCTCCCAGTCCTGACCGGCCAAGAAGGCAGGACGCAATAAGTCGGGATGGAGTTGAGGAAGCTCTTCAAAAATTTCGTCGGGGTAAAAGGTAGTCGGGAAGAACTCGGCCTCATAATCATCATCCTCCGAAGGACCGTCCTCTGCAGGTCGAGCTCTCGGGGTGACCGAGTCAACAGGCATCGCCCCGCTCTGCCCGTCTCTCGAACATTCCATTGCATCCCTCGCAACGACGATCTGGCTTCCTTCTCTCGCGAGTCTCGCAGCATCCGCAACCAGAAGTCGCTGAGAACGAGATAGATTCGCCGTGTCCATCATCGCCGCGCGATGAATCACCTCTGGATCTCCGACACGATCCCCGTCGGGATTCCTTGTCGGATTCGACGTCGCTGCGACTGCCTTTCCCTTCTGCTGCTTCGATAGCCTCTGACCCGACGACATCGCGGAACGGAACGGTGAAGAATGCTTCGAATGAATCTAACAACGCTTAGAGAGATAAAGGAAAGAGAGAGAAAGTACCTTCGATCGCGGAGAAAAACTTGAAGAAATGAGAAGGGATCTGCGTATTTATAAGGAAAAGAGAAGGGGGGAAACTCGAGGAGCCATCATTAGGTCTATTCGGGCCTAAACGGGCCTCGAAATCCACCCTAAAAACCCAGCGGACCCTCGCGACGATTCCGCTTCTCGACATGTTATGAAAGGGGGGGAACTCGAGGCGTCGCCATTAAATTCAAACGGGCCCATTTGGGCCTCGAAACTCTCCCAAATGTCCAGCGGACCCTCGCGACGGTTTGGCTTCACGTCTAAATCAAACGTCGGTCATCTTAAAATCAGAATAAACCAACGGTTAGTCGAGGTATGTCAGTCGGGATCTGAATATCCGCGATCAATCGGTCTCAAGCGGAAATATTCCAGAACCCTCCCTGCGACACAACGATCAAAAGGAGCGATAAAGCCTCTACTGCTCGCTTCCGAGAGAACGACGCTGTGCGACTCATCGACCAACCGCTCCAACCTTCCGACAAGCCCTCTATTCCATCAAACCTTCAAACCTCAGAATCCATCACGAGCCAGAAAGCACTTCGCTCACTAATGAACTGGGGGGGACTTACTGTAGAGGATGGATTTGACCATCCCACAAGGCCCGAGGAATAGAAAGGCCTGGCCCGGATTAGGTAGAGCGACGGCTCGATCGGTCGGCTCAAGAGTCAGGTCTCTCGGCTTGACTCTTGAGTGCTTTTAGTCGATCATCATCGACTGAAGTACATTCGGCTCAGCGGCTGCTCGGGCGCCTACGGGCTTCTCGGCCCAGCAGAGGAGGCCCACCAAGATGGCGTAAATTAGGTCAAGGACGAGGCATCATGACGTTTATATAAGGGAAAGGGGGGACAACGAGAGAAGGATCCGAAATCACTGACTAACACTTGGCGGCTAGATTAGGGTTTTCACCTTTGTTTCATCTCGCCGTTAGTTGTACTTTTCCAGTAGCTCATCGAGCCACCGGCTTCTTTTCTGTCGCACTCTCTTCTTTTCCTTTGTAACCGACTGAACGTTTTTCTCCGACCATTAATAAGACGTCTTTGTTTAAACCCACATCTTATTTATTACCGTTTTCTGATCAAACAACAACTCGGAGACTATCGACGCAGGAAGATCAGATTCCACACTTCATGTAGTACCCTGACGCCAAACAAAACCAAGAATCGCATTGCTCATCAAGTAATCCAAATTTCATAATCAGAATTGGTTAACAGGTCAAGGATTAGTAATCATACTGGTATTGTGGATTTAGGTTCAATCGATAACCAGGCCAAACCTGTCAATCAACTGGTAACGGCTAAGCCAAGCGCCACTCAATCTAAGAGCAGATTGTACTTGTTACAAAACCCAACAAATGAACTTCTCATCAGAAGATTCAAAACCAAAGAGAAAGGATTCGCCACGTGTCAATTCCTTTTGACCCGGTTCCATCCCACGTCACATACTTTTTTAACAAATACAAAAAAGAAAAAAACAGTTTGTCTGAAAATAATACTAAAGCCAAATAAATATCTTCATTTGCGCAGAGAGAGAGACGGCGCGTGATGATCAACCCGTAAAACCATCGGCGACTTTTATCCTCTTCCTCTGCCGTCGCCGCCGTGTTCGATTCGCAAGCATCGGAAGCCAATCGTTAGATTGGGAGGAGATGCCGTCAAACGGGGATCTGGACCGTCAGATCGAGCAGCTGATGGAGTGCAAGCCGTTGGCTGAAGCGGACGTGAAGATCCTCTGCGATCAAGCCAAGGCCATTCTCGTTGAGGAATGGAATGTTCAACCGGTTAAGTGTCCGGTCACCGTATGCGGGGATATCCACGGCCAGTTCTATGACCTAATCGAGCTCTTCCGTATTGGTGGTAACCCGCCTGATACTAATTACCTCTTCATGGGTGATTACGTAGGTATGTATGTTCTTGATCAATCAAATTCACGACAAGTAATGTTTCTTGATTGATGAGTCGTCATAGATCTGTGTTTTGTGTTATGCTTCTAATTGAGGAGACTAATATTGACACCTTTGTTATACCTAAAGTGAGCTTTTTGTGAGTGTCATTTGCTGGAATAAACAGCTTTTGATTCATGTTCCACTTTCATTAAGGCTGATGTTGTGATGATTAGCTTTTGTTATTATAATGTTATCCATTGTGGTGTTTAATTTTCGTGAAGACACTTTCCTTAAATTTCAAATCTTTTGTCTGGTTCAAGTTTGAAGTTGGATCTGATAGTGAATGTCTTTGGTTTATCATTCGTCTCGGCTATGTTTTTGCAGATCGTGGATACTACTCAGTTGAAACAGTCTCCCTATTGGTGGCACTGAAGGTGCGTTACAGAGACAGACTCACGATCCTGCGCGGGAATCATGAGAGTCGTCAAATTACACAAGTGTAAGTATTTATTTTCTAAATAAAAAACTAGTATTTTACTTCCTTCCGAGCTTAGTTTTAAAAGGCTTGAAACACGATCCAAGGCGAACAAAATGAATCGAAAATATTTTAGTTAATGTGTCAGGACAGGAACCAAGCCTTTATTTCAATCTCCGGCTTCAATTCATGTCTGTTTTTTTTTTTTACTTTTGTGTACTCAGATATGGTTTTTATGACGAGTGCTTGAGGAAATATGGAAATGCAAACGTGTGGAAACATTTCACGGACCTCTTTGATTACCTACCTCTTACAGCACTTATAGAGAGTCAGGTTTGAGCTTTTCTTATAAGTTACAATGTGTCCTTTCCGCATTTCATCTTTAACAACTGTAATCAATTACAGGTTTTTTGTTTACATGGAGGGCTTTCACCTTCTCTGGACACCCTTGACAATATCCGAAGCTTGGATCGCATACAGGAGGTAATGATTATTTTCTTTTTGGTCCGAGCATAATTAAAATGTCTCCTCTTTTCCTTAAGTCGCAGATTTTTCCTCGCTATATAAACTCTGAACAGTTTTGACCTCTGAAAGAGTAGGAGTTGTTTTTCTAATCATCTGCTATGGTTATGCTATTGTAGGTTCCACATGAAGGACCAATGTGCGATTTACTCTGGTCTGATCCAGACGATCGTTGTGGTTGGGGAATATCTCCCCGTGGTGCTGGTTACACGTTTGGACAGGACATTGCAACTCAGTTTAATCATAACAATGGACTGAGTTTGATATCAAGAGCGCATCAACTTGTAATGGAAGGCTTTAATTGGTGTCAGGTACTGTATATGTATTATGTGCATTAACACCGGTTGACATATCTCTTTGCAAATATGACTGAATCTTTGTGTGTGTGTGTGTGTATTGATAGGAGAAGAACGTAGTTACAGTGTTTAGTGCACCAAACTACTGTTACAGATGTGGAAACATGGCAGCAATACTTGAGATTGGAGAGAAGATGGAGCAGAACTTCCTTCAGTTCGATCCAGCACCGAGACAGGTCGAACCTGATACCACTCGCAAGACTCCTGATTATTTTTTGTGATTTTCTTTCCATTTCTATTTTTTATTTTTATTTTTTTGAAGTTCCAAAGTTTGTTTGTTGCTGTATCATTGTAGTAGATGTGTCTCTTTGTTTCATTTTGTTTGGCGATGGATGTTCTAGTCCCATATGATCGATAAACGCCAGAATGTACTTTGCATGTTTGCAAGTGAATAGTATATGAGTGATCTCTATTATCGTTAACATATAGGATCAATCTTTATTACTAATGTCGTTGAGTCGAGTCCCAGTTCCAAAGTCTGCTGATAACGGCCCTGTTCGTTTACAGGGCGCGACCTGCGACCAAGATTACGTTCATTTTCACGACTTGCGACCTGCAACTAAAACTATATTCGTTTACATGTCGCGCGACCTGCGACCAGTCGCGCGATCAAAATTTTCTTAATTTTTAGTTGCTGTTTTTTCGGGCGACTTGAATAGGAATCCACGACATCAAAACGAACAACAACCTGCGACTTGCGACATGCGATCAATCGCAGGTCGCATGTTACGCGACAGCAAAACGGACAACAGCCTGATCGCAAGTCGCGCGACACGTAAACGAACATTTACGTCTCACGACTTTTGAGGGTACGACATATGGTCAACTTTCAAATGGTTTGGAGTTTGGTGGTAGTAAAAACGTGGAAGTGTTTTTCTTCTTTTTTGTTTTCCCATCTGAAAATATTGATTCAACGAAGAAATACACGATTGATACACAAGTTTGGTGGAAAACAAGATAACCCCAGAAAAATAAGCCCAAAGAGAGGCACCTAAAATCCACACCGGAGTAACTTACAAGAACAAGGAATACAAACACATACACTCCTACAAAAAGGAAATTACAAAACCCACAATGATAATAATACACTAAATCTTGCACCAGTCTCTGAACGAGATATATCGTTGTCGCCCGCGGTTGACCAAACGATAACTTCAACCTCTACCAACACCGAGAGCATTCCTCTCCACCTCTAAGAAACCAGCCTTTATTACCCGGCAAGATAGAACCATTCTTGGAACATACTTTCTTCCGGATACGGCGGCGTGGGTGTGTTTTCCTCTTTATTTTTTTAAAAAAAATTGGAAAACAATTGTGAATTGTAATATTTTCATATATTTTATCTTTTTTGTAGCAAACTTAAAATTATCTGCTTTCTTTATTACTATTTTATAAATGAGTATTTATGTTTACAAAATTTTTATTGATGTTGTGAAACAATTCAAAGTGGTATATCTTTAATCAATAAATTTTATTATGTAGTGAACTTTTTTTTGCTAAAGTTATTTTAGTTACAAATTAATTTGTTAACAAAATTATACTACGCTTTGAATAATTGTTACGTCTTTCATTATAATATTAAGATATTTTATAAAAGTTCAAAAAAAAAAATCATATAAAGAAAAATCTAATAATCATGTGTTTAATGTAGGTTTGTTTTTGTTCATATAAGCAAAATAATTGAAATGGGCCCAAATTTCCCTAAGGAAAAAAAAAACTATAGATGCGCATTTGTATTTTGGGGTTTAGATTCAATTTTTGGTGATTACCAAACTAATATTATTTGCCTTGTGTATTTTTTTATATAATGGAGGCGGTCAATCAATATAGATTGATCCGAAATATGATTCAAATCCAATTCTAATATAGTCTTTATAGGTACATAACAAATGTATTGAAACAATTTTTTTAAATAAAAAGACATGATCGCAACTCCGAATATAGAATTCAAAGGGTTCAAGTCCCTCTATCCCCATCCCTATCCCTTAAAAAAGGGGAAAATCACATTTTAAACCCTGAGATTGTCACATTTTCGCACTTTAAACACTCAACGTTTTTGACTAGCACTTTAAACTTTGAAAGTGACATTTTTATCATAACAAAACTCCAAGTCAACTAGGTGACATGTACTGTTCATTTTGTGATGACGTGTCGGTTTTTTCTTTTTCTTTTTCTTTTAAATAAAAAATAAAATACATAGAAAAATCGAAAAAATCGGAAACATTCAAAAAAATCTAAAATTTCAAAAAACTATAAAAATAAATTTCAAAATTAAAAATAAAAGAAATATTTTTAAAAATTAATCCAATTATAAACCAATAAGTATATATAATATAATAACTTGAATAGTGATTCTAGATTCTAGATTCTGGTTTTTGGTTTTTGATTTTTTTCTTAAAAAATTGATTTATTAATACTTAACTTGTTAAATTTTCAAAATTAATCCTATTATTGGTATTATTTATTAAAATGATATTTATTTTTGTAATTTTAAGTTTGTTTAAAAAGAAATTAACTTATAAGTGAAGTTCTTAAAAATAGTAAATAACTTTGAAATTAAATAAATAACTAATAAAACTTTAGAGAAAGTAAAATATATGTTACTTATCTAAGAAGCTTCACTCATACCAAAACCTAACATATACAAATCTAAAGGCATACCTCTCTATCTCTTAATTATATTTCAAACTAACTTACAGTATTTTAGTTAAGGTCAAAAACATTTTAAGTGGTCTATGAGATATTTTCTAGTTTCACAAAAATTTAATAAGTTAAGTATTAATAAATCAAAAATTAAAAAAAAAATCAAAAACAAAAAAAAAACAGAATCTAGTATCACCATTCAAGTTATTTTATATATATATATATTTATTTATTTATTGGTTTATAATTGGATTAATTTTTTTAAAATATTTTATTTTATTTTGAATTTTGAAATGTTATTTTTTTATTTTTTGAATTTTTCAAAAAATTGATTTTTCGAATTTTCTATGTATTTTATTTTTATTTAAAAAAAAACTGACACGTCATCACAAAATGAACAGTACATGTCATCTCGTTGACTTGGTAAACAAGTAAACCTCATTGGAGGTTTGTTATGATAAAAATGTCACTTTCAAGGTTTAAAATGCTAGTCAAAAATATTCAGTGTTTAAAGTGCGAGAATGTAACACTCTCAAGGTTTAAAATGCAATTTTCTCCTTAGAAAGTTTGTTTGACACCTTACCTTTTTTTTCACAATAGACCCATCGTTCAAACAGAAGAGGATAAACTAATGAGTTTAGATATTAATGAACTCTATAGAAGAGTTATTTATCAGAACAATACTCTAACCGATCTATTAACAACAAGTAGATCTGCATCCAGTAAGCCCTTACGTAGTTGATTAAGTATAAGTGTAAACAAAGTTAAGAAAGAAGCAAATAAACCATACATATTTTTGCTTGTGTTGAATTATTTAAAGTTTGATAGGAAACTTGTGCCTAAAAAATTATCATTTTCAATTCGTTAGCAAAATGGACCTAAAATAGATTAAAATTTTTATACTCAACGTGGACCTTACCGTGACAAAATAAATCACGAGCTGCGACAATTAGGGAGTAATCGACTGGTGAATAATTTACGCAAATAATCTTAATGAAGGTGTCGATATCTTTGATAAATCAGTGGCATATGTAATAAATAAATCATGTGCGTAGATCTCATGGTTCTTTACCATACGTATTCCTCACTCCAGTTGACACTGGCACTTGCTGAGCTTGCAGCTTTTCTGAACGTCATGTGCTACGTTGCGTCGAGTGCGAGTTGGTACCATCCGCGTTTGTGAATAATTGCGGTTGTTGGCGTTTTACAAGTGAATTATTTTTCAAATAAATTTCTAATATAATCTTTTTTTTTTGTCAACCGTTTCTAATATAATCTAGGGTTAATGGGCGACATATACCCAGAAGAGGCCCAAATTGGGTTAATGCCCTTACGTTTGGATAAGGCCGAAAGTAATGACATTTTGGCGACGTTCACACGAAAATGCCCCTCCTTTCTACCTCGTGGGTTCGCCGATAGAACGCGCGTCTGTGTCAGAAAGCAGAGAAACTGGGATTTGGTTGAGGCGTGTACAGAAGAGCGTGACTGACACAAGGAGGCGCCGGAGGCGAGGATCTACTGGGTAATAAGGAGCTCCTTACTCGTTATGATGACAATTGCTTCGGTAAGTGGAATGGTGGTTGCGTATTGGGTTGTGGGTTTGGTACAAGGGTTCATAGAATAGAATATATATATACTTAGCAGATGGTTGAGAGATTGGTGTGAGAGACAAAGTGATAACAAAAACTGTGATTGAGAGTTTAGAGGTTAGGAACTCGTTTGACAGTGTTCGTTATCTCTTAGAGGAGAGGTATGTATATTATTGTCATATATTCATCTATATAGACTTGTTATGTCTTTGTGTTCAGTAAACAACTCTTTGATGATTAATAGACGGTTGCATTCGCTGTTACAAAGTAGAGATTAACATTATGTGTTCTGTCTTTTTGTTCAGGAAACAACTTGCTTGTTCAAGTACAAGCAATGGGGCGACTGGTGAGAGTTGTTGTTGGTGAATGGCAGAGACTTGCCCATGGGACCTGGAGGTTCGACATGGATCACACACAAGTGAAATACGATATTGTGTGTTGAGAGAATGAGACTTACGGCGACTTGGTGGCTATGGTGAGGGGTAAATACCGAGTACTCCCTTCTGAACCTGTTGCATTGACCTATGACTTCCCTGAGTGGATGAAAGTCCCTGGCGACTACACCACACCACCTGTTGACATACTAGAAGACAAAGATGTGGAGCTCTTCATGGCGGTCAGGATGGACTATGTTAACTTGACTTTGTGTTTGGCCTTTGGAAACGTGGAAGTTGGCCGCTACCACACCATGAGGAGGGAGGAGTTCGGGGTGACGGAAGACGGGACAGATGTTGTTCCACCTAAGCCAATACCATGGAGAGGTTTGCATTTTAGAACATTAAAGATGTTGGTTGCTAAGTTGTATATGTCTATGCTAACATTGTTGTTACCGTTTTAAGGTTTCCGTTCTGGTGGTTATCTGCAAGTTAGCGAAGAGAAGATGATGACCATCTGCAGCAGTGAGCAGATGGTGGAAATCCGAAGGAACGCCGTGCGGGTGACAAGGGATGAGATTTTCCAGCCCCTAATGGTGATTGATGAAAACTCATCTCAGACCGATTCATCAGATGAAATGGAAACGTTCAGACCTAATGCTGAAGGGATGATCCGGCTTGAGGAAATACCTACAGAACCTCCAGGTGGAGCGAACCTGACATTGACGATAGGTATGTAGAAGTTTATTTGAGTGTTTTGTGGGAAATTATTTGGTTACTGATGTAAATATAGTTAGCAGATACCTGATGTGTTTGACTGGTAACTGTTTTCTTAGCTACTACGGACGACGTTAATGGAGGCCGTGTGGGCTCATATGGGAAAGGCAAGGGGGTAATGATGGGTCCAGACATTACAGGTGTTCAGCTCTTCGGGCTGCAGATGGGTTCTGGTTCCGGTTATGCAAACACAGAGGAGGCTAATGTGGCAATTGAGGAGGATGTAGGTTATGCTGGTGAGCAAAAAGTTAGCTTTCCCCGTAATGGTTAAGTTTATTTGTACCGAGTAATGGAATAGTTAGTCGGTAAATGATATTGTATGTTCTAACATTATATGAATTGCTGATTTCAGGCGAAGAGGAAATGGAGAGCAATAATCAGCTCTATGTGGGGAAAGTATTTGTCGACCGAGATGCTTTCAAGGTTCACATGTCCCTACATGCATTGGCTAAAAGGTACAGATACTTCGTGAGGAAGTCTGAGCCCGGAAAAGTGGTTCTGGAGTGCAGTGGAGTTAACTATCAATGGCGTGTGTACGCAACTAAAATCATGGGGTGCCCGCGGTTTGAAATCAAGACATTGGATAGTAACCATCATTGCACTGTTAGCGAGCGAGGTGAGTTTAGGAGACATGCAACGTCATCAATTGTTGGGGGAATGATGAGGAGAAAGTATGTTGGTACCGGGAGTGGCCTAAGGCCAGGAGCGTTGAGAGAGATGATGAGGACGGATCACCGTGTACCGATATCCTACTTGACTGCTTGGAAGTCCCGGGAGATTGCTATAGAGAATGGGCGTGGAAATGCTGAGGCAGCATATAGTACTTTACCTTCCTACCTCCAGCAGTTGGCCGTTGCAAATCCTGGAACTCTGGTCACATTGGAGACAAGCAAGGGACCAGGCAGTGTCCAGCGTTTCAAGTACCTCTTCCTGTCGTTTGGAGCAAGCCAAAAAGGATTTGATTTCATGAGAAAGGTAGTCATAATTGATGGAACGCACTTGAAGGGAAAGTTTGCAGGGTGTTTGCTCACAGCTAGTGCACAAGATGGGAACTATCAGATATTCCCGATTGCGTTTGGGATAGTAGATAGCGAGAATGACCAATCATGGACATGGTTCTTCAACAAGCTCCTTGCTGTCATGCCTGATTTTTCTGACTTAGTCTTTGTCTCTGACAGACACACCGCAATATACTCTGGAATCCGCAGAGTAAGCACCTACTTCAACCTATTTTTTTAAATATAAAGGGTAAACTATAGTGCATAAGTTAGCGGTTAACTTATTTGGTAGTATGTAGAATAAGAACACTCCCAAAAATGTTTAACAGTTAAATACATTCTTAGTTTGCTAACTGGTGTAGTTTCATTTAACAGGTGTATCCGATGGCTAAGCATTGTGCTTGCCTGCTACATCTCCAGAGGAACGTCCAGACCATCTTCAAGAAGAAGCATTTGGGGTACCTTCTGGGTAGAGCAGCAAGAGCTTACAAAGTGGAGGATTTCTACTTGCACTTCAACGAGCTCAAGGTGGTTGATGGCGCTTGTGCCGATTATCTGATCCGGGTTGGACTTGAGCACTGGGCTAGATCGCATTTTGATGGGGCAAGGTACAACATTATGACAAGTAACCTTGCTGAGTCTCTGAACGCAGCTCTGTCTGAGGCTAGAGAATACCCCATTGTCCCGCTCCTAGAGTATATTAGGTCAATGATGATGGGATGGTTCTCTTCGAGACGTGATGCAGCAGCAAACAATGTGGGGGCACTAACTCCGAAAGTTACTGGTATCGTGATGCGCCACTTCACTGACTCCATAAGATATGCCGTGAAACACATCATAAATAATGAGTAGGAAGTTGTTAATCGGAATGGGATGTTTCACCGTGTGGATCTTGATAACACAACTTGTTCTTGCAAGGAGTTCGACGCGCTGGCCATCCCTTGTGTGCATGCAGTGTCTGCGGCCATATATACACGGGAGTTTAGTGGAGAGTAAGGTGGCTGTGTATTACAGCAACACGTACTGGGGATTAGCGTACAGTGGGAGCATCAACCCGGTGGAAGAAGCAAACATTGATGTGTACAAGTTTGGTGTGGACGGAGAGGATGGCCACCTTCTCCCTCCAGCAACTCGCCGCCCACCTGGTAGACCGAGAAAGGCCAGAATTCCATCGCGTGGGGAATTCAAGGTAAGTATTTTTGGTGTGATTTTTTTACTTTACCTGTTAAGATGTATACTAACGACTAAATAATCTGTTAACATGTAATAACCTCCAAACATGCAGATGAGTGGTTCTTTAAAGCGCCGCCGCACCTGCAGCAGATGTGGAGGAAATGACCATAACAAGGTCACTTGTAAGATGTCTATCTGAAGATCGAGATGAAGACTAAGTATGTAGGGGTGAGTGGAGCTGTTGTGTTTCTTTTGTAATGGTCAGATCTGGGGCGACCTTTTTTTGTTATCATATACTAAAACAAAGTTCCCCTACGCTTCTCACATTGAGGCATGTATATGTGCAATGTAGAGTATGAATAAAGACTCCTCCATTTTATGTTATAAAATATATATCTTTGTTAAGTTAACCGCTAACTTCTAGAACTTGTCCGTTAACTTCAGCATTATCCGTTAACGTCAGTGTTAGCTGTTAACATGAAATGCATTAATTAATCCTGTAAACGTTATGTTATCCATTAACATGAAATGAATGATTTGTTAAAATGCTAAGTAGTGCTGGTCATGGTTGTAAACTACTTATGTTGCATAAAGAAAAAGTGGGAGGCGTGTAAGGAATCAATATATAGCGGGGGCAATTAATTATGAAGTGATTTAACATCGTTATAACATAGGTACTTATAGGTTACCGTGTAAACTTGAAGTTATCCGTTAACTTCGGAGTGTGGTGATAGATGATATTAAAGAGCTTTAATTTAAATGCGTGCAGAGAATAAAGGTTTTATGTGGTAAGAGTCCATTGTAGAACGTGGTGAAATTAGTTCTATATGAGTGTTATGTGTATAAAACGGTTAGAAAAATGCATCAACATACTTAAGGGTAATGCGTGTTAGCAAGGTAAAATATATGTTGGTCGCTAACTTCGAGAACTTGTCCGTTAACTTTAGTGTTATCCGTTAAATTCCATGTATACGTGATATTATCCGTTACCTTCAGTGTTATCTGTTAACATGGAATGCATTAATTTATCTTGTAGACGTTATGTTATCCATTAACATGAAATGAATGATTTGTTAAAATGCTACAATGGTTGTTAACAAATAACAGGCAATATAAAGGTGAATACGTCTAATATTTCGAATTAACGTCGGGCGATGAAATTCCAAACTTGGCAGATAGTAGGTCGTGTTTGAAAAGAAAGATTTTAAAACAACAACATAAGCCGGGCACATAGGCCTGAGTTCGTAGAAAGAGGGAAACGAGACGGTTAGATAGAGATGTCATCGAAGACCATCCCCAGCGTGAGCTTCGATCAAAAGTACTGTCATGACTCCGGAATCAGTTTGAGTAGTTACCTGCGGTATTCCCTTGCATCTGGACACGGTAAAGGCCTTGACACCGGCGTTGGTTCCTAAAAAGCCAAACTGTTTAAGAACGTATGGGAGGAGGGTAGCAATAGGGTTTAACTCTTTCTTCAGCGAGCTGTCACTTCGAAACGAGGTGTTGCAATCCAGGACATGGAGAGTGGACGCTTTGGTATCGATACAAACTCCAACCCAGTGTTGTTTGTCCATGTTAAATGGGAAATATATCCTCTCATGCGACTTCTCCAAGTGTTTCTCCAGTGGGACGTCAGCGAACTTAAGCTTGGAATGGTCTTTGACTGTGGACTTCACAAACCGATTGTTGTGGTTCATCAGAGCAACTGGAAGGGTCGTGTCGTAAATGGCAACATTTGGACCAACCGTGGGGCCACGAGACACGAATCCGATAAGGGCGTCAACGACCTGAATTGAACGTAAGCAGTTTAGCCTGCATGTCCAAAAATGCTAAACATTTTAGTAGTGTTGCTTACCCCCGTAGGTAATATGGTGTTACGATAGGCAATATCTAAGAACTCAGCCGATGACCGGGAGTATCCGTTAGGAAGATTGATATCCCTGTAACGTAATAGTTAATGGGTTAAAAAAGTTTGAAGTTAGAACTAAAAATTTTGTTAGTGCCTAATCAAACGGTTGGGGGTTACTTACGATTCCTTCATAACCTTCTGCTCCATTAGCGTAAAACGGTGGTCAACATCAGGGATAATGCAATGCCCTGCATTGACCTTTGGATCACACTTGTAGTCTTGAAGTCCAGCAGGGATTATCCTAGACCTTTTGCTCTTGCGCGGCTCCGGTGCCTCTTTTTCATGTGCCATGGGTGGTGAAACATAGTTAATCGGGTTGGGCGTCTCCTCCACAACGGGGGCATCTTCCTGTGAGAGCCCGAGTGAGAAAGACGGCATATCGTCTAGATAAAAAGGTATATGCATCTGAGTGTGTGTGAATTACATTAAACATCAGCAAGATGGAAAGGTCAGTGATAGAGATATACATGTATACTGAAATGATATGGTTACAGACAAAAAATTACCTCCTCCTTCTCAAACTCTTCTGAGTCAGGATTCTCAACAACAAAAAATGTAACTCCCAGTGATTGATTGTTCTCCTACGTGCAGGGGGAGGGAGTGTTAGCATTCATATACAGAAGATGGTTATCAGACCTAAACGTAACGGTCAATAGTTAATTTACCAGGTCTGGAGTTTTGTTATCATCTAAGTTGTTTATGGCCTGCACAGAACGGCAAATTATTAGCTACAAAGTTTGGGTGTAATTGCTAGCTCATCATCTTACATGTTTAGTGATGTAGTTGGCTGTTACTAGATCCTCCACTTGCACATCTCTCTGCTCAGCCTGGAGCTGTGAGTCAGCCGCAATTGAGGTATGCAACGACGATCCGTTGGCGGTGTCCTAATAGGGTTATGTCAAATAAATAGTGGAAATAAATGAGTTTTGGAATGCAAGTTAACAAAGGGCTGAGTTAACTAGAAATAATAATATCTCACCAGCTCAGCATCGAGATTATCAACTGTGTTTGCAGGGAGAGAATGGTCAGGTACTATGTTCAGATCACGCAGCACCTTGCTGATGCGAAAATCAGCAGCTTCAGATGGGGTACTAGTGTCAGGCACGACTGGAGGGTTGCCGTTGACAGGGGGGGGGGGGATGGAGTCTTTCTGTGGAAGAAACTCAGGAAATTTGCCGGAAACTTTATGCTCAACAGAAACACCGCGGGAGGTAATGGTCTGGTAAATGAGTTCAGTTACACCGTTGAGTATCGAAGCTTGCATGATCTTCATTTGACCAACCAGGGCAGTGCCAATCTTTTTATCAATGTCCTGGAGGAATCCGACAATGGTGGCCTGACGGCTAGCTAACTGTTGTGATTGAATAGTTGATGAAGCAATTTTCTCTATCTTGGCGTCCAGTGCTTGATAAATACGCTTCTCCAGTGAGCTGATTTCATCACGTAGCTCGGAGGCGGGAGATCTGGACTTGTCAAGTAGCTGCGACGCAACCAAATTAGCTATTAAAATGTGGGTTTGAGAGTCAGGACCCTCGCCATCTGTCACCTCCGCGGCGTGATCCTTGTCATTTTTTTCCTTCGGTTCTTTCTCCTTGAGTTTCTTCACTCCCCTCAAACGCAAAAGATCACTTGCGTTTAGACCACCTTTGAACATATCCTTACAAAATGAAAAACCCTCACCAATCAGTCGAACCAGGTTCTCTACAGCAAAATCCTCGGACTCATCGACCCACGAGAAATCTAGCCCAGCAGACCATTCTTCGTACGGCTCATCTATAATATACTTGACAGTGACCTGCACAAACATGAACCAGATGCGTGTTAGATATGATTAACCCGCTAACTAAAAAGTGGACGATAACGTTATATTTAACAGTCAACTATACCTTTAAGGAGGTAACATCAACAAGGTAACGTAAAAAGTTAACGGTCAACTATACATCTAAGGATGTAACATCAACGCGATAACAAACAGGTTTGCGACACCGTAATAAGTTAACAGTCAACAATACATATGCCAATCTAACATCAACAAAATGGATTGAATTATCCAATTCGCAGACACATAGAAAAACACACATACGTTTGCGTAAAAAAAAAGATGAATCCGCTAACAAAACGATTTACAGAAACAAGTGATCTTACCAGTCAAGTATAACAGAGGAGATATAAAAAGCCTTAAGTCGATTTACTAGTGTTGTTTTGTGTAAAGAAATAATGATAGGGAGCTACCTCACCCGTTCAAGTTAACAGCTAATCTCTATGTTAGTAGTTACTAACGGTTGTAGAGCAATACAACAATCTATATCGAGTTAACCCATAATTAAAGCACCTGGACATCATGTTACGTTAGTAGTTACTAACGATTTTATAACACTACCACAATCTACATCGAGTTAACACATAATTTAAACGCCAACATCTCAGGTTAGGGATTATTTGTTACCTGACACTCGATGTCTATGCTCTTAGCATGCCCGGGGATAAGACAATACTTGGTCGCCTCTGAAGGTTCTGCTAGCGGCACAGCGTTGTCACCCTCTAATGCTAAATCTTCATTCGGGTTCTCGCTCTCGCTTTCGGAATCCACAATAACAGTGCGCTCAGACTGTGTGATTTCTTCCTTCAACTGAGGGATGGCGGCAAGAAGAACTAGTTGAATAGCATCAACGTAGCTGTGAATCGCAACAGACGCCTGCGATAATGCTATTTCATCTTTTGAAATAAGAGATGTAGCAAGCGTGTGGTATGAGGCTCTGCCCCAAGGGAATGCGAGGAAGTCGTCTAGATCTCGAATCAGTTCGACATGCTCCGGGATGATGCGAGGTGTGTGTGAGGACGGGAATAGAATCGACGACGTGATTGCAAGGCAAGCAAACTTAATCCGCGCCTCTTTGCTCTTCACAACCTTTTTCTTCAGCATGTCGATGGCTGTGACAACAGTGCAGAACTTCAACGAGCCAAGGAGTTCGTTCCAGTACAGCTTCTCTTTCAGAGGGTTTTTCCTCTTCTTAGTTGGTTCTGGAATCTTCCGACAGTTTAATCCGGTGACGATAGCAAACTCCCGGAGTGACATTCTGACTGGGTTTCCCGCGAAGATGAACCAAACCTCGTATTTTTTGTTCACTTTCAGAAGCCTAACAACGACATATTGGCCAAAAGCACCTGAAAACGGAGGGTTCTCCTCGATCGCGAGAATCTTTCCAAAAGTAGAATTTCTCAGAAATTCTAACTCTTCCGGTTCAAGAGCCTCGATTAGCAACTCGGTCCTCTTTATCTTGTGATACGAGTTGACGCGCTCTCCAAGTGGTTCTTCGCCGGTGGCGAACATTCTAGGAGGAAGCAAAAAATCCTCCATCGCAACGATTTGGGGGAAGAAGTGGGTGGATTGGGTAATTTAGGGTTTAATTGAGGATGCTGAGAATGTATTATGAACAAAATTATGTATATAGGAGGCGAATGAGTGGTTGGGGATGTGGGAATAAATGCAACTGTTCGATGTTCGAAAAAAACAGAGTAGCCTCACGCTCTTTCATCTGCAGAATCTGAACAGTCAGGAAACCTTTCTTTGACCAACGGGTTGAAGGGAGTGCTCAGACATTCAGCCACACGCGACCCAGACCTATGGAATGTAGATAGGCGTATCTGACAGGGGCAAAACCGTCCAATAAAAATATATTTCTAAACAAAAGTTATATGACACAATACATTAGTAACTACGGGCATTCTCACCAATTTCTGTATAATCTATTAGTTAAATGTTTTGTACTGCTCTAACCACTATCTTTTAAAATCAATACTACAAAAACAGATGCACAACGTACACCTAAGATTGGTCTACCATATGATATTTACAAATTGGACTTATATATTAGTGATGCACCATAATATATCACCTAACAACATAACTATACAATTAATTTCAACTAAATATTTAAATATTTCTAAAATAAAATAATTAAAAGATATTTATATAAATGTTTCTAGGATTTTAAACATAAAACCCGTAGCAAAGGTTGTTTCAAAAAAACTCGTAAATTAAGTATATAATGTAAAAATTGCAGTAAATCTCTTAGCATCTTCCAGAAATGTAAAGAAAGAAAATTAACAATATTAATAAATCAACAAAAATCACCTCCTGGAAATCGTTTCTGGTCCAACTGATCTGTAAAAGAAAATACTTAATTTACGAGTTTTTTTTGAAACAAACTTTGCTAGGGGTTTTATGTTTAAAATCCTAGAAATATGCATCTTCATGTTTCCTCAATTTGAGGATGTGTGTTGCACTGTTGCTCCCACGTTTACGTTTCACGTAGTAGTGGTTTATTTCTTTAATTTTGTATTTAATCATATGAGTAGGGAAAATAATAAATTTGAAAAAAAAATTGCAGTAACTCTTTTAGCTTTGAGAAGATTAGACTCTTAATTGACATAAAAGAATCTCGTGTTGTGAGGTATCAAGAGCGTGATCGGGTTCACTCCTAACCGATAATATAATGAAAAGGATTACTCAGCTGCTTCACTTAAATGAGGTTCGGTTGTTGGATTATGTAGAAGGAGATTGGTTTTCTGAATGTCTGCCTTCTACATTCTCTGAATATTTGTGACGGTCAAAGGTTAAAGTAACTTACAGATGAGATGAGATTTACCACTTCGTTGAGGGTAGTGATTATTGGAACACTTGAAACCGGAAGGTGGTGAGATTATTACAAAAATTCAACACATTCCTCTTTTCAAAAACAGGTAACGAGGGGTGGCTCGATATCCCCCTAGGTTTAATAACTCAAATATAAACTTTACTTTCCTTTTTCTTATATAAAATGACATGTTGCAAGTAGGAAGTAGCTACAGTTGATAACCTCAAAGAGTTTTCAAAACGCTACACACATCATTGTGGATACAGCTGGTTTTGTTGGTTGGTGTTGGCTTGGCGTCAACTCTCTAATGGGTCTTTAGCAGAGTTCTTACTTGATTGTTTTACTAGAAGCTATACAGATCACCTATTTCCTTTTACAGATCAGTTGAACCAGAAGCGATTTCCAGGAGGTGATTTTTGTTGATTTATTAATATTATTGTTAATTTTCTGAAATGGAAGATGCTTCGATCTGTTATAAACCAAATGATGATCGACCATGGACCAGCCCGTACTGCAGGCCCAATCCGGAACATGATAAAGACAACCAGAGACTATGTGTTTATCTAGTATATATTCCATGTATATTTGTAACATAGTGTTTATCCTTATCTTTATCTTGTTAGGATAAACATGACCTTATGACGGTCTAATACCTTGTATATATATTGACCTTCTGGTCGACAGTAATAATAACAGAAGTATTTCCCCAACACTTCATTTACAACACGTTATCAGCACGACGTTGCTCTCATAAACCCTAACCCTAAAAACCAGAAATAAATCCGAGCAGTAAAAACCCTAATTCCCGACGAACTTCAAACAGTTCTATCCCTCAACTCCGGTGGATCCAGACGATGAGCCAGATACCAAATTAAAGCTCTTGACGAGACGAAGCCAACGCCGCTAACCCCGCATCAATCGGAGTTCGGACGCGCCCTCACGCTCAGCTACAATACAGGCGGAAAATTTGTTCCAGAAACCAAAATCTCTCTCAACCGTATACCAGTCTCCTATTCCAACAAGCAGCAACAAAAACAATAATTCCAAGCAATCCATCAGCTAACCAGGAAGATCTCTAACTGATAGACCGATCAACCCATCAAAAGTTTTCAGGTATCATCGAAAACTCATCTAAAACCCATAAAAGTATTAAATACCCCCATCCGCAGCCATGTAGCTATATTTAGCAACATGTCTCTGCAAATAAAATAAAATCAGAAACCATAAACTCTTTAAAATCTCGAACCTGGACTTGTTTTGAACATGTTCTTAATCTGAAACTGATTTTAAAATTGTTTAAAACTTTTCCTGATGATAGTTTCACATTAGAATTGTTTAGGATTGAAAGTTAAACAATTTTTTAAAAAAAATCTGACTGCTATATGTTGAAAGAAACCGACTGTTACTTGCTTAAACTTATCATTATTGTCCTGTTTAATGTTCTTATCTGATCTGAATCAACTAAAACTGTTAAGGACTGCATGTTACATTTTTTTTTTTGAAAATCTGATCATGGTTTCATAAATTAATCCGAGGTTTTACCTCCTGTTCTTGTCTGAGAAATTTGTTTTCCTGATGATTGATAACGACTAGAACTTGATTAGGATTGAAAAAAAATATTTTTTTTAATATTTAAAATCGAAATATCAGAGATATATCTGAGAAAATATATTTATTTTTAAATCGAAAAGTATATAATAAATTGCTTGAATAAATCAAATCTTCCTGATTTATTTTTTTAAGTCACAATAATTTCTGATTTGATTATTTTTCGAAAAAATAATAATAATAATAATAATAAATATATGGTATATTTTTCGAAAACCCTAACCTGATTTCATGATTGAATTGGTTTGCTTGATTGCATATTGTTTGCATACTAATATTGCATACTGAACATGAAATCTCGACTGTTAGGGATATAGATCATTCATAGTTTTCAAGAAATCTGATCTGAACTGAAAAAAAAATCATTATACTAAATGATCCGATCCAATGGGATGAAGAAAATATGGAACATTTTCCTGATCATCTAAGATAGAATCCCTAAAGGCCTTGAAACCTTGTGTTTGAAATAAGAGGACCTTAAATCTGAAAAATACATTGATCCACACCTTAAACCGTATGGTTTTAAGAAAATGCATCATTTAGAAAAAAAATTTCTTTTGGTCCGTGTGTGGCATTGATATGAAGCATGAAAAATTTCAAAAAGATTACTTGATTAAGACATGTTTTGAATAATGATTTCAGATGTCGAGTTTCATACCCTCAGATTACAAAGCCCTTGATCTCTCTGGAGATAATTATCTTGATTGGGCTATAAACACTTCAGCCGTCTTGAAGTCTAGAGGACTTGGAAAGTGCATCAAGTATGGCAATGACACCCTTGCGTGTGAAAGACACAGAGCCATAATGATTATGCGACACTATCTCTGTGAGGACCTAAGAGACGAGTTTGGATATGTTAATGATCCTCATAATCTCTGGTCATTTTTGAATTCTAGATTCTGTGAGCCATTGTTGCACGAATCCAAGAAAAAATGGGAAGCTCTAAGGTTCCAGGATTATGAATCCGTGGACAATTATCACTCTGATCTTATGAGAATCACCTATAGTCTTAGACTATGTGGTGAATTGGTAACAAACGAGGATTTGTTAAACAAAACTCGTGACACATTCCATTCAGAGGAAGTGTTGTTATCACATCAGGCCAAAGGTTTCACCACCTATTATGACATGTTCTCATATTTATTAGACATTGAGCAAAAGAAGCAGAAAAGGATGGATAACATCAGACGGTTTAATGACATCATGGAGATATATTATGAAGTACTAGACAGTGAGATGAAAATCCTGAAGCTAATAAAGCCACATTTGATAAGAAGAGATCTGAGGAGGATTCCGAGTGGACACTCATGGACCATGAGGTCGGATTATACATTGAATAATTTTCCGACATTCTGATTTTATGTTTTCATATCTGATTTGATTTATTTGTTATTCATTTATGTTATTGAAATAATAAAAACGATTTTGTTTTTATATATTATCTTGCTTGGTCTTCCTTGATGATTCTTGATTAAATAACAAATAAAACCTTAATAAAAGGATAATCGGTCCACTGATAGTTGATTTCATGCATGGTTTAACTTTACCTTGATTGTATAGGTTTAACTTTACCTTTCTGCAATCACATAAAATCAATTGTTGGGTGTAGACTAATGAGTCAGTTCACTGATAGATTGATTTCTCGCATGGATTTAACTTCATCTTGATTGTATAGGTTCAACTTTACCTTCCTACAATCACTTGAAATCAATTAATTGGTACTGACAATGGCAAAAGACACAACATTATTCAGACCCATTCAGTTATAAAGAAGAAGAAAAAAATCAATGTTTTCTACATTGAACCAGTGAGCAAAAAAAATACGATTCCTTTCAGATTTTTGAAAAATCGCCTAAAAGCATTATGAATACCTATACCCATATTTTCTACTGATTTATTCTATGCTAAGGATCAGTATGAAAGAGGCATAAAGCCATGGTAACCAGTATGGTTCACCACAAAATAAACACTTATGGCATGACCAGATTAGCCATCTTGATCCAAAACATGATGAAAAATTAATTAAGGCACAAAAGTGATCCCATAAAATCTCACAATGTGTTATAAGTACACAAAAGGGAAAATCACTAAAATAATTAAGGCTCCACTGTCCTAAGAACTACGAAATTATGATTATGTTCATGAGGGGGAGAGAGGACTAAAACCCACAGTCCATGATCATATCATAAATTTGGATTCCATGGTTTACAACCTCAATATACACGGCTGGAAAGCTTTAAAGTTCTCACTAATGGTACATCACCCACGTCCAGCCTAAAGCTTAAGGACATTATGTATATAAATATTGATTTACATCAGGCCATACATGTAAGCATAGACATTCCCACCTCTGAATGATTAAGGGTCATAAACCAGACATATACACAAACCATCTTAAGAAAATACGAATATTCCACCACATATATGTGTGCCATTTAAGATGGAACCTCAGATGAGGATTGGGAATATATATTAGATAAATAAGACTTCCTCCACGAAACTATAATGTATCTTGTGCCAAACATGGATGATTTAATCAAGTGGCCAAGAACACAGATTACAAAAGATAGTAATCTGATTATCCAACTTTAAAAGGAGAAAGTTATCAGGCTGATAAAGAGTAAAGAGTAAAAGAGAAATATAATGGTATCAATCATAGTTGTCTTGGCAAGATCCTCAGACCAAAGATTATGATCTAGACGTTCTAAAAGAATATGATCAAAAGATATAAAAGCTAGCAGGAATATATGCCAGACACACTGACCCGAAAAGAAAAAAATGACTATGTCATACCAGCTTAAGCACCACAAATTTGATGTCTAAGAGACACAATAAAGTTGCTACAATGTCTATTAGAGATAGACAAATAAGTTCCAAATAATAAGGAACCTCGGAAAGTAATGAAAGGTGCTCAAAATCGTACAAATCCGAGTTCATAAGAGAAACCAGTTCAGACAGAGAAATAAGGTTGCCCAACCACACATCTAAGGTACCAGACCATGTAGTTTGGGACGCCAAACTGCAAGGTATAAAGGTCTTGGATAATAAGATCTCAAAATCTAATTAGATCATGTCTGGAACAGTATGAAACTAAAGATAAAGAGTGTTAACACCAAAGATGTATTTACATACATAAAAGCTCATAAAAGATTGTAGTACTTGGGATTTGAAGGATATAACCTGAGGATCATGAACCCACATAGAGTACTCATAAAACCTATATAGGGACGTGGGGTGTTCAAAGAATTCAAAGTAATTATAAGACAGATGGGCGTAGTAACCATGTACATACAGAAAAGCCATCTAAGAAAGAAACCAGTGAATGGATCTTGTGAGATAAGAAATTTCGTGAGATTAAAGGACATGACCACATGGTATAGTGTGTCCATGTTCCTTCTAAATAACGTTCAAGTATAGCTTGATTACACAAGGATACTCACAAGGACCAAGAAACAATTTATAAAGAGATATGCTCCTATATGGTGGATGCTACTACATAAAATCAAGTTTAATTTTGTCTGGATATTTACTAAAGAAATAATGGTGTAGTAAGCAGCAAATGGATCACTGGATAAAGGTATCAACGTACCATAGAAATATGAGAAAGAAATTCTCATAGAACAAGCTTTGTTCCTAAGTTGTTTATGGATTGTAATATACAGCAGCTGTAAGTAATATGAAAGACTAAGTATTTACTTAGTACAGTCAGTCCATACAGAAAATATTATAATTCCTTGTGATCATAATAAAGACCAACTGAGAGAAAAAGGTTTAATGGTTCAAAGGTTCAATGATACAAGTTATCGATTGATTAAACAGGCTATGTTTTACATATGGAAAGTCTGTAGAAAAATCATAGCCGTGTGTGTGTGTGTCAGCACGCCTAAGTGAGAACCATAAACCAGGATAGTGACCAGAAGGATGTCTGGTCGTGGCTTAATGATTATAAGCATTGCTAAAGCAAGAAAAGATCGATAACCATGTACAAAGGACATGAGTGTATGACTGCGAATTCATTGTGTGATGAGTTTCATTGCAACAAATAATTATTGATGGTATGACCTTAGACACTCATGATTATGAACGAATATAGACAAGGTCTATAGCTCAACATGGATCGAGAAAAGAAAATAAAGAATGATTGGTTACAATAGATAAAGCCATTGGCGCATACGAAGAGATATAAGTCCGAATGAACGAAAGATATGAAGTAAAGTTGTTCGTATGTGTTATGGGTCTATGACTCAATATATATTGAATGTCCACGTTTTGGGAAAGCCATATAACCAAAGAGAATCCGTGGGACATGAAAAAGGACCTGCAAGTAAAGTTTTATTGCAGATTATAAAGTCCATCCGAGCACCGTTTGAAGCACCATCAGTTCATCCAAGACTTACAAGTTCATTCAAGGAGAATCCAGCTGATCATCTTCACCAAGTCATAGGCAACTTCAACGTTCAAGAAGACTCGGATACCAGATGGGAATGCGTATACTACAGTGATGCATTCATCTGGGGTGGTTCATGTGTTGTACTCTTTTTCCTGTCTTTGGTTTCCCATTTTGCCACATTGGTTTTGGGGTTTTTCAGGAGAGGTTTTAATGAGGCAGCATTAAGCATGCAACGAACCTGTACCGGATGTGTCGATCAAGGGGGAGTGTTATAAACCAAATGATGATCGACCATGGACCAGCCCGTACTGCAGGCCCAATCCGGGACATGATAAAGACAACCAGAGACTATGTGTTTATCTAGTATATATTTCATGTATATCTGTAACATAGTGTTTATCCTTATCCTTATCTTGTTAGGATAAACATGACCTTATGACAGTCTAATAACTTTTATATATATGGACCTTCTGGTCGACAGAAGTATTTCCCAACACTTCATTTACAACACGATCTTTCTTTATTTTGCATTTTCATAAATCTCAATCATGTTCATGTCTGTACAAAGATTTGTGGATTGAGTCCCACATAATATATTGTGGTCTTTGTGGTCATCCGAACTATCAACTCATCATGGATCTTTCTTAAAATTCTTGTTTCGTGACTCAGCAGGAGGATCGATCAGCGGACTTTTTTGCATTTTCATTTTTTTTTTGTATCTCAAAACTGTTTCATGTCGTGTACAAAATTTTGTGAACTGAATCTCACAGAATAAAATTTGAATTTTGCCAAAAGATATTTTATCAATTATGAACTTATGAATCCTCATCTCCTGATTATTTTTGCTATTACCTTCAGGCTCAAGCAGGAGTTTTATGGCTGACACACTTTTGTCGTTTGGAGTCGAGAGGCTATTGAACCTCCTTGTCCGAGAATCTGAGAGATTTCAGGGAGCTGAAGAACAGCTCAATGGATTAAAAAGTGATGTGGAAATGCTAAAGTGTTTTCTTGAAGATGCAGATGTCAAGAAACATACAAGTGCCATGGTGAGAAACACTATCAAAGATATCAAAGAAATTGTCCTCGATGCAGAAGATACGGTCGAAACCTTTATTCTTGAGAAAAAACTCGGAAATACAAATCGTACCAGGAAATTTTCTTGTGGTATGTTTGAACGTAGGAGACTTGCTTTTGATATGGCAGCCATAAGTAAGAGGATCTCTAAAGCGATCCGCGATATGCAGAGTTTTGGTGTACAACATGTCATTGTCAATGAAAGGCACATGCCTCTACAGGAAGTACAAAGAAAAACGCGACAAACGTTTTCTAGCGTTAACGAAGAAGACCCTCTTGTTGGGTTGGAGAAAAATATTGATATTTTGGTTGGCTATTTGGTGGAGGAAGATAGCAATCAAGTGATTTCTATAACCGGGATGGGTGGTATTGGTAAGACCACACTCGCAAGAAAAGTTTTTAATCATAAGACAACAAAAAGTCATTTTCCAAGATTGGCGTGGGTGTGTGTTTCACAACTGTTTGAAAGGAAGTGTGTCTGGCAAATGATCCTGCGACAACTCAGGCCAGAATGTGAAGTGTCAAAGATGATGGAAGACGAACTTCAGGAGAAGCTTGTTGGAGTGTTGGAAACACAAAAGGCTTTGATCGTCATTGATGATATATGGAGAGAAGGAGACTGGGACCTAATCAAGGATGTGTTTTTGCCGAAAAAAGGTGAACATCCTTACGTTACATACATTAAGGCTGTCTTTTAAAAAACTAAAGATTTGATCATGAAACCTTACAAAAATATAAATGTATTGCAGGATGGAAGGTATTACTTACTTCTCGCAATGAGGAAGTGGCATTACATGCTGATAAACAATGTGTTAACTTCAAACCAGAATGCCTAACTTTTGAAGAAAGTTGGGATCTCTTACAAATGATAGCATTTCCCATTAAAGACACAGATGGTAAGTTTTCTTGTACGGCCTACTTGGATTTTTTACTATTCAAGTAAATTAAAGAAATTTAACTGCAATATTCCAAGATCCTTTTTGAATATTCTTGTAAGCGATGTGCAGAATTTAAGATTGATGAAGAAATGGAAGAGATGGGTAAGGATATGATCAAACATTGTGGAGGTCTACCATTGGCTCTTAAGGTGTTAGGCGGGTTATTAGGTAAGAAACCCACATTGCACGAGTGGAAAAGGATATATGAGGATATTAAAGCTCACATCGTCGGAGGGGCTAGCTTCAGTGACAGAAATATCAGTTCCGTTTACCATGTTTTGTATCTGAGTTTCGAAGAGCTGCCAGTTTATTTGAAGCACTGTTTCCTCTACTTAAGGCCCATTTTCCTGAAGATTATCAAATATCTGTGGAAAATTTGTCCTATTATTGGGCTGCCGAAGGAATAAAAAGGCCAATGTATTCTGATGGAGCGAGCATTCGAGAGGTTGCAGATGAATACATAGAAGAATTGGTGAAAAGAAACATGATTATATCTAAAAGAGATGTTAAAACTTTAAGATTTGAAACATGCCAGTTGCATGACATGATGAGCGAAGTTTGTTTACGCAAAGCTGAAGAAGAAATTTTTCTAGGCATATCAACTGGAAACTCGAAATCTCCTTGTAAATCTCGAAGACTCGCTGTACACTGGCTTGATGAAATATTTATACCGGAGACGTTGGTGAAGAACCGAAGACTTAGAACTCTCTTGTTTATCAAGAGTGGAGTATGGTATGAAACAGATTTGTCCTTTACAAGGCTCAAGTTAATGAGGGTTTTAGATGTATCTTGTGTCATTTTTCTTGGATGGAAGGTACCATCTAGCATCGGGAAGCTCATCCACCTGAGATATTTGAGTTTAAAGGATGCATTTGTAACCCATCTACCTTCTTCTATGAGGAATCTGAAGCAGTTACTCTATATGAACCTATGCGTAAATTCGAGTTTTTCACTCTACATGCCCAATTTCTTGAAGGAGTTGCGAGAATTGACATACCTCTGTTTACCAAGGAAAATACAGAAAAAGGTAAAGATGGAACTGGCTAATTTGGTCAAGCTGGAGACATTGGAGAATTTCCCGACAGAGCACGGGAATGTGAGGGATCTCCAAGGTATGACACGGCTCATGACTCTTTCTATCTATATAGGAGGTAAAGGGTGTTCCATGGAAACTCTACTCTATCTTCATCTCTAAGTAAAATTAAACACTTGGAGAAACTTACTATATATAACAATATATTGTATACTCACACGGATGATGAAGAAGATGGATTGGTTTGGGATTTTGTTCATCTCAAACAGCTGGAGTTGAATATATATACTCCAAAGTTGCCTGATGAGACACACTTTCCTGCTCACCTCACAACCATATCCCTAACTATGTGTCGTTTGAAAGAGGATCCAATGCCGATTCTAGAGAAGTTGCTTCACTTGAAAGAGGTTAGATTAGGGGACCGATCTTTCTGTGGGAGTAGAATGGTTTGCTCGATGGGTGGGTTTCCTCAACTGCAGAAGCTAAGTATGACGAAGCTAAAAGAGTGGGAAATGTGGATAGTAGAAGAAGGATCCATGCCTCTTCTTCTTTTTCTAGATATTGATTGTTGTGAAAGGTTGGAAGAATGGATATTAGAAGAAGGCTCCATGCCTATTCTTCGTATTTTGGATATTATTTGCTGTGATAAACTGGAGCTTCCGGATGGGCTGCAGTTCATCACATCCTTAGCGTACGGGAGAGGAATGGGAAAAAAGATTTTTGAAAGGAGGAGAAGACTATTACAAAATCCAACACATCCCCTTTGTTGAATTTCTGTAATTTCAGCAAAGGTGAATCAATCAAGGCCTCAGTCAGCAGCTGAAGGAGGCTCTCAGCAATTACAGAGGTAAAATATGATTCCCCCAAATCTAATGTATTGTTCAAGAATAAACTTCTCGGATGGAATGCTTTAAGAAGGCATTTATTGGTAATTTCTGTGGATTTGCATAAACTACACTTTAGTTAGACTATTTCATATTTCATTGGAATGTGTCTGATGATCTGTATTTTACCAATTCGTTTAATATGGTGGCAAACAGAGAATTTACAAAAAGTTATGTTGGTTTTCAGTTTCAGCATCGCAAGTGCAACATACTGGCACTTGGCCTGTTATTGGTCTAATCACGTTAGTAGTGGACGAAGCTGTTCTACGAAATGTCGAACTGCGACTTGATCTCCTGCACCTCTTTTGTTACTGAGAGAGATGGTTCTCATTAAGAACTCGTATTTGTACCTTTTGTTGATTGAGAGAGTTGAAATCTGTTAATTTCTTGAACCTGTATTCTCCTTACATTTTCTTCTTCGTTTTTCTTGACGTTAAAACTCTTTAGCTATGACAAAAACCGTTTTGATAATCTTTGAAAATATTACTTGATATTGAGAGAGATTCACTTGGGGAAGTGAGCACCTAGCAGCCTTATATGTTAGAAACAGAGCAATATGTTTAATCTATTCTCTGCATTTCCTTATATCACACGTATTTGTTTTGTTTTAAAATTGTTATTTACTTGCTCTCAATTTTTAATGAATTGGTGTGCTGTTGAAAAGGATCTTATTAGGGACTTCTCTAACTCTAATGAATGTGCCAATCAATGTAGTAACCTATTTCAAAACTGTTAGAAGGATATGCAAGTCCCTCACTGGAGATTTATCTAAAGCAATGGCATATCTTGTACGAGTGCATAGAGCGTAAACTTCATCACCTCTCAAGTATATGATGATTGATGGGTTCATTGATGAGAGGTAAAGTCGAAGATGCGGTCAAGTTGTTGGACGAAATGAGCTCATTGAGACGTTGATCTCTGTGTTGTCAAGCAAGTTGGATCTGTATACTTAGGTCTTGGATTTATCAAGCATTCACTGGGAAACCCATTGTCAAATCTCCATAGATAGTTCCTCGAGTCCACATATTCTGATACTTGTCAAATTCGGAAAGCTAAGGAGTTCTAAGGGTGTGCAGAAGTGTGTGGTCCAAGTCAAGGACTAATTACTGGTTTATATATTTTGATTGATTTATAAATCCATATAGTATTTATAAATCCAAGTAAAATATGCAAATCCGGAGGTTTTCCCTCGGATTTGAGTCTTTGTATTTTTAACTAAAAAATCCAAACAAATCCATTCAAATTCATTATAAAATCAAATATATTAGTAAATCCGACGATTGAATAACATTTGATTTGATACAGAATTTATGAATCATTAAACCAATAACACATTATTTTAATACAGATTTAAAAATCATAAAACCAATAACACTAGATTTAGTTCGGATTTTCAAATCCATTAAAATACAACAACCAATAATCCCTAGTAAGTGAACCATCTTGTCGTAGCGCCAAGAGTTTTGCGAGATAACGCATTTGGTAACTCATAATTTGATCCCTTTAATCACATATGATTTGTATGAGATGCAGATTCCATCGCGGACGTGGTCGCAGTTACGAAATCATAAACCATTATCTATATTCATTAAACATTTGAACATAATTTGGCACCTTCACACAAAAAAACGTAATCTGGTATCTCTTCAAATATTAGGGTTTTTCTTTGCTTAGGGAAGACATCAGGGTATCTTTGATTTTTAAAGACATTTTCAATGTTGGAGTTCTTTCTCCAGAACCATTGTTACGAATACTCGATTTACAAAGCTAGTTGCATCGCCTAAATTGTCGCTGCTAACCGCAAACTTTGTGCTGCGTTTGCAGGTTAAAACAGTTTTCAACTTTTACAACAATCACAAAAGATATATAGACCACTACGTGTTTTCCTGCACCATGTGCAGTAATGAATTTTTTAAATCTAACTTATATTTAAAAATAAATTTTACTAAATATTATAGATTTCACTATTTTTTTTACTAATATTTAATATAGATTTGATATATATTAAATCAATTTGTATAAAACTAATAAAAATGTTATAAAATTGTATAATTATCAAAAAATTAGCCTAAACAATATTTATAAAATTTGTAGATATATAAGAAACTAATGATATTACGATCAGATATTTAAATTTCTTAAAAATTGTAGAAATTTTTGAAAGCTTTAGTAATACAAATTGTATAATTATACAAAAATAATAATATTAAAAAATTTGAAATGTTATATATGAATATATTTATTTATAGATGATGTATGAGCTATTACCATATTTAAAAAAAAATACCAAAAAAAGAAATATCAATATTAAATGTAATATATGAATTATTACCATATTCTAAAAAGTTTGCCAAAAATATAAATCAACATTAAATGAAATTATCCATGTCATATTTTTCCGTAAGTCATGTCATCAATTTTAGTAGCCATGTCATATTTTTTTTGTGAAATTGATTGTAAAAAGGACATGTGGCAAAATCACTTCGCAAATATAGTCTAGGAGATTTCAAACTGTTACAAGCCTTTCAAAATCTCTTATATATTAATTGAAAAATATTACAACATTATTTTGTAGTCATGTGTCACCATGAGAATGAAATTCAGAATTCTTAGAGAAATAGGTTGGTCCATCTTAACTTATATTATATTTTTTATTAAACTAACTATTGATTTGATAAATAGTGTACAAAATAATATTCTCGCACTTTCTTTAAATAAAAGCTACAGAATTGCCTAATATGGTTAACGTATATATGAGAACTAATGATTATGAATAATAAATATTTGATAATAATGTTTGTATCGTAGCTCTTTTTGTTTAATTTTATATTATTAAAAGATATTAAACAACCAAATTATCCATATAATATAAAAATTACTTTTTTGTTATATGTTATGTTTTGAATTTTAAAAACGACTATAAATTGCTAAAAACGTTAAATGTCTCACGCTAAATTTTGTGATCAATGGTTTTACTTCTTTTTTTGGTACTAACAAGATACAAATGATCATAAATCGTATGAATATGAAGTCTCATTTACTAGACATTCATAACATAGAAAAATATTTAAATATGATAATTTCTAAATTTGTATTGAAAACTTAATATTTAAATTTTGAATTTTTATTAAAAAAATCGTACATTAGAAATTTTATGTTTATCACATGAGTATGAATTCTCAATAATAATATTTATATTAAATATATTATATATCTATGTTCATGTCATTGAAATTTAGTTATATACCATATAAAATAAATAAAATGATTGTTTTGATTTATTTACTAAAAAAATATCATAAATAAACAAGATGTATTGTTTTGATTTATTTATTTAGTCTAATTTAATTATATACATAATATAATATGTAAATGAATACAAATGAAAAATAATAGATAAAAAAATTATTTTTATATATAACATTCATTCTGCGTAATTGTGCGGGTCTTAAGCTAGTCAATAATTATTTCTAACTATCATTTGCCGTAGGCTGGGAAAAGAAAAAAGAAAATATTTTTAAAGACAATATAAATATGAAAATAATTTTTATTTATTTATTCTTAAGACTAGGATATTATAAATAAAATAATATATATATATATATATATATTATATTTTAATTTATGTTATAAAAACTTTGAAACAAAAATATTTACTATAACTTTAAGACTTTAATATATATATGAATTTTTTAGGAATAAAAGACAAATCCTGAAACATTTTGACAACTTCGTAAAAATTTATGTTTTGGAATGAAAACATATTTTTAGACAGAAATTTAATTCCTTAAGAAAATGCATGCAATTTTAAAATAAAGAAAACATCATTATGAAAAGAAACATCATTGAACATTTTAACATCTTAAGCCCTTTCTCAAAAAAAAAAAAATTTAACATCTTAAAATCCAATTCAATACAATTAGAGTTACTATAATATTCTTAGATGATTTTTAAGATTAAAATGGTATATAAAGTAGATATGAACAAGCAATGCAATTCTATGATTATATTATTTTCTCTTAAGATATTTGATTAAACAATGGATTTCTGTCTCCTTCTTAGTTTATTTGTGATCATTGTAGCTTTCTATTTATTTTTGTGTGTTATTACACTTATGATTTGTTATGTCCCACAACTCCTTGTATAGAGGATTAAGAGTTGCAATGGTTCTCAAACAAAAAATTACAATCATCAACAATGTTCACCACCAAAAATTATAATGGTTCATCACTTATAATTGCAGTGTTTCATTTAAGCAGTTGCATATATTCATAAAAACAATTGTAATCTACTCTATTAAAATATAATTATATTTTATCGACAAAATTTTGGACTATCAAAATAGTTATAATGATCCAACTAAAATTGATTTTTTTAATAATATAAGTTCAAAAATATAAGTATTATAGCCAATCAAATTTTGTTTTTAAGTTTTAAACTATTATTTGATTGTTTTTGAACCATCCTAAATTTTCTCAATTAAAATAAGATCATAATATTTATATATAAAATAAAAAAAAATTATATACATATATATAAGTATCGAAATCTATTTATATAAATAACTTATAAAATATCAATATTTATAACAAAAAAATCAGATTTCTTATATCCACATCAAATGCACGTGTAATAATAAATATTTAAATATTCCAAATTTCTCTATTTTAATAAAATAATAATATCTATATACCAAGAAATCATATTTTAGAAATATATATATAATTAAAATATTTATTTATTTATAATATATATTTATAGTTATGTAAGAAAAAATCAGATTTCTTAAACTATAACAATTATACATTTAAAAATATGTATATCTTATAATCTAAAATGAAAACTGCAATTATTTATTATCTATTGTTATGTATTGTTATATAAAATATTAAAATATTAAAAATGTATATTTTAAAATAAAATTACTATAATATATTTTATCGCAATTTTTAAATTATCAGAGTAATTTTTAAAATGAAATATTTTATATAAATTTATATCAAAAAAATTACATATAATTTTTTCATCATTTAAACTATGTAAAAGTCTAGATTTTTATGTAATCTATAAACTATAGATATTTTTTCTTATTTTTTAGTGAGAAACCATCATATGAGTATTAAATGTTCTTAAGATATTAAATTATTTCAATTTCAAAAAATAGTATATCTCACACATTTAAAAATAGGGATCCGAAAATGCAACTTAAAATATTTATTCATATAAATAGTATATAAGTGTCAGTGAAAATCTTTGAAACTAATAATACAAAATAAAACCGGGAATTTATATTCAACTCAATTAAAATTTAAAGTCAAACTTTGTAAAGACTTGTTTACAAGTTTTATAAACTTAAATAATTAATTTTGATTTTGAAAAAAGAACATAGCCCATGTTTCTAAAATAATTTATTTTCACAAATTAAAAAAAAAACATATCATGCGTTTTTAGTGCGGATAGTATCCTAGTATTTCATATAAACGTTACAAAAATTCACTTAAAATCACCACAATCCTCCCATTTGTTGTACTCAGAGATTCACTAAATAGATATCACTTATATATATCAGATCTGTGCATAAATGAAAATACATATATTATCGTAGATATATATCATAAAATAATTTAACTATCCAACAATTTAATTTTTTTGTCTCGTTTGGATTCTAATGCAATTTCGAAGAGTTTGGGGGAAAGAAGAATGAGAATCATAATCAAAGAGGGTCTTCTTACGGATACAAATTAAATTAAAAGTTAACTTTGATATTGATAATGATTAAAAAATATATATAGGATATTTTCTCACGTAGCTTTTGATTAATTGTATATATTGGCCTCCAGAAAATTTATTTGTTGATGAGGAACAACTAGTTGCTCACGTTTTAGTTGAAGTAATTAAAAGATCAGATGTTAAACAATCCGATCTGAATGGTGTTTTCAAATATAAAAAAAAAAGAATTTTACTAAGGGAAAATTTGGAAAAATAACTTTCAATAGGATTATATTTTGGAAACTAAACCATCTTTTATTGTTTTTGAAAGTACACTTATATAAAAGTAAAATGATAATATTGTTATGAACCAATTGTGTGGATGTCCATTAGGCCCATTAAACTTATGTTCTAGGGTTCTAGAACTCTGCTTTGTATTTGTATATATATATATATATATATGTACTATTATCTATGGAATAATTAGAACAACCAATTCTATATTTCTCTTGATTCACAACACGTTATCAGCACGAAACTCTAGCCGTCGAGAAAAATTCAAAACCCTAGTCATTCGACAAAATCTCAAACCAATATGGTTATCAGCCGACAGCTTTTCCAATCTTCAAGTCTTCGTTACTGATTGAGCGAGCAAAAATGCAAAACCCTAACTATGATTGGCAGATCTTAATTTTCTGATGTGGCTCTGATCCTCGTCTTCATTATTAATTGAGATTTCTGTCTCCAAACACCTTCGAGATAAGTAATACTATCTCTTATTTATTTGCTATGGTAACCGCGATGATGCTTGTATAATACTTACTTTCATGTCATAATTATATCCTACTTCGCTTGTTAAAATCAATCGACATGTATGTATATATTTAATTTGTTTGATTTAATTTGTTTGTAAGGCAGCATATTTTTATAGTTACTTGCTGGTAGTGGCCGATCGACGTCACCTCTACCTTTACATATATCATTGTTTTAGTTTTGATTCTAATTTGCATAAGACGATTAGTAGTATAATTGACTGCTCTTAGTACTATGATATATGTGTTCATGTTTAGTAATTAAATTCATATGGCTGAATAAATTTTTTTTTTTCTGATTCGTAAAGGCTTGCAAGTTAGAGATAGATCTATTTAGTATTTTTAAACGTAATGGTTGTTGTTAAAATTAATCAAGCACTTTATGAATGTTAAATAAATTAAAAAAAAATTGTTCTATATATATTCTGATGGTTTGTATTGAGCTTATTATCTGATTTTGAGTCACACAATGATTTAATTGACACATGCACAGTTAAATAAAATCATGGCATATTAATAAGTTGCAATATAACAGTTTAGAGAATATCAACCAATATTCATTGGTTATTATTTGGTTTGCTATTCGTTGATTTTGTTAGAGTTTATTACTCTTATATCGCTTGTTGTTATAACATGAAAGTTGGAAAACGATTTATAATCAATTATGTGGAACTTAACAGATGACTAAAATTCATAAGGGACATCATCTTAGTGAATAGGTCGTATACTTCCTAATAGTTTATTGTTTGATTTGATTTTAGTTGCTTTCTCTTTTAATTAAGCATGTTGGATTAATATTTTAAATTGATGACATGATTAATTTTATATCATTGATATTGATTCATTTAAATAACGCTTTGATTTTATACGGTCATGATTTATATTCTAAACTTGCTTATTATTAATGACTAGGGGTATTGCCCCCCCCCCCCCCCCCCCCGCAAGCGCATGGTTGTGGACAGAATTTTTGTTTCATCTCAATATTTGCTAGGGTTATTGTAGTTGTGAATTTTGTGTTTTGAGTAATGTGATTGATATAGTTCGTGGTGTTGTTTGCTGTGTCACTGAGACTAATTATTTGTTTGTCTTTTTAATTTGTTTCTTGTACTATTAAGAGTATATAAATTATATTAAAGTTGTTGAGAGTACATTTTGTTTCTGGATATTTTCTCCAGTTTAGTTGTGTAAGTTTTGTGTATTAAGTACTAATTTTAATTATCTTTATTATGTTTGTTAAAGTCCTTATTGCATTATATTCTGTCTCAAACTTTAGAAGGATATGAGAAAGAATACATGACCCATGTAGGGTATGTTGTTGATTTTTAGTTGAGATTCAATTTGAGATTGACAAAAATGTAGTGTTTTCATCTCGAGGGGGAGAATTAGAGAATCTCACATCCCTAGTAAGTGGAACATCCAGAAGTATGTTCACACTGGAAATAGACTTGAAGAGTCATGTTTATAGAATAAAACAAGGGATTTTACATCTAGCTCATATTGATAGAATAAGTAAAGGGAAATGTTGAATACCTTCAATTATAAGTATTACCCAGGCACTATTGTATAGTACTATACAATGATTAAAAAATGGAGATAAATGTAATAGTAAACCAGAAGTTTACTGAAAGTGTAATGTTTGGCAAACCGGTTATGCCATCTCGGTTTAGTAATGATGCGAAAGATAATTATATGGACATTTGTTGAAGAACCAGAAGATTCTTACGAATGATCTCCTATTTGTTGCTTGCTTACAAGGCAATATAAGAATACGGTTTTCACCAGTCAATTAGATTTTAAATCTATCTATACAAGGAGATGTTTGTGGGATTGATCACCCACCGGTGGACTGATCATCCACCATATGCTGATATTTAATGCATCGACAAGAAGGTCGTCTGTATCCTTGTCATAGATCCGTATCCTGATGTTTGCGAGACTAATTGGTAATATTGGTGAATCACAAGCCTTTGATGATTATTTTATGCATGTGGAGATACATGATAAACATCTTATAGCTAATGTTCATACGTAAGATGCAACAGCATTAATTCGCATAATGCCAAAGAGTAATTAAAAACTCTCCCCATCAAATTGGTTTTGGGTCAGAAACCAAAGATCCACATCTAGAAAACTTGGACCTGATGGATTCCCAAGTGAATTCTTCCGTACTGGTTGGCCAGTGGTTGGTCATGATTTCATTGTAGCTGTTCAGTCAGTGTTCAAGTTCAGCTTTCTCCCGAAAGGTGTGAACTCTACAATTCTTGCTCTGGTTCCGAAGAAAGAAGACTCGTTGGAGATGAAGGATTTTAGGCCAATATCTTGTTGTAACGTCTTGTACAAGGTGGTTTCAAAGATACTGGCTAATAGATTGAAGAGAATTCTTCCCAAGATAATATCTGAGAACCAGTCTGCTTTCATTGAGGGGCGTCTATTGATGGAGAATGTTCTCTTGGCTTCTGAGTTAGTGAAGGACTATCATAAGGGTTCAGGTTCGCCGAGGGGAGTTATGAAGATTGATATTTCCAAGGCCTTTGACTCAGTACAATGGGACTTTGTTTTGAAGAGCTTAGAAGCTTTGGGAATCCCAGAGAAGTTCATTGGTCTGATCAAGCTCTGTATATGCACAGCTTCTTTTTCAGTACAAGTTAATGGGGATTTGGCTGGATATTTTCAAAGCTCAAGAGGGTTGCGCCAAGGGTGTTCTCTTTCTCCATACCTATTTGTTTTATGTATGAATGTGCTCTCCAAAAAGATTGACAGTGCCGCAGCGGTAAGAGCTTTCAAGTATCATCCTCGCTGTAAGTCCCTAGCTCTTACTCACTTGTGTTTTGCGGATGATCTGATGATATTCGTGGAAGGATCAAAGGAGTCAGTCCAGGGAGCCTTATCTGTCTTTGATCAGTTTTCTGAGTGGTCGGGTTTGAAGATTAGCATTGAGAAGTCTACGTTGTATCTTTCTGGGGTCTCTGAAGGGGAAGAGAGTAGAATATTATCAAATTTTCCTTTTGCGAAGGGTGAGCTCCCAGTCCGTTATCTGGGACTGCCTTTGACGACCAAAGCTATGCGACAGCAAGATTACTTTCCTTTGGTGGAGAAGATTAGATGTCGGATTAGCACATGGACGAGTAGGTTTATCTCTTATGTCGGGCGCATGCAGTTGATCAAAGCTGTGATAATGAGTTTGGTAAATTTTTGGGCTTCAGTCTATCTACTTCCTAGTAAATGTATTCGGGATATTGAGCGAATCTGTGGAGCATTTTTGTGGTCGGGTCCAGAACTGAAGTCTACCGGGGCTAAAGTGGCTTGGTCAACGGTTTGTTGGGAAAAAGAGGAGGGAGGTCTGGGCATAAGAGATCTTAAGGTGGTGAATAGAGTAAATGTTTTAAAAATCATTTGGAGGCTACTCACGGGATCATCTCTCTGGGGGAAATGGATAAGGAGTAACCTATTAAAGCAAAAGAATTTATGGGAGATCAAGGAGGATACGCAGATGGGGTCTTGGATGTGGAGAAAGAAGATCAAAATGAGAGGAGTTGCAAGGAGTTTGCATAAAAAAGACTTGGGGAATGGAAGGAATACTTCTTTCTGGTTTGATCATTGGTCTGAGAAGGGAGTTCTAATTACACTGTTGGGGGAAAGAGGTATAGTAGATATGGGCATTAAACGTGAAGCCACAGTAGCAGAAGCTATTATGAGAGATAAAAGGACGAGAAGTTATCATTCTTTGGCTCTTAGGGAAATTGAGGCAGAAATGTAGATTGTTCGGAGGAAGCTACGAGTGGAGAATGAGGATGTAAATATGTGGAGGGATGGGTCGGGGTATAGACAAAAATTCTCAACACATGCTACTTGGATGTTGCTTCGTTCGCAAAAGGAGAGGTGTAGTTGGGCTAGGAGTATTTGGTTCTCAAAGGCGACTCCTAAGTATGCGTTTGTTTCATGGCTGGCTGCTCGGAACAGACTCTCAACAATGGACAGAATCGTTCAGTGGGATCCTGGTGCGGACACAACTTGTGTGCTTTGTAAAAGGGATTTGGAATCTAGGAACCATTTATTTTTTAAATGTTCCTTCTCTAGTCAGCTGTGGGAGCAGTTAACTAAGGGGATTCTGGCTGGTGATTACACAAATGTTTGGTCGAGCATTTTTGAGATCATATCGGATGAGGGAATGGAAAGGAAGAAGAGGTTTTGTCTGTGCTATGCTTTGCAAATTGCTGTGCATACTTTGTGGAGGGAGAGAAATAGGATCAAACATGAAGAGAAGCCTACTCCTATTGCAGCTATTATAAAAATGGTGGACAAAAGTATAAGAAACAAGCTGAGCATTATGAGGTCCGAAAGAGTAAAAGGGTGGGAAAGTAGTTTGCAGTTTTGGTTTAGTACTAGAATTTAAAAAAAAATTCTAAGGTTGGAGGTTTTAGAAGGTTTATCTCAAATTTAAAGGTATACACTTGATGTAAGAAGGGTTTTTTTGATGAATAAATTTAGCATTCATTCAAAAAAAAAAAGAAAACTTGGACAAGTTGTAGTTGCTCCACCACATCACTAAAATATGGGACCTCAAAGGAGGTTATTAATATGTTGGATATGATCTCCATTGATGATAAAATCTTGAAGATTTTATAAATTTTATTTAAAGACTCATAGTTAGTCTATCCAACATTAAGGGGAGAAAAAATAAACAGCCGGAGAATGAATGAGTTGAATGAATTATCATTGATCCTCGGACTAAAGAGCGTAAATAGTAATCCAAAATGAATGTATGGAGATAATTCCATTACAAAAATTAACATATGAGTTGCCAGACTCATTTACTGACCCTAAGAAAGTGATTAAGTCACAAGTACCAGCTGTAAATGTTCCAATTAAAATGGATGTCCCAGAAGGACAGTATCAAACTGCTAATGAGTCTAAAGAGCGCTTGAAGCGTGAAAGACCTATCGGTTCCAAATAAAATAATCATCGGAAAATAAAAAGGAGCATGAATGAGAATGGCAGAATCGAGGAATGAAATATTAAGGATCTCGAAAAGAGATAGAAAACATAACAAGAAGGAATTCAGGTACCTGAGAATAAATAAATCTCAAATAGCTATGTCATGTCTGGAACAATATGAACTGATATCAAATCGACGTTGTGAATACTTATGCATGTAATGTAGCAGTTGATGAAAATGAGGATCATGAACCATCTATTGAAAAGTGTACACACACAAAGAAATGAATGGCCAATATGGAAATAAACAATATATGCGGGATTAAATATCTTCGAAAGAGAAGAGTATTTGGACAAATAGTCCATACACCTGAAAGTGTAAAACCAGTGGCACATAAATAGGTATTTATGTGAAATAGATGAGATGATGAAATCATAAGATGTGATGTTGTAACAAAGACCTATAATTGATTATAAAGAAACACATCTATCATGTGGTGGAAGCATCAATTTTCAAGTTTCTTTAGTCTGACAAAAATTGAAAGCCACTGGAAAATGACAATTATGTCAATGATACAAAAAGAATATAAACTGCAAAAAGCAGTAAAACCCATAAGGATTTGAACTGGTAAAAGCAGTAAATGCTAGTTCTCGAGAACATTACTGCGCGAGTATATTTGAGCATATGAAGGAACTAATTCTTGCTCATGAAGTACCATAATATTGAACTGATCTCTTTCATGATTGAAAGATGTGATTTCGTATGACAAGAAAGATAGTCATACTTGTAACTTTTATAAAAAGCAAAGGAATAACTCGTATGTATAAGTATGCATAATGTGAAGATTTAGAAGATTGTCAATAAATGGAAATTTGGATACAGAGTCCTAATATACCAAGATATGATATTTTGTGTGAAAGAGATACTACGGACCATAGTCCAATGGTCAAAAATATTATCTGACAATCAAACTAGTTTATTCACTAAAGATATGCTTATAGAAATTCTTAAAAGGATGATATGTACGATGATAATACATCTCCCAAAGATGATGCTTCCAGGGGAAGATTATGATGATGCGTGTGGTTGTACTCTTTTTCCTTATCATTGGTTTTGTCCCACAGGGTTTTCCATGTCAAGGTTTTAACGAGGCAACAAATAACACACTAATGATAGACACATAAAGAGGAATGTCATCAATCTTTCAAGGTATTTTTTGAGATTTAAGAAGCAGGAGAAAATGAGATAGATCAATCATACTTGAAGAAGAATCAATGTATGAACACATTCCATTCTTGAGACATAATCGAAGGTCAAAAGTTTTCCAATCAAAGGAGACCTTCTATATGGAATTAAAATATTAATTTGGTGTCGAGAGAAAGATCTTTGAATCTATTTTCATCTCCATTTGAATCAAGACATTCTCCATGATAGAACTCGAGATATGGCTGTTTTCGTGGGACATTTACAAGCTGTCTCAGAATACCTAATATCGTATGATATTCAAAATATCGCTCGATATTTCCATCTTAACAGAGCCAGATCGGTGCCTGAAGTTAGACATGATGTTAGCTTCGATCTCCAAGTGTTTTGAAGTCATTTTGTCTTACAGTCATCAAGATATTCAAGTTTCTGTGTGAGGAGTGTTATATCTGCCAAGAGAAGTGAACTAGTCCATTCCCAAGACTAAGGAGCTCATTCATCACATTAGATTGTGTCCTATCAGCTATATCAAGTTATGTTCTCATCAGGGGGAGTAGATGCGCGCTGCACTCTTTTTCCTTTAACCATGGTTTTTCCCACTAGGTTTTCCTGGTAATATTTTTAATGAGGCAGCAGTCTACGCGCTTTAGGAAATATTTTTGTAATGAACATCCAAGGGGGAGTGTTATGAACCAATTGTGTGGATGTGCGTTAGGCCCATTAAGCCTATGTTCTAGGGTTCTAGAACCCTAGCTTTGTATCTATATATATATATATGTACTATTATCTATGAAATAATTAGAACAACCAATTCTATCTTTCTCTTGATTCACAACAAATATTATCTAATTTAAATATCTAAATTAATATTTGTTTAAACAGAAATAATTTTGAAATATTCCATTAAAAATTTTTCTAGAAACAAGTGAACAACAATAAAATTTTCACTACATTTAAAAAAATACTATAATATCTCTCCCGGAAATAACGCCATCACCACTCACTTTTGCTGTTTTTTTTTATTTTTATTTTTCAATTCACAGAGCATATATGGCGCTGCTTTTGTTCTCCATTTTTGAACTGTTTACAAGTCTGGTATTATTTCTTCACCGATATAAATCTTAGCGTAAGAATTTCTTGTTTTTAGCTTCGTCGATATTTTCTCCCTTTAACTTCTTCAATTCTCTTTTTTTTTTTTCACTTCATTCTCTTCTAATTTTAGTTCCGTAGTCTCTTTCTTTTCTTTTCCCTGTATATGCCATTGTCTATTTCTCTCCTTTTCCCAGAAAACAAAAAACAAATGTTTGCTTCAAATTTCCTCTGAACCTGAGTTTTAAACTAACCAAATGACAACAATAACTATAGAGAATGAAAGAATAGCAAAGAAAAAAATAGAAAAAAAGTGTTAATCTTTGTGAATTCTTTAAATTGCAATAATGTTGTATACATATTTTGTTCACATAAAATTCTGTAAATTTAAAAGATATAGATAAGACTTATATATTTCCGAATTTTTCTATTTGTTATATTAATATATTAATATTTATTTCAAATATAAATAATAAAAATTTCGAATTTAATTTTTTAATCAGAAGCAGGATAAAAATGTCTTTTCATATATTAGAAAGTGTAGTTTTCAAAACATAAAAATATAGATATAATTTTCAAAATTTAAATAATAATTAGGGAAATTTTCAGATTATCCCTTGTACTAAATTGGTTTTTTGTTTTGTTTTAAAATTCTACCAAATTCTCCGTCAAAATCTCCATCAAATCCTTAAAACCCACCAAATTCCACCAGATCTAATTAAAATCCTCAAAATTTTATCCCTAATACAAATTTCGTAAATATATATCATAAAAAATAATTTAACTATCCAACAACCGAAGTTATCGAATATTTCTGGTCAATTTGTAAGATTCTTAATAATGTATATAAAATAGATATGAAAATAAACGAAATGACAATTTTTTAAAAACCTATGCAATTTTTAAGATGAAACATACCACCTTTGACATTTTGACAACCTTTTAAATCAATGTTTTGAAATGAAAAGACACATCCTAAGGTTTGGAAAGAAAACACAACCTATTAGAAGTTAGTATAATTTTTAGGAAGGAAAACACATCTTCACGTATATTTTTCACTTCTTATTATTAATAAATCAATACACTAATATTTTAGATATATACTTATATATCATATATGGACAAATCTCCAAAATAGCACATTTCTAATTTTATATCACAAAAATAGCACTCAAAAACTAAAATGACCAAAATAGCACCTTTCTAAGTTTATTCTTTGAAAATTTTAATCTTTTTATTTTTCAAAATTTGTAATCTTATCCCCAAAACCCCATTTCTCAACTCTAAACCTAAACCCTAAACTCTAAACCCTAAACCCTAAACCGTAAACTCTAAACCCTAAACCCTAAACCCTAAACTCTAAACCCTAAACTATAAACTCTAAACCCTAAACTCTAAACCCTAAACCCTAAATCATAAACCCCACCCTTTAACTCTAAACCCTAAGTTTATGACTTTTGATAAAACATTAAGTGCTATTTCTGTGACTTTTGACTTTGAGTGCTAGTTTGAGAACAAAAACTTGATTTAGTGCTATTTTTGTTTTTTTCTCATCATATATTTTGGTATTTATAACTTTTTTTTTGTTTTGGTTGGGTTTGGATCGGGGGATATTTTAAGTGGATCGGATTTGAAATAGCAAGAGAGTTGAATCCATAAACCTCGAAGTTGATGTGACTTAGGGTTTTGGTTACTGGGAGAAAGTTTATGTATGTTTTCCCCAAAACACCCTTATTGTCACTTTCTTAGTACAACACCTAATAATCTCCATGTACCCTTCGCTCGGCGGCGTTTTCATCTTCCATACTCCTCTCCAACTCTCCGATAGGACCAGAGCACTAGCACTCGCCTGAGTCGAAAAACTATACAAAACCCATTCTCCATGGGCTCGGTGAAGAGAAAATCAGTGGAGGAATCTTCAGATTGTGCTCCGCCGCAGAAGCTTCAGAGAGAAGATGATGATTCCACTCAGATCATCAACGAAGAGCTCGTGGGCTGCGTTCACGACGTCTCCTTCCCTGAAAACTACCTTCCTCCTGCTCCCTCTGCTCAAGGAGACAACAAGCCACCGGCCAAAGAGTTCCCTTTCACCCTCGACTCCTTCCAGTCTGAAGCTATCAAGTGTCTCGATAATGGCGAATCAGTCATGGTACCCATTTCAAGTTCCAAACTTTAACGTTCCTTATGCAATAAAACTGTGTAGACATAGTCTTGGGTTCGGAAAGAATGGTTTTTGATGTCTGGATATGTGTGTAATTGATTCTTTGGTTTATGTAATTCTGAGTGACTCAAGCTGAATAATTGATTTCAAGATTTGAACTTTTGCGGTTTTTATGTAATAAAACGTTGTAGAGATCATCTTAGGTTTCGAAAGAACGGATTTTGCAATGGGAAATAAACTGAAAGTGTACGGTTTATATGTTCAGGTCTCAGCTCATACATCAGCTGGTAAAACAGTTGTGGCATCCTATGCTATCGCCATGTCCTTGAGGGAGAACCAGAGGGTTATTTACACCTCTCCTATAAAGGCATTGAGCAATCAGAAGTACAGAGATTTCAAAGAAGAGTTTTCTGACGTTGGTTTGATGACTGGGGATGTCACAATTGATCCTAACGCCTCTTGTCTGGTGAGTGTCTTTAAAGCCGACTCAGAACTTGCTTTAATTTTCTGTTTGATCTTAGCTTTTTTTGGTGTTTTGTTTTCAGGTCATGACCACAGAGATCTTGCGTAGCATGCAGTATAAAGGGTCAGAGGTAATGAGGGAGGTGGCTTGGATTATTTTTGATGAGGTGCATTACATGCGTGATAGTGAAAGAGGTGTGGTTTGGGAAGAGAGTATTGTTATGGCTCCCAAGAATTCTCGTTTTGTGTTTCTCTCTGCAACTGTTCCTAATGCCAAGGAGTTTGCTGATTGGGTTGCAAAGGTGATCCACTCTTTGTTATCCTTTTACATCTCTTGTATGAATGGAATAACACATTATATACCGTTTCTACTATCTACATGATAACAGAACTTGTCTAGTTAAAAAGATATTGAAATTTTTTAATTGGTTTGGTTTCTCTGGAGATGTGATTTTTTAGTGTTGATTCTGCAGGTTCACAAACAACCATGCCATATTGTTTACACTGATTATCGGCCAACACCACTTCAGCACTATGTATTCCCTGCCGGAGGAAGTGGGCTTTACTTGGTTGTGGATGAAAAGGCTAAATTCCACGAGGATAGCTTCCAGAAGTCTCTTAACGCATTGGTTCCTGCTAATGATGCTGACAAGAAAAGAGAGAATGGAAAGTCTCATAAGGGGTTGATGCTTGGAAAACTTGGTGAAGAAAGTGATATCTTCAAATTGGTGAAGATGATTATTCAGCGGCAATATGATCCGGTGATTTTGTTTAGTTTCAGCAAAAAGGAATGTGAGGCACTTGCTATGCAGGTTAGTTTTCTTCTTCTTACTCTCACCAACAACATTGCAGCAGCGTTCTTTTCATTTTGTTTTTGTGTATATTTTGTTTGTATAGTCAGTTCACTCTTGTTTTATGATTTCTCTAGTGTTATAATCTGCACCTTGCAGTGTCTTATTTTACGTGTATTGTAAAACCTGAAGTTCATTGTACGCTTAGTGTGCTCGTACTGTCGACAACGTGATTGTAATGTTTGTCTGTTTGCTCCACAGATGTCTAAGATGGACTTAAACAGTGACGATGAGAAAGATTCCGTGGAGACAATCTTTACTAGTGCAATCGATATGCTTTCAGATGATGATAAGAAGCTACCTCAGGCAAGCATTCATCAAACCTCTCTCTATGATGCCTCAGAATTTTAATAATGCTTGAGACTTGTACATTTTGATTGCCTTGTAGACATTTCTTTCACAAAAAAATTCATGTTCCCTAGATATTATACTTGTCACTAACATGCAATAGCTTATATTCCTTACTCTTGATACTCCTCTTTTTTGTTGATCTAGTTTCAGATGTGATTTCGTTGTCGGATAAACTTGTTCTGCGGGAAAACTAACATGGTTCCTGGCTGTGTATTGTAGGTTTCAAATATTTTACCTATCTTAAAACGTGGTATAGGCGTTCATCATTCGGGTCTGCTTCCTATCTTGAAAGAAGTGATTGAGATATTGTTTCAAGAAGGTCTGATTAAGGTATGCGAAAGCTTAGAGCTACAGTTTCCAATATTTTCATTTCGTGCACCTTCTAGATCTGTTAGATATGTAATCTTTCTAACGTTTGAAGTCTTTTCTTTTAGTGTTTGTTTGCAACGGAGACATTTAGTATTGGATTGAACATGCCGGCAAAGACGGTTGTGTTCACAAATGTGCGCAAGTTCGATGGAGACAAGTTCCGGTGGTTATCTAGTGGTGAGTACATTCAGATGAGTGGTCGTGCTGGACGTCGAGGTATTGACAAACGAGGTATCTGCATCCTCATGGTTGATGAGAAGATGGAACCCGCGGTTGCTAAATCAATGCTCAAAGGAAGTGCTGATTCTTTGAACAGGTACCAAAAAATGATCAATGAGATTTGTGCTTTTAAACTTTTAGTAATTAACTTATTTCCCTTTTTTATATTATCAGTGCCTTCCATTTGAGCTATAACATGCTTCTAAACCAGTTGCGGAGTGAAGATGGTGATCCTGAGAATCTTCTCCGCAACTCATTCTTTCAGTTTCAAGCTGACCGTGCTATCCCTGATCTCGAGGTGCAGATGCATAGCCAGATTTATTGATTATATTATGTTCACTTTAGCTAAATGATGTGATTTTGTGATCTGGTCTTTGCAGAAGCAAATAAAAGCCCTCCTAGAAGAGAGAGACTCTATGGTGATTGAAGAAGAAGAAAGCTTGAAGAAATACTATAACTTGATTTTGCAATATAAGAGTCTGAAGAAGGATATACGTGAAATTGTGTTCTCTCCAAAGTACTGCTTACCCTTTTTGCTGCCAAACAGAGCTGTTTGTCTAGATTGCGCTAATGATGCTGGAGAGCCACAATCATTCAGCATTGAAGATCAGGATACCTGGGGAGTGATAATGAAATTCAACAAAGTCAAAAGCTTATCTGAAGGTTAGAATTCTGAGAATTATTTTTTTAGTTAAATGTTATTAACAGTGATGATTCCATCTTGACATGAGCAATTCTTTCCAGATGATGATAATAGAAGACCAGAGGATGCAAACTACACCGTAGATGTACTGACTAGATGTTTGGTCAGCAGAGATGGTGCTGGCAAAAAGAAAATGAGGCCTGTGCCATATAAAGAACGTGGTGAGCCCGTTGTGGTCTCTGTTCCTTTATCTCAGGTATGTTTACAATGTTTACACATTCTTATGCGGCTTGTCCTCTTTTTTCTGCTTTAATGATCTTATTCTTTTTATCATGGACAGATTAAGAGTTTAAGCAGTGCAATCATGAATATACCGAAAGATTATTTACAACTTGAAGCTAGAGAGAATGCTCTGAAGAAGGTTTCCGAGTTGCTCTCTAGACATCCTGATGGAATACCCCTAGATCCTGAGGTTGATATGAAGGTATATTGTTTTTTACTCTAGTAACTTTTTGCTCTCTTTCATTTGTCTCTAGATATGAACACAAACTTTTATATAATTAGATTCGGAGCAGCTCATACAAAAAGACTGTTCGGCGATTGGAGGCTGTGGAAAACCTATTTGAAAAATACAAAATAGCAAAATCTCCCCTCATAGCAGAGAAGCTGAAAGTTCTACACATGAAGGAAGAACTAACAGCCAAGATCAAATCACTTAAGAAAGCTGTCCGATCCTCAACAGCGTTGGCGTTTAAAGATGAACTTAAGGCCAGAAAGCGTGTTTTACGAAGGCTAGGGTAAGTAACCAATCTTGTCTGACTGTAGTACTGTTGTTTGTTCTGTTGATATAATTGTATAATCTTCTTTAACGCAGATATATCACCAGCGATGGTGTTGTGGAGTTGAAGGGGAAGGTTGCATGTGAAATCAGTAGTGCAGAAGAGTTGACATTAACGGAGCTAATGTTCAGTGGTGTCTTCAAGGAAGCAAAGGTGGAGGAGTTGGTTTCTCTCCTCTCTTGCTTTGTGTGGCGAGAGAGGCTCCCTGACGCAGCCAAACCCAGAGAAGAACTCGACTTGCTCTTCATACAGTTACAAGACACAGCCAGGCGTGTCGCTGAAGTTCAGCTCGACTGCAAGGTATTCACTACTAAACACTCTTTCTATCTGCTGATTTGAGTTCCATAACTTTTTTTGTCTTTTGGGTCCAATGTAACAGGTGGATATCGATGTGGAGAGTTTTGTGCACTCGTTCAGACCGGATATAATGGAGGCGGTGTATGCGTGGGCAAAAGGGTCCAAGTTTTACGAGATCATGGAGATTGCTCGTGTTTTCGAAGGGAGCTTGATCAGAGCGATAAGGAGAATGGAGGAAGTTCTGCAACAGCTCATAGTGGCTGCAAAATCCATTGGAGAAACAGAGCTTGAAGGTAAACTAGAAGAAGCTGTTTCCAAGATCAAGAGAGACATTGTTTTCGCAGCATCTCTCTACTTGTGATGGCATTTTGTTTCTTTCTGGCCAAACAAGATTGAAAACAAAAGCAAAGAGTTTTTGTTTGTACCTTAGCTCATTTTATTGAAGATCTTATAACGTGTTAACACTATGGAAGCAAGAGAGTTTAAGTTATAAATTTATTTTTGAATACCATTGGTTTGATGTTAGAATAAGAGATCAATCTCGATTTCCACATTTCCATTACAAAGCTACACGATTACCCAAACTGATATACAGACAGACATCTCAATGCTCATCTGTCTTAAGATCTTTTTGGCTTATGCTTTCATTTTTCTTACTGAGGCAAATGCGTTTAAACAGTGATATACTCATCTTGATCTAGCCATAGATGATGACCTGCCCTCTGTGTTTGCCGTTTTCGTCTGCATCAGTTTTGGGCTGCATCCTAACATTGACTGTTGGTTTGTTCTTGGGTGGAAGTTTCTTCACTTCCTCAGGTGTGTAGATGAATATCTTTCTCACCATTGCACAGAACTCACTGCATCACAAAACAGAAATCCAAAAGGATTATCAATATAAAAAAGTGGAAACAATGCCATGTTTCTTTCACATATGCACTCATGAGACTTAACACAAAAATATTGTTCAAGACTGTAAAGGCACTTACTTCCATGGATCATCACCCACCCACCACCATCATCCGTGTAAAAAATTTGCCATTTCTTCCAGCTTCTTGAACAGATCTTCGTATCACTCTAACCTTGCCAAGTCGACAGCTCTGCCTACTGCACTGCCTTGCATGTGTACCTTAATCAAATTACAAAAAGCAAGATACAGTCACGGTCAAGATCCTTATTTTGCATTCAGCGAAAAGAAAAGAACCTGGTTAGATGTGATACCTTTTCTTCGGAGCTTCTTCACCCTCGAATCTCATCTTTGAAACGCTTGCCTACAGACAGCTTCTGGCTCTTAGCTTCGAGATACCTATTGTCCTACTTGTCCTGATAATAAAAGATATGTCAGCTTGGGTTTGCAGTCAAATGATTATCATCGAGCATATGCAAGCAACAGTACTAAAAAGGAACAATGAGATGAAAACAAATGGTTGATGCCTGTTTAAGTTTTAACTACAGATCATTTGGTGGCCTTTAAGTGTTATCTTTCTTTTCATTAAGTTTACTTGAGGCCATCGAATGATCTGCAATGGCATGAGCGGCAGTTGCGATGACCCCAATATGCATGCTATGACTTGAAATGACAAAGAAGGGTGTTTGATCGGAAAACGGTAATAAAGAAGATGTGGGTTTAACAAAGACGTCTTATTTATGGTCGGAGAAAACGTTCAGTCGGTTACAAGAGAAATGAAGAGAATGCGACAGAGAGGAAGCCGGTGGCTCGATGAGCTACCGGAAAAGTACAACTAACGGCGAGATGAAGCAAAGGTGAAAACCCTAATCTAGCCGCCAAGTGTTAGTCAATGATTTCGGATTCTTCTCTCGTTGTTTCCCCTTTCCCTTATATAGTCGTCCTGATGTTTCGTCCTTGACCTAATTTACGCCATCTTGGTGGGCCTCCTCTGCTGGGCCGAAAAGCCCGTAGGCGTCCGAGCAGCCGCTGAGCCGAATATACTTCAGTCGACGATGATCGACTACAAGTACTCAATAGTTCAAGCCGAGAGACCTGACTCTTGAGCCGACCGATCGAGCCGTCGCTCTACCTAGTCCGGGCCAGGCCTTTCTATTCTTCGGGCCTTGTGGGGTGGTCAAATCCATCCTCTACAGTAAGTCCCCCCCCAGTCCATTAGTGAGCGAAGTGCTTTCTGGCTCGTGATGGATTCTAAGGTTTGAAGGTTTGAGGGAATAGAAGGCCTGTCAGAAGGTTGGAGCGGTTGGTCGATGAGTCGCACTGCGTCGTTCTCTCGGAGGCGAGCAGTAGAGGCTTTATCGCTCCTTTTGGTCGTTGTGTCGTAGGGAAGGTTCTGGAATATATCCGCTTGAGGCCGATTAGTCGCGGATATTCAGGTCCCGACTGACATGTCTAGATTAACCGTTGGTTTATTCTGCTTTTAAGATGACCGACGTCTGATTTAGACGAGAAGCTGAACCGTCGCGAGGGTCCGCTGGACATTTGGGAGAGTTTCGAGGCCCAAATGGGCCCGTTTGAATTTAATGATGACGCCTCGAGTTTCCCCCATTCTCTTCCTTTCATAACATGTCGAGAAGCGGAATCGTCGCGAGGGTCCGCTGGGTTTTTAGGGTGGATTTCGAGGCCCGTTTAGGCCCGAATAGACCTAATGATAGCGCCTCGAGTTCCCCCCCCCTCTCTTTTCCTTAGCAGATCCCCTCTCATTTCTTCAAGTTTTCCTCCGCGATCAAAGGTACTTTCTCTCTCCTTTCCTTATCTCTCTAAGTGTTATAGCCTTCTTTCGACGCGTTCTTCGCCGTCTTGCTCCACCATGTCGTCAGTTCAGAGACTATCGAGGCAGCAGAAGGGGAAATCAGTTGCGGCGACGTCGGCTCCGGCTAGGAATCCTGACGGTGGTTGCATCGGGGACCTCGAATCGGCTCATCATACGGCGATGATGGATACAGTCAATTTGTCTCGCTCCCAGAGGCTTTTAGTCGCAGATGCGACGAGGCTTGCGAGAGAAGGAAGTGAGAATGTCGCTGTGAGGGACGCGACGGAGTGTGCGAGAGATGGACAGAGCGGGGCGATGCCCGTTGACTTGATTACCTTGAGAGCTCGCGCAGTGGAAGACGATCCTTCGGAAGACGACGATTCTGAAGCTGAGTTGTTTCCGACGACCTTCTATCCCGAAGGGATTTTCGAGGAGCTTCCACGACTACATCCTGACTTATTGCACCCTGCTTTCGTGGCTGGTCAAGATTGGGACGGTGTGGACGAGACTAAGTCGACCCCGAGTAGCGTGAAGAGGGTTCTTCGGGCCAAGAACGCTACAGGCGTGACCTTCCTCATTCCTACGAAGGAGCAGAGGCCTTGGTGTCCTCCGATCGGGTACCAAACGGTATACGAGTCCTATTTTCAGGATGACACTCGCTGTTGGTTCCCCATCCCGCGACTGATCACCGCGTACGCTAGGCGGCGAGATCTTGCGATTAGTCAGTTACTGAACGGCTCGCTGCGATTAGCCGTCACCTTATCAGTTCTGGCGGAGCAGATTGATATGCCGATGAGCGTCAGGTCGTTCGAGGAGATGACCTCGATAACCGACATGAAAGACGGAACCTACTCGGTGAAGATGCGACCAAACTGCAATGTGTGCGCTGGTCATCCAAACAAGACGCAGAATTGGCAGCGTTCCTATTTTTTCCTCAAATCTGATGACTCGGCTTTCGAGGAGCCTCCTCAAGAGGATTATCGGCTCCTATGGAACCGTTCTTGTGGTAGAATATCTTGTCGCGAGCTACGTCTGACTTTGTCGCTCTTAACGAAACTTTCTTTTTATTTTGTTCGCAGTTGGCCATCCTACGTCTCCGGTCTATCCCGAAGATTTCCTGAAGAGCGTTCGAGCCGTCGCCTTGCTTCGAATCTATCGTTCGTCCGAGATCACCGTCGAGAAGATTTGTGAACTTAAGGACCGGATCGCTCGACGTGCGTTCTCTCGCCACTTCTGATTATTCTTTCGATCGCAAGGTTTATTTGTCGCTTCCTGACCTTTTCTGCCTTATGTTTTCAGGAGAGTGGAGATCTGATCTTTCGACCGTTCTTCCTATTCGTACTAAGCGACTAGACATCTTCCCGAGGGACATCCAGAAACAAGTTTCCGAGGCAAAGAGGATGGGAACTCTTCCTGACTTAAGCGCGATGCTAGCTGCCCAGCTGGGGCTGACTAGCGGGGAAGGGCCCTCGACGGCGGTTCCTCGCGTTGATGAGGTCCCCCCTTCCAATGCTAGAAATGCGGGGAAGGGTAGGAAAAGGAAGAGAGGTGGCTCGGGAGTCGATGGGAGCGTTGAGGAGACGAGCGTCGCTCCTCCTTCTGGTGACACCCAGAAGAAGAAGAAGAAGAGAAGGACAAAGAAGAAGTCCACTGACGAAGAGTCGGAGAATCCCGAGGAACCGACTGAAATAGGGGAGGGAGATGTTCAGGAAGAATAACTTCGCCCCGAAGAAGAGGTTCTCGAATGTGAGACCTCAGGAGAAAAAGACGACGAGGAGGAAGCCGTCGAAGAAGAGGAATCTGAGGCTTCCCTCGGCGCTGCCCACTCGGGCGATCCTGAAGAGGAGTCTGAGGGGTCGCCACTTCTGATAAGGGGGCGCGGCGATGAAGTTGGCAGCGAGGCGCGATCTCCCGCTCCAATATCTCCTTGCGAAAGGGCTCCGGCTCGTCCTAATAACGGGGACGTCCAGATTGGTACCTCTTCTCGCGGTGACGCCGTCCTGAGGAGGGTTCCCGGAGTTAGCTTTCCCGATAAGGTTGACTTTCATTACGAGGGACCAGCTCCTTTGGCGTACGTTCCGGAGAAATGCGGGGAAATCCTTCGTCAATTAAGGGGAAGGGCGAAACCCCTGCTTGCTGTGAAGGACCTCATCTTCGGGGGCGAGTACGAGGAGGCTGCAAGGGCCAAGCTGTTGGTAAATAATTTGGTTCCCCTTTATCTTTTTCTTGCTTCATTCTTTTAGCGTCAGTCTCTTATGGCTTTCGTCGCTTCGCATGTTCAGGGGGATAGCGCGATGAATATCGTGATCGATAAATACGATACTGCCCTGAAGGGAGCTTTGAAGGAACTCGAGCTAGCTAAGAAGGAGTTCGCTGAAAAGGAAGAAGCTTCTGCTCGTCAGCTGAATGCGTCGAGGGCCGATGTCGGGAGACTTAACGGGTTAGTTACTCGCACTATTGCTCGAAGGGACGAGCTCAAAGCTGAGTTAGAGGCATCCCAAGGAGTCGTCCGTGAGCTTGAGCGAAAGAACGCCGAGCTTGAAAGTGAGAAGGCTTCACTCGCTGCATCCCATGAAAGAGAGATGAGGCGCCTTAGAGATTCCAGAATCCTTGAAGTGACGAGGGAAAGAGGAAGAGTTGAGGCCGAGATGGCCGCGAAAGCTAATCGTCGCTTCGCTAAGATTCGCTCCCGAGAAGAGCGACAAGGTCCTTACGAGGAGGCCCGGTTGCTTCATAGCCAAGCCTTCGGAACCAGAAAATGCCTTGAGGCCTTAAAGAGGGCTGGGAGCGACATCTCGCAAGACACTATCGAGATATTCGCCGAGCAAGAAAAGAAATACGAGCAGGAAGCCGGGGAGCTCAAGGTGGGCGAGATACCCGAGGGAGATCTCACACTTTCTCCTCTTGTATTGGACTCTCAGTTTGTGGATGCTCGAATCTTGGCGAGTCTCGATCCATATGGGTCCAACGCCGGCTTGATCGATCCGGAGACCGCAGTGAGTCTTCACGTTCCGCCTACTCATCCGAACGAAGAGCGACGTGAAGACCCGACGCCTCTTCTCGAAGGTCCTTTGGCTGCGCTTGGGGGAGAAACGCCTAATCGAGGAAACCGTGCTGCTGAAGATGACGCTCCCGTCCTCGTGCTCTCGGACACTTCAGCCGAGGGATCCCGTCGAGGCAATGAAGGAAAGAACGTCGAGGCCCTAGAAGAAGCTGATCCAGAGATCGTCCCGAGATCAGACGAAGTGCATGTTTCTCCGGCTGCTCGTGAGTCGAGCGTCAGGGCTTCGGAGCTCTCCGCCCTCAACGATTGTGAAAGCGACCGGGAGGACTAGCTTCTCTTGTATGTTGTTTCTTTTCAGTCCCGGAGGACTTGTGTTGTTAGCTTTTAGACTTTTGCCTTTTGAGGCTTTTATTCTGTTGTACTTTTCCTTTGAATTTCCGTCTTTTCGACTTCTTGCCTTTAGTATATTTCTATCAGATTATCAACTTTATCTCGGACTTAGGCGTGTTTTAATTTTTGGACGGATCCGTTGTCTCGATGTTATGCATGTCTATTAGATGCATGATTATAACTCGTCATGACTTTCTCTCGGTCATTTTCCTCGACTCGCGATCGTTTGTCATTTAAGCTTTATTCTTTATTGCAAATCTTTGACGTTGACGGTTCCAATTCGATCCCAATCGTAATTTCCAAGCGTTCGGTGGGCCAGACCTTACTTTAGTAAATTATAGGATGAGTTAGAGTCATTGTCTCGGCCGTGTTGGTTTAAATCGCAACACGGTCGACTCCCGTGAATACGTGTCTGATCAGGACATATCCAACGTGGGATGCGAGTACCAATACACTTGTTCGAGAAGCCGGGGCCTGCTCGTGTAGGCATCGCTTAAGCGATCATCTGTTTCGGAGATCGATTCCTCGAGGAGGGGGTTTGTCGTTTTTTTTTTTTTTTTTTTTTTTCGGCTGGACCCTTTTTTTTTGGGTTGCCTACGTATCCCTTTGCGGGAATCAAGCCATTCGTAGTTCTTAGATTGTGAGTAAAAGTGGTCTTTGAGGCGCATTTACTCGGTTCTTTTTTTTAGCGAGAGAACGTGACCGTTGATCGTTCTTTCGCCCTTTTTTTTTTAATTCAAAAGAGCGAGTAAAAGTGGCTTTAGTGGCGCATTTACTCGGTAAGGCGTTCGTCTTGACTAAGGATGGAAGAGGCGGAGATGTTTGGAGTTCCAAGCTCTCAGTACTGCTTCGCCTGTTGAAGTCTCGAGGCGGTATACTCCTGGTTTGATGACTTCGACTATCTTGTATGGTCCTTCCCAGTTGGCTCCTAGCTTGTCGGCTTTCCACTCCTTAGTATTTTCGAAGACCTTTCTTAAGACAAGATTGCCCATTTCGAGGGGACACGATTTGACCTTTTTGTTGTAGTAGCTCTCGATTTGATGCTGGTAATTCTGGATACGGAGTAGTGCTTGGTCGCGCTTTTCCTCGATGCCGTCGAGTGCGTCGAGCAGCATGTCGCGGTTGAGTTCGACGTTTTGTGGCATTCGCGATCGGCGCAAACTCGTCACATTTACTTCTGCGGGAGCCATTGCCTCGACGCCGTAGGCCATCGAGAAGGGTGTAGCCTTCATCGCTCCGCGAGGAGTTGTTCTGTGGGACCACAGGACACCGTCTAGTTCATCTGCCCAGCAACCTTTCTTTAAGTAGAGTCGTTTCTTCAGACCGTCGATGATGGTCTTGTTCGTCGACTCGGCTTGGCCGTTACTTTGCGGGTTTCTCGGGGTCGACATGTTGAGTCGAATTCGCCATCTGTCGCAGAATCCGTTGAAATGATGCGAAATGAATTGCGAACCGTTGTCTGTGATGATCTCGTATGGGAGCCCGTGTCGGCAGATTATGTTCTTCCAGACGAAGTTTTGCACCTCATTGTCGGTGATGCTGGCATAGGCTTTGGCTTCAACCCACTTGGTGAAGTAATCTGTGAGGACCAGGATGAACTTCTTTTGGCGAGATGCCGGCATCGGACCGATGATGTCCATTCCCCATCGCATGAATGGGTATGGAGCAGTTAGGATATGAAGGAACTCCGTTGGGCTGTGTATGGTGGAAGCGTGACGCTGGCATTTGTCGCACTTGCGCACGTATGTCTCGCAGTCGGCGTTCATGGTTGGCCAGTAAAATCCGAGATTCTTTACTTTTACTGCGAGAGCTCGTCCGCCCGAGTGATTGCCTGCTGCTCCTTCATGTGTTTCGGCCACTAGTCTCGTTTCTTCGCCGGAGATACATTTGAGTAGCACCTTCGTCGCGGTCCATCGGTGTAGTTCCCCGTCCATGACAACGTAGTGTGCGCTACTTCGCTTCAGTCGCCGCGCGTTCCATTTCTCGGTGGGAAATAAACCTTCAGCGAGGTAATCGATGAGTTTCTTGCGCCAATCTGTTGGCTGATCATCTTGCGAAGGAGGTTCTACTTCGTCGATGTCCATCGCTTCGCTAATCGCTGCTGCAATCGCAGTCTGCTCTGCCTTCGTGTCGATGCTCGGTTTCTCGATTTTATGGATTGGGATTGTCCTCTTGACTTGATCGTGTAGCTTGCTTCCTAGAGCAGCGAGGGCGTCGGCACAGAAATTTTCTCCGCGAGGAACCTTCGTGAGTTCGAAGAACTCGAAGTCTCGCGTGAGGTCTTGGACGAGTTTGAGGTAGGCGTCCATCCTTTCGTTGCGGACGTCGTAATCGCCGAGGTACTGGCTTACGACAAGTTGAGAGTCGCAGTAAGCGCTGACTCTTTTGGCTTTCACTGCCTTGGCGAGACGGAGCCCTGCGATGAGGGATTCGTACTCAGCTTCGTTGTTTGACGCCGCAAAACCAAAACTGAATGACTGCCGGATGAGTTCTCCTGTTGGTGATTGCAGTTGCACTCCTGCTCCTGACCCTTTACTCGTGGATGAACCGGCGACGTGTAGGATCCAGTTTACACTTGGTAGGATGAGGTCTTGCTCCAGCTCTGGTGTTATCTCGATCAAGAAGTCGGCAAGGACCTGTGACTTTGCTGCTGTGCGATTCTTGTACACGATGTCATGTTCGCTCAGCTCCATCGCCCATTTAGTCAACCGTCCTGACTGGTTAGTATTCTGCATAACCGTTCGGAGTGGTTGGTTGGACAGTACTTCAATCGTGTGCGACTGAAAGTAGGGTCGCAGTTTCCTGGCCGAGGTGACGACAGCTAAGGCCATGTTTTCGAGTGTTGGGTATCTCATCTCCGGCTCGGTCATTCTTTTACTGGTGTAAAAGATTGGTTTCTGTTCTACCCGATCTTCTCGAATGAGCACGCTGCTGACGGCGGAGGATGTGACGGCTATGTAGAGAGACAATGTGTCGCCGGCTTCTGGCTTCGATAGTACTGTGGGGGGGGGTTGTGAGGTAATGCTTGAGTTGATTGAACGCCTCCTCGCACTTTTCGTCCCATACGAACCTCTTATTGCCCCTTAGTAGCTCGTAGAAGGGAAGACACTTATCGGTTGATCGCGAGATGAACCTGTTGAGAGCTGCTATGCGTCCGGTTAGTCGCTGTACTTCGCGGCTGTTCTTTGGGCTTGGAAGGTCGAGGATCGCCGATATCTGCTTGGGGTTAGCCTCGATTCCTCGTTGAGTGACAATGTAGCCGAGGAATTCTCCCGAAGTGACACCGAAGGTACACTTGGCCGGGTTGAGCTTCATCCCGTAGTCGTTCAAGATCTTGAAGCAGTCGCGTAAGTTGTTTAGGTGATCGTCGGCCTTGAGCGATTTGATTAGACTAACATATCGTCAATGTACACTTCCATGGTATTGCCAAGCTGATCAGCAAACATTCGGTTGACGAGTCGCTGATAAGTCGCGCCGGCGTTCTTTAACCCGAAGGGCATCACCTTGTAGCAGTAGGTCCCTCTGTCGGTGATGAATGCTGTCTTCTCGCGATCGTCGGGATGCATCAAGATCTGGTTGTATCCCGAGAAAGCGTCCATGAAGGTTAGGAGTTCGTTACCAGCAGTTGATTCGACGAGACGATCGATATGAGCGAGTGGGTAACTGTCCTTTGGGCACGCCTTGTTGAGGTCCGTGAAGTCGATGCATATGCGCCATTTGCCGTTTTTCTTTTTGACGACAACCGGGTTAGCCAACCATTCAGGGTATCGGACTTCGGTAATGAAACCCGCGTCGAGGAGCCTGTCAACTTCTTCGTTTACGGCTTTAGATCGTTCTGGACCGAGTTTTCGTCGCTTCTGTCGGATGGGTTTGAACGTCGGGTCGACGTGCAGTTCATGGGAGGTAACTGCGGGGTTGATCCCCTTTATGTCGGAAGTCTTCCAGGCGAACGTCGAGGTGTTTTCTTTGATGAAAGAGATAATCCTTGAACATATGTCGTCGGACAGATAGACGCCAACTCGGATGATTTTCGTCGGGTCGGACTCATCAATTGCGACTTCGCGAACTTCCTCCTTCTGGGGGTATATCTTGTGGAGTGGTTTACTGACGGAGTTGACAAGGGAAGCTTGCTGCTGCATCTTTACAGTTGCGATCAGTAGTTCTCTCACGGCTTGTTGATCTCCCCGAATCGTCTGTGTTTAGCCATCTTTTCCGGAAAACTTGACGCATTGATGATAAGTCGAAGGGACGGCTTTCATGGAATGCAGCCATGGTGTTCTGAGTATGGCATTATAGGGTGCTTTGGCGCGGATGACGGAGAACTTGACGGTGCGGGTTATACCACCTGCGTATACTGGAAGGCGAATTGTCCCGATCATTTGCTCCGAGGCTCCATTGAAGCTGGTGAGCGTGCGAGAGGAAGGCTTTATATCCCTTAAATCAACTCCCATTTTGTCGAGTGTGTCGCGAAATATGAGATCGACTGAGCTTCCGGTATCAATAAGGACTTTTGCGACTAGACATTCGCCGATGTCAAGGTCGACGAGGAGAGGATCGTTATGTGGCATGTGGACGCCCTTGGTGTCTAGTGCCGAAAAAGTGATCTGGTGATCATTTTCGACTGGAGAAGGCCACTTCTTAGAGGTGGTTGCTTGACGTTTGTAATCTTTGACGGCACGAACCGAGTCACCGCAAGGTGGTGATCTGCCCATTATGACGCTAATGTGTGGGGCTCGGGTAGCTCGCATTGATTCGAGTTGCTTCCTCAAATCGTCAGTTGTGTTCTCGAATTTAGGAGTTTCTGCAGGCTGTTTCTTTTTTTGATTCGAGACGTCGTCGCAGATCGGACCCTTTCGAACGGTTGAGTTGGTTTCGCAGGTCGTTGGCCTTCGAATTGAGCTGGTCACGAAGGTCGCCAATTTGACAGACTCTGCGGGCGTTGCTTTTTGAGTTGGTCGCACGGAGGTCGGCGGTTCCTGTGTTTTCGTTCGTGGCGCTCTTTCGCTTCAATAGAATGCGCAGGTCTTTATCTGTTGTCGAGGGAGTGAGAGACTGCTTATCCTTGCTGTCCAATTTATCGTGCAGATCTGGTTGCACTGTCGGGACGTCATCATCAGAGGAGTCACAAGGGCGAGAGAGTATGACTTCCACTCGTCGCCGGCGACGCGGGTGTTCGTCTTCTGACGAATCGTTGGCGGGGCCGACGTTGTTGACGGGAGTGCGTTCAGGGCTTGCTCTTTCCTCGCTCGGGGCCGTGTTCTTTTGAGACTTCTGTGCCTTCTTCTCCTTGTTCTTACTCCAGCTTTTGGTGTGTTTTCGGTGTCGTAGGAGAGGTGGGCATTTGGATTGTCCCATTAGTGATCCCGTCAAAAAACTGCCCGATGAGGACCTTGCATTCCTTCGTATCATGGGAATCCCTTTTGTGGTAGAGGCACCATTTTTTTGGCTCCTCGGAGTTTGAACTCGCTGGTTCGGATGAGCTTGACTGCTTCGGAGTGGAGTCTCGATCCCAGTGGTTCCAGCCTTTCTCTCGCGTGATGGCTGCTGATTTTGGAGATTCCTCATCACCGACCGAGCTAACGTAGCCTCGCTTCTGAGTGGTATTTCCACCGGAGGAGTGCTGGCGGGGCTCGGGGCGGGTGTCATTTGTTCGGGCGGGTCGCTGTTTCTCTGCTGCTTCTTTTGCGAACTTTGCTCTTGTGTCTTCTTCCATGCGGATAAATTTGTGCGAGCGAGCGATGGCGTCAGAGACAGATTTTGTCGGGTATCGGTAGAGATCCTGACGGAATGTGGAGTCGACGTGCAAGGTGTTCATCAAAGATTCGACGGCGATATGGTCGGGAATATCAATCTTCGAGACAATAGCTTTGAACTTCTCCATGAAGTCGCGGAGGCTTTGGCCGCTGGCGTGAGTGAGGTTCCACAAAATCTGACATGGTCGCTTCCTGGTTGGTGAACATGATATAATTCTTAAGGAAAGCCGTTGAGAGGTCGTGGAAACAGTCGATGGAGTTTTCTCTGAGGCCGGTGAACCAAGTACGGGCCGGTCCTTCTAGAGTTTCGACGAAGAGTTGGCAAAAGCCGGCGTCTTTGTCTTCGTCGGTCAGGTTTGTGCGTCGCATCGCTATGTTGAAAGATGTGACGTGAGTAGAAGGGTCAGAGAGACCTTTGAAGGTTGGAAGACGGAGTTTCTCCATCTTCTGGAGCCGCACGCCGGTAACCTTTTGCGTGAAGGGTGTACGAAGAGATTCTGCAAGTACATGCTCGATTTGGGGCGCGGACGTCGTCACCTGGTGGATCTTCGAATTGATGTCGAGGACCGACTGTTTCAACGCAGCTAGTTCGCTTGCGGTGTGCGCGTTGATGTCGTTACCGGCACTTTGGTTATCGTTATCCCGCGTAGGTGCTACGTTGGTGGTTCGTTCTGTGGCGAACAGGTGTCGACGATACTGCGCCGTTGAAGCTTCGGCGTTTGCAGCGATAGGAGCAAGGATCTTTGCTATTGCCGTGATTTGGTCAACTGCCGCCTTCTGTGCCGCTTCTTGTAGGACGAGGCGTGCCAGGATAGTTTCCATAGACGCAGGAGGGGGGAGTGGAGTTACTGCTGTAGGCGTAGGTGTCACCTCTGGAGTCGGCGTCACCTCGAGAGCTTCGCGCTCCTCGCCTGACGAAGAACTGTCGTTGCTAACGACCATAGTTCTGACGTTACTTTGCTAGTTGCCCCACGGTGGGCGCCAACTGTTTGATCGGAAAACGGTAATAAAGAAGATGTCGGTTTAACAAAGACGTCTTATTTATGGTCGGAGAAAACGTTCAGTCGGTTACAAGAAAAATGAAAAGAATGCGACAGAGAGGAAGCCGGTGGGTCGATGAGCTACCGGAAAAGTACAACTAACGGCGAGATGAAACAAAGGTGAAAACCCTAATCTAGCCGCCAAGTGTTAGTCAATGATTTCGGATTCTTCTCTCGTTGTTTCCCCTTTCCCTTATATAGTCGTCCAGATGTTTCGTCCTTGACCTAATTTACGCCATCTTGGTGGGTCTCCTCTGCTGGGCCGAAAAGCCCGTAGGCGTCCGAGCAGCCGCTGAGCCGAATATACTTCAGTCGACGATGATCGACTAAAAGTACTCAAGAGTCAAGCCGAGAGACCTGACTCTTGAGCCGACCGATCGAGCCGTCGCTCTACTTAGTCCGGGCCAGACCTTTCTATTCTTCGGGCCTTGTGGGGTGGTCAAATCCATCCTCTACAAAGGGGATATTAGTTTGTTGCCTCATGTGCCGCCTAACACCGACTCAAAGCTCTTCATTTTCACCCCTGAAACACTATCCTTCCTATAAAATAATAATAGTATGCAGACAAATGAAATGATGACCTACTTGCCTTAGGAATATGAAAGCATCACCCGCCACTAACTTTTTTGAGCTAAAAAAAAAAAAAAAAAACACTTCACCCAGTTGTTAGCAGATGGCGCCTTGGTTGGCCGGTTGTCACAACCTCATGATATTAAATACTATAGTCGTAAAACAATAATATTAACGCAAAATGTAAGAGTCCCAAGCGTTAAGTAGCAGTAGCATTGGCATAATAAGATAGAAAATGTAGTAACCTTTAGGAAGATGTGCCAAAAATGCCATTCATTATTGTGCAAATCAGTTGGAGTGGTTTCCAAAAAGCAAGTCTGACCAAGGGTGGGAGACAATCATCAGCGTGCCATCGTAGCACAGAGAATTCATCATGTGTGCTTGTGTTCGAAGCAGTTAGTGTCTTGCAAAATGAATGTACTGTGCATTTTTCAGGTTCTTGAACAGGAGTATCCGGAATAGTTCCATCGTAATCAAGAACAGAAAAATAAGTAACACCAAACCAACAATTGTTTTGCTTGTAATAAACTTACATCCGCTTCTGGCAATAAGGTTATTTGCGCATAAAATTCGTCAGTCTCAGGATCCACATGAGCTTGCAAAGTGAAGCACAAGAAGGCTTACAATTATTAGCCAACAAGGTAAGGAAAATTTTACCACATCTAATGGAATTATCAGCCTACCCTGTGATGGATATGGATCACTTTACAGAGAATCTTCGATGGGAGATTGAAGGAAGGCATATGATAGTGGAAGCAATGGTTTTATTATCCCATGTTATTTTAACGTTGTGTTCCTTTTATAAACCTACGAGAACCTGACTAAAAAAAGGACAAAAAAACCGATTCTCATAAGGTCTAACAACCTGTTCACCAGTACAAATTCGTTTGAGTACTACGTTTTATGATATGATTCAACATAGGATGTAGATTCTGTACCACGTAATTGCATATCGACAATGTCTTATCTTGGAAGTCTCTCTCACTTTGTGAATTAGCTGATGCAATAAAAGGACTAGGGCTTCCATCTGGATGAGCCATCTGGATGGAGATGAGAGCTTTGTTCGTTTAGACACTTTCGGAAATTTAGGCTTAATTTTAAAGTCCATTCAGCTGAACCAGTTTGGACCATTTAGAAGGAGATGGTTCATTCAATATGGTATAATGTCTATTATGTCCTTCATGTAATTCACAAATTATAAACCTAAACATAAAATCATTTTGTCACACACGAAAACTGACAAAACCACAAAAATGCATTTTTCCGCAAAAACTTAAAAACGAAATTTTCACGCCAAAACCCTAAAATCGCATTTTCAGACAAAATTGCAAAAACGTGTTTTCCCGCCAAAATTGCAAAACGTGTTTTCCCGCAAAAACGTGTTTTCATGCCAAAATCACAAAAACGCGTTTTCACGCCAAAATCCCAAAACACATTTTTCCGCCAAAACACAAAAACATGTTTTCCCGCCAAAACCACAAAACGTGTTTTCCCACCAAAATCGAAAATGCGTTGTTTTCTCATCAAAATGCATTTCCAGCTAAAACTGCAAAACGCGTTTTCTCGTGAAAAACGCAAAACTTGTTTCCCGTCAAAACCGAAAAATTTCGTTTTCCCGCCAAAACCGACAAACGTGTTTTCCCGCCAAAACCGAAAATCTCGTTTTTCCGCCAAAATCGCGAAAATGCGTTTTCCCACCAAAACCACAAAACGTGTGAAAATTGTATTTTCCCGCCAAAACCGAAAAATCTCGTTTTCCTGCCAAAACCGAAAAATTTTCTTTTTCCGCCAAAACCGAAAAACGTGTTTCCCACTTAAACCGAAAAATCTCGTTTTCCCGCCAAAACCACAAAAATGCATTTTCCCGCCAAAAACGTATTTTCCCGCCAAAAGTGCAAAAACGCGTTTTCTCGCCAAAACCAAAAAAAGTATTTTCCCGTCAAAATCGAAAAATCTCATTTCCCGTCAAAACCAAAAAATCTCGTTTTCCCGTCAAAACCGAAAAATCTCGTTTTTCGCCAAAACCGAAGTTACAGTCGGTTTATTATTAATACTCTTTTTAGCTTGAACTCTAAAAATTTTTTTCTCAAATACATGGGTCTGACTGGTGACCATTCGGGAAACAAGAGGAACGGATAAAAAAGGAATATACGGGAATAAAATGGGAGGAATGAAAATGAATGGTTGTTCCTTCTCAAATTTAACAAGGAATAATTTTGTTTTTTAATTCTCTACAAAAAAAAGGAATGAGAGAGAATGATTATTCCTTGTGAATTGTGATTTTTTATAGGAACGTTAGGGAATGCATTATTCCTCTTCATTCATTGGTCACCATTCATGCCCCATGTTTATCAAATTTTTTGTTTATTAGAAGTTATTATTGTAGTAAAATTTTAACATATGATTAAATCAACACAAGGGTATTTTGGTAATTTGTTTACTAATCTCATTTGGATGGAAATGAAAATAAAGAAACAAACATAAGATTCATTTGGATGATTCATCTAGATAAACTATTTGGATGGACAAACAAACAGTCACACAAATCTGAACGGATCATCTGGATAGATCATACAAATGAATCATCTGAATGGAGATGAAAGATGCTGAAACGAACAGCCCCTAGCTACTCTGTTTTCCGGAAGACAAGAAAAGCTATGGAGGCTAAGAGGAATTCTTGGGTTCTCAGGCATTGCTATCTACTTAGCCTCCATAGCGTATAGTCTTCCGGAAAAACAGAGAAGAGTTCTCTTCTTGCATATGTAGAGACACTTCCAAGACAAGACATTGTCGATATGCAACTACATGGTAAAGCACACGAGGTCCTGTGACCTTCGGGAAATAATAAAATCGTTCCCTTCCACGAGGTAGGGTTACAAGAGGTCCAGCACAAGCATGCATGCCATAGCTCCCTATACAAAGCATCACTTAAAAGCCCCTACAAGCAAATGGATATACATCACCACAACGAAACAAATAACGATTAGACGATGCTCTCCATGGCATCTCAAAAACAAAACAAGAGTTACAATTGTATTAATAAGTGAACTCCACTCATTTCAGAATTTCCCCCAAAGTTTTAAAACCCTTATCCAATTCTTAATTAATCATCAAACCTACCAAGCAGAGACCAAGTAGAAAAGAGCAAGATGGCATAAACGCAAGAAAATATCCCACAAACTTCTAGGTTTTCCAGATGAACGATTGCTAACTGCCATTTGAGAATCCATCTAATTTCAAGAGATACGATAAGATTAAAATGTCTTACTGAAAGAGAAAAGAAGATGGACCTATCATATCATCTACTCATTTAGACAAATAAAACTCTGATTAATCAACGTTTAAACCCATTTTTAAATTTACTGACCAAAATGTGGGCCATCTATGCAGATGCTTTGTTCTACATTGTGCCACAAGTCTCAGATTTCAGTACCCAATTTGAAGAAAAACACTCAAACAAAGTGGTCAAAGAAAGAACCACACAAAAAAAAAAAGCAAGAACAAGCCAAAACTGTTAGCTTGAACTTCAGTGTACTACAAATCAACCCAGAACCTAAAACTAAGGGAATCTGTGAGAAGAGACCAACAAGCTATTCAAAGGAGAAACAAGATCAAGGACGAGAGAAAGAAGTAGAGCCGTAAACTCGGTTAGCCCACGTCCATTAGCCCATATCCATTTGTCAATTTATTGTTTGCGGTCAGAAAGTGACCATGTTCATTAAGAACCATGTCCATTAAGGACCAGACCCACTAACACCCGTGTTTACATGGGCTGCCATGTAGTCCATAATAGACCATATAAGAAAAGTTTAAATTTTGGGGTTTTGGCAGAAAAAGTCAATTTTGCGGTTGTGGCGGGGAAAATCGATTTTTCGGTTTTAGCAAAAAAACCAGATTTTCCGATTTTGGCGAGAAACCCCGATTTTGAGATTTTAACGGGAAAACTCGATTTTTTCAGTTTTAGCGGGAAACTCGATTTTGCGGTTTTGGCGGGGAAACTCGATTTTGCGGTTTTGGCGGAAAAACTCGATTTTGCGGTTTTGGCGAAAAAACTCGATTTTGCGGTTTTGGCGAAAAAATCGATTTTGCGGTTTTGGCGGAAAAACTCGATTTTGCGGTTTTGGCGGGAAAATTCGATTTTGCGGTTTTGGCGGGAAAACTCGATTTTATGGTTTTAGCGGAAAAACTCGATTTCCGGTTTTGGTGGAAAAAATCAATTTTTGGTTTTGGCGAAAATTTTGATTTTGCGGTTTTAGCTGGAATATTTGATTTTATGGTTTCGACAAAAAAAAACTTAATATTAAGATTTCAGCGGAAAAATTCGATTTTACGATTTTAGCGGAAAAACTCTGATTTTAGAAACTTTAGCTTTTTGTGACCATTGGACCGCCCATGTCCACATAGTCCAAATCCATTAACGCCCATTACCTATTGGTCATGTGATTCTTTTTTTTTTTTTTTTTTTTTTTTTTTTTTTTTTTTTTTTTCAACAAAGAAGCAAAGCTAAACTAAGTAGATTCCTGAGCCGAGAACCATCTCGGAGGAACGGAGTCAACATAAACCATAGCAGAAGGCTGAGTCCTAGCACCTCGTGCTAGCTTATCCGCCATCGTGTTTTGTGCCCTTGGAATATGCTGGATAGTGAAAGTAGAGAAGTATTCCTTACATCGTAGAAACTCTTCCATGTGAGTAGTGAACGCCGGCCATTCTGTTGGAGTAGACACCATCTTCACCAACTGTGAGCAGTCTGTTGCAAACACCACCTCTGAGATATGTAGGGTCTTCATGCACTCCATCGCCCATATCAAAGCTTCACATTCTGCGTGTAAAGGTGATAGACTTCTGCGAATAGACATTGCACCCATCATAGTATCAGTGGATCTTTCGTTTCTGTAGAACCATCCTTGCCCTGTAAAAGGATCTTGTTCCTTCCATGCACCATCAACATAACATCGGTTTACCCCTTGTAAATTAGGACTCCCACCAAAAGAAGACCCCCTGTTTATACCCTCTTTAATCTGTGCCTCAGCCCATAAAGTGCCTTCTATCTCCGCAGTCCGAAGAAATTGAGGAGGACTTCCAATTTTATTATTAAAAATCTTAGCATTACGGTTTTTCCAAATATACCACAATATCCATGGGAAATATGTTAAATCTGGTTCCTTTGGTAACCGCCAAAATAAATAATCCATATTGGTAAAAAGAGATTGGGTAGGGAAAACTCCCGGACGTGAAGGAATATTAGATAAAGCCCATGTTTGGCGCGCAATGGGACATTCAAAAAGCACATGATTAATCGATTCTTCTTCTGCACCACATATATGACATTGTAAATCACATTTGATCCCTCGGAAACGAAGGTTCTTTGTAACTGGTAGACTACCAGAGATTATTTGCCACACAAAATGTTGTAATTTTGGCGAGCATTGAAGTTTCCACGCATGAGCTAACAAAGGTTTAACATTGGGGCCCATATCACTGTGTCGAGATCCTAAATCAGGATATAGAATTTCCGTCCGGTATCCCGATTTAACAGTATATCTGCCATGATCCGTAAACAACCATCCATATGAGTCCGGTTTTGGATTTCGGCTAATAGCTAAACTCCGTATAATACTTACATCATCCTTGTGAACATATGCATTGAGTAAATCTAGATTCCAAGAGAGATCTACTGGATTAATTAAATCCTCCACTTTAAGTAATGGATTCAAATATTGATTCTGAAGTTTTTGAATTGCTGACCTCGGGCGTTGAGCGGGGATCCAGGGATCATTCCATACTGAGATGCTTGAACCTGTTCCCACTCTTTTGATTAGCCCTTTTTTAACCAGAGATCTAGCTGAAGTAATACTTCTCCACCCATAAGAGGGAGAATATGAACGTATAGGATCCATTGGATCTGATTTCCTATAATAACGTCCTTTAAAAACCTTTGCAAAGAGAGATTCAGGTTTGTCAATTAGCCTCCATAACTGTTTAGCTAATAAAGCTGTATTGAAGTTTTGAATATCTCTAAAGCCAATGCCACCCTCCTTCTTATCTATGCACATTTTGTCCCACGAAAACCAGTGTAGCCCTTTCTTATTTCCACTGCCACTCCACCAAAAATGAGAAACCACACTCGTTAGTTTCTTGGTAACCGTTTTGGGTAAACGAAAACAAGACATCACATGAGTTGGCATAGGTGATGCCACCGATTTAATTAAAACTTCCTTTCCCCCCTTTGTAATAAACCGAATTGTCCAATTATTAACTTTATTATTTACTCTTTCATGCAGAAAACCAAAAATTTGAGTCTTTGATCCACCCAAACTTTCAGGGATTCCTAGGTAAGTTCCCATTCCTCCTATTGTGGTGATACCCAAAACCTGTTGGACCTCCATTCGTGCCAGATCAGGAACCTTATGTCCGAACTGAAGTGACGATTTCGCAAAATTTATTTGCTGCCCCGATGCTCTCTCATAATCTTTCAAAATCTTTAATATAACCCCACATTCATGCCTATTAGCTTTGCAGAAAAAAAGACTATCGTCTGCAAACAGTAAGTGTGAAATTGCCGGACTACCACGCGCAATTTTCAGGCCTGTTAATAGTTTCGCTTCTTCCTTTTTCCTAATATTTGAAATTAGTGCCTCAGTACACAAGATGAATAAATAAGGTGATAATGGATCCCCTTGCCTTAATCCTCTGTTTGGGACAATGTGTCCTTTTGGCTGGCCATTAATCAGAACCTTATATTGGACTGAAGAAACGCAAGCCATAATTCTAGATACCCAACGCTGGGCAAAGCCCAATTTTAGTAACATCGCCTCAATAAAAGGCCATTCAACCCTATCATAGGCCTTACTCATGTCCGTCTTTATAGCTACGAACTTCTCCTTGCATGATTTGTTCGTTCTCAACCCATGAAACATCTCCTGAGCAATCAGGATATTATCTGAGATCAGCCGCCCAGACACAAAAGCTGATTGTGTTTCAGAGATTAAGTTTGGCAATAACCCTTTCAGCCGCTGACAAATCACCTTTGCAATAATTTTGTAACCCACATTACATAAACTAATAGGTCGAAGCTCCGTCATTCTACTCGGCCTTGCCGTTTTTGGAATAAGACAGATATTGGTCATATTTAACCGCTCATCCAAGGATCCCGTCCTAAAAAATTCATTAACCATATCGGTAATATCTGTTTTAATAATTGACCATGATTGTTGAAAAAATAAGGCCGTCATTCCGTCCGGACCTGGAGCTTTCTCCGGATGCATTAAAAATAAAGCCGATCGTACTTCTTCTTCCGATGCCCAGGAAGTTAGGAATCGGTTCTGATCATCAGTAATCAGCGTTGGTACCTCTTGTAAAAATTCTTCACAACCTGATGGCAAAGAGGTTGAGAAAAGATCATTAAAATAATCTAGCGCAACCCCTTCCACCTCTGCTTCCGATGTAACCCAATTGCCAGCACTATCATGTAATCCCACAATCTTATTTTGGATCCGTCTTTGCTTCGTTAGAGCATGATAGAACTTTGTATTGCGATCCCCTTTGGCATGCCAGTTCGTCCTACATTTTTGTTCCCAGAATAATTCCTCATCTCTATATGCTTCTTTTAGCTTCCTAGAGACCTCTAGTACCTCTTCATAAGTTTTTGTATTATCACACTGAATATCCTCCAAAGCCTTCTGGAGAGTATTTATTTTTTCCTTTCCATAAGGGGGATTATTTTTCCTCCAAACCGAAATCTCATGCCTGCAGTTACTAATCTTATCAACTACCCTCGTAGTATTCCTCTGGTTCCTTAATGCCCATCCCGTTGAGATAGATTCCATAAGTCCCTCCATCCCAATCCACCTCTTATCAAACCGAAATTGTCTGCGTGTCTTAATTTGTTTCTCATCTAAATTTGCAACTATGGGTCGATGATCCGAACCAATCATCCCCAAATATTCCACATATGAAGTTGGAAACAAATTATGCCACTCCGTATTACCTAAAGCTCGATCTACTCTACATCGAACCGTATGATCTTGCCTTTTCCCACTCCAAGACATAGTATTTCCCAAGGATGGAAACTCCAGAAGACCACAATTTTCAATCATATTATTAAATTGTACAAAAGTGGATGCATGCCTTAACGCTCCTCCTTCTTTTTCATGATTACCAGTGATCTCATTCAAGTCCCCAATCACAAACCATGGTTCTGTTCTAGTTATACCAATCCGTGTAAGACGTTCCCAAACTTGATCCCTCAGACCTTGTACAGGATCTCCATATACAAAAGAAATATATATCCTTTTCCCTTTATAACTCGTTTCGATGTCTATAATTCTATTGCTCGAATATATTATATCCACCGGGGAATCATAACTATGATAAAGAGCTAAACCACCACTCCTCCCAACCGGATCGACCGTGTGTAAATATTTATATCCAAAGTGGAATTGAAACTTCTGGACAAAATCAAATTGTTGCTTTGTCTCTGAAAGAAAGAGAAACGCCGGTTTGTGTTTGTGCCAAATTTCTCTTAAATAATTAATGGTATAATTACTCCCCATACCTCTACAATTCCAGCTTAATATCTTCATTCTTTTAAAACTATATTTAGACACTGCCATACCCATCTCCTGACGATTTTTGTACCTTTTACAAAAATCGTATAACTCCAAAAATTGAGGAAGTGGGCCACTGAAAAGCAAATTTTAAAATACATGAGGACACCTATCATATCCATATCATAGATTAACCTTATTAGATTCCTGTGTACTTTTGCCCGAGCTCCCTCTCCACATTTTTCCAACACGAGCATCCAAAAGGATCTCATACAACTAGCCAGACAAAATTCTTGAAAACAATTACTTAACCATTTCCTTAACCACCAAAACTCAGAAAAACCAAACACATACCATAGTCTCAAATTCAAAACATCAATAACTGGAGCGTCCATATCAACAACCAGAATTACCATACCCAACTTTGAATTTAATCTGAAATAGAAACCACCGCCGATAACGAGAATCTCTACTAGAACAAATCTATTTAGATTTCCAAGCTGTTCGGAAAACCCGAGAAACAACCCAAATCGGTCCATACCACCAAGAGCAAGAGAGTCCGCATGACATGTTCTCCAACATATCTCATAACCATTTGTTCCATTCAGTTTGTGTGAGTTTTGACACATCAATCCCACAACAACGTCATCTAAAACGTTAACCACAACATAACAATACAAACCAAATGTGGCTTCCTTTAAATATATAACTAAACCACACGTCCTGCTCTTGTAACCAGACCTCATCATCCTCACACTTTGCCAAACCAACCAGTAACAATCCCATTTCCCAATCCAATCCTCTAACCAATTCCACACCTTATACACACGCCTACGAGAACCAACGAGCCTCATAATCACAAGAAAATCAGAATTCACCAGAAACACTATTAACAACATACGTGAATTAGAAAAAGAAGACATAACACCATTATGATAACTAGAACCAACTCTTTTATTCCAACACCCTGACATAATCAGAGGCAATTTAAACCAAAAAAACTGAGCAGAAAACGATAGAGGCTTTATATCAAATGCCCAACACTTATTCATAAAACTTAAAATTAACATAAGGTCAACAGGAACCTAGTCCTGATCAGATTTCGGCTTCACCGAAGCCTTCTTTGTGTGAGCTGGGCCCTTCTCAACCCCCTTACTAGCCTGCTTTGCCATTACCTTCTTCCTTGGAGAGACCAAACCCTGCACCAATCTCTTCTTTGCATTCCCCCCCATCACCGCCGCATTAAGTTTCCCGTTTTTCTTTTTTGGGACCTGATGCTCTTTCTCTCCAGCTAGTTCAGCACTTTCATCAGTTGGCAAACCTTCCTCCAAGTGAGTAATACCCTCAGTCACCATCTCCACGTCATTAGAAAACGTCTGATCCGAGACAACTTGGTCCAGCGCCACATCATCCTCTCCATCCTCCATCATCTCATACTCCAAATTATCTTCTTCATCATCTAAACCTGCCACCATCTCCGGAATCACCTCCTCCACCTTGTTTCCCCTCTGTTCCACATGGTTACTCCCATTCTCCACTCCAGAGCACTTACTCTCAGCTACTTCCCCCATACTTTTTGCCACCTCCCTAGAAAGCTCCTTAGGTAAGGCCAATGTCTCCATAACTTCCTGCACTTGAGGCCCTACTACACGTTCCTCTCCTGTTGTTTCCAAATGTTCCTCTCCAGCAATTTCTTCCTCAAAAAGCAAGGCCTTACGAGCCTTTGACTCTGACCCCTCTCCTTTTCCTCCACTCTTGAAAGCATCTAGCATCAATTTTTGTTGTGCATCCAGATGACTCCCGACTTCCTGATTTTTTAAACCATTGATACCCCCCGTAGCTATAGCATAGCTATCCCTTAGCTCCTGAGGTGGTAGATATCCCGCCTGCCGAACATACCTCGTCGTTGATCTCCCTTGATCTCTATACTTCCGCACAGGACCCCCTTTAGCTAAGCCAGCTTGTTTTCCACCCTCATAATCTATTCCTTTTCCTTTGACTTCATTCCTCCCCGTCGACTGTTGATTCGGCCTCCCGTTATACCCACCAGCATTTGTCGCTGTAGAGCGAGACTCCACTGCCCCTTTGTAACTCAAAGCCTTATTTCCTTGGTCTGGCTTCTCAGACGGACCCACGCCATCCTCCACCAAAGCGTTATTTGTGGGACACCTTGACTGATCATGTCTCAAGCTTGAGCACATCCTACAAAAGCCATGAAGTCGATCATACCTCAAGGCAATCACAGTCTCCTCTCCACTGTGAAACTCCACAGTAATAGAGAAAATCAAAGGCTTGAAAGCATCCAGTATAACACGGATCTTCCCCTCATTTATATCTATAGCATCCTCTCCACAAACTACTCCCAACGCCTCACCGATGCTCCTAAAAGTTGGCTCCGCCCAAAAATGCAGGGGAACTCCAATAGCTCTCACCCAAAAAGTGATCTTGGAAGGGTAATTCTCCTCCACCACCGGTTCCCATCTCACAATGGATAACATCCAGTTATCAAAATGGAAAGGCTCCTTCTTAAGCACCTCGGTGATATCCTCTTCCTCCTGAAAATCAAATTGGAATCTTCCAAGTCCCAAATCCGCACCCACCACTCTCTCCTCCACTTTCCAGATTCTTGGGAGATGGAAAAGCAAATCCTGCATATCCTGTTTGAAAGGATTCATACAGCGGCCAATCAGCGTCTTTGAATACCCCATGATGAGGTTGGAGTTATCAAACTTCGGGATCGAAATCTTCAAGCCTACACTCGGTACTTGCTTCTTCTGTCCCCCAGACTTAACGAACCATTGCCCTTGAGTCATAATTAACCTCAAAGAAAGATAAAACAACCAAAATTGTAAGAATATCTCTGATAAAAGCTTATAGCAAAGATGATTAAACAGCAACACATTAGACATCATATATATACAGACGCCCCACCCAGCTCGTACCGAATTCAAAAACTTTAATTGCCCAAATCGTAAATCACCATTTCTACTTTCAAAATTAATATTCCCAATCTGGTTTAATATCATAGAATCAATCATCCCACAAATAGAATCAAGAAGATTCGCCAATCTTATTCTACGCCCATAAATCATTCTCTCAATCAGCCATACATGACAATCAGCTTCTCTTAAGGATCCACCAGATCCAGAGAAATCCCTAAAACTGGGAAAATTTCCATATCCCCCACTCGTTTCAATAAAAAACCAAAATCTCCCATAATTTCCCAGAATATATCTAAAGAAATAAAATTTCAAGAGATTAAAGCTTACACTTTTGAAGAAATCCTTCAAGACCGCTCTCCACCCTTCGCATGAATCCAGTTTTAATGAAATCGAATAGCTAATCAGCAAAACAAATCCCATATCCCCGATCTGATGTTTACAGAATCTCCTATAACATTCTTCGTTGGGAAAACCCCAAAATCCCAGAAAAATTGATTCAAAAATCACCACCTCATTTAGATCCTCCCAAACCCCCTTGATCTTACAATACTTCGTAATCAGATTCTCAACACTCGCAGAGACAGAAATATTCGAAAAGAAAACCATCTTCAATCGGCAATCGCCATTTTTTCGCCGTTTTCCTCCCTTTTTTTACGTTACTAATTTTAACTTTTAAATCAGATTTTTGTGATTCTTGTCCATTTATAATCCGTATGGACAAATGGATGTCACCAAATTAGACCCATTTATATTTGGACATGGACAACCAATGGTCAGCCCGCCCATTTGACAGCTATAGAAAGAAGTTGAAATTGGGATGTGAAACGAACTGAGTCGTTCTATCAACAGGCACTTAAATAGCCAAGTTGGTTACAAGTCAAATATCTCCAAATCTACAGAATCGTATCTCACCTAAATCAGTTGTAAACAAAATAATATTTACAGAGAATATCCTAATTCTATCATTTACCAAACAACAAGCCAAACCCATCGTAGTGATTTTTGCCTGTGATCTAGATATATATTGTTTAGTCTATTCTGTAGAATGCATTTGTTTATGTGTTTTGAGTTTGTTTGTGCAGGAAGAAAAGAAGACACACAATATTAGAGTTCCCATGGCTATTAACGAAGCCTTGGTACGTCTCGGGAGAAAGGAAACGGATTACAAGCTTCGTATTGACTCACCAAGCTCACGTGTTTCTCTCACCCTCTCGATACCTCTGATGACTAAAGCTTTTCCCCATTTCTCGTTTCTTTTCTCCGCTTATACTCCCTTAGATTCCTCTTTGATTCCCTCTGAAACTTGCTTCCAATTGCAAGCTCAGAGCCGTTGTAACAACTTCTGCACATGGCATGTCTCTTGCTCGTTGCTCACACTGTATGAATCAATACGCAGTGTGTAAGACTTGGACTTCATCCGGATCAACTTAAGCTTCTTCTGGGCCTCGACAGCAACTATCCTCGCCCCAATCCTCAGTTTATCAGCCCAAACCCGGAAATGGTAAAACACACGTGACACCCATAAATAAAAACCGAACCTCTACTTCAAAGCTCTAGGAGTATCAACGACCCAAACAAACCCGAGATGAAAAGATTTAGAAGTAGAATTGCTCTCAAAATAGGAGAAAAGGATAAAAGTGTATATACAAAGGTGTCAGCGCCGTCGGCTAAATAGTGTCATGGGCCATGGGGCAAAATTCTTTTTTTAATTTTTAAACTATTATTTTTTTTAAAAAAAATCTGGTAGATACATATATTTTTTTTAAATATCAGAAATATTTTTAAAAATAAATTTATTGGAAACAAATAAAAATACTTTCATAAAAAAAAAATTTGGGCCCCTTTTCTTATTTTTAATATAAAAATACATATACAACGGATTGGGTCCGGGGCAGTCGCACCGTTCGCCCCTCTATCTAAGCCGACCCTGAAAGGTGTATACATACACCATCAGTGTTTGGTTGAAGCCGATACGAATCCGTTCGCTATGGCTGCCTTTTTTGCTCCTCTTTTTTTTTATTTAAATTATATTGTCTTTTATTTGAGTTTTTCTAACCATCCATAAGTAACCGTGGGACGGATATCCAAAATATTTAAAAGTATCCGTCATTTTCATGATTTTAATATTTGTATTTTTATTTGTGCTTTCGGATATCTAGTTTTTGGATATCTGTCTAAAATCTAAATATTATAACATCAAGGATATTTGGATCCCGATTTATAATATTGCAATATGATTTGGTGTAAAGTCGGTATTGGTTATACAATTAACACTAGCGTCGGTTACTCGGCTTCGCTACACTAATACTACACAACAGACGTAAATCAATATTATTAAAAGAGAAGGAATCCTAAAATATCTACTTACACAAAGTTATTGCACCATTTTATTAGATTTATGTTATAAACCAAATGATGATCGACCATGGACCATCCCGTACTGCAGGCCCAATCCGGGACATGATAAAGACAACCAGAGACTATATGTTTATCTAGTATATATTCCATGTATATCTGTAACATAGTGTTTATCCTTATCCTTATCTTGTTAGGATAAACATGACCTTATGACAGTCTAATACCTTGTATATATATGGACCTTCTGGTCGACAGTAATAATAACACAAGTTCCCCTCTTCATTCACAACACGTTATCAGCACGATAGACTCTAAAACCCTGAGACAAAACCTAACCTAAAATCCGTCACACATAAACCCTAATCCAGGCGTAACTTAAAATCAATCTATCTCTCAAACCCCGAGGAACCAGACGACTAGCCACATATCAAATTGAAGCTCTGGACAAGACGAATCTACCAGAAAAAACCGTTCGTCAATCCGATCTCAGACGCGCCCACACTCGCAGAAACAATAGACGGCGCCGCCTTGGTCTTTTGGAACCCTAATCCCGAAGAACCCTAATTCGTTCTTGATTCCGTTCCAGCAAGCATTACCGTCTCAGCTTCATCCCGATCTCAGCTCAGACGAACCCTTGAACTCAATCCCGTCTCGCGTTCCCGTCACTGCCTCAGCTCGATCCGACGATCAGCCTCAACCCGTTCGCGAGAGACAACCAAGGCGATCGCGACCTAACAAACCTAACCCGATCGCATCCTCTCAGCTCGCGATCCCGAAGCAGCCAGCTCGCGTCCGTTCGAGGTTCATCTTGGTAGTCCGGTTTCTACAATCTGCAAAACAAAGGTAATCCTAATTCTGAGAACATGAATTGAACATGGTTGTTTTGTAAAGATTGAAACCCTAAAATCAGAACTCTAAAGATGAAAGCCATAGGGAAAATAGATCAAACCCTAAAGAGTAAATCGGAGCTCGAATAAGTCCGATCCCCTAAACCATAATTCGAGATTGATCCATTGATCAATTAAAATCAAAGTCTTAATGATTTTGAATCTCAAATCAAATCCCCTTGATCAAAGATCAAAGTTTTTCGAAATCTCCTAAAAACCCTAATTTTGAAAATCGGTTTTAAATTGTTTGATTTAAACTTTGATTGTTTGATCACCTAGAGCTATTGATAAGATTGTTTAAATTCGAATCTAAATCACTCAAACTGAAACCCTAAAAGTTTAAATCGGTTTTAAAATGTCTTTGTTTGATGATTGATGATCTGAGATGTTAGGATTGATAAATTGATTAATAGATCTAATCTCAAGATTCGAAATCCTTAAGGCCTTGAAACCCTTAATCTTGATTGATATTCCTAAAGGCCTTGAAACCTTAAATCTCTCATTACTTAAAACCTAAAAGATTGATTTAAAGAATTTACATATTGAATGAGAGTTAGGTTGCTAGATTATTTGATTGATATGGATCGTGTGGCATTGTGTTTTTGTTATCAATCATACTGAATGGCCGTGAGGCATAATGCATTGGTTCATACATGCGGCCTTGTGCCCTTGATTGAGATTAAAGCCGTAAGGCCTAAGCATCACAAAACATGAGCCGTGTAGCCTAAAGTATTATAGATAGACTTATGAAATCATATGCACTAATTATTTGAATTGGTTGCAAGAATTCTAAATCATGAATTTATTAATGATTTCAGATGTCGAGATTTGAGCCTTCGGATTATGCTGCCCTAGATATCTCTGGAGATAATTATCCAGAATGGGAAATGAACACTTCAATTGCTCTGAAGTCTAGAGGACTCGGGAAATGTATCATTGAAAAAAATGATGAAGTTGAAAGTGAAAAGCATAGAGCCATAACAATTATGCGCTATCATCTCACTGAGGAACTGAGAAATAAGTACGAAAGTATTGAGGATCCTTATGATCTTTGGATAAAACTAAAATCCATATACTCAATGGAATTATGGCGAAAGGCCATGAATGATTGGAAGATACTCAGGTTCCAGGATTTTAAATCCGTGGAAGAATACGATTCTGCTCTAATGAAAATCGCCCATAGTCTTGAACTATGTGATGAAGTGGTTACAGATAATGATCTACTGTATAAAACATATTCCACATTCAATCCAAAGGATCGGTTGCTATCATATACAGCTAAAGGTTTCACAACCTATAATGACCTATTGTCATACCTATAGGCAACTGAGCAAAGAAAGCAGAAAATTAAAGATACCATTGACAGATTTGAGAAACTTCAGAAAAGATGCATTGAGGAACAAAACAGTGAGATGAGATATCCTGAGGCATTGGATCAGGATGAATCCAAGAAAACCGTGTGGAGTAATATAGATTGTGAGGCCGGCTTATACATTGACTAAAAGAAAGATCTCGACATGATAATTTTATTTTAAGTCTATGATTTTGTGATTTGCTTTTGACCTACTTGATGATTCACGATTTTGTTTTTATATATTATCTTGCTTGGTCTTGCTTGATGATTCTTGATTAAATAACAAATAAACCTTAATAAAAGGATAATCAGTCCACTGATAGTTGATTTCATGCATGGTTTAACTTTACCTTGATTGTATAGGTTTAACTTTACATTCCTGCAATCACATAAAATCAATTGTTGGGTGTAGACTAATGAGTCAGTTCACTGATAGATTGATTTCTCGCATAGATTTAACTTCATCTTGATTGTATAGGTTCAACTTTACCTTCCTACAATCACTTGAAATCAATTAATTGGTACTGACAATGGCAAAAGACACGACATTATTCAGACCCATTGAGTTATAAAAAAATCAATTAATGCCTATACCCATATTTTCTACTGATTTATTCTATGCTAAGGATCAGTATGAAAGAGGCATAAAGCCATGGTAACCAGTATGGTTCACCACGAAATAAACACTTATGGCATGACCAGATTAGCCATCTTGATCCAAAACATGATGAAAAATTAATTAAGGCACAAAAGTGATCCCATAAAATCTCACAATGTGTTATAAGTACACAAAAGGGAAAATCACTAAAATAATTAAGGCTCCACTGTCCTAAGCACTACGAAATTATGAGTATGTTCATGAGGGGGAGAGAGGACTAAAACCCACAGTCCATGATCATATCATAAATTCGGATTCCATGGTTTACAACCATAATATACACGGCTGGAAAGCTTTAAAGCTCTCACTAATGGTACATCACCCACGTCCAGCCTAAAGCTTAAGGACATTATGTATATAAATATTGATTTACATCAGGCCATACATGTAAGCATAGACATTCCCACCTCTGAATGATTAAGGGTCATAAACCAGACATATACACAAACCATCTTAAGAAAATACGAATATTCCACCACATATATGTGTGCCATTTAAGATGGAACCTCAGATGAGGATTGGGAATATATATTAGATAAATAAGACTTCCTCCACGAAACTATAATGTATCTTGTGCCAAACATGGATGATTTAATCAAGTGGCCAAGAACACAGATTACAAAAGATAGTAATCTGATTATCCAACTTTGAAAGGAGAAAGTTATCAGGCTGATAAAGAGTAAAGAGTAAAAGAGAAATATAATGGTATCAACCATAGTTGTCTTGGCAAGATCCTCAGACCAAAGATTATGATCTAGACGTTCTAAAAGAATATGATCAAAAGATATAAAAGCTAGCAGAAATATATGCCAGACACACTGACCCGAAAAGAAAAAAATGACTATGTCATACCAGCTTAAGCACCACGAATTTGATGTCTAAGAGACACAATCAAGTTGCTACAATTCTATTAGAGATAGACAAATAAGTTCCAAATAATAAGGAACCTCGGAAAGTAATGAAAGGTGCTCAGAATCGTACAAATCCGAGTTCATAAGAGAAACCAGTTCAGACAGAGAAATAAGGTTGCGCAACCACACATCTAAGGTACCAGACCATGTAGTTTGGGACGCCAAACTGCAAGGTATAAAGGTCTTGGATAATAAGATCTCAAAATCTAATTAGATCATGTCTGGAACAGTATGAAACTGAAGATAAAGAGTGTTAACACCAAAGATGTATTTACATACATAAGAGCTCATAAAAGATTGTAGTACTTGGGATTTGAAGGATATAACCTGAGGATCATGAACCCACGTAGAGTACTCATAAAACCTATATAGGGACGTGGGGTGTTCAAAGAATTCAAAGTAATTATAAGACAGATGGGCGTAGTAACCATGTACATACAGAAAAGCCATCTAAGAAAGAAACCAGTGAATGGATCTTGTGAGATAAGAAATTCCGTGAGATTAAAGGACATGACCACATGGTATAGTGTGTCCATGTTCCTTCTAAATAACGTTCAAGTATAGCTTGATTACACAAGGATACTCACAAGGACCAAGGAACAATTTATAAAGAGATATGCTCCTATATGGTGGATGCTACTACAGAAAATCAAGTTTGATTTTGTCTGGATATTTACTAAAGAAATAATGGTGTAGTAAGCAGCAAATGGATCACTGGATAAAGGTATCAACGTACCATAGAAATATGAGAAAGAAATTCTCATAGAACAAGCTTTGTTCCTAAGTTGTTTATGGATTGTAATATACAGCAGCTGTAAGTAATATGAAAGACTAAGTATTTACTTAGTGCAGTCAGTCCATACAGAAAATATTATAATTCCTTGTGATCATAATAAAGACAACTGAGAGAAAAAGGTTTAATGGTTCAAAGGTTTAATGATACAAGTTATCGATTGATTAAACAGGCTATGTTTTACATATGGAAAGTCTGTAGAAAAATCATAGCCGTGTGTGTGTGTGTCAGCACGCCTAAGTGAGAACCATAAACCAGGATAGTGACCAGAAGGATGTCTGGTCGTGGCTTAATGATTATAAGCATTGCTAAAGCAAGAAAAGATCGATAACCATGTACAAAGGACATGAGTGTATGACTGCGAATTCATTGTGTGATGAGTTTCATTGCAGCAAATAATTATTGATGGTATGACCTTAGACACTCATGATTATGAACGAATATAGACAAGGTCTATAGCTCAACATGGATCGACAAAAGAAAATAAAGAATGATTGGTTACAATGGATAAAGCCATTGGCACATACGAAGAGATATAAGTTCGAATGAACGAAAGATATGAAGTAAAGTTGTTCGTATGTGTTCTGGGTCTATGACTCAATATATAGAATGTCCACGTTTTGGGAAAGCCATATAACCAAAGAGAATCCGTGGGACATGAAAAAGGACCTGCAAGTAAAGTTTTATTGCAGATTATAAAGTCCATCCGAGCACCGTTTGAAGCACCATCAGTTCAACCAAGACATGGAGTGATCAGCAGCAAAGATGTACATCCTGACCACATCTTAATGGAGTTCCAAAAGACATACCAACGTTCAAGACTTACAAGTTCATTCAAGGAGAATCAAGCTGATCATCTTCACCAAGCCATAGGCAACTTCAACGTTCAAAAAGACTCGGATACCAGATGGGAATGCGTCTACTACAGTGATGCATTCATCTGGGGGAGTTCATGTGTTGTACTCTTTTTCCTGTCCTTGGTTTCTCATTTTGCCACATTGGTTTTGGGGTTTTTCAGGAGAGGTTTTAATGAGGCAACATTAAGCATGCAACGAACCTGTACCGGATGTGTCGATCAAGGGGGAGTGTTATAAACCAAATGATGATCGACCATGGACCAGCCCGTACTGCAGGCCCAATCCGGGACATGATAAAGACAACCAGAGACTATGTGTTTATCTAATATATATTCCATGTATATCTGTAACATAGTGTTTATCCTTATCCTTATCTTGTTAGGATAAACATGACCTTATGACGGTCTAATACCTTGTATATATATGGACCTTCTGGTCGACAGTAATAATAACACAAGTTCCCCTCTTCATTCACAACAATTTAATTTTTTTTTGGTCTTACTATATATTTTAACTAACGGTATGTTACCTTATATTTCTCGATCAATCATTTAGTCAATACTTTTATTTATTAAGCCCATATCTTTTTGTACACAAAAAGATTAAACATATTAAGATGTATTATTTGTGAACGTTTCGTAAACATTCAATGAGCATAGTTTTCTATTCGTTTTATAAGTTTCTATCTATTGTTTAATGTTGTGATGTTGATGACTCATACTTTACACTATCTAATTCATTTTATAAGTTTCTATCTAAGATTCGTTTATACCTTCAAATATATTACATATTTATAATACAAATTTCTGAGCTTATAATAACATTCACCCCTACAAAAGTTTTGCTATATATTTAATGAATTGATACTACTCATAACAAGATGTTTAGTACACCCTAAAATCAAACTCTAACCCTTAAAACATATACTCTGTACCCTGTATTTAGTCAAAAATATAATCACTTCTGTTTAAATTCCATATATAAAATAGTTCCTGAAAACCTTGATATGTTAACCAAAAACTATTTGTATGATTGAATTTGAATTTTAGGTATTATGTAATAGTATTTTGATGGAATAAATTTTTATTTTAAATAGATGAATATTAACCAATTCTATATTTTATTAGGTTGATTTGCATTCAGAAAATATAGGACATTCCACAACTTCTAATAATATATTCGTTAGCTAGGAATATCAACACTAAATAAATCATTAATTACTTGGTATTTTTATTTAATTTTCAAAATATTAATATCCACCAAATATAGGAACTTTAATAACTTCTAACATTTAACGGGATATTAATATCTTGATTATATTAAAAATATATATTGCAAAATCTTAATTATTTACCCTCCATGCATAATATAAATATATATTGCAAATCCTAATTTAAGATCCCATCAAAGATTTTTTTTCTACCGACCTTAATGTGTTATATAAATACAACCATGTTCAAGCTTTAACACACTACACATCATCTAAAGCAGAAAAAAATCCATAGCCATGACAGTTACTAGCCCAACAATGTCAATTCTTTCATACTTGGAAGCAATCTGGTCGGACGTTGGATACTTGGATATCATATTTTCTGTTCAGAATATAAGTTCACAAAAACATAGCTCTGATTATAGTGTCATATAGAAGATAACATCTTAAACAATTCGATTTTCATTCAACAGTGTTTTTTTCAGACAATAGTTTATATCTACACTATTAAAAGAGAATGATTCTTAAAAACTTAAACAAAGTTGTTGGACTATTTCATTAAATTAAACTGTTTTTTTGGTCTTACCTTATATTTCTCTAACTATATAAATATTTTACATAATTTAAATGAATTCATTTATTATTTTCCCAAAATCTATTATATAATTACTCTAACAATAAATCTCCATGAATATATGATAGATTATTCAAACATGTTTACAGATGACGTAATCATATTACCACATATAGTTCCATTAATAGTATAAATCTTCTTAGTTATGTTTAATATAGGTTGTGATGGAGAATCCCCTGGTGTATAATAATTTTTTTTTCATTTTTACTTGAATTAGAATTTAGAAGCCTTAATGTCAATTATTCAACTATGAAACATTAATTTAGTTAATTACATGCAATCATTTATTAAGATTTGACTTGGGTTGGAGATTTAAATGGAATTTTTTGTGCAAGAACACGAATCATTAGATGATTTTTTCGCTTTCCAAGTTTATACCTGGTGTATGTCAAATCTTGAAGTTTCATCTGTAAATGGCAAAAAAAAACATGTATAAAAATAATGTTTTTAAGTATGAAACATGAAGAGAGGCTGCAAATTAGGGTTTATAAAAGGGAGACACGAGGAAGAAGATGAAGAAATTTACAAAATTGTCATTCATTTAAGAAAAATAAATAAATAAACAAAAAAAACATCTCAAGTGCTCGAACCCTGGGGGGCAGCAAGAGATAAAACGTACTTGATCACTGGGACACCGTAACTAATCGGGGAAATTGGTCAAAGTATATAAATATATTGATATTTCAAGTTTTAAACGGTATCCGAAACCGATCCGTAACCGGTGATATCCGACCCGAAACCCGAACCGAAAATTTTTAAGTACCTATTGGGTATAAAATTCATTTATCCGAAAGATTCGGAACCGATCGGATCCTACCCGAACCCGACCCGAATATCAGAAGTCCCAGGCCTACAACTCATTATTTTTCCAAGAACCATCTGTAAATCACCAACACCCTGGAATTGACGGGAGATTCAAAGCCTCTACATGTTGTGCTGCCCTCTGTGTGTTCAACACTTGTGCTTCAGCCCAAAGTGTTGATTTTGTTTCCGAAAATTTGAGCATTTCCCTATGACCAATGTCAAGATTACTGAAAACTTTGTTATTCCTTCATTTCCAAATGTACCATAGAATCCATGCAAATTGATGATCATCCATTTTGGGATGAAGTCTCGAGAATAGATGATCTATATTTTTGAAAAGAGAACTTGTGGAAAAAATAGCTAGAGTTGATGGTATCTGTGAGAGGGCCCAAACCTGACACGCTGGAGGACATTCTAGAAACACATGATTTATCGATTTCTCTTTAGCTCCACATATGACACAACATATATCCTCTTGTAGCCCTCTCGCTTGCAGATTTTTCTTGACTGATATACACTCTGATACCAATTGCCATAAAAATGTTTAATCTTTGGTAGGCACCGTACTTTCCAGTAGAACGCTTCAGAATATCAACTGTGGGTCCAAACACTACTGGTAGTTTTTCCTTGTCTGGGTAAACTCGTTCTACTTGGTAACCTGATTTGATCGTTTATTTCCTTTTTTTATGAAATGATATCCATCTCTATCCACTGTATGAGTCATGCTCAGTGGTATGCTTTTTATGAGTTTTACATCCTGAAGGTCCACTAAATCCCGAATTGTCTGTGAGTTCTAAGTTCGCGCAGCTGAATCAATGAGAGAGTGAACTATAAGGTCAGGGTAACTGTTACGTTGGTTTTTATTTGATGGTCTCGGACGAATGGTTGGGAGTCAGTGATCATTCCATATAGAAATAGTTATCACATTAAGATTACTGCATGATGCTAAATGAACATCAAACCCTAGTTATAACATCTTCATATGGAAACAACCAACAAAATAAAGTATAATCCTGGTACAACAGTCTGATAATTCCATCATCTTGTCTAAGATAGACTAGATCTTATAACACTTGGTATACACCTACGCGGCCCCATATATGGAATTGGCTTGAGATTGTTTTTTTGCGTTTCGTACGTTTGATTGGAGATTATCAAAATAGATCGTCAAGTAAATAATAAAAGCAGGGTTCCAGAAGATTCAGTGCCTCTATATTTTTATAGACATAATATTTATTTTATTTACAAACATAATTTAAAGATACATTTTAAAGATGAGGTAGCCACTGTTTATACATTTGAACAGAAAATATATCTGTACAAATAGTAGAAACTGCAATTTACAAACTCAAGAGCGGCAGGAAATTATTGAAAGGGATCACAAATTATGAAACCCACTTCTTGTAATAACTCTATAGTTGAAGGAACTGTGTTGGGTGGGAGATTGTACTAATGCCAACAAATTGGGAGACAAATTGATCAAACATTTAACCATTGATGAGTAAAGTAAAGTGAACATAAAGAAACTGTTAGTACATAGTGGACAAAGGGAAGGAGAGCCAATCTTTAACACCAAACATGTTCCAGACATGTTTCTTACCATTAGATTGTGTGCAAATTGAGAACATCATTGAAGAAAAATGAAAATTTATCACTTTTCATCGTGTTCCTCTTCTTTTTCACCTTTCTTGAATTTACTTTTGTTGGAAAGAAAATGTTGGTGTTGTGTTTCCTGTTTGTGTGCTACTGTTCTGTGACACTGACAATGATTCCCTAAGTTTTAATACAGAACATTCAAGTGTTTTCTTAATCTGTCCTATTTAATATTAATTCATTTAGTAAGGTTTAGACTTTGAACTTTTTGCATCAAAATACTTTTTTTTTTTGTCTAACCAACAATCGTATGAATTCTTGGTTAGCATGACAGTCCTTTTGCACATGCAAATTAGAGCAGTTGGACATAATCTAAAATTCTGAAAAATCTATGAAACTATAGTAACAAGTTTAGAATGGTTGGGCATAGTCCTTGATTAATAAATACTTTCGCTTTATCTTATAATTTTAAATTTTTGGTGATGTGTCATGTTTTGACATAATTTAACAATGTTTTTTAAAGTGTTTTTGAGTATATATTGAGTCGTTAATCTTTTTGAGTATTACAGATATGAAGTTAACTATGGATAGAATATGGATCACTTTGAACAAAACATGCTGAATGGAGTGCAAGTAGAGATTTTCCTGCGAAGCAGTTGGTCTAGAATAAGCACACCCGGATTATGAAAGGAGCATGCGTTCCTCAAACCCAAATTTTTAAGGAAGCTTTCAAGTATTCCAGAATTTCACCTAGGAATCTTCATTTTTCACCAGTAGCCGCCAACATCTTGCAATATATCGTTCTTATTGTTATTTTCAAACTAAGTTAGTTTTCACACATATTTTTGAAGAGAGATTATAACTTTGTAAATTTCAGGAAAAAAAAAATCTGTATATATTTTGGAGAAGATTTCTAAACTCTCTATGCTTATTATTATTGATTCATACATGATTTTTTTCCGTTTTCTGTTGCTGTGATTTTTGCTATCACGTCTAACTAGTCTTCTTGTTAGGTTTAGAAAATTCAAAGGATTCTGGAATCATTGAACTAAACATAGCTAGTGATATATCTTCGATTGTGTTTCCCTATTGTTAACCTTAATATTGAGAATAAATTGATAATTTAGTCTCTGAGTTTAGATTGCATATATTTATCAAAAGTGTAACATGTTACTATAAAGAACATAGGTGAGCGATTTGTCTTTAACCAACGAAAATTGATGTGTGGCAAATCGTGAACATATCAAACCCGCGTGCTCATTACTGCTTGTCTAGAATTCTAGGTTCAAACGATAATTTAGATCGTTGCATGACAGTGGATCGCTTGTAATTAATATTTGAGTTTGAGACTTGCTTGTTAATCGTTCTCTGAATAATTGTTTGGTTCATGATCTATAAATTCTTGCAATACACCCTTAACCTAGCACCTCGTTTATTTGTTTTCATATCAATTTCATTCTTGTTTATTTACTGTTTTCGCAAACAAATCAAACTGCTTTTGTATTAGCTTTATTTCACTCTGAAAGAACTGTATATTGTAACTGTGGGTCTCTGTCAATTCAACCTTAAAATTCTACATCGACATATAGTTCGATTGCTGTAATGTAAACTTTAGTTTAATTGGTGTGCGTATACACGTAGTAATATCAATTTGATACCGCTGCCAGGGACCATTTGCTTTTCTATATAAAAATGATTACAGGGAGTGACGTGAGACTATGAAATCAATGTGCTACGTCACTAAACTTATTCATATTAATTATATGCTGAGGTTTTAACATGTAATATGCATCAAGCTAAATGTTATCATCTCCCACCACATTAGAGTTGTTGCTTCTCGAAGACTTAATGTTCCAACGAGACCAGAAGAGATAGCTAAGAAAGTTCAGTAGACTGAGAACCGCTAAAAGCCAATAAAACAGATCGAGCCTGTCCTTGTTGAGATCGTTGTCCCCTAGCCACCCTTTGGAGTTGACTGACGTGGAAGTTATCTTGTTCACGATCGAAACGAGCACAGAGCTGAAGTAAAACCCAAAGGAATACGAACAATAAGTAAAAGCCATCAGGAATGACTCCATGCCCTTTGCAGATTGTTTGTAAAAGAACTCAATCAATCCAACGGCAGTAAACATCTCGGAGACCCCAAAGATCAAGAACTGCGGCGTGATCCAGAAGATACTCAAGATTCTACCGTCAAGAACTGACGAGTCTCTACGTTTCTTCTCGAGCAAGGCGGCTGAAACCATGGAGAAAGTAGAGAGGAACAGTCCAAATCCTATCCGAGTCAATGGAGTAATGCCTGATTTTTGTCCCGTGAACTTGCGCGCAAAAGGAACGAATAGAGAGTCGTAGAGAGGGACGAGGAAGATGAGCATAATGTAAGGGATTGCTTGGAGTGAAGCCGGAGGAATGCGGACGGAATTTGAGAGACGAGTGTTCATGGAACTTCCTTGTTGAACCGAGAACGTTTGGAGCTGAGCTAAGATCGTGTTGAAGACGATGGTGCTTGCGAAAATTGGAACAAGTGAAATTAAGGTTTTGACTTGCTCTACTTGTGATACCGTGCAAAGCGTCCATGGACTCTCCTTTGTGTTTGTTTCTTGGACTTTGATGCATGCCTTGTCCAAGAACCTGCCAATAGTACATAAAGGTTTTATATATTTTCACTGATTTCATGCAAATTTGTGTTAGCTTGAGACTTCTTTTGTTTTGTTCTTAACACATTTTCGCATTGTTATAAAATAATATTAATTTTCTGTAACATGTATGGATAAGATTTTTGTTTAACTTATGTGGTAAAAGGTTTAGTAATGATTTTTGATTAAAACATTTAAACCCTTTATTTGGAAAAAAGCACATGTAATTAAACGCAAATGTAAACACGTACAGACCAAAATCTTTCTATTGAAGTTGTGGTTTGATTTGGTCTGATAAGAATGGATATATATAACACCAAAACGACCAGAAAGTTAAATATCTGTGAAAGAAAAAGTGAAATAATGAGTTCAATGCAAGACCTGAGACGAGGAGTGTGTGGTAAAGTGGATGAAGGTACAACGTCATTTGAGGCATGATTTCCGCCATGAAGCATTATTGGGTCTGAGGGAGCCACAAGCTTTCTTTTTGATATGGCAGCCACAACAACCTGAGATGGAACCACTTCGTATTATTAATAATTTATCAAAAAATATACATATAACTTTTATCAAAAATTATTATTATTGATGTATATCATGAATAATATATTATCATGTAAATATATGTATTTAATACGTTTGCTGACTACAGAGCTGATATCATTATTGTTTTTTCAAAGAACCATAACTATACAATTATATATTTATTTTGTTATCAACAACAAAAACGCACAATTATAATGTTTTATTTCAACAGCAGCTTTTCTCTTTTTCATGAGTCAGCATGTGCCAAACTATTCTAGCATTGTCTTGTCTACACACGTGTGAGTAACTGAGTACGTAATCAAAATTCCTCACTTTGATACCTTTCTTGATACCTCTATGTATGTTTTAATTGTTTTTTAAAGAAACCCAGGTGGATCGAATTTCAAGAAACACAATATATAATTTGAATTTTTGTAAATAACCTATGTAAAATGTTTTAACACGATCGTATGAGTACTTCAATTACTAAATTTTATCGTATCCACTAAATTATTTTTAAGAACCAATTTTTTTTTCCAGCAATAATACCCTAATTTTTGTAAATATTACACACAAAAACCAAAATATAACTTTGAATATATATATATATATATATATATATATATATGTAACTCATCTACTTTTACACACAACAGGTATAATTAAATTAAATAACAATGATTTTAAATGATGATGGACGGTTAGAAAACTAGAACGTTATTATTAAATATTAGCTGTAAATTTTGAACAATACAAATTTTGGCAAAAATAAAAACATTGAGACAGTGAGTGGACTGTGTGATATGTGATAGCTACATTTATTTTGAGAATTAGTCAGATGATAAAAGCTTGGATCACTAGTGTAAATAAACAGTAAAAGCTAAATTCTCGTATAGTGCGTATCGTTGACGGTTCAACAAGGAAGTTCCATGAACACTCGTCTCTCAAATTCCATGAACTACATGTAAACTGTTATCACATAATTGCAAGTTTTGTCAAATTCTCGTATAATTGCAAGTTTTGAAGAAATCATATGTGTTTGACAAAAAAAGAAGAAGAGGAAATCACATGTAAAGCGTCTTTTTTGTAGGACTACATGTAAACTGTTACTATTCCTTCGTAATACTAGTAGTTAGTCATAATAACTTATATAAGTGCTGGATATTTATTATTATCCGTTGATATAAGTCAACTATATTGTTTATTTATATGTGTGGATGATCTTAAGCTTTGATCCATAATATATGCTCATGGGTCCAACTACAGTGGACTTAAGTATAATATACGCATGCAGACAAATTTGAAAAACAGATACGTCTTATCAATTTTTTGTCAATTTAAACATATATTTTCTTATTACTCAACTGAGGTAAAACTTCCAAAAAGACTGTGTGCTGAGTATAGTACAGTATGCTTAGCTAGGGATTTATCTATCTAAATAAAAAGCCATTATGATTAATGAATATGTCTTTCCTGTGTCAGACATACTCTATCAAAGAAATCTGGGTTCACCGAGTGACTGATTTTTTTTTTTAGTTACAATTAGACTTGGAGGTGCACACAAAAAAAGTTACAACTAGACTTGGAACTATTATTAATCTCGATCTTTCGTTATTAAAGACAATATAATAATTTTATGTAAGACAAAATCTGATAACTTATATAAGTTTTTTTTCTTTGTCAAAAATTTTGTAAGCTTTTTTTTTTGAAAATAACATATATAAGTTTTTTTGGGGAATATATATATTTGTGATTCCATTTTTATCCTAAAATGAGTCAATATTTTTGAGTATTCGAATGGTATACGAATTGTTAATAAAAAAAAGCCAAAACTAACTTGGGCAATGGGAGTGAAGAGGCTTCGACGTGGACGTTTGTTACGAAAAAACATAGTGCCGGAGACTAAGCTAATGAGGCCTATCGTCATGGCTGCAGCAGAGACTCCAAATCCAACATCCATGCCCGAATGAGTTTGGACCCAAACGAGGAGAGTTAACGCGATAAGCTCGCCCATGGAGAAGGCGAAATAGGCGGCATTGAAGTAAGATGAGAGCCTTTTAGATTGTTTAGGATGTGACTGAGAGAACTGGTCCGCACCGTGAGCTATCATGTTTGGTTTCACACAGCCACTTCCTAAAGCCACCAAGTAGAGTGCCATGAAGAAGAACGTTGCCTTGAAACCTTTTGCTTCTTCACATGAGCTTTGGTCTATAAGTGGGTTACACTCTGGTGGCTTTAGTTGAGGTAAATGTGCTTGTACTGATAATAGTATGAAACCCTGGGAAGACAGGTGGCAGTAAAGAGTTAAACACCAATTAATTAATAATTAAAAAGTCTTCAGAATTATAAACTTTGATCTTAAACATTGATATATCATCAATTAAAGTTACATTGAATTTTCTCTTAGAAAAACAATTAAAAAGTCTCAGAACTAGAAATTTGATCTTAAAACGTTTTTAACTTGCTTTTATCTTAAACACTAACTAATGATGTTAAATAGTTCTTATTTCTTTCTTTGTAGCAATGACATATTCGTGAATAAATAATAAACTTTTTTTTGGTGCAAAATAAATAATAAATAACAAACTTATATATAAAAGAGTACACACCAAAAGCATGCATGGACGTATACACGTAAATAGTTACGTCACTATATATATATATATATATATATCCAAATATATATAATAGGGGTCCCATGTTTGTTTCGGAATGGAAGCCATGGAACTCATAGATCTATATATATACTTTTATGTAAATAATAGAAGGAGAGCATAGACATACAGAAAGCTCATAGATCTATATATATACTTTTATGTAAATAATAGAAGGAGAGCATAGACATACAGAAAGCTCAACGAAGCCAAAGATGAGCATGGTCCAGAAGCTGCCGAGAAAGGCGTCAGAGAGGTAGCCCCCGAGGAGGCCGAAGATAAAGATTGTGCCGACAAAGTTGGTAACAATATTGGCCGCTTTAGACAAGGGGAAATGCATTTCGTTGATAACATATGTTATAAGGTTGTTCCCTACTGCTGCTATCCCCATTATCTCAAAGGCTTGTAGTCCTTAAAAATTAAAAATCACAAATCTATAAGCCATAGAATAATTATGAAATCTTATATTGACCAAGGTCCATGGAATAAATAATTATGGTTAGTGGGACCATAAATTGGATAAGCTGGGTTCTTATCGACCAAGACACTAGTATAATATGATCCATCACCGGTTAGAAACAAATCTTTAACACTAAATTAGTTTTTGAGAGAGAGAGAGTACCCAGAACAAAGAGAGCAGCTCTCGTTCCACCATGCTTGGGGTTGGATGGTCTTCCTCTCCAATCAACACTTTCTTCTTCAGTCAGTTCCCAGTTATTCATTTCATTACTAATCTCCTCTTGTTCCCATTTTTTACTTTGATTGTTTGCCTCTTCCATCTCTCACAAACCACACAGACAATCAAAAGTTTCTCTCTCGATATTTATGCTTTAGCTGTGAGAGAGAGGAGAAAGAAAAAAAGATTGGTTATCAATTGGTTTATGTTTTAGTTTCTTAAAGACAAATAGAGTTGGCCGATTGGCCCTTCAATTTATAATAGAGTAAAGATGAAGAGAGGGAGCCAAAGTCATTGACTTTTTAGCCTTGTGTATTCAACCACAATTATAGTTTTGAAATTCAACAATATATTTTGACTTTTAAATACCCCACATCTTTTTTTTTTATCCACCTAATAATTCAACACACATTCAACTTTCTACTTTTTAATTGTTTTGTTTAATTATATTCAACACCATATCTTACCATCTTCATTTCATATACTATTTACTATATATTATTGTTAACTAAAATTAAATTAAAATAACTAAAAGTTTTGAAAATTATTTTTCAGAAATATAATTAAAGAAATTGTGTTAAAAGAGTTATTGTTAAGATTTATTTCAAAAACTATTTGAAAAATATTTTCTATGTCCAAAAAATGAAATCAATCTCTATTTATAGAGAATGTGAAATAAATAAATTTTGATAAATAAACGTAATTGAATTGATTAAAGAATAATTAGTGTTAAATAATAAAGATGTAATAAAAATAACAAAAAACTTTACCACTAATAATAACAAAACACATGGTGTTGGTGATTCCATATTTTTTTTATTTAACTTGTTGAATTCAACTATGTTTACTTCACATCATTGTTTATTTTTTCAACATCCTTATAATATAATTTCAACAGTTAAATAGTTTACGAATATGCTCATTGTAAAGAGTTAAACATGTCCATTGTATGCAGTCTAGCACTAAGTTTTGATTCTAGGCAGAAACGAAAACGCCGTGTGTCTCTCAGTTTGTCCCACACGCATTTTCTACAAAAGGTGTGAATCTCTCTCCCACCACAAATTTTTCATTTTCAATTTGATACTTAATTTTGATAGATCAGTTGAATTTAGAATGGTATAAGGTATTGAATAAATGTGTGTGTGTGTGTGTGTGTTTGCGAAAATGATGGGCATTATATAAGGGATGGTTAAATACAAAAGATATTAGGTTTTATACTTTTTGATGTTTACTTGTTGGTCATGTTACTTTCATTCCCCTTTTCAGCGTGTATATATGAAGAGTCAAAAGTTTATGTCATTTATATGAACTTCCATGATACACCTCACTATCGTGCATGTTTAAAGCATTTGGTTGTAATTTACTGGAATTTTTAAAGGGTCGGGTTGTATTTGTTGATAACGGTTTGTGTCAATAATATACTGTATTGCTTTTGTGTTGTGCTATCATACTCTGTTTCTCTTTTTACTGTCTCGTCACACTTTATTTAGGTCCAAATACATGACGCACATTATTAATTAAACACTTTCTCGTGGAACAATAGTTGGGTTCACTCCTGTGGTGAATAGTTAAACTCACCTCACTTCTTATAATCAACTAAAATGCCATGTAGGATTAGTTAAAAAATGCAATAAATTTTTTAAAAATGGTTGAAAAAAACAACACCAACTTTAATACCATTTAAAAAAACCCGAGATTCTAAAAAATCTAAAATCTAAACCCTAAACCTCAAATCCTAAGCTCTAAACCCAAATCTTAAACCCTAAATCCTAAACTTTAAACCCAAAATCCTAAACTCTAAACTCTAAACCCAAAATCCTAAACTCTAAACCCAAAAATCTAAGCCATAAACCCTAAACCATCAATTCTAACCCCTAAACTCTAAAGCTTAAATTCTAAACCCTAAACCCAAAACTCTAAACAATAAACCCGAACTATGATCAAGTAATGCGTTTAGGGTTTAGTTTAGGGTTGTGTTTTGGGTTTAGGATTTATGATTTAGGGTTAGAGTTTTGGGTTTAGGGTTTAGGATTTTGGGTTTAGAGTTTAGGGTTTAGGATTTTGAGTCTAGAGTTTAGGATTTAGAGTTTTGGGTTCAGGGTTTAGGGTTTAAAGTTTAGGTTTTAGGTTTAGTGTTTAGATTTTTGATTTTTAGAGTTTCGGATTTTGCAAACGGCTTTAACGTCGGTGTTGTTTTTCTCAGCCATTTATTTTTTAATTTTATTACCTTTTTAACTAATGCTACATGGTACTTTGGTTGGTTATAAATAGTGAGGTGAATTTAACCATTCACTATGGGGATGAACCTAAGTATTGTTCTTTCTTGTGCGGCAAACATCTTGAACTTCCGGAACAAAATCACTAATATTAAAATTTGCTAAAAATTAATAGTAGTAATGAACTAATTCCGATTCATGGTATTAAGTAACGAAATAAATCTTTTTTTATATTGGGATATAGTGGTTGATTATTCCCTCTGGATTTCAATCATAATTAACCATTGTAAATCATCTTAAATGGTTGATAAAAAAAAAGACGATACAAGTAAATGAAAAAATATACAAATTTCGCACGCTCAATTGGATCACTCTTTTGCAAAATGCATTCAACAGCATTAGGCAAAAATGTAAATCCTAGAAATAGCATGTTTTGGGGTCTCACAAACATCTCTATTATTAAAATAGAAGTACAGTTATAAAATATCCCAAAGTTTTTCTACTTATTTACAATAATATGTCATTGAAGTAATTAAATGAACATATCTTTAAATAATCATTGTTTTTTCTTATTTATTAAATTATTTCCTAAATCAAATTTAGCTTAATTTTTGCATTTAATATGTTTCCTAAAACAAATTTGCTAATTTTGGCGAATATTCAAATTTAAAATCGATTTTAACAATATCAAACTTGGATAATGTTACCATTAGTTATTTTTGAACAAAATTCAAGTTTAAATTTGATATTAAACAGTATGATGAATATTCCTAAAATATATGTTTAACTTACCATTAATTATTTTGAACAATAAAATCTATATATGCTAAGATATATTTAAATATCTTTAAACTACTTATAGAACAATATGAAATATTTGTAACTGAATATTATTTTTAATATAATTAAATCTCGCCTAAGATTATATATATTTCAAAATTTTCTAAAACATATGTTTAACCATATTGGTTACTATTAATTATTTTTTAAAAACAATTAATATTAAAATTTAAATATCTTTGAATTACTTATGAAACACTGTTTAATGTTTATAACCAAATATTCTTTTCTAGCGTATCTAAATCTCACCATATGCCCCATATCTGATCAAAATATTTAAATTCTTATTACATTTGGAAAACAATTTCATGTTAAAAGACATATTACTCAAACATATCAATAGATCAATATTTCTCGAAAGTTTAGTGTCGGACATGAGTCACTATTTTTTACAGCAAGTAAACTATTTGATTGTTGTGTTTATAAAAAATTTAAAATATGATAAATATTTAAAATATAAACCAATAAACGTTTAAATAATATTCATTTATATAAAAAGTGAAAATAAATAGGGAAAATTTGGATAAATGCACTTTAATAAGAATATAATTTAAAAAATACACCCTTGTTTAAGCTTTTTGAAAAATACACTTATCTATATATAAATTTACCAAATTGGCCAATCTTAATAGTTATCAATTCCAATTAAACAATTTTAAAAAAAAATATTTTAAAAGAAAATCATTAGAGATAGGGAATTATTTGTGAATCCACTGTTCAGAATTTCTTCCAACTCTTTCATATACACATGAAAGTAAATTTTCGATAAGACTTCAATGCAAGCAACACCGTATGTTTTATGTGACTTTAAAGTGCTGGTATGTGTTTGTTCTTCTTCTGCCTTTCTTTTTTCATTACTTCATTTTTGAATCTTGTACTTCATCTCTATATAAACAACATAAATTAAAAAATTTGTAAGATACATGAATCAAATCATTGGCTCAAACCGATTTATTGGATTTTCATGACACGTAAAAAAAGAAGAACAAACCGATGAATAATAATCAGTGCAATTCTTTTTCATATTCAAAATCAAAAAAAAAATACATATCTGAATACATCATATTAGCTAGAACTTACTTGGCTCCAGTAGAGAAGATGAAAATTTTGTACAAACAAACGTTACTTGTTTTTCTTTTTTAACAACATGACTTGTTTATGTAAGTTGAAGAAAATAAAATAAAGGGAAATCTGTATAAACATCATGATAAAATCAAAACAAGTCATAATTCACATGTTTATCTTTGTTATTGTAAAATTTAAATGGTAAAATAACATATTTATCTTAACACACATATTTATCTAATTTTAATGATATTATTTTATTAATTTTGAATTTATATATTAATTTCGAATTATATCTTGGGTAAAAAGGTCAATTCATAATTAAAGAAGTGTATTTTTCAAAAGTTAAAATAGAAAATGCAATTATCAAATTTCAAATCCTAAATATGGTATTTTGCAAATTATCCCAAATAAATATCCATGCGGACGCGCGGGTCAAGATCAAATATTATCTTAAGGTGACTAATTTAAACACAATGGATAGATACGGATGCAAAAATTTAAGCAAGCAACAATTGCAATTTAAAATGTTTTAAGCGATTCATGCGACTGCCGTCAAGAGAGAATGTTAAAAAAAAGTGGTGGATGCACATGCACCCAGTGCTTTGTTACGTATTTTGAGTTTTAAACAAGGTTTCTCTTTTTACTTCTAAATATATTTATGAATTATCTATCTGGAATAACAAATGGTCGAGAAAAACAACTTTTGATATTAAAAGATTAAAGCAGTATGAAAGGATAGAACTATACAAACCAGTGGAAAACGGATTCTTTTTATTACTGTCAGATGTCTAACAAAATTACATGTTGTTTAGAAACAATATTATGCAATTTAGTTATATTTTATTAGATACCATATCGTATTATAAATAACATGACTATACCATTGGTCAAAATATTAAAATCCTTTGAAAACTCTTTAATAACAATATTGACTCATGATCATCGATTTTAATAAAAATACAATTGATTATTTAGCAAACTTATCTTCTTTTTTTTTGTAACATAGCAAACTTATCTTACAAGTTTATTTAACAGGAGTTGAACTAAAACTAATATATGCGTACTATTCTAGGAAATACTGAAAATAGTTAAACTTACCAGCTAAACATTCATTTTGTGTTAAAGACTTAAAGTACGTGCATTCGTTAACTTCATCTTTTTTTTAACTCTCTTTTACTTTCTCTTAATTTTTTTTTAAAAAATTCATTGATGAAAACATATTACAACCATTACAACAACAACAAACCAGAAATAACACGACATGCTGCAACAGTTACGCGAAGGATATATGATATGAGGACCAAAACTTCTATAGGAAACAACTGCTAATCCCCAAGAAGATAGTAAGGAGCTCGAGAACTTGTTGGAACTAATTTTTTATAAGCTTAACGGACTGAGTAAAAAATTGAATAAGTGTGAATATAATTTTTATAAGCCTAATGGACAGTGTGAAAATTTGTTTATTCTAAAAGAATATGAGTATTTGATTTTATGGAAAAATATAAATCTTACAAAATTATGCACAAATAATTATAGAAGGTTTCTTATATTATTTTAGAGAAATTAAAAATTGCGTCCAAATAGTTGTAGAATCTTTCCTATAATTTTTTGGATAAATATAAAGCTGCATCCAAATAATAATGGAATACTTCTCAATTAATTATGTAATATTTCTATACAACCGTTTTAAAACGTTTTTAAATTGATCTGAAACGATTTGCGAACGCTCTTTAGCTATTCTGCAAAACTTTTTGATCAATAAAGACAAATCATATAAAAAATGATTTACGCCACAATTTCTGACAGGTTCGCGATTTCGTTTTTCTAATTATAAAAACGATATTATTTTTTTTACTAAAAAAACGTTTAAGTACGCCTTTAATTAAGGCGAGTTCTGGGAAAGACTATTAAATGTTTAAGAACGCTTACACGATTTCTGGGAACATTTATTGTATAACGACTTAATTTTTTTAATCGCTTGTTGAATTGAGTTCTTAATACTTACTTCAATTTGTGTTTTGTGAACAGATTCATTCATGACACTGCTAACAACGTCAATGGTTGCAATGGGGCAACCAGTTCAACCAGTGAGAGTCAATCACTTGGATAGCTACCTACGCAAATTTCGTCTGTGCCTAGCAACATAAAAGGACTTCAGCCTGACAAGTTTGATGGTTCAAACTTCAAACAGTGGCTGCAAAGGATGCACTTCTTTTTGACTACTCTGAATTTGACTAGTTATTTTATGAGGTCAAACAAGTGGTACCTGCGGACAATACGGATCCAAGGGCTCTTGCTAGTGTTGATGCATGAAAGCATGGCGACTTCCTATGCAAATGTTACATTCAAAATTGGCTGGTGGACCAACTCTTCAGTGTTTACAGTAAGTTTGAATCTTCCAAAGATCTATGGGTTGCTCTGGAAAGGAAATACAAATCCTTCAATGTAGGCTCTGGAAAATTCGCCAGAAGAAAATTTCTTAAATTTGTGATGGTAAACTCACGACCTATCATGGACAAGTGCATGAGATACAACTAATGTTCCAAGTGATTGCTGAAGAAGACATGATGCCATGAAGCTATGTGAAACCTTCACAGTTAACTATTTCATTGAGAAGCTTCTACCAAGTTGGGAGGACTCCAAAAACTATCTTGGATACAAGCAAAAGGCCTTGGCGTTGGCAAACCTGATTACCAGGCTTCAGAAGTAATCACTAAAACGTGAGAAAGAAGGGCCAATTCATACTCACGATGTCAATGTCGCATCGTACAAGAATAAGGGTAAAGGAAAACCAAAATTCCAAAAATTTGGGCCGAATAAGCTTGCTCAACAAGCACCTACGAGCTTTAAGAAGCAAGCTTAACCACCCACGAACATCAAATTCGCAAAGGCAACCAAACCTAACTGAAGCTGATCTGTGCGATGTGGTCGCATAAGCTAACGTGGTTGAAGATACCCCTAAAAAATGGTGGTATGACACATGTGCCACTACACACATCTGAGTTGACAGAGAGATGTTTAGTACCTATCAAAAGAGTAAAACTAATGATCAAGTGAAGATGGGAAATATCTCCCAATCCAAGATTGAAGTTACTCTAAAAGTTTTGTTGAAGATGAGTTATGGATTGGAGGTTATTCTGACCAACATGAAGCATGTTCCAGACACGAGGAAGAATATAATTTCTGGATCTCTCATGAGTAAGCATGGTTTCAGAATTAACTTCGAATCCGACCAGCTGATCTTTAGAAAGAGTGATGTTTTTATAAGAAATGATTTTGTTAAGAATGGACTTGTCAAGATATCTATAATGACAGTCATTCAAAAAAATGATTTACAAAATTCTAATATTTCAAAGAATAAGAGTCATGTTGATTATGTCGTTGAGTCTTCTAATATTTGGCATGAAAGATTGAGACATGTAAATTATAAGTATGTGCAAAGACTAATGAATATGAACATAATCCCAAAGTCCAAAATAAACAAAGATAAATGTGAAGTTTGTGTCCAAACAAAACTCACAAAAACACCATCACTGTTGGGGTTAAAAACGGTTACGACAAATTTAACATTCAAAACGTCCGAGGAAGAAAATAAGAATTTCTCCGAAAAGTACTTTTCGAAATAGATTCTTTCTTACGAAAAAGCTTTACGGAAGAAAGAATCGAGATGTCCAACGAAAGCTCGAAACAGGTCGTTACGCAGCGACCGAACGTCCGTCCCGCTCGGTCGCTAGGCCAAGCTCGGTCGCTACGTAGCGACCGAGCGATCGTCCCGCTCGGTCGCTACGTAGTGACCGAGCTCAAGCCAAGGCTCGGTCGCTACGTAGCGACCGAGCGCTCGTTCCGCTCGGTCGCTACGTAGCAACCGGGCTCGAGCCGAAGTTCAGTCGCTGTGTAGCGATCGAACCCTTCCGAACATCGATACGACATCAATCCATGCATTCTCGTCAAACCTTCGAATGCTATCTCCCGAAGACCGTAGCAAGCTCAGTCCATGTTTTCCGCTATTCAAATCCATCAATCAAACTTCGCGGATTAGAAACCGCGGAAAGTTCGTTCTTTATCGAAAAGAATTCGTAGTAAACGTGTCGAGTCGGAGGGATCTAAAACACGACTCGAGGCCCATCCTACGATTTCTTAACCAAAAGCCCGTAAACCGCAGCATGGTTTACGCTTGGTCCACAAGGAAGGATAAATGTCAAGTTTCCGCGGATAAATACGGAAGTTTTGAAGATAATTGGAAGATCGGGAAAAATAGAATATCTCCATTTTTATGCTATGACGGCTTAAGGGCAGAAGAGTAAAAGCGTAAACCGACCATGGAGCTAGTATATAAGGAGTCCTAGGCGAGGAGCATGGGGGGAGGATTTTTCAAGAGCAAACTTAGCACTTAGAGCAATTTAGGCAATTTTCCGTTTTTGTTATTTCGAGCTGCGACTCAATTAGGTTTAGCCGTCTTAGGGTTGCTAGAACTAGGAATCTCGCCGACAGCTCTCGAGCCCAGTCTTATACCTTGTTGTAAACGCTCATACGCAGATTCAGAATAAGATCTTCTTTGCTCTCTTTTCGATTTATTATACTTTATCGTTATTATTCTCGTGTTCTGATTGCTTGGCGTGTGGTAATTAGCAGATATCCGGGCCCTCTGGGAAACTAGGATTTTCCTTATTTAAACGGAAAACCCTAGTTTCCTTATTTAAACAGAAATCGACAGTGCGAATTTCGGTTCCCACAGTTTGGCGCTAGAAGGAGGGGGGACAGTACGGATCAATCTAACCCGCAAAAGCCACTCAACGATCAGAAACGATATGCAAGACTCGACGTGCACGAACGTCATCTCATTCAAGGGGGAGCAACGGTCGATCGGGCCAAACCTCGAAACGACCTCCTTGTCATCGAGTTGACGATTCGAGATATCGACGTCGCTAGGGTGCTTATCGACACCGGTAGTTCGGCCGATATCATCTTCAAAGAAACGCTCGAAAAAATGAGGATCAATCAATCCGAAGTCACAAAATACCCAAGCCCACTGCTGGGACTTTCGGGGGAAATAACCATGGCCTACGGATCGATTAATCTCGCTGTCAAAGCCGGAACCGTGACGAACGCCACAGAGTTTCTAAACGCCATGGCTAAACGCCATGGCTAAACGCCATGGCTAAACGCCATGGCTAAACTCCGAATCTTACAACGTTATCATGGGGACGCCATGGCTAAATGCCATGCGCGCAATCCCATCAACGTACCATCTTTGCCTCAAGTTCCCGACCCCTAACGGAGTCGAGGTAATATGGGGAAATCCGAGAGTCTCACAGGTTTGCTTCACCGCGGAACTGAAACGAAAAAGACCAATCCTCGAGATCACTCCTAGAAAAGTGGAGAAAAAGACCTCCAGCAAAGATACACGAGGTCAAGATTCAGCGGAACTCTTCTGGCAATCTCGCAGCATCGCAGCCCTTGACGAAAAACGCGAGCCAACATGCGAACCCGTGGTGATGATCTGTCTCGACGAAGCCTTCCCGGAACGCTGCGTCGAGATTGGAGCCAATCTCCGCGAGCCTTTAAGAACAGAACTCATAGCTTGTCTTAAAAAGAACCTCAATACATTCGCATGGGCTGCAGAAGATATGCCGGGGATCGACATTAACATAACATGTCACGAGTTGAATATCGACCCAACATTCAAACCCATCAAGCAGAAAAGGCGGAAGCTAGGACCCGAATGTGCTGCCGCAGTAAACGATGAGATCGAAAAATTGCTTAAAGTTGGGTCGATAACAGAAGTAAGATACCCAGACTGGCTCGCCAACCCTGTTGTAGTCAAAAAGAAAAACGGGAAGTGGTGAGTTTGCGTGGATTTTACCGACCTAAACAAAGCATGTCCAAAGGATAGCTTCCCTCTACCACATATCGATCGATTGGTAGAGGCAACAGCGGGCAACGAACTTTTATCCTTCATGGATGCCTTCTCAGGTTATAATCAAATTAGGATGAATCCCGACGATCGCGAGAAGACTGCGTTCATTACTGATCGCGGAACTTATTGCTATAAGGTAATGCCCTTCGGCCTCAAAAACGCCGGTGCAACTTACCAACGACTCGTAAACCGAATGTTCTCCAAACAACTCGGAAAAACGATGGAGGTTTATATCGACGACATGCTCGTCAAATCCCTCAAAGCAAAAGATCACGTGTCACATCTCGAAGAGTGTTTTGCGCAATTAAATTCCCATAACATGAAGCTCAACCCGACAAAATGTAGATTCGCCGTGGCATCAGGGGAATTCCTCGGCTACTTGGTCACATACCGCGGTATCGAAGCGAATCCAAAACAGATCAATGCACTAATCGAGATGGCTTCACTAAAGAATAAGCGGGAAGTCCAAAGACTGACCGACAGAATCGCAGCGCTCAACCGATTTATTTCACGATCAACAGATAAGTGCCTGCCCTTCTACGACGTCATGCGAGGAAATAAAAAATTCGAATGGTCGGAGGAGTGCGAAAACGCCTTCCAACAGTTGAAGCGCTATTTAGCTACCCCTCCAATCCTTGCAAAACCCGTGGAAGGGGAACCTTTATTCTTGTACATCGCTGTGTCGGCAACGGCCGTAAGCGGAGTCCTGATCAGGGAAGAACGCGGGGAGCAGAAACCAATTTTCTACATAAGCAAAACCTTGCTGGATGCCGAATCTAGGTATCCGTTGATGGAAAAATTGGCATGCGCGGTCGTAACATCGGCCCGAAAACTAAGACCACATTTCCAATCCCACACGATTGTCATCCTCACGACTTTTCCCTTACGAACAATTTTGCATAGCCAAAGTCAATCAGGCCGATTGGCTAAGTGGGCGGTCGAGTTGAGCGAGTATGACATCGAATACCGACCGAGGACAAGCGCAAAATCACATGTGCTCGCAGACTTCCTGGTCGAACTTCCAACGGGAACAATAACCAATGAGGAACCAAATTCCACCTGGCTCCTCCACGTCGACGGATCCTCATCCAAGCAAGGATCGGGTATCGGAATCCGTCTCACCTCTCCGACGGGCGAGATCTTGGAACAATCGTTCAGGCTGGAATTCCATGCCTCGAACAACGAGGCCGAATACGAGGCATTAATCGCAGGGCTACGTTTTGCTCACGGATTAAAAATACGTAATCTCCACGCTTACTGCGACTCCCAGTTAGTGGCCAGTCAATTCAGCGGAGAGTATGAAGCCAGAGACGAGAGGATGGATGCGTACCTCAAATTGGTCCAAGGTCTAGCTCAAGACTTCGACTCTTTTGCCCTTACGCGGATCCCCCGTTCCGAGAATGTCCAGGAGGACGCCCTCGCGGCCCTAGCATCAAGTTCCGATCCAGGACTCAAAAGGGTAATTCCGGTCGAGTTCATCGAACATCCGAGCATCAGACCACCAATCGTCGTCAATCTCATAGAAGGACAAGACGACGAAGAAGAAATTATCATACCACCACCATCCGAGCAATCTGATCACGGCTGTGATACCCCATGGCTTCAGACGATTCGAGACTACATCATCGACGGGCAACTACCCGCCGAAAAATGGGCAGCTCGCAAGATCCGAACACAGGCCGCACGCTACGTAACAGTGGACGGCGAAATCTATAAATGGAGATTCTCTGGACCACTCATGACGTGCTTGGAAGGAGAAAAGGCGAGAAAAGTAATGGTGGAAATACATTCCGGCTCCTGCGGCAACCATTCCGGTGGGAGATCACTAGCCGTGAAAATCAAACGCCATGGATACTATTGGCCGACAATGATCGGAGATTGCTTAAAATTCGCACGAAAAATGCGAAAAATGCCAAAGGCATGCACCAACCATCCGACAATCGGCCGAAGTTCTTTCCTCCATCACATCGCCCTACCCCTTTATGCGTTGGGCCATGGATATTGTCGGAACTCTGCATAATTCAAAGCAAAAGCGTTTCCTTCTAGTCCTTACCGATTTTTTCTCAAAATGGGTAGAGGCGGACTCGTACGCAAGTATAAAGGATGTCCAAGTTGAGAATTTCGTATGGAAAAACATCATCTGTAGGCATGGAGTTCCTTACGAGATCGTAACCGATAACGGGTCTCAGTTCATCTCCACCCGATTCGAAGCATTCTGCGAAAAATGGAAGATACGACTCAACAAGTCAACTCCCAGATATCCGCAGTGCAACGGACAGGCTGAAACAATCAACAAGACCATTCTCGACGGACTGAAGAAACGCTTAGAGGCCAAAAAAGGCAGATGGGCCGACGAACTCGAGGGAGTCCTCTAGTCTCACCGTACCACCCCAAGGCGAGCAACGGGAGAAACTCCATTCGCTCTTGTATACGGCACGGAATGCATGATTCCCGCAGAAGTTGAATTTCCCGGTGTTCGACGAAGGTTATTACCTGAACGAGAGGAACTCAACGATGCTATGCTCTTGGATGATCTCGACCCCATTAACGAGCGCCGAGATCGAGCGCTTATCTAAATTCAAAACTACCAGCACGCCGCTGCAAAATACTATAATTCCAACGTACGAAATCGTAGGTTCAATCAGGGGGATCTTGTCCTTCGCAAAGTTTTCCAAAACACCGCTGAACGAAACGCGGGAAAACTAGGAGCAAACTGGGAAGGTCCCTATAAAATCAAAAATGTCGTCCGACCAGGTTCTTACGAAATAGCCAACATGCAGGGCATAAAAATTCCTAAAACCTGGAACGCGATGCATCTCAAAATATACTATCACTAAACGAACCAACCCGCAATCACTGAACTACGAGACGGCTTGATCTCCGCAAGGAGTACGTAGGCAGTTTGCCGAAAGGCAAATTCAGCTGTCCCCCCTCATTAAAAAGGGGGGAGTGGGTACGTATACTCGTATACTCCCCAAAATCGAAAAAACTTCTTACCACGCTCTTGGTGTTTTCGACTTATCAAAACCTCCTCACCTGTAAAATCAGTGCGAGGTCTTCGGATATTAGTCAACCGTTTAGGAGAAGCAACCTTTGGCATCGCGAGACGTCGCAAAAGATGCCTCAAAAGTTTATTTCTTTCGAACGAACGAAACTTCCGTCACAAAAGAAACATATATATGCACACACTAGCACCTATTTTGCGCAAAAAATTCGAAACAACGGCACACGCCACCAAGTCCGATGCTGATCACATCGAACTCACAAAACGTCCTAAACAGACATAGCCATCTCACGAAGATGACTCTCTTACATCCGACACAAGGATAATAGCGCTATAAAAGAAATCCAAAATTTTGGTCTAGCACTTCCGGTCTCCGGAGAGATGCTCGATTCGTATCAAACAAGTCGTATAAGCCGAGAACCTATCGCGGACTTTACATCGATACGAATCAGGAAGAAATCGCGACAGGAAAAACGATAGCCGGTTAGTCACCGCACAATCCTTAAACCGAGAGTAAACCTAGGTCTTGCCCTAAACCCAGCGCACTGGTCTCTAACATCTCGAAGGCATGATATCGAAAGATAAGAGATTCTTAAACCATGCCTCTATGTTTATGTTCGACATCTTCAGCACCCCCGCAGAGTTCACATCTCGCGGAAGAACTCTCGAAACAGGTCTCGAATGAAACATTTCACAATCGAAGAAGGATATGAGACGACAACTCATCACCTTCCTCCCCACTATTCGCAAACTCATAAAAAGCGCTATCCGATTATCTTACCATAAAAAGAAAGCCGCAGAGCGGCAGGGATTCAAAGCCACACACGGCCAGTCCCGAAATACAAATAAGGCCATTCAAGGCCGAAACATAAAAACATAAAAAAAAATCTCTCGCAAGAGATCTAACCCAAGTCATCCTCAGAACTTACGCCCCCTCTTCACCCGCTGCCTCGTCCGAGCCTGGAGCCGCGCCACCTCCGTTTTCTCCGACCATCGGGTCTTTCCCCTCTGGGTCTTCTGAACACGTCGGAAGGAAGCACGCGGATTTCAGGTCGGCCAGGACGAGACCGAAATCTCCATTCTCGGCCGCCATATCTCCCTTGCAGCCGGACAGTCGGGCCTCTTCGGCCTCCAAGGTCGGGGGAGTCTCACTTTGGAACGACCGAACCACGGCCATCCCGCCCTCAATCGTCGCCAAAGCTAGATCCCTGCTCCGGATACACTCGAGGGAACCCAGGGAAGCAGAAATCTTCGCCAAGCGAGCTTGAAACTCCGCGCGAAGGGCATCCGTAGCCTCTTGGATCCCACGGCGCGCTAGTCCCGCGTCACTCTCGATCTGACGCTGGAGTCGACGCACCTCCGAGGATTTGGCCTTCCTGGCCTTCTTTTCCTTAAGTAAGGAACTCGCCGTCTTCCCAAGGTCCCTCTCAATCTCTCCTATCGCAACCTCGAGATTCGACACTTTCGCAGAGTGAGAGTCCTTGACAGCCGTCAACATGGCCTCGGTTTCGGACCATCTGCCCTGAAGCTCCACCAACTCCCCGGAAAGGCGACTGGTCTCAGAACCACATTCGCCGATCATCCCATCGATCAACGATATGAACTGCGAACGGTGAAGATTCTTAAGACTAAGTCTGAGAAAAGAATGCACAAAAGACGATCGAGAATTCAAACAAGAGATAAACCTTTCCATGAAGTCCCGATGCTAGGCTCGATCCACCTCGCTGCGAATTCTCCCCGTCACCACTCTTGGCAAGTTTCCTCTTCTGACTCTTAGTCTGAGTAGCCAGGACAGCGCTAGGAGCACTCAATGCCAGAACGACATCTTTTCTGGCTGGAGGAGGAGGCATAGAGACAGCGGCCTTCTCCTTGTCCTCGACGAGGATCGGAGTCGTGGAAGATCCTGCAGGTAGGGCTTGCAGGAGAAGAGCCATGACTTCGGTCCTATGACACGAGGCAACGACCTACGCGGAAGAAAACGGAAACTCAGAGCCAGCTTGAGCTAGTTCTTTCTCGGCTTGACGACGAACTAGTTCCTCTCGGAAAAAAAGATGACCGGCAACACAAGCCGGCGCTTCCGCTGGAGAAGTTAGAACCGGAGCCGGAGAAGTGGCCTCGCCCATCTCGACGTCGGAATCCTTCTTATCACCTTGGGAGGAAGACATGTTGAAAGGAAAGTTATGAAACTAGAGAGTTTTTTAATTTTTGAATGAGTTTGAAGGAATGAAGAAGGGAAGGTGTGAAGAAAATGAATGACAACAGCTCACTACTTATAGAAGTATGGATTCGGAATATCGTCTCGACAACTTTTTCCGCGGAGTTTAAAATGTGAATTTCGTCCAATACACTTAACCTTGTCAAAGTCATCTATCCGCCCGCTAGAGTCACAACTCTAACGGGCTGGGGGGCTAACTGTTGGGGTTAAAAACGGTTACGACAAATTTAACATTCAAAACGTCCGAGGTAGAAAATAAGAATTTCTCCGAAGAGTACTTTTCGAAATAGATTCTTCCTTACGAAAAAGCTTTACGGAAGAAAGAATCGAGATGTCCGACGAAAGTTCGAAACAGGTCGTTTCGCAGCGTCCAAACGTCCGTCTCGCTCGGTCGCTACGTAGCGACCGAGCTCGAGCCAAAGCTCGGTCGCTACGTAGCGACCGAGCGATCGTCCAGCTCGGTCGCTACATAGCGACCGAGCTCGACCAAGCTCAAGCCAAGGCTCGGTCGCTACGTAGTAACCGAGCGCTCGTCCCGCTCGGTCGCTACGTAGTGACCGAGCTCAAGCCAAGGCTCGGTCGCTACATAGCGACCGAGCGCTTGTCCCGCTCGGTCGCTACGTAGAAACCAGGCTCGAGCCGAAGTTCTGTCGCTGTGTAGCGATCGAACCCTTCCGAATATCGATACGACATCAATCCATGCATTCTCGTCAAACCTTCGAATGCTATCTCCCGAAGACCGTAGCAAGCTCAGTCCATGTTTTCCGCTATTCAAATCCATCAATAAAACTTCGCGGATTAGAAACCTCGGAAAGTTCGTTCTTTATCGAAAAGAATTCGTAGTAAACGTGTCGAGTCGGAAGACGGCCCAAAGGGATCTAAAACACGACTCGAGGCCCATCCTACGATTTCTTAACCAAAAGCCCGTAAACCGCAGCATGGTTTACGCTTGGTCCACAAGGAAGGATAAATGTCAAGTTTCCGCGAATAAATACAGAAGTTTTGAAGATAATTGGAAGATCGGGAAAAATGGAATATCTCCATTTTTATGCTATGACGGCTTAAAGGCAGAAGAGTAAAAGCGTAAACAGACCTTGGAGCTAGTATATAAGGAGTCCTAGGCGAGGAGCATGGGGGGAGGATTTTTCCAGAGCAAACTTAGCACTTAGAGCAATTTAGGCAATTTTCTGTTTTTGTTATTTCGAGCTGCGACTCAATTAGGTTTAGCCGTCTTAGGGTTGCTAGAACTAGGAATCTCGCCGACAGCTCTCGAGCCCAGGCTTATACCTTGTTGTAAACGCTCATACGCAGATTCGGAATAAGATCTTCTTTGCTCTCTTTTCGATTTATTATACTTTATCGTTATTATTCTCGTGTTCTGATTGTTGACGTGTGGTAATTAGCAGATATCCGGGTCCTCTGGGAAACTAGGGTTATCCTAGTTTCCTTATTTAAACGGAAATTGACAGTGCGAATTTCGGTTCCCACAATCACCTCATGTTGAACGAACTTCTAACTTTAATAAGTTCTTTTTGACTTGAAGTATTTTCAAACAAAAGGCGGTAAAAATTCTTTGTGATTTTCATAAACTATTGTACAATATACTGTTATGTTTACTTGTTACGAAGTAAAGACGAAGTCTTTGATAAATTCAAAGAGTATGAACTCGAAGTTGAAAAACAACTAGAAAATACTATTAAAATAATCAAAAGTGATAGAGGAGGTGAATATGATGGACCTTTCAATGTGTTTTGTCAAAAAAACGGTATTATCCATCAAATAACTGCTCCCTATTCAACATAATAAAATGGAGTTTCGGAACGAAAGAACCAAACTCCGAAAGAAATGATGAATGCAATGTTGCAAGAATCTGGTGTAGCCCAGAATCTGTGGGGAGAAGTGCTGCTCACCACATACTATATCCTCAACAAAATACCTCATACGTTAACTGGCAAAATGTCATATGAACACCTCAAAGTGTGGGGCTGCTTGGCAAAAGTCGCAGTTCCACTACCTAAAATGATCATGATTTGACCTAAAACCGTGGATGGTTTATTCATTGATTATGCACACATCAATATTGCTTATCGGTTTCTGATAATCAAATCAGATGTGCCAAACATCCATGTTTACACAATCTTGGAATCTAGGAATCTTTCATCTTTAAGACACCTTTCCGTGTAAGGATAAACAACATCCTAAACGCACTCGTGAAGGAAGAGATGTGGTTACCTCTATTAATGAGGCAAGTACTTCTGAAATTGTTGTAGTTGAAGCATAAGATGTAGTGGACGAACTTAGACGAAGAAAGGGAGCTCATGAGGAAAAGTACTTTGCAAAGATTTTATGAAGGTATTTCTCGCCGAGAATGAGCCAAAATCTTACGCAGAAGCCATGTTTAACCCGACGCATACGTCTGGAAAGAATCAGTCAATAGTGAATTCGATTTGATATTACAGAATCATACCTTTGATTTAGTTGATTTACCTCAAGGATTTAAAGCACTAGGGTATAGTTGGTTTTTCAAAAAGAAGTTGAAAACCAATGGCTCAGTTGATAAGCACAAGTCCAAACTTGTGGTGCAAGGACACAGACAAAAAATGTCTAGATTTCTTTGATACTTATTCTCCAGTGACGAGAATAACTCCTATCAGACTCTTGATTGCAATTGCAGCAGTAAGAGACTTGGAAATCCATCAAATGGATGTTAAAACTGTCTTTCTGAACGGAGATTTAGAAGATAAAATATACATGAAACAACCTGAAGGTTTCGTGGTTCCGAGTCAAGAACACAAAGTTTGGAGGCGTCGTTGTATGGGCTGAAACAAGCTCCGAAACAATGTCATGAAAAGTTTGACAATGTGATGATGTCAATGAATATGATAAATGCATTTACTTCAAAAGTACTCCCAGTGGGTATATTTTATTATGCTTTTTTAGATGATATGCTCATCATAAACAACAATAAAGATATCATCCAACAAACCAAGAACATGCTTAATAGTCATTTCACATGAAAGACATGGGTCTTGAGGATGTTATTTTTGGCATTAAATCACAAGGACTCCTGATGGAATAATTTTATCTCGAGATCATTAAAATGAAAAGATACTTGAGAGGTTTAAGACCTACTTTAGTGGAACTGCTAAGACTCATGTAGACACTATGTTGCACTTGACTAGGAATGTTGGCGAGGCAGTGTTACAAGTGAAGTATGCAAGTGTAATTGGTAGTCTGATGTGATCAACCAATTGTACAAGACCCGATCTAGCGCATGCGGTCAATGTATTAAGTCGCTACACAAATAATCCAGGTCACACACGCTAGGAAACCATAACAAGGGTATTAAATTATTTGTGATACACCAAAAGTTATGGGCTGCACTACGGAAGAGAACCAATTGTATTGGAAAGATATTGTGATTCACACTGGATATCAAATTCAAAGAACTCAAAATCCACAAGTGGATATGTCTTTATGTTTGGAGGTGCATCAATATCTTGGAAATCTTCCAAACAAAATTTATTGGCCAGATCCACAATGAAATTTGAGTTCATCGCTTTAGACAAAACATCAGAAGAAGCACAATGGCTTCGTAATTTCTTGGAATATATTTTAATGTGGGAGAAACCAGTCCCAACTATACATATATACTGTGATAGTCAATCGGCGATAGCTCGAGCACTGAGTACTCTATATAATGGTAAATCGTGTCATATCAGACAATGAAATAAGACCATTAGACACTTGATCTCAACCGGTGTTATATATGTTGATTACATCAAGCCAGCTGACAATCTTGCGGACTCGTTTACCAAAGATTTATCAAGAGATCAAGTATTGCATTCATTGAAGAAAATGGGTTTATTGCCTATTACTAAGAAGATGTGATGTAAACCTCCACTAACACGGGAATTCATGGTCATCGTTAACGGTAGAAAATATCAACTGATTTCTAGGAATATTAAAAGTGGATTAGTGGAATAAGCCAGGTTTAGTAAATGGACAAAGTTAGTTTAGTAATTAGTAGGCTTGGGAAATTTTGTTCAAATCGAGTTTGTAATTCCGAACTGTATTTCGGTTATCCGGTTTGATTTAATATAAATTTATTTTCTAAAAAAAAAGAAGTTTTTCCCTCTTTTGTTCACTCATGAAACCTGGACGTGGATTGGGGTTTCTTGGCAATCTTTTGAATATTTTAAGGTTGCCACTTTAGATTTTCCTCAAGTTCCACATTCTACACGACTTTCGTTACAAATATCATCTTCTTTCAAGCTCGCTCAATTAGTTAGTACATACATGTGCGTACGTATTTGAAGTAGATAATTCTTTCAAGCTCGCTCGATTCCGCCATAATTAAATATGTATTTTTATATGGACAAATATATGCTTTTATAAGTTGACAATGAAAAAGTAGTTTTTGTGGAAATGAATTTTCCATTATGACTTTAAAATGCTGACGTGCTTATCGAGGATTCGTCGTAGCATAAGACTAATGCAACTTTCTTGGGTGCTTGACGGTAGTGGTTGGTGATCAGAAGGTAAGATTTCATTGTTTTCAACACTACTTATAAAACAATCAAGAGAAAAATGAAATAAAAGGTTCAAGAATTTTCTAATTAATTTTGATATAAACAGATATAATATTTTCTTTAAAAAGCAGTAATGTTATCATATATATACACACGTTATTTTAATTGTTACAAGAAAATCAAACAATACCAAAAAAGAATGTCAAAAAAAAATATAATAGCAACATCCAGAAAAAAAAAAAAAAATTGCCACAAATACCACATTCATAGTACCACTTTTCATGTTTACATTAATCACTTTTACTCTCACTTTTAATGAAGTGTAAAAGACACTCATACCCCTAGGTTAACTAACTTAGACTTAGGGTTTAGAGTTGAAAGGTAGGATAGGGTTTTCGGAATGTGAAATTTAGATTCTAATAAATATATAAATAAATGCTTAAAAAATATAAATTTTTTTTTAAAAAATAGTTTCAAACATAATTTTCAAAAAGAAATTTTGAATTATTTTTTTTTTTATAGAAAAGTTCGAATTTGAAAAAGTATAATTCGAAAATATAAAAAATATTTTTATTTTATTTTAATTTTTATTTTTATTTTTATTTTGTTTTTTATTTATTTTTATTTTTTTATTTATTTTATTTTTTAAATAATGATTTATTATATATATAGATAACAATGGTATAATAGTCTTTTGCCACTTATTAAAGAAGATATTTTTGAAAATGTATCTTTAACGAAAAGTGATACGTGATAAAGATAAAGTTTCCCCTAAAAAAAAGTAGTGCGTAAACTCTGACAAACTGTAACGGTGGTGATATCAAAATATGTGTTCGTTGTAATTTAATAGTTAATTGGCCAAGTGGATTCAGTGATTTTCAATTAGCTCATCCTCATTTTGTTATAACCTTGCTTTTTTAGCTTTTTTTTGCCAAGGAATAACATAAATCAGATCTACTTAACTTGAAAATCTGAACCTTCATTTATATGATATTTACCTTTTATCAAAAAAAAAAATTAATAGTTGAAAACTAGTATCAAATTTGAGCAAGGTTATTGATCGCATTTTCCGTTACAATTTCTGGTAGATTTGCAAAAACAAAAGGTATCTATTAGTAAACTTTTATCAGAATAAGCGATAACAATTTTAATTCAATTCTTTTTTTCTTTAATTTTTGCTTTTACAATTGCTTATGACAGCCGCGGTCGAGTCAGGAGCATGTGGACACAAATTAGCCATATTGGTAGTGTTTTAGGACATAATCAATTTAGCGGATATCATGTAAAAGTAGCAAGCGAGTGGAAGCCGAGCAAAACTCTATAAGGCTCAAGTTGCTAAAATAAGATACTAATGACGTTTTTTACTGGTAGTTTCAAAACGAATTTCTAAAATTAAAATAAGAAGAAAGACAAAGAAAATCCAGAGATGTTTTTAAATAAAAAACTCGATTTAAAAGCTGAGATACTAAAGCATTATTTGTTATTTTAAGAGTGATACTAGATTCTGGGTATATTTTTTGTTTTACATTTTTTTAGAAATTTTAATTTTTATATTTGTGTTTTAATCATATTTGTGTTTTTTTGTATAATATTTTTCTTAAATGATTAATAAAAATTTTTAATAATTGTATTAAAATAGTTGGACCACACCTATATTGATAGGTTATGTTTCTGGTTTAATAGAATATATATTTTTATTTTTAAAATTTAATTATATAATAATATTATAATGCAGAAAAAATTATTACAGATGCTGGTGCACCACTAAGGATGCACTAATTTGATAATTTTTACAAAATTTATCAGAAACGAAAATAAGGTTTGTTACATTGGATCAAATAATAAGAGAGTTACCGCATATTTTCTTTTGACATTAAATTAAAAAATAGCAAATATTACATTTCCCAAAATATATTTTAATAGATACATTTATATATTTAATATATACATGGTTTAGAAATTTATAGATATTAATTTTTTAAAGGGGAATTTTCATGTTTACTTTCATTAAAAGGATATTTTCACAAATATAGGTTTCATTAAGAGTCAAAAGACTCTTATACTCTTGTTTTATATATATACATATAATAAATAATTATTTAAATAAATAAAAATAAACATACATTTTTTATTGTTTTCGAATTATATGTTTTCAAAATTTATTTTTTGAAATTCGAAAATTATTTTTGAAACTAGTTAAATATATATATATTTTTAATTTAAATATTAATTTATGTATTTATTATAATCTTAAACTCCATATTTCAAAACCCTATTTCACCCTTCAACTCTAAACCCCAAGTCTATATTAATTAATTCTAAGGTTATAATTGTCTTTTTACCTCTGTAAAAGTGATGATAAAAATGGTTAAGGTAAACATGAAATAGTATTAGGAATGTAGTATTTTAGGCAATTTCCATTTTTTAAGTGTACTTTTTGTCGGTAATTTTTAGTGTTATATTACTTAATTAATGTTTTATTTGTTTTTCAATAAAATTCAATCATCCCTTATATATTAATTGAAGAACATTACAACATTTGAGCGTAGCCACGTGTCATCATTAAGATTATTCTCAGAATCCTTAGAAAAATATGTTGGTCTATTTAAATATATATTATAATTTTTATTAAATTAACTATCAAATTGATTAGAAGTGCATAAAATAATAATCTCCATATTTTCCTTAAATAAAAACTACGGAATTATCTAATATGATTAATATATATGGCAATAAATGATTTTGAATAATAATATTTGATAATAATTTTTGTGTCCTCCATCATTATTGTTTAATTTATATTATTAAAAAAAATTAAACAATCACATTAACAATATAATAAAAAAACTATTTTTTTCTTATATGTTATATATTGAATTTTTTAAAACGACTATAAAGTACTAAATTTTTTAAAAGTCTTACAATGAAAATTTTGTGAACAGTGGTTTTACATTTTTCTTTTGTTATAAAAATATATAAATGATCATAAAATCATATGAATACGAAGTATCTTTTAATAGATATTCAGATTAAATATATATATTAATATTATTTAAATTTAACTATATACTTTATAAAATACATAAATATGTTAATTTCAAAATTTGCATTGAAAAAGTATTGAGACCCTGAATATTTTAATTTTGAAATTTGCATGAAATTTTTAAAAATGATTATAAATTACTAAAATTATTAAAAATCTCACACTGAAAATTTTGTGAATAATGATTTAAATTCTTTTGTTACTAACAATATATAAATGTTAATAAAACATTTGAGTAGAAACTAGAAAACTTTAATTAAATATTCATATTAAAATATACTAAATATCTGGTGGTAAATATTTTTGAACGGATTTTGGAAATTTTTTTAAATGATTTAGGAAAAAAAAAATTAGAGATTAAGTAAATCTAATTGGTTATTTGAGAATCTTTAATTAGTAAAATATGGAAGTTTGTATTATTTCAAAAAAAATGCAAATATTTGTATCTATAGTTAGGTTTATATTTAAATGTGAGTAGTTAGTAATAGTACATGTTAAGAGAAACATACAAAGTATAGTTTTTTAAAAAATATTCTACCTAGAATCAAGTTGGATCCACCTTTGTGATTCTGTTTTAATGGATTGTATATATTAAGATATAGATGATGTAAATAAGATAAATCAAATCAATTTTGAACAGATAAATGGTAACTATTTTTTTTGGGAAAGATTAGTGAACAAATCTTTCATTTCTATATCACATTAAAAAAATAACCAATTATTATTAGTATGAGTATGTAATTAAAAAAAGAATAACAGAAGGACAAACATAATATACATAATCTGACATTCAAAATTTATACATGTTTTAAGCAAAAAAAAAAAAATTACACAAGCAATCTCCATGCTTAATTTGAAAAGGTAACTATTGTAATTGTATAAATTTTGAGTTTCATTCCGCGCAGGGTGCAGATTATCATCTAGTTCATATTTAAAGATTGATTTATATTATATTTAAATTAAATGTATTTAATTAAGCTCTACAATACTCAAAATATTTAAATACAAAAACAAAAGGTAAAACATCAGTCATTTAAATGCAGAGAAAGTATATAACACTTAAAATTTAGTTGTATTCTATCTTCTTCCTTTTTTAGTTGTACGCTATCTGCATTCTATAAATTTGCAAAAACATCAAGGAATCAGAATTTGTTTGGAGATTGACAAGCGGTTCTTTCTAAGGTAAATCAGAACGAGATCTTCATCCGCTTCCCATGCATATCTGATCATGTACCAGTTAACTATTTGAGATTTTCTGTTTTAACCAAGCGGGTGACAGTTAATGACATGGACTAGTCAAGGTTTATCCTAGAGCATATCCAAAAAAATAATAACTTTAAATATAGAATTTTTTGTTCTACAAAAAAGAACTTTAAAATTTCAAATTTAGAATTTTAATGAGCGAAACTTCGTCTCAAAACTCTAAATTTGAAGTTTCATCTTTTTATTTACATTTTGGTCTTATCCAGGTTGGTTACCGTTCATAAGTCAGGACATTATGATTATCATTAGTTTCGTTGAGTCTCTCACAAACTATAATACTGTTTAATAGATGAATCTCTAAAAATGGTAATAATTTGTTGTATCAAAAAAAAAATTCATGTTTATTATATCTTTTAACTATTCCCATATTTACGGATGAATAGATAAATATTTAAGCGCTAAACAAGACGGGATCGTAAAATTCACATACGCGCAAACAATTTTTTTCAATTTGTCGGTAATTCTTAAAAAAAAAAGAATAATATTATCAAAAATATATTGCAAAAGTGTAATACTGTAGCCAAGTAGTTCAATCTCGTTTGAAATTATTCCAGCAATTAATTACTTGGATTTAATACAAAAGGAATATCTTATGGTAAAAAAGCACACCAAGATATAGGGCTGGGCAAAAAATCTGAATCCGAAGAACCGAATCGAACCCGATCCGAAAAAGTAGTATATAATCCGAACCGAAATTGATTAAATATCCGAACGGGTTCAAAATTTTGTTATCCAGAAAATCAAAACCGAACCTGACCCGAACCGAAGTATTTCGGGTATCCGAATGTATCCGAAATAGATTTATATATCTAAATATATTAATTATTTTTAGATTTAATATATATTAAAAACATCCAAAATATATAAGATACTTTTAAATTGTCTAAAATACTTGAAAATATATACAAATAGTCAAAAGTAAATGTCTAAAATAACTAAAATATACTCAAAACACTAATAATACTTGAAATATCTACTGATTCTCTATCAAAATATTCAAACCAAACCAATTTATACGCTAAGTTTAGGTATTATGTCATATGTTATTCAAATTTATATGCAATAAAATATTTTATTTACAGATTTTGAGAAATTTAAACTATATAGTGAATTTTAAAATTTTTAAAATCATTTAAATGGGTTATCCGAACCCAAACCGATCCCACAAAGATCCGAACCGAACCCGACTCAAAATTTAGAAATATCCGAATGGGGCTGAAATCTTTAACCCCGAAAACCCGAAACCCGAATAAACCCGAACCGAACCCGAACGGGTACCCGAACGACCACCCCTACCAAGATAGAAGAAAACAAAACCCTCGCCGCCGCAGAGAGAGATCCCAAGAGTGGTTAACCCTAGCTCCGGCCACCGCGTTGGCTGTGCCGGAGGCTTCTCATCTTCCCTTTCCCTTCTTTGTTCTTTGCTCTCTCATCCCCCTAGTTCCAAACCGGGTCGATATGCAGGCTATTCTGACGCGGGTGGTTGTTAGACTATCGAGAATATTCCTATTCTTGTTGAGAATATATTCCTAAAATCTTGGACATGATCCTACTTACTTTGTAACAGTATTGTGTATATAATCTCATGTAAATCTGTATATGAATTCAAGGGAAATATTTCCACTTTCAGTGGTGTACTCCGAAGTTGGTTATTAACGGAGATGACGGACCTTCTTGGAGTGACGGCGAGACTCTGGCGAGACTGTGGGGAGAAGAGTCGGCGTTTAGGGTCGAAGGTCTCGGCGGATCTAATTTTCTCCCTTCAGATCTAGGTCAAGACCTTACCGGCGATGGCGCGTGAAGCAGAACATGAGACTCTTCTAACCCAGATGCTCCTCCTAGCGAGGTGGTGAGATGACCGGGAAGAAGGCTTGACGCGAGTTTGACTCCTTTCAAGCCTCGAACAAGATCCTGCTCACGTTTTTCCTTAGCCATGATCCGCCTTTCATTCTAGTTTGTTATAGGCTTGGCCATGGTGGGAAGCAAGATCGGCGGCGGTATGAAACAAATGTGAGTTGCGCTTGTTGGTGTCGATGCTGCTTGGATACGAACTTGAATCATATCCTTTGAAACCAGTAGCTGGTACTTGTATTAGAAATCGGGTTTGATTTATGTTTTGCTGCGTTGTCATTGTCTTTGGTTTTTAAGAGTTAGTTTCAGTCGGACTGGCCTTCCGTTGTCTACAGCCATGGGAGCACCGAAGGGTACCATTTCCTCGGTTGCTAAGAACCTACTCTTTCTGGTTCATAGATAGTGGTTTGTATTCTTTGGAGTTAAAGTTCATCAAAGTTGTTGTGGAGCTCTTGTGTCTTTGGGCTTGAGAGTCTTGATCGATATGATATATTCCAAGGGAGTAAGTGCTTGATGGGTGTGTCTTAACAGTCTTTCTTCTAGGAGTAAGGTTTCCAATGGTTGCTTGCCGTTTCGTTCTTCTCACGTGAGTGTTTATGGAGAGGTTCAGTGGGCAAGGCTTCATTTTCATGGGGTATGGTGTTTGGGTGAGCTTCTTTCTTTGGTGTTTAGTAGTATAATTATCCAAGGCGCGTGGACTGAGCAACGGTTCCCCTTGTTGAGTTATGAAGCCTCTGGTTCTTGGTCTTATCGTTTGACGTGCGAGGCAGCAACGATAAGTATGGTTGGGTGCAGAAGTGGAGGTTACCTATAGGCAGCAACGGTAACTCCCGATCATTGGTCCTTCCTTTGTTTTAAAGTTTGATAGGATTCTTGTTTTGGCTCCTGCATTGATGTTAACCTATTATGTGCGTCTTGTGTCTTTAAGATTTTATCTTCTTGTTTTTTATGTTTTTCTCAAGTTACCCCGGTGTGGGTTTAAGTCGCCCCCGTGTGAGTTTTAGCTGCTGTTTCCTATAGGTTTTTGTTTCTGGAACTATTTCGTTTTGCCGCCAGCTTTTGTATGGATACTGGTATTTTGATTACGAATGAAATAAATTTGGAGAAAAAAAAAAAAGAATATCCACTACAAGAAAATAGCAAGGATTCTGAGGGAAAAAATCGTCGGAATATCGTTATTCCGACGATATACTGACGAAACAAGTCCTCGGAAATAATTCCTCGGAATTTCTTCTTTCCTCGGAAATCCCTCGGAAATTTCCGACGGAATTCCGAGGAACCAAATTTCTGAGGAAATTCCGAGGATCACTAGTTTGTCGGAAATCTCCTCGGAATATACCGAGGGAGAACTTCGTCGGGATATTTCCTCGGAATTCATCGATCGATGCGTTTTTGGACATATATACATCGATCGATCGGTATATTCCAAGGAAAGGTGTCCCTCGGTATATTCCGAACGTTTTTTTATAAACAGATCGATCGATGGACTTATGTCCAAAAACGCATCGATCGATCGAGTAAAAAATGTAATGAATTTCCTCGGAATGTAAAAAATATTAATTTTTTTTTAAAATAAAATTTTTGAAATTTAAATGCGAAAATATAAAATTAAAATTAAAATTGAAATCATATTAATTAATATTCAAAGTTTCACAAATAAAAATAAAACATTCCGAGTTTTTGGAAAAAAAAAAAAACTACGGGTCTGGCACGTCCGGGAACACCTCGTTCGGGTACATCCTCTGCATTATCTCCATCATTTGCTGGTTCAGCCTCCTCTGTGCCTCATAGCCCGCCTGTTGAGCCGCCATCTGGGTCTCCAACAAAGATATGCGATCATCCCTGTCCTTCAACTGAGCCGTAAGTACTTCTGGATCAACAAAGGGCGGTGGTGCAGAAGAAGGAGGAACCGACCGGGTGCGACGACCCAAACCGACCAAACGTCCCTTCTTCTTTGGAACCGACTGAATAGAAAATAGCCAAATTTACAAATTTAAACCAAGAAATAAATGAATTGAACTTTAAAAAAAAAAAGAACTTACGGATTCAACGATTTCGTTGATTCGAAACCGGGACAAGTTGGTCGAAGCCGTCGAAGCGTCATCCTCGGTTTGAAGCTGAGACACTTCGTCTACCACCTGAGTTTGGACCAGGTCGACCACATCCCTCACAAGACCGTCATCAATCTGGCCGGTCTTCTTGTTGGTATACGCCCTCCTCATTAGGGCGAGATCATCAACCGGCTCGCCATCATTTTCTTCCGCCTTGAAAAAAAACATAAATTAAAGAAACATTAGAAATTAGAAGAAATGCACAATAAATTAAAATTCTGAAACTCAAATAATTGAAGAAAAAACGGTTGAACTTACCATGCGATCTCCCAGAGTGGCAATAGATTGAGCATCCAAGTTATGCTTGTAGATGCCCTTCCCTTTACGGTCGCTCCTGCGGTTGGTGGAGTTGGTGGAAGAAGTTTCTTTCGTCTCTTCCTTATCCCAATGCGCACACAACTTCTTCCAGACAGTGTCGTTCATCGACTTTGGGACCTTTTAATAAAAAAAGAAAAGAAAATAGTTTAATAAATTAAAAAATAGTTTAATAAATTAAAAAATAGTTTAATAAATTAAATCGAACCTTATTGATTTCCCACTTCTTCTTCCACTCGTGGATCTGCTTCCCATAGTTGTCCATAACTTTATGGACGAAGTGGTGATAGATAAAGAGCGTCTCATCGGAATTCCAGTTGAACTCTTGCTGAAAAAAAAACACAATTAGTAGACAATTTATATTAAAGATTAAAAATATAAGTAAAAAATTAGAATACTTACCGCAAACTGACGAAACCACAGAACCTGCTTGTCGGTAGGGAAGTGAGTGAAAGTCGGATCTCCCCTGTCGAGGGCCGAGTACATCATACGGTTGATCCATGCGCTGATCCCGTTCCCGGATCGGTTGAACCTAATAAAAAGAACAAACGGTTAATAATGAATCCAAATTTAAAGAAAAAAAAATGTTTAATTACCATGTTTGACCTCGTCCATGTGGATACGGAGTGAGATACGGAAGATGGTCACGACCGGGCTGTTGAACCAACTCCGCAACACTCATCACTCCCGGAGGACCCGGAGGAACAGGAGCAGATGCAGCAGCGGGAGCGAGAGGAGCAGGAGCGGGTGCAGCAGATGGAGATGTATGGTTGGAGCTGTGGGGCGAAGGGGAATCCTGAAAATGGCTGGAATCTCGAGACTGGCTCCCCGTACCACCACGACCACGACGCTGTCGAGGCCGGGTCTGATCATCATGAGACCTGTAAATTAAAAAAATATATTTAATAAATACAGAAATATATAAATTAATTTAAAAAAAAAAAATTCCAAATAATTTAATCACAAAAAAAGATTTATATATATTACAAATATTTAATAAATATATAAAAATAGTTCTAATAAACAAAAAATAGTTTTAATATATAAAAAATAGATTAATAATTACAAAAAATAGTTTTAATAATATATATATATATTATAAATATTTATAAATCCCAAATAATAGTTTTTAATCACAGAAAAATTTTATAGATATTTAAAATGTTTTGTAAAATCCAAAAAATCGAATTTATGTACACACATTTTTTTGTAAAATCCAAAAAATCGAATTAATATAGAAAAATCGTTTTGTAAAATACAAAAATCGATTTTATATACAAAAATCAATTTTATAAATACAAAAAAATAAAAAAATTATAAAAACAAATTATTCAACCAAATCACAATTCTAAACCTATTATACAACCAAATCACAATCCTAACCAATCACCCTAACAAAAATCTATCAAAACTACACAAAAACCTAACAAATAGAACCTAAGAGATTGGGATAGGGTCCTTACATGATTTGTGTAAGAGAAGGGGGAGATCGCCGGAGATATCGTCGGATTTCAGGGGGAAATCGCCGGAGAGAAGAGAGGAGTCGCGCAGAGGAAGAAGAGAGAAATGGGAAGAAGAAGGGGCTCGTGCGTTTTTTTTAAACGGATCGATCGATGTGTATATATACAAAAACGCATCGATCGATCACTAAGATGGACCAAAGCGTAACAATGCGATCGATCGATTGGATTATCCCATCGATCGATCGAGAATCTCAAACGTTCCTCGGAATGTCCTCGGAAAATCGTGTAAGTTTTTTTATAAACGGATCGATCGATGGATATATATCCGAAAACGCATCGATCGATCACTAAGATGGACCAAAGAGACCCACAGATGGGTAAGAAAGAGGTCCAAGAGACCCACAGATGCAGGAACATCTGGGGCAAGAGACGAGGAGTAGGAGCTATCACCGGCCAGTATTGCCATTTGATTTCCGACCGCGCTATTTTATTTTCTTTTCTATTCTAACGTTTTATGGTCTTATTTTCTGTTAATTTTGAACTTAGTTTTTTTTTGTTTTTTTTCTTAATTATGAGTTCGTATTTCTTTTACATGGTTTCTTCGTTTTATTTGGTTGTATTTTGAGTAGTTTTTAATTCGTATTCAGCTTTGCCTTGCTAGATAAACCAAATAACTAATATCCGAGGAAAGAGATTATATCAAGTGTTCCTCGGAATTTCCTCGGTATTTCTTAAAAAAAAAAAAAAATCAATGGTAGTATGTTTCTGAGTCATCATCACCAGATGAATCTGAATCTGGATCTTGGTGAAACTCTCCAATCACTGGTTCATCCTCTACGTGAACGACGACTTCCTCTCCAAAGTCGGTTAAATCGACTACAAGGCCAACTCCAGCTAAATCTTCTGCTGCACTTAAGTTGCCGGATGTGCTTGGTTGTAGTGGGTCTTCCAGCTCAGAACTTCCCTGAACTCGGCCTCTCGGGTTGAGTCTTGTAACAGTAACCCATGGATCATCTCTGTTCCTTACCCGGGGGTACTTGATATAACAAACCTGTAACATTTAGAAAAATTATAAATTAATACACATGATGATGAATCATTCTGAATAATTAACATTTAATTACCTGATCGGCCTGAGAAGCAAGAATGAAAGGATCATAATATTGCAGCTTTCGCCTCGAATTTACTGATGTAACACCAAATGCATCTTTTCTCACACCTCGATCTGGAGTGTTGTCGTGCCAATCACAATAGAAAACAGTACAGCGCAATCCAACCATGCCCAAATACTTGATTTCCAAAATCTCATGTATGTGTCCGTAGTATACATCATCTCCTGATGCAGAACAAACGCCAGCATCATAAGTCGTACTCGAACGTCTCCTCTTCTGAGTTGTGAATGCATATCCTCAAGTACAAAATCTCGGATATGACTTCACAACAAAGTTTGGTCCAACGACCATCTCACGTATCCAATCGTCAAATGTTTCACCTCTGGCCAAACCAGCAGACACCTATTAATAGCACATATATATATGTTATATCAATAAATGTGAATTAGTATAAATATGTGATAAAATATATTTTAATTTGTTTAAAGCACTCACATAAGTAAACATCCATCCAGTAAATTCTCTCTGCTTCATTTCTTCTAGTTCGTCCTCTGTGGCGTATCTATACTCGAACCGCTTTTCTGCCATGAAAATCCTGTATATGATGACAATAATGTAATTAATTAAGATTTAAATTTCAACTTGTTAAAATAAAAATTTGTAAGCTCATTTATTTACCTCTCATATTGAAGAACGTCTTCGCAGTTGGTGAGCAAATATGTTTGCAAATGACTGCGCTCCTGCTCAGTAAGTCGACGGTCCTTTGGTTTTCCGCTAAGTCGTCCAATGTCTGTGAAAATGTCTGGAACCGTAACATGATATGTTGCCCGTTCACCTCTATCATCATGCCGAGCAGGTCTTCTCTTTTTGGTCTGAACTTCTGCTGGAAAGTAGTACTCGGCAAAGTTTGAAGTTTCTTCATTGATCATCTGTGCGACTATAGAACCTTCCACCCTACTTAAATTTTTCACCATCTTCTTCAAATAGAACATATACCGCTCATACAGATACATCCATCTATACTGCACAGGACCACCAAGTTCCAATTCTCTTGCCAGGGGAATAACAAGATGCTCCATAACATCAAAAAATGAGGGAGGAAATATCTTCTCAAGGTTGCACTGAATCACGGCTATGTTAGTCTTCAAATTTTCAATACCTTCAAGAGTCACTGATCTCGTGCATAAATCGCGGAAGAAACCACTTATCCCTGCAATTGCTTCATGAACATTTCGTGGTAATAGTTCCTTGAAGGCGAACGGAAGGAGGCGCTGCATCATTACATGGCAATCGTGGCTTTTCAAGCCAGTAAACTTTCCTTCCTTTCTGTCGATACAGTTACGCAAATTTGATGCGTAACCGTCTGGAAATTCCACATCGTTTGAAATCCAATCAAAGAACGCATCTTTTCCCTCTGCATCAAGTCGGTATATGGGAAAAGGAGCCCTACCATTCTCATCAACATGAAGTTCTGAACGAGCACATATATCGACTAAATCCAGTCTTGACTTCAAATTATCCTTTGTTTTACCTTGAACATTAAGGATCGTGTTCAAGAGATTGTCAAAAAGTTCTTCTCAATATGCATGACATCTAAATTATGCCTTAGCATATGATCCTCCCAGTATGGCAGTTCCCAGAAAATACTTTTTTTGTGCCAGTTATGTAGTTCTCCAACAGCATCTACCGGAAAACGCTCATGTCCACCGACTTCTGGCGTCCTTTCTGCACCAAAATCTCTTAGTTGTATCTTCAAATCTTTCCCACAAATTTCCGGAGGTGGACTGTCAAACACCCTCTTGTTCTTCGTAAACAAATTCCTACTCCTACGATATGGATGATCAGGTGGTAGGAATCTCCTGTGACAGTCAAACCAACACGTTTTCCTTCCGTGTTTTAGTTGGAAAGCATCAGTGTTATCTTGACAATATGGACATGATAGCCTTATATGCATTGTCCATCCAGACAACATACCATATGCTGGAAAATCACTTATTGTCCACATTAGTACTGCCCGCATTTGAAAGTTTTCTTTACACGAAACATCGTATGTTTCAGCACCTTGAGCCCATAGTTGTTGCAACTCATATATTAGTGGCTGAAGAAACACATCAAGTGATCTCTTAGGATGCTCTGGTCTGGGAACGAGAATCGAGAGAAACAAAAACTCTCGTCGCTAGCACAAGTTTGGGGGTAGGTTGTATGGTGTAAGAATGACGGGCCATAGAGAATACTGTCTTCCACTCTTGCCAAACGGACTGAAACCATCAGTACATAATCCAAGGTAGACATTTCTTCTCTCATAAGCAAAGTCGGGATACTTTGATTGGAAATGCTTCCACGCTTTTGCATCTGAAGGATGTCTGATCTCACCATCTGTTGAGTGCTCCGCATGCCATCTCATTGGTTGCGCTGTGCGTTCAGACAGATACAACCTCTGCAACCTTTCCGTCAAAGGTAAATACCACATCCTTTTATATGGCACTGGAACTCTTCCACTCGTATCTTTACAAGGAGGTTTTCCACAAAATTTGCATGTAACCCGCTGTTCATCCGCCATCCAATAAATCATGCAGTTGTCGCTGCATACATCTATTACCTGATACGATAAACCAAGACCAGCTACGAGTTTCTGAACCTCGTAGTATGAACCAGGAGCTACATTATCCTCGGGTAGAATACCTTTTACAAAATCAGCAATCGCATCCACACAGTCTTCAGCCAAATTATAATATGTTTTAATGCCCATCAATCTTGTAGCAGATGATAAAGCTGAATGACCATCTCTGCAACCTTCGTACAATGGTTGCTTTCCAGCATCCAACATATCATAAAATCTCCTAGCTTCTGCATTGGGTAAATCTTCCCCTCTAAAATGATCATTTACCATCTGCTCAGTACCTACACCATAATCTACATCCGTTCTAATTGGTTCTTCTAATCTAACCGCTGGCTGAGGTTCGCTAGTACTACCATGTTCATAATCAGTTTCCCCATGATGATACCAAATTTTGTAACTTCGTGTAAACCCACTCAAATATAGATGAGTCCAAACATCCCACTCTTTAATAACCTTTCTATTTTTACAATTAGAGCAAGGACATCTTAACATACCTGTTTTTGCTTCCGGTTGTCGGTGAACTAACCCCATGAATTCGGTTATACCTCGTTGGTATTCTTCCGTAAGCAATCTCGTGTTCGGATCCAAATGAGGTCGATCGATCCAAGAACGAAAATAATTTGAAGAAGACATATTTTTTATGAATCAAATTCGTGTGTAAATAGAGTAAGAAGGAGGATGAAGATATGGAGTGAATGAAGAGGAAAATGAGTGCTTGTATTTATAGTTTAAATCCTGCCGACAGACCGAGGAAATTCCGACGGAATTCCGACGGAAAAGGCTAGTTCGTCGGAATTTCCTTGGAATTTTGTAAAATCCCCCAACGGCTCTCCAACGGCTATAATATTTCCTCGGAATTCATCGGTTTTTTCCGAGGAACACATATTTCCTCGGAATATTCCGACGGAATAATGTTTCCTCGGAATTCCGTCGGTATATTCCGAGGAAATTCTGAGGAAACACAAAATTTGGTTTCCTCGGAAATTCCTCGGGATATTCCGAGAATTTCATTTTCCGTCGGAATGTCCGTCAGAATATGACTGTTTTCTTGTAGTGATCTTATGGTATCGGCAGGTTAGGCGTTAAAGTCTGCTGCATTTATTTGATGAGTTATGGTATCGGCAGGTTAGGCGTTAAAGTCTGCTGCATTTATTTGATGAGAAATGATTAGCTTTAAGCAAAATAAATTAAGATTGTTTAGTGTTTTATGTTATCAATGAGGTGTTTTGATAAACAAAGACAGGGAAGCAAGTCAAAAAGGTTGTGGGTATGAATTTAATACTAAAACCCACAAGACATCATATCAGTTTATCATGTTGTTGTTTTTTTTTTTACACCCGATTTTATTAAGAAGAAACAAGAAAGATTAAGTGTTCAAAAAAAAAAAAAAACGAGAAGGATTACAAGATAGCGTTCTTACACCGAAAAGATTACACCCGGTACATAAGCCAACGGTCACACAGAACCAACCCTGGAAACTATGCCCATACAAGGGATCCCAACAAACACATACACATAACAATAAAGAAAGATAGAGACAACTGAAAACAAAAGTCACCGGCGAAGACTCCAAACGAACATGAAACAACAGATTCAGAACTCCATGAAAAATACTTATAGAGATTGCCCACGGCTAAACCACCGATAAGCCACTTTCTCCTTGAACAACGAGGGAATACCTCAGGACCAAATAACCAAACTCCACCTTCCGACAAGTTGGAATCAACAGATTCACCACACACTCTCGGAAACGGCAGGGCAAGCACGACCGTTGAATGCCTAGTGATGGAGCTTATGAAGAAACCAGATCACACCTGGATCTGACAGAGAAACAAGGAGCAAAGCCTAACCGAACTCAGAGACACCAATCCCACATGACTGGCTCACTACAAAACCAGAAAGAATCCACAGCAGCTTCCAAAAAAGTGAACAAGCCCACCCAAAATCCCACCAGTAACAAGATAGAGAAAGGAATGGAGAAACAAACCGTTGATCTAACGATCCGGTACTTTCAATTCAGAAATCTAACACAGATTTGAGAAAGAAAGCTAAGCTTTTCCAACCAAAATCTCCATCAAAATAGGTTCCAGTTGCTACACGCTAAACATGTGATAAACTAGAAGGAAAACTAAGCAGATTGGGACCGGTGCTGGCGTTAACAGAACCACCACGCGCCGGTCATCAGAGTAACTCATACTGCAAAGAGGAGGAGAAACTAGAGGGATGAGTGAGAAGAGATTATCATGTTGTTTTTCTAAACATTTTGTTGGTAATATTATCTAAACATTAGGACATTGTTGTTCCATTTTCTTCAAAAAGGCTTTGCAATTTTTTTTTTTTGTTTGCACAGGCTTTGTAAAGTTATTATAACTAATCCTTAACACAAAAATCAAATGCCGAGTAAAACAGTCTTATCGAATTCTAATATTCCAATTAAAGATACGTATTAATTAGTTCAGTTGTCAATTGTCATTGTAGATTCTACAGCTGTTTTATTTCATGTAGAGACTTTGAATAAAACTTGTATAGAAGAAATAATTATTAATGATTTAAATTTGTATGTTTTGTATTTTGAAGGATATAACATTTTAATTATAAATTTTTAAAATATCTATTTTTTTATTTTTTTTAAATAATACTGTTTAGTATAAAGTTTTTAGGGCTGTTTAGTATAATTTTTTTATAATATTAATATGAAAACTATCTTTTCTTACATAAAAAAAAATAGAAATCATCCATATATAGAGTATAAAAACGACCAACCTCATGAATTAGTTTGTATTCGTTAAAGATCGTTTATATAATTAGTGATCTAATTTCATCCTGATCATTAAACTCATTTATTAAATGAGCCTAAAAAATAGAACTCGTGCTCATAAAAAATCTAACTGAACTAAACCAACTTATAAGATATAACTCATTTTAACACCCCAAAACAATAGTACATATCAGATGATGAATAGTAAAACTTGCTAATATATGGGAAATTTTGAAAATATGTTTATGTCGAGATCATTTTCTAGAAAATATGAGAGTAGTCTACACATCGTATAATCACTAGCACTTACTAGCACTTAACAAAATTATACTATCCCAAATTCAAAATTTATTGGTACATTTGCCAAATCTAGATGACAATATAATTTTTTAAAAATTAAAAATGTAGTCTGTCAAATCTAGAAGACAGTCTATTATTGGATCTAGTGTACACGTGGCAATCAAAGTTTGGTTAGTCGGCTGTAAACTAGGAAATGGTGGAAGAAAAGCATTCAAGTTCCAAGTGCATGCATCTGAACTGAGCAGGAACAAATCGAAGATGATGAAAAGAGATCGTGTGAGTTTGAAAATATGTCTCAGAAGTACACGGAAAAGAAAGCAACGGCGCATGTTAAAATGGTCACAATTTTTTTTCTTAATTCCATAGTGGATAAATTTTACATTTTTCTTGGGTTAGTCTTTCATTCTATTACTTTCCCATCAACCAATTTATTTTTTACAAATAATTTTGTTTATAAGTTAGTCACGTCCAAAATTTTGTCGTTACCAAATGGACATTGGTCTAGTGCCGAATTGTGAATACATTTAAATGGGAGTTGGACCTTTAGTTTGGAGGGTGCTCTTTAACTACCGGAGAAGAAGTATACCAAAGAAATGTGTAGTTGGAAAAAGAGTTCGAATGTTGATTTATAAAAACGACAGCGTTGAATGTATGAATCTTTTTAGTGTATGCAGTTCTATTGGGTTTGGTTTGTGTTCAATTTAGAAATCAATTTCAGAAAAACACAAAATCAAAAGAAAATATCATTTTGATCATTAATTAATAAAGGCAATACAAAAGATGTTTCGCCACCGGTGGATAATGAAGCTGATGATCGTTGTTTACTGCGACATGGGAAAAATGATTACAAACCGGTTTTTCCAGCAAAGAAACTTGGAAACAGATTAGGGTCTATCACCAAACAGTCACTTGGAGCAACGTAGTATGGTTTCCACAGGCCATTTGTGACGCCCAGACCCGGTTTCCCTTACCGGCGGTTCGTCCTCAGTTCGCTTCCCTCGACCAAACTGGCCATATCCGAATTTTTTTCTCTTAACTTAGGATTTTTATCCAGTTTTCCCTTAGGAGGTTCAGTTCAGATCCAAGTGTTCGCTAAGTATATCCAACATCCTAGCGAATCACTACAACAGACAGTATAATAAACATATACCTTACTGCCTCAGTGCTTTGTTATCTGAAAATCCATCCGAACGCCCCGTCTTATCCAGCCAGCTCGATCAGATACTTAACCGAATCCCCTTGTTCCTTAGTCACTCAGCCAACCATCCCCACGTGACCCAAGCAAACAAAGAGAGACGGCTTGGTGTCCAACCAGCCATCCAGAACAGACAGTACGCTAACCTTATTAGCGTTCCAGAAACAGTCACCTGATCACCACCGGATCAGTCAGTACACAGTCGGCTCCCCAGCCATCGCTTCAGTCAGTCCTGATCACATCCGGATCAGTCAGTACACAGTCGGCTCCACAGCCATCACTTCAGTCAGTCCTGATCACGTCGGGATCAGTCAGTACACAGTCGGCTCCACAGCCATCGAACTATCCAGTTCCAGTACAAGTCTCAGTCCATTCAACACCGATCCATCAAGACTCGGCGCAATGCCATAACCGGTACAGATCCTGAGACTCGATCCTGATTCCAGTCGATCCTCCTTCAGTATGGCACCGGTCCCGATCGCCTTCAGCGATCCGATCACGACAGTACCACATCTCTCCATGGCGAGGATCGTTCCAAGCACAGTATCCGATCCTTCCTTCAGTTCATCAGAATAGGCTGATAGCGTATGCTGTCGCACACCGATCACACCCAAACCGTACACAGTATCCGACCGGGGTTGATCAGATCAGGGCATCGAACCCAACTCAGGCCCGCGACCACTGCATCTCGATCTTAACCACCGCAGATAACTCCAGACGCCTCCCATCAGATCAGATCGGACAACGTCGCAGTGAACCAACAGACCTGCGGTCTCTATGAGACTCCGATCGGCCCTCCGGCCAACGCTCTCTTGTTTCCGATCTGTCTCCCTGATCTCACAGAGTCGCAGTGAACAGACAGCCCAATGGTCTCTATCTGAGACCCCGATCCGCCTTCCCAGATCTTCAGTACGACCCTTGGCTCAGTCCGCAAGGATCAGTACGCAACTAACCCAGACTCGCGGTCACCGTCGATTGCTCGGATCGGCTTTCTGGCCACGTCTCTCACTCTTCTTGTTCCCGGTTTCTCCTTTCTTTCCTCTGTTTTCTGTCTCAGAACAGAGTAGAACAGAGATCCCATTTCTGATTCGCCGGGTTTCCATTGCTCAGTACGCGGCTTACCTTTTACGACTCAGACTAAGCCGCACTGGCACCATCGCTCTCCGACGGTGGGATTAGAACCCGATCAGTCCTTCTCCACGAGCCCAGTCTCTCTCCCGATCCCCCTTTTCTCTCGGTTCTGTTCTCTCTATTTTTATCTCAGAAAACCCGTATCTCCTTTCCCCCCCCGCGAAATCGCACTTAAGGGAAACATATGGGCGGTTTCTCCACCAACCCCACCGACACTCACTGTTCCAAACAGTTATTTACTTAACCCACCGACACCCCGCGCTCCAAGGCTTTCCATGCGCGAGTTTTTCCACTTTTCGGACTTTAACTGTTCCCGCCAGTTTTACTTAGGCGAAAACCGAACTAGAGCTGACTGATCCAGTCAACAACTCTAACCTTGTCCGAATTCCAGTCAACAACTCTAACCTTGTCCGAATCAGACTGATACTACTGAATCAGCTCATCTCAGCTTAGCCGACAGTCTTAACCGACTTGTCTGGCCGTCCTGATAACTTCTCGGTAACTGTTCTATTAACTGATCCCGCCATTCTCCTTAGCTAATCAGTTCATGTACAGCTCAGTCTCGGTTCCCGTTAGAACGTATACAAGTCAGTCCACACATTGACTAACTTGTCTCGGATGACAAGACCAGATGCCTTCTCTGAATCCGTCCAGCTTAGTCCAACAAGCTCAACTGCTATGTTCGGACAGACAGTATCATCTTAATCAGATTAGAACTATCCAGATGACATGTCCAACATGTCTGTCCCGTTTGATCAGTCCGACCTTGGACTGATCCAGTTCAGACATCGGGACAGGGATGTTACAACTCTCCCCCACTTGGAATGAACTCGTCCTCGAGTTCAGCAGGCAATAGAACTTTGTTCTACCCATTCAGAACAGTCTCCACCACTTGGAATAAATCCCAATCAAACGGCACTCATGCCTTGACTCAATGCTCAGGCTTTCGGTCACTCGACCATTCCTGTGTTCCAGACTTGGTGATCACAATCACGCTTGGAGTCCATTCCAACAGACTCGGTTCAATACACCAACTCACTAAGCATAGTAGTCCTTACTTCCGAGCAATCTCTTGGTGTTTGGACACACACTTTGGCGAGAACACTAGACTCCCAACAGTGCTGACCAGTTTACCTCAATTCTCGAAGTGTTAACTCACTATCTTAGTTCAGTTCCAACCAGTCTCAGTCCAATCCTGACATGACTGTTTGATTCTCGCACTCCAGTGTTCCTTAGCATGGCCTAACTCCGAGTACTAGGAACTTAATCTTTTCAGAACGCATGGATCTCATCTTGATCCTTACTGTTGTTTCCTTCGGATCACTCCCTGATCCTATCCAGTCACCGACCACTTATGATCAACTTCAGCTTTTCTCAGATCTTTACTGATCTTTTATTGACACCTCCGGATCATTCTTGATGCTTACAGACATTTGTTACCGGATCCCACACTTGATCCCTTGTACAGTTTTCCTTTCGGACTCCCAGTCCTTCCCGGTTCACAATTTCAAAATGGCAACTCATCTAGTTCCCATTGACTCAGTCACGGTTATGTCTTGGAAACTCAGCAGTTCCCAACGACATCAGTTCATACAATACGTACCTAACGGACATACGTCCTACAGACATGTGATGGCAAACTCTCACTAGTTCCCATCCATGATTTCATCGCGATCGGAAACCCACAGTAGTGAACTCCTTGAGTTCCAGTAACAGTATAGTTATGCCTTGGAAGGTACATCTCCCACAGACATCAGATTAGGTTTCCACAGATCACAGTACAGACACGCGATGGCGAACTAATCTAGTTCCCACCGACGCGATTACAGTTACGTCTTGGCAACTCTACGGTTCCCACAGACGTCAGGACAGTACACGCGATGACAGACAGTCACGTCTTGGAAACTCTCGGTTTCCATAGACGCCAGAACAGACAGTCTCATTACAGTTATGCCTTAGCAAACCCATTCAGTTTCTACAGTTATGCCTTAGCAAACCCATTCAGTTTCTAAGGCATATTATCACCACTCATCATCAATAGCATCTTGTACCTCCGAGTAGTTTCTTGATCACTTAACAAGTCTTTGGCAAGTACACTTGACTTCCAATCTCTTGTTCCGATGATCTCAACTCTCGGACAGCACAAACCTACTAAGACAATCAAGCTTAGATAGTCTTGACAATTCCATTGTCCTTTTCTTTGTATCCAGACTTGCTTACACTTGCCACTTGCTATGTGTAAGTCTTACGCAGTTTTTTTTTTTTTTTTTTTTTTTCCGAATCCTTTCATGGAACTTCCAGTTTCAATTTCCCGGACCAGCTTGTCCTTTACCTTGAAAATCTTAGAATCCGTCTAAGCATTCTCAACAGACGTCCCATTCGAATGTAAGTCTCTGTACTTCACATTCCAGCATCAGTGCCTTAGCCGTTAGTCCTTAGGCTCTTCCATGGACGACTTGTTCAATTCAGTTTTCCGATTCCCTGACTCTTTCAGGTTATCCCTTAGCAATCCAGCTATCGCCTTAGCCAGTTCATTGAGATGGGTTCCATCTCAATCCTCGGACCACCTGTCCCACTCTGTTTTCGTTCACAACCTTCAGCTCATCCACTCGGCTATTCTGCCTTGAATCTGTCCGCTGAAGTCTTCTTTCCAAATTCAGTTAATGGACGTCTTGTCCATACAGAGTTAAACTCATCAGCTCCTTGGCTCCATATCCGACATCATTGTCCTTGTCTTACTTAGACTTTTCCGAAGCATCCTTGGCTTCCTCGAGCCACTTGCTTCAATCCTAACTTCAGCAAGCTTATTATCCTTAAGCTTCAGAATACACTTCGTCAATCTTTCCCGTTTCTTCACTTCAGAATTCGGGTCCATTGACTTAAATAAACCTCTCGGTTGTTTCCAACTCTTAGGTAGATTTATTGGATAACTCTTCTCGAGTAATCCTGAACACCTTAAGCAATCCGATCATTCTCCAAATGATCTTAACTCAGACTTCATTCAACCAACCAATCATTCATCAATGATCTTATCTCTGGTTCTTTACAGTTAGACTTTTAACTTACATTTGCCCATACAATGTGTAAGTCCGACTTGATCACTCCCAAGATCAAGTCTCTCATCAATTCTCCAGTGCTCGCGCTCAGCATTTTCCGCGTCCATTCGGTCTAGACAAATCTTGAATAACCCTTCCAACTCTGTCCTAGAACCGTAATTGCTCTGATACCAACTTGTGACGCCCAGACCCGGTTTCCCTTACCGGCGGTTCGTCCTCAGTTCGCTTCCCTCGACCAAACTGGCCATATCCGAATTTTTTTCTCTTAACTTAGGATTTTTATCCAGTTTTCCCTTAGGAGGTTCAGTTCAGATCCAAGTGTTCGCTAAGTATATCCAACATCCTAGCGAATCACTACAACAGACAGTATAATAAACATATACCTTACTGCCTCAGTGCTTTGTTATCTGAAAATCCATCCGAACGCCCCGTCTTATCCAGCCAGCTCGATCAGATACTTAACCGAATCCCCTTGTTCCTTAGTCACTCAGCCAACCATCCCCACGTGACCCAAGCAAACAAAGAGAGACGGCTTGGTGTCCAACCAGCCATCCAGAACAGACAGTACGCTAACCTTATTAGCGTTCCAGAAACAGTCACCTGATCACCACCGGATCAGTCAGTACACAGTCGGCTCCCCAGCCATCGCTTCAGTCAGTCCTGATCACATCCGGATCAGTCAGTACACAGTCGGCTCCACAGCCATCACTTCAGTCAGTCCTGATCACGTCGGGATCAGTCAGTACACAGTCGGCTCCACAGCCATCGAACTATCCAGTTCCAGTACAAGTCTCAGTCCATTCAACACCGATCCATCAAGACTCGGCGCAATGCCATAACCGGTACAGATCCTGAGACTCGATCCTGATTCCAGTCGATCCTCCTTCAGTATGGCACCGGTCCCGATCGCCTTCAGCGATCCGATCACGACAGTACCACATCTCTCCATGGCGAGGATCGTTCCAAGCACAGTATCCGATCCTTCCTTCAGTTCATCAGAATAGGCTGATAGCGTATGCTGTCGCACACCGATCACACCCAAACCGTACACAGTATCCGACCGGGGTTGATCAGATCAGGGCATCGAACCCAACTCAGGCCCGCGACCACTGCATCTCGATCTTAACCACCGCAGATAACTCCAGACGCCTCCCATCAGATCAGATCGGACAACGTCGCAGTGAACCAACAGACCTGCGGTCTCTATGAGACTCCGATCGGCCCTCCGGCCAACGCTCTCTTGTTTCCGATCTGTCTCCCTGATCTCACAGAGTCGCAGTGAACAGACAGCCCAATGGTCTCTATCTGAGACCCCGATCCGCCTTCCCAGATCTTCAGTACGACCCTTGGCTCAGTCCGCAAGGATCAGTACGCAACTAACCCAGACTCGCGGTCACCGTCGATTGCTCGGATCGGCTTTCTGGCCACGTCTCTCACTCTTCTTGTTCCCGGTTTCTCCTTTCTTTCCTCTGTTTTCTGTCTCAGAACAGAGTAGAACAGAGATCCCATTTCTGATTCGCCGGGTTTCCATTGCTCAGTACGGGGCTTACCTTTTACGACTCAGACTAAGCCGCACTGGCACCATCGCTCTCCGACGGTGGGATTAGAACCCGATCAGTCCTTCTCCACGAGCCCAGTCTCTCTCCCGATCCCCCTTTTCTCTCGGTTCTGTTCTCTCTATTTTTGTCTCAGAAAACCCGTATCTCCTTTCCCCCCCCGCGAAATCGCACTTAAGGGAAACATATGGGCGGTTTCTCCACCAACCCCACCGACACTCACTGTTCCAAACAGTTATTTACTTAACCCACCGACACCCCGCGCTCCAAGGCTTTCCATGCGCGAGTTTTTCCACTTTTCGGACTTTAACTGTTCCCGCCAGTTTTACTTAGGCGAAAACCGAACTAGAGCTGACTGATCCAGTCAACAACTCTAACCTTGTCCGAATTCCAGTCAACAACTCTAACCTTGTCCGAATCAGACTGATACTACTGAATCAGCTCATCTCAGCTTAGCCGACAGTCTTAACCGACTTGTCTGGCCGTCCTGATAACTTCTCGGTAACTGTTCTATTAACTAATCCCGCCATTCTCCTTAGCTAATCAGTTCATGTACAGCTCAGTCTCGGTTCCCGTTAGAACGTATACAAGTCAGTCCACACATTGACTAACTTGTCTCGGATGACAAGACCAGATGCCTTCTCTGAATCCGTCCAGCTTAGTCCAACAAGCTCAACTGCTATGTTCGGACAGACAGTATCATCTTAATCAGATTAGAACTATCCAGATGACATGTCCAACATGTCTGTCCCGTTTGATCAGTCCGACCTTGGACTGATCCAGTTCAGACATCGGGACAGGGATGTTACACCATTCCTCACTTCTTCTTTAAAACATGGCTGACCATTAAGGATCGGCTGTCCGCGGGAGCAAAAAGCAGAGCATGAGGTTACATCCAACATTGTATTCTGTGTGGGAAGACAGACGAGACCATAGACCATTTGTTCTTTACCTGTCCCTACTCATTCACTGTGTGGATTGATTTAATCGGGTTTTTACTGGGATCTCGAATGAATCCTGACTGGTCTATCACCCTCGTTTCACTTCTCTCCATTCGCAGAAACGAGATTGATATTTGCCTTTTGAAACTAGCTTTCCAAGTCACCGTCCACATCTTGTGGCGGGAGAGAAATAGTAGACGGCATGACGGTGACCATCATAGAGCTGCTCACATGGTCCGTTTTATCGACAAAACTATAAAGAACATGAGCTCCTCCCTGCGACACCGAGGCCTGGCAACCTTTTTCAAAAAAAAAAAAACGATGGCCTGGCAAGACCATCTGGTCATAAGCTCGTCTTTTTCTATGTTTCTTCCTATGGACAGTGTTCTTTTTTTGAAAGCATAAACCTTGCCGGTATTTTTTTTCTTTTGTTGATAATCAATTTAAAATTTTAACAAAAATAAATACAAAAGATGTAAACTTAGGCTTCAAATGATGACGTAGATCAAAAAATACAGAACCGAAAAATACAGATCAATCAAATCAAATACATATCAAACCGATAATGCAAATCAAATGAAGATCAACATGACTAAACAAAACAAACATCATTTGAAGCACATTTCGCTATATATATATATATATATATATATATATGAAATAATCTCACATTTAATTAATATTGTATGATTGATGAAATAATTAGTAAAAATCTATAATTATAAAAACATCATTTACATTGTAAAATAATATAAATATTACTTATTTTTTAATATTTTCTTTTATTAGTAAATATATATTTAAGTAATTTTAAGAGTATTTTCACGCGATATAAATAAAAAGAAAGGAAATTAAATATAAGGAGCAACAACTATTTATTTACTATTCACTTACCTTTTAGACATTAATGTCCTTATTTTGACACAACTACTGTAGATGTAGATTTGATATTAGGAACCCACGAGTCACTCTCTAATATCTACCATTTTTTTAAACAAATCATTCCTCTTATGAACTTCATTTCTTTTCGGAAACTTTAGATTTCATTTTCACACCTTACATTTTTTTCTTCTTTATCGCTGTAGTTTCACTTTCGTCTCCTAAAAAGGTGTATCAGCTGCGTTTTTTTACTCAAACTTCTACTTTGCATTAACCAAATTGTTTAAACACATACAAAATCATTCTCCAAATAAAATTTTAACCATATTGGCATGACAGTATACAATTTAGGAGCACTAATCTCAAGAGAAATGGCTTCCTTTGCAATCCTATCTGCCACTCTATTTGCTTCTCTGCCTTGGAAGATCACCTTACTGCTTGCAACCCTTTTACTCATATGCGTGATGTCCTGAAGGTAAGTGTGGAGGCTTGGCCTTAAGGGTTCCTCTCTCAATGCTTCAACCAAGCTTTCGGAATCCGAGACAAAGATCACATTCCTAAAGTTGAGTCTTAACATTGTCCTCATGGCATAGCGTAAAGCCTCCGCTTCCACTTCAATAGGGGTACAAAGCTTAGGTAACTTCCTCAATTCCATCCAGAAAACCTCCCCTTGGTGATTCCTTGAAACCCAGCCGATACCACACTGGTCCTTGCTTTCATCCCAAGCACCGTCAACATTGCAGTTGAACCAATTTGGTGGTGGGGGTACCCATTTAGCTTCTGTTCTTACCATTGGGAGGTGGGGTTGCTCTCTTTGATCCATGTCGGTTCTCCTATTCCACTCTTTCATGTCCTCCACTGCCTTGTTGATCATACTCATTCCATCATAATCGACTCCCTTGAAGATAAAATCATTTCTACTCTTTTATGTCTCTCTCTCCTCTCTTTCGTCGGTGAAATCAATTGTTTCTCTTTCTTCTCTAATCTCGAAGCGTCCATCTTCTCCGACGATTCTGATGTCGATCTTTGAGGAAGGTCAGTGAGCAGTGGGACATGTATCCTCCTTCTTCTTCTCCTTCTTCTCTTCCAACCAAATGTTGTACTTGCCCCTCCTCTTCCCCGCCGATGACGAAAGCCAAAAATGGACTCCACATTCCTTCCGCCGCCAATCAGTCCCGCAAGAAAGCTACTCTCCCCCAGCCTTCTAAGAAGGTCGTCATCAAGCTCAACAAAGGTTCTCCTCACGCGATTTCGAATTTTGAATATGTTTCTTAGTTCTTATCGATTAGTTTTAGGATAGTGTGTAAATCGGTGACGATCGGGAATGACTCGTATGTACAATTGGTTGTTTAAGCTTAGGCTTCTCGATTTTAAGGGTTTTTGATATTGGATTGTTACATTGATGCTGATTCTGTGTTGGTTTTTGCAATTGAATTATAGTGTAATTCACTGTGATTGTTAATTTTGATTTTTATGATGAGTGGTTAGGGAATTTTTGTTATCCACTATCTATCACGTAGCTTGTTGTGCCATTGCAAAGATCTTGAGAACTGGACTGGTTTAGTAGTTGTGATAAAAACCATTTTCGTGTATGGTTCTTCTAGACTCTGTATGCTTATCGTGTATACCACATTTTGAGAAGTTGGGTTTAGTTTGTTTGAGTATCAATGCAATGTTTTCTGTGTGCTTGTCGTAAAGGATAAGTCTTTATTTGGATTTCTTTAGCCATCGTCTCACATTTTTTTTTCGTTTTTCTCTTTACAGTTGCATAAGGGAAGAGGAATCACATCGTCTTTATTACAAGGGAAGGGAACAAACTTAGACACAAGGCAAGAGGTTAGTAGACTTTACTTTTAATGCTATTTGTTAGTTGTGTGATTAGGTTGGGAATAAAATAGACTTAAGGGCAATGTTATTTGTTAGTTGTGTCGAAGTGATTTGCATTTAGTTTGCTCTCTGTTTTAGTTTTAGGTGAAGAAATTGATTGCCATTAATTCTATAATCTGAAACTTCAACAACTAAAAAATCTTAAACTTGTCTTTAAAATCTGAACAACACGTTTAAACAATCAACAACTAAAATCATTCTCCTTTGCTATCTTATGGATTCATATAGTCAATCTTCTAGCTTTTTAGACCTTTTAAACAATTAACAACCAAACACTCAACCTAGTATACAAATCTCTGCCTCGAATGTGTGTGTCTTCGGTACACAATTGGGTGAAGATGCTAACGTTGAAGCTCACACTATGGACGACCGTAAGGAGAGACGGAAATGGACACCAGCAGAAGACATTGTGTTGATCAGTGCTTGGTTGAACACCTCCAAAGACCATGTTGTGGGGAATGAGCAAAAAGCAATTGCGTTTTGGAAACGCATTGCAGCTTATTTTGCAGCAAGTCCAAAGCTTGCTGGTTTACAAAAGAGAGAGTCGGCTCACTGCAAACAAAGGTGGAGGAAGATTAACGAGGGTGTATGTAAGTTTGTAGGGTGTTATGAGGCTGCAACGAAAGAGAAATCAAGTGGGCAGAGTGAAAATGATGTTATGAAAATGGCGCATGAAATGTTCTACAATGATTACAAGGTGAAGTTCACACTGGAGCATGCATGGTTGGAGCTTCGCCATGATCATAAATGGTGTGGAGCTTCTTCAACTAAAGGATAAAGTGCAGTCAAAAAGAAGGAAGTTAGATGACCAATCCGCACAGTCATCAACCTCTGTTCCAGTAAGCCATGGAGAGGATAAAGCAATGGCTCGGCCTATTGGTGTTAAAGCCGCAAAGGGCAAAGGTAAAAGGACTATGGAAGAGGAAGGGAATCCGCTTATGGAGTTTCAGAGTATGTGGGAGATAAGGCAAAAGGACTTTGCTTTGAAGGAGAAGCTTAACAAGCAAAAATTGCTTGACATCCTCATTGCCAAGACAGAGCCACTTAGTGAACTTGAAATTGGTTTGAAAAATAAGCTTATTAATGACATGTTGGCTAATTAGTTTCTTTGTATCTTCGTTTGAGTTTGTTTCATGTCTGAGTTTTAATTTGTTTTAAGATTTCGTTATGCTTTTGTGTCTGAGTTTGTCTTCTTTGAGTATGTAACATTGTCGTCTTCCTTAATTAATGGTTAAAGAAATGTTAAAACAAATGCTTTGTTGATTCGGTTTATATTTTTAGTGGGTGTAAATGACCAATGTATCAAGTAAAGACTAATTAATTCTGATTTTTTTCAGGTCATATGCTTCACTGGAGATGAGGGATTCGTATGTGTGGGTTAAGATCGTTTCACCGCTTTGATTCAGATACCTGGTTGTTTGTATGGTCTTTTGTTTCATGATCGTTTCACTATGGTCTTCTGTATACGATGGTCTTCTGTTTCATGATCGTTTCACTCCTTATGTCACTTGTTTATTGTATCTTCTTGCTTGGTAAAAACATGTGGAGTTGGACGAAACAGAGATAACATGTGACACAAGAAGACATGAGATTAATTTGCTTTTGTGTCTGAGTTATATGTTCAGTTTCTTTGCTTTTGCTTATTCTATCATCTTGCTTTTGCAGAGTACATGTGACATAAGAAGACAACAGCCAATCCCGAGATCTCGTGTTGATGTGTGGGTTGAGATTCACCGCTTTGATTCAGGTACAATGTGTCTCTTTATTGTAGTGTGTATATTGCTTGCTTTTCATAGATGTCTTTATACGTTATGGTGTGGCTTTTCAGGTGGAACCAATACAAAAAGAAGAGACAGAGCATGTGACACTAAAAAACAGAGCTATGTGATCAGTTTTCTCGTGAGTGCTCAGTACCAGGTGACACAAAAAAACACCAAAAGTAAACGAAGAGGACAAGAAGGAACAGAGCCATTACATGTGAACAAGAAGATTGTTTTCTTTTTTTCTCTATAAGTATAAAATTTTCATATCAGAGCCATTAATTGTGATCGTATCATTTCTCTTTACAATTTCACTAAGAAGAACAAGTGCTGAGTTATTTTGTTTCTCTTACCATTTCCTTATTAAAGATCTTGTTCCTTCTTGTGTTTCTCTTACCATTTCACCAAAAAATTGTCTTAAATTTTGTTTCTCTTACCATTTCACTGAAAACTTTGTTTCTCTTAATATTTCTCAATTCAAAATTTCTCTTCAAAATGGCTTCTTCTTCTTCTTATAATATTGAAGACATGATGGATGAAAAATTTGATCAAATTTTCGATCAACAATTCGAAACACTTTTCATTCATAATGATGATCATCAAGAAGCATCAAGGTCAAAAAAGAAACGAGCCTACATTGAAAGACAACGAGAACAAGGACACATGCAGTTATGGAACGATTATTTTGGTGAAGATGCAACATATCCTTCTCACATGTTTCGACGCCGTTTTAGAATGAACAAGACCTTGTTCATGTGTATCGTTGATCGACTCTCCGCTGAAATTCCATACTTTCAACAAAGAAGAGATGCTACTGGAAGGTTCGGTCACTCTCCATTACAAAAGGCAACAACAGAAATTCGTATGATGGCATACGGTTGCCCAGCTGATGTGGTCGACAAATACCTCCGACTTGGTGAGACCACCGCGCTTTTATGCTTGGAACATTTTGTTCAAGGAATCATAAATTTATTTGGAGATGAGTATCTAAGAATACCCACGCAAAAAGATCTTCAACGACTACTCGATATTGGAGAGATATGCGGATTTCCTCGGATGATAGGAAGCATTGATTGTATGCATTAGGAGTGGAAGAATTGTTCAACCGCATGGAAAGGTCAATAAACACGTGGATCTGAAAAGCCAACAATTGTTTTAGAGGCTATGGCATGCGTTTTTTGGACCTCTAATCCATTAAACGATATCAATATTCTTGATCGATCACCAATTTTTGATGATATGTTACAAGGTCGAGCTCCAAAAGAGAATTACATTGTCAACGGACACGAGTACCATTTGGCTTACTATCTCACAGATGGTATTTATCCAAAATGAACTACTTTTGTCCAATCTATTTCACTTCCACAATGTCCGAAAGCATCCTTATTTGCTACACATCAAGAAGCTGTACGGAAAGATGTCGAGCGTGCTTTTGGGGTCTTGCAAGCTCGATTTACCATAGTAAAAAATCCAGCTCTTTTGTGGGATAAAATAAAAATTGGAAAGATAATGAGAGCTTGTATCATTCTGCATAATATGATAGTAGAAGACGAACGAGATGGATACACTCAGTTTGATGTATCAGTTTTCGCACAACCGGAATCGAACCGAAGTTCACAAGTGGATTTCACGTATTCTACAAATATGCCTTCAAATGTTGGCAAAATGATGAGCATTCGGAATCGAGTTCGTGATAAAACAATACATCAACAATTGAAAGCTGATTTGGTTGAGAATATATATCAAACATTTGGAACAAATCAAGATTTCAACTAATCGCCTTTTTCTCGTTTACGATTTCTATTTGTATTTTTAATATGCTTTTATATCATTTTTATTGAAATTTTTATGTATGATTTTCTTTCTTTCAAATCATTCAACTTAAAAAAAACAAAATTTAAGAACCTCGATAAGGTTCTTCCATTGGAGGATGAGAAAATTAATTAGACTAACAAAGATTCTTAAGTTTTCAAATCACAAAATTAACTACTAATTTATTCATTATAACCCATTAGGGCCTCTAACCAATGTACTTGCTCTTAGAATCCCACAATTACGCACAAATATAATAGAGAAATGGCCTTAGATAGCACTAAACCAACATTTTCTTCCCTATCTAGACCTCAAGGTCCAATGTCACAAAAATGTTTCATTAAAAAATGGCAAATGACCATACTACCCCATTGTTATATAATCTAAATTATATAATAATAATAATAAAACATTTCGTCGAGTTGTGTCGTCGTCTCCATTATTGTCTTTACCATCGTCTCCGTCATCATCTCCGCCGTCATTTCCGCGTCGTTTCCGTCGTCTCCGTTGTCTCTGCATCGTCTTTGTCGTTGTCTCCTCATCGTCTCCGTCGTCTCCGCATCGTCTCCATCGTTGTCTCCGCGTCGTCTCAGTCGTCTCAATCGTCACAGAATCTCATCGTCCTTCAATTTCGTGTCTCAGCATCTATGTATCTTCAGGGTATCATCATTCAATTATAAATTGATGATTAATTAGTTCCAATTCAGTGTTTAATGTCGATGATATATCAGATCTCTCTGATTTTGTAGTTCAGTTTGATTTGATATGTTGTTGTGATTGAAATTGATTCATATCCTATTATTGTCGTCATCTTCACCTTCGTGTTGAAATTGAAAATTGTTGAGTCATATTTTCGTTGAATCTCTTCATTTTCAACTGGTTATGTGTTTTCTCTTGTTGTTTAATAACACTCATCAGTCAAAGAAACGAGGTCTTCGTTGGAGGAGAAGGAGGAGAAGATGCTTCAGATCTTTTACGATTCTCAAAACTTCTTCCTCGTGAGTTTTTGTTAATTTTTCAAACGCCTATTAGAGTAGTAACGTAACTTATGGATTCACTAAATTTGTGTGTAAGGGTATTAAAATCTTTTAGCCTATTAATGAATGCTATATTTGTGATTTTTAGCTTGGTGTGCTATTTTTTGGATGAAAACTTAAAAAAAAAACTATTTAAGAATTGCCCTATATTAATATATACACACACATAAATATACTTTTAGATAGTTTGGGATAGATTTTTACTTTTTTTTTTATATCGGGAACTAATGCTTTTTACTGAGCTCCATAGAAAAGGTCATCTGATTATTTTAAATTTTTTTGTGACACATATTTTGGCTATAAAGCCGGAATTCTCTCCCCTTTGAATGGCTAAAAATCGCTCGTAACTTTGGACATAAATTCTTTTTTTTTTGAAAAAAAACATTGGACATAAATTCTTCAAAAGCAATTCTAGTGTTGCGACCTCGTCGCTAAGCTAATCTTCTTCTTTTTTTGGGTAAAAAGCTAAGCTAATATTTTCATAGGAGTGCCTCTAAGAAAAAAAAAATCTCAAACATTTGTTTCGGAGTATAGCAGATGAATATATCTATGAGGAAAGAACTTTTCTGCAGTAGCGTAACTTTGTCTCATAATATATATATAGTATATTTACAAATAATCTTTTTTTTTATAAATCTAATGGAATATGTAATTCATGACGTAGTTGGCACACACGTGTCCGTATACTATCTATACTACTAAAAGAGAAATACAAAAATAACATACCCCTTAATTTTGTAACTTATTTACAATGGCATGCCACTGAAGTTATTAATTAACTTACTTTTAATGATTCTTTGTCTTTTCTTCTTTAATTAATGTATTTTCAAAATCAAATTCTAACAAAAAATTTATGGCAACAATAATTAATAAACCTAGGTTTTTGTATTCTTTGTCTTTTACTATTATTTTATATATGTGTGTTTGGAAATTATTAATTTCATATATAAATTTCATAATTAAATACATACATTACACAGTAACTATTTTGCTAATTCGAAAAATACATGATATATAGTATATACAAAACTTTTACTATTATCATAAAATTTTAATCCATAAATAGTATATACAAAAAATTATTACATATTATCATAAAATTTTGATCCATAAAAAAAAATAAAAATACATTTGTTCGGATATACATTTGTTCGGATATACATGTCATATTCTAAAAATATTGATCACACAATTGATGGTTTACATGATAAGATAAAATTACTCAATATAAACAATAAAATTATTGTGTTTTGAAATGTCATATTAAACAATTATTGTTTTAAAATATATTTTATAACTAATACAAATAAAAATTTATTTATAAAAAATAAAAATAAACACCTACGCGGACGCGCGGGTCAAGCTCTAGTATTTTATTAAATGCTTACATATTGTACTTGTATACTATATTTCAAGTATTTAATTTTTGTTTCAAAAATGTTAGTTTGTGTGTTTAAATTATTTCGTTTACAAAAGTGCATGTTTTTATTAAAGTTTCCTCTTCTGGTCTTCAAATTGACAAATTCTATAAAAGAATTCCATGACTTGTTTTACCAGCCAGAATAAGAAAGTAGTGTTTTCATGGTGCGACTGTGACATGTGAAGGGGCCAAAGCTCTTTTTTTTTTTTTTAAGTGGGAAAAGCCAAAAAATAAAATGGAGTTTGGAAAACATTGCTATTGTATTGATATAGGGATTTTGCCAAAAAAGAACAAAAATATTTACCTATTGTCCTCTTAGAATCATTTTAGAGTTTCTTGTCCACTTAAAATAAATATTAATGTTAACCCTATTTTAACCCTCTTAACTATACAATTATTTTTTTTTCTGAAAAAAATAATTTAAAACAAATTTTTGTTACTTTTAACATTTATTTAAAGGAAAGGAGGTAAAAATCGGTAAATCCAACCCTAGCTCTTATTTTCTTTCTCATCGATTACAAGCACAAAGTCGGCATGACATATTGCTGATTAGAAATCTTGTTGTGTACTTTGTAGTTGCTGATTAAGGGTTTTGTGTATCAAGATTCAAGAAGCTGAACAAACGAGTAATTTCCTTCAAGATTGGTGTACCTGTGATTCTTTCTCTGTGTTTTGGTTAATCATATTCAATTGAATGTCTAATAAAGACGGTTGCATTATATCTCTTATTTATGAGAAGTGTGTGAAGTTGCTTAGATGACTGGTTTCTCTAACGTTGGTAGCTTGTTGTGTTTCAAACGAATGTGCAACGGTTTAACAAGAGGTTCAAGAGGATGGAAACTGTTGCGAGAGATTAATATTCAATTGATACCAGCAATAACTATTGATATTGAACCTTTAATTAAATCCTACGAAATAAGAATCAGTGAGAAGAAGAAAGAACAAAGAAGAAGCACAAGAAACAAAGGTGCAAAAGAAAAGAAGGAGACTTCGAGAGCAAGAAACAGAGGAAAATGAAGAAGAAGAAAAACCAACGTGGATCCACAAGAAGTCAACGTTGAACCTTCGACTACATTTCTACGTGTCCCTCTTATCATATTTGTTACTTGTTCTAGTGGAACCCATTTGGATAAACAATTCCTAGGCTCTTTCACAATCTTCTCCTCACCACAAGTCAGATTTAGTAAATCCTTCTCATCTATAGACTTGTCAGCAAGATTCAGATTTACATTACCTTCACAATATCTCGGACGTCTTAAAAGTGATAATCTTTTACTGCTGAATATCTGTCCACTTTAGAAACTTTACAAGCAAAAATGTAACGACCCGATTTCTAGCCTAGTCATTTCGGCCTAGCAAAGCCCATTAGCCGTGGACAGTCGGAGCGCTACAAAAAGATTCTCAAACTGTTTATGGTGTTATACTCTGTTAAAAACCATGAATAATTATGTTTAAAAGCTATTGTGTGATTTAACAATTGGAGTAGCTAAAAATATGAAAAGACAACATGTTCATTCTCAACTTCTCCTTCTGATTATTAATACCACATAACATGATACATTCTCAACTTCTTCTTTTCTGAGATTGACAATAGAAATGAAAAAATAAGATTAAAAGAAAACTTTGAGGAAGAAGAAGAATGTTGATTTTTGACAAATTTTTGACAAATGAATTTACAAAGGAAATAAAAAGATCTAAAAAATTTCCAAATATTTTCTAATGTTTATAGCTAGATTTTCGGATATTAGTTACAAATTTAGTAGAAATCACATCCTACATTACTTATAAAATAGTTGAAAGCGTAAAAATTGTATACTGCCGGAAATAGATGAGAGTTTGGATGAAAGAATATAAGTTCTGAAAATGTAGATATATGTTTAATATTTGGACATTTTAATCTGCTACATTTCAGAATATAGAAATAATGTAGGATTCAATATTCTATCTCTGTAGATTGATATATATTTGGTATATTACGTCTTCTAAGTCTAGTAGATTATTATGTTTGCAGTAAATTCTCAATTCAAAATCTTCGTAACAGTTTTTAACCAATTTTGAAATTGTTCTTGTCAAAATAATTTCATCACAAAAATATTATTCTTAAGTGTATATGCATGTTATTATCATGTTTTGTATTTTTTCATATTTTTGGCTTCTCATTATATTGATATGATTTTTTATGTGAATGTAAGGATAGTCAATATCCAGAAGTGATAAAAATTGATTTTGCTCTAAAGGGACAGTAGGTGAATTTAATTGTTTTTTTTGGGAAAATTCCCATTGATATATAGGATTACGTAATTACATGGAGTATATATGTTGGTATAGCAGTGAAATTTGATTTTACCATCGTCAATTTGCCATTTCTGGATGCGAACTCTGTGGACCGATTTAAGGTTAATTGTCTAACTCTGCCTACTTTAACTGTGAAGAGATCTTCCCTTCTTCCAAAATTATCATGTAATCTCAGATACTTAGCTGAACCTACTTCTTTTGATATATCCAAGATTTTTTGTTTTTACTTTTTCTCTTGTTTCTCCTGGTATATTTGTAGAGAAGGTGATTGATGATTTCTCATTGTTGATTTTATGTCTTGAAGCTTTTTACGAATTCCAAGACAATGCTTTTCAACTTACTACAACTAGGTTTAGACGCATGGCAGAAAATATGATGTCATCTAAAAAAAGTTTTGTTTTGAACAGAATTATAAGTTAGTTTTGTGTTTGACCAAGAATGACAAAACAAATATTAGAAAAAGAGGTAGTTTTAGGTTTGACCAAGAATTACAGGTTAGTTTGAAAGAAGATATTATACAATATTCTTTTTAGCTTTCACATATAAATTATAAAGAATTTTAAAACTGTTATGAACTATTTTATGGATGTCCATATAGGTCCATAAACCCATGTTCTAGAGTTTCTAAACTCTAATATTATATATATATATGTATTGTTGTCTACCGAAAGAATAACCAATTCTTTATTTCTCTTCATTCACAACAAGTTATCAGTAAGAAACCCTAGCCGCCAGCAAAATCCGAAACCTAGTTACTTAAACAAAACCAACCCGTGTCTTTGTTCTCCAACTTCTCTGATGTTTCCGACTTTGATTTGTTTCAAATCTAGCCAATGATTTTTCCTTCGTTACTTATCATCAATCATCAAGCCATGCTAACGAGAGATATGTCTTTCGATTGAAACCCAGATCTCTACAACAATCTACTCAATCTCATCCTCCATCGTGGCATCTCTAACCTTCCTTCTTTCTTGTTGATCATGATAAGTATTCTATAATTATAATATCTCACGCTTGTGTCATTGGTTTAGAGTGGCTTAAATAATTTCATTGGAATCCCATAGCTTTTAATACTATTGTTCTTTACGGTATTACATGTTTTTATGTTATTCCATTTCATATATGCCAAGACATGTGTTAATCAATAGATTGTGATTCCTAAACAATTAATTGCTCGTTTAGTTATGGTTTAACATCACAAAGTCATCATGAGGCATCACATGCTCTACGAAAAGAGAATCATTAGTCTAGTTTGACTACCTTTTGCTATTGCTGCATGTATAATCACATTCAGATTTTAGAAGAATTCAAACACGAGCTACTATACTCTTGATGCTTTATAATTATCAATTAAGAGAATATTGAAATGAGTTTATGAGATCTTTACCATTGTTTTGTTTGGGTTATTCCTTATATTATTTATTGCATATAGGTCATGAGATTTTATACATACGATTGGGCTGTTAATGACTATTCATATAACCTGATTTAGATAATTAATGACTGTTTGTTGATGGCTTGTTTAATCAATTCATGACTTCTTGAATAATTTTTGAAATCTAATGATGTTAAGTTTTAGCCATGTTTTCATGAGCAATTGTGTGAATATTTCAGGGATAAGTCGAAAATCTTACATGAGATATTGATCTCAGATCTCCGTTGGTAGACGTTGTCCCCGTTCTTAGACATCGTCTCCGATCTCCACTTGATTTTTCCAACTAAACTGTTTTGTTTGCCAACAACTTCGCTTTGCTTCTTAATCGAACGTGATGGTGTTTTCTGACACGCCGATGAACAGAAACCGTTTCCGTTGCAAATCGTATTTCACCTTACGCAATTATTTTCTGCAATCATCCAGATAAGTAAACTGACTATAATCATGTAAACATGATTCTCTATTGCTTTCGTATTTATTTTGTTTGTGATGATAATAATTATAATAAATATGTCCATTACTTTATTGTCACATGCTTTTAAATTATATGATTTGGACGTTTAATTTGGTTATTTATTACTTGTGCGGTACTTGTGCCGTAAGGCATCTTTTAGTATCGAAAAAAAAACTTACGTTTATATATGGCATTAGACATTGACATTAGTGCATAAAAGCTCTCTTATTGTTATTGATATATGAATTTGGAATTAAAATTTTGATGTCTAACATTGACTAATTGCCATATTTATATGAGCAAATCTTAAGTTTTTCAGGATTAATTATTATCAAGGAGAAGATGTAATATGTGATTATATTTAGCTGAAAAATATGAATGGTTGGATCTCCAATCTCCGTTGCATTTCTACTTAATAAGATAAGTATTTTTTTTCTTTGCCATGCTTTATATACAAGGTTAATTAGAATTTGATTAGATAAAGTAATCTTCATGAAAGTTGACACAAGTGATTTAAACTTGTTCACTAAATTGATTGATTGATCAAATCTTGTTAAATAGCATGAAAATAAAGATATAGTCAATATAATAATTACTAAAGAAATATTATTTATTTCTAATATAATAAGATGTTTATGATAATACATATCTCTATATAGTTTAAAATAATTTTATTATTATATTTCATTGCCATTATTTTCATAAGGGTTTAAATTCAAGTACTTGATTATAAAAGATCCATAAGTTTTGGAAAATAATTCAAAGAAAGATGTAATCACTAGAATGTGATTACTTAAAGCTCATTATTTATCTTGCATCTAAAGATTACAAGACATGAAGTTTGTACTCAGAATTCAACTATGTTGGCTGTTGAGTTTAAAATAAAATCTTTCGGAAAAATACTTAATGATGCAAAGATAAGAATACATAAAGAAGTTTATACTTGGTATATTGTCTCCTTAAGACTCAGAAAAATAATGAGTTATTGATGTAAGATCATAAATCACGTCTAGTTGATTATGATCCCAATGAGCATAAAAGTGGTTATGGTCAAAGTCAAGATCTAAAGAGTTTCTTTTTAGAACTCATACTCTTACTTTAAGTTGAGAAAAAATATGGTAATAAAAAGAGATATGATTCAATCATTTAAAGATGAAAGAAAACTAGTGTGAGTACAATACAAGGTAGTATAAAGTGTATTGAATGTTCAAGAAGAGGATATACAAGATGTTCCAGAAGAGTACATAAAACTACTGCACGTAAGAATGCAATTTAAAATCCTTATTGCATCATATTCTTACAAGTCTCAAAAGTTAGAAGGATTTAAGAAAGAATACATGACCCATTTAGGGTATGTTGTTGATTCAAAAATGAGATTCATTTGAGATTGATAAACTTGTAGTAGTATCATCTCGAGGGGAAGAGTTAAAGAATCTCACATTTTATATTAAGTGAAACATCTAGAAGATTATGTTTTACTAAGCTGAAATTGATGAATCCTTCATAAAGTAAATCCATAGAAATTTGAGACAATTTGAACTGAGACACTAAAAAAAAGAAATGTTAAATTCATTTTAAATGAGAAATATTTTTCAAAAAGTATAGTCAAGAAGGTGCATGCATCTTCTTATTGTATTGTACTACACAATGATTAGAAAGTGGAGATAAATGAAATAGTAAAACAGAAGTTTACCAAAAGTGTAATGTTTGGCAAACCGGTAATGCCATCCTGATTTAGTAATATGCGAAAGATAATCATATGGAAATTCGTAGAAAAACCAGAAGATTCTTACGAATGATCTGCTATATGCTGCTTGATTACAAGACAATATATGAATATAATTTTCACCAATCAAATATATTTGGAATCTCTTTATACAATGAGATGTTTGTGGGCTTGATCACCCACTGGTAGACTGATCATCCACCATATGTTTATAATTAATGCATCGACAAGAATGTCGAATGTATCTTTGTCACAGATCTGCAGCATGATATATGCGAGACTAATTGGTAATACTGGTGAATTCATAAGCCTTTGATAATTATTTTATGCATGTGGAGACACATGATGAACATCTAGTAGCTAATGTTCATATGTGAGATGCAGCAGCATTGATTCGCAGAATGCCAAAGAGTAATTAAAAAATCTCCCCAATAAATTGGTTTTGGGCCAGGAACCAAAGATCCCCATCTAGAAAATTTAGATAAGTTGTAGTTGTTCCACCACACCGGTAAAAGATGGGACCTCAAATGAGGATATGAATATGTTGGATATGATCTCCATTGATGATAAAATCTAGAAGTTATAAAATTATTTAAAGACTCGAAAGTTAGTCTATCCAACATTAAGGGAAGAAAATAAACAACTGGAGAATGAATGAGTTGAAATCAGTGTTTTGAAAACCGGACCGACCCAATGGTTGGACCGGGTTCGACCGTGAACCGGTTATATGAGATGCGATGAAGTAATTGCACAAGGGTTATCACAAAGACCTATAATTGATTATAAAGAAACAAATCATCATGTGGTGGAAGCATCAAATTTCAAGTTTATTTAGTCTGACAAGAATTAAAAGCCATTGGAAGATGACAATTATGTGAAAGATCCAAGAGGATGTAAATTTTAAGAAGCAGTAAACCACATAAGGACTTGGGCTGCGAGAAACAATAAGTGCTAGTTCTCGAGAACACTACTGGACAAAGTATGCACAAAGTAGTACGATTTATGCGAATAACATTTATTATTCCATTGCTTGTAGCAATATTCGCCCGAATTATGCACGGACCGAGATTCGCACAGATTATGCACTAATCAGATCTGATAATAAGAATTGCTAAAAATATCTAATTCGCAGATGCACGAATTCTTATTCGTAAAAAGCTCAAATTTTGCACGCATATATTGAGCATATAAAGAAAATAATTTTTGGTCATGAGTACCATAATTTTGGGAAATTTACTGATCTTTTTCATCAATGAAAGATGTGATTTCGTATGACAAAAACGATAGTCATAATTGTAACTTTTACGAGATGCAAAAGGATAACTCGTATGTATAAGTATGCATAATGTGAAGGTTCAGAAGATTGTCAATAAAAGGAAATTTAAATACAGAGTCATAATAGACCAAGATATGATATTTTGTGTGAAAGAGATACTACGGACCATAAGTCCAATGGTCTAAAAGATTATCTGACAATCAAACGAGATTATTCACTAAGGATATGCTTATAGCAATTCCTAAAAGGATGATATATATGATGAGAATACATCTCCCGAAGATGATGCTTCCAGGGGGAGAATATGATGATGTGTGTTGTACTCTTTTTCCTTATCATGGTTTTGTCCCATTAGGTTTTCCATGTCAAGGTTTTAACGAGGCAACAAAGAACACACAAATGATAGATACCTTGAGAGGAATGTTATCACTTAAGTGATAAAGAAATATCAATCTTCTAATGTATTTTTTAGACTAAGAGAAGGAGAAGAGAATGATCAAGGTCAATCATACTTGAAGAAGAATAATAGATGAACGCATTCCATTCGTGTAACAGAATCAAAGGTCAAAAGTTTTCCAATCAAAGGAGACCTTCTAGATGGAATTAAAATAGGAAATTGGTGTCAAGAGAAAGATCTTTGAGTCTATTTTCATCTTCAAATTGAATCAAGTCATTCTCCTTGAAAGAACTCGAGATATGGCTGTTTTCGTGGGACATGTACAAGATGTCTCAGAATACCAAATATCCTATGATATTCAAAATACCATCGATATTTCCATTAGACATGGATGTTAATTCGATTTCCACGTGGTTTGAAGTCATTTTGTCCTACGGTCACCAAGATATTCAAGTTTTAGTGAGGAGTGTCAAATCTGCCAGGAGAAGTAAACCGGTCCAACCCCAAGAAGAATGAGTTAATTCATCACATTAGATTGCGCCTTATCAGATATCTTAAGTTATGTTCTCATCAGGGGGAGTAGATGCGCGCTGTACTCTTTTTTTCTTCACCACGGTTTTTCCCACTAGGTTTTCTTTGTAAGGTTTTTTTAATGAGGCAGCATCTTATGCGCCTTAAGATTTTTATTTAGTATAATGGACATCCAAGGAGGAGTGTGATGAAATATTTTATGGATGTCCATATAGGCCCATAAGCCCATGTTCTAGAAGTTCTAAACCCTAGTATTGTATTCCTATATATATGTATTGTTGTCTATAGAATAAGAATAAAACTAACCGATTCTCTATTTCTCTTCATTCACAACAAAAACTAAATTATAAGGAATCTTAAAACTCTAACCAAATGAAAATATTAACTATTAACTTATTTTATAAATATTCATATAAATGCATGACTTTTACCTTTTTATATGTTATATTTGTTAGTGCAACTCCAAATTCACTAATATGTTTCACCTTTTTAAAGCAATACTAAATCATGACCCACGCGACATCGCATTTTTAAAAAACAATTGATAAAATAAATCTTATAAATTAATTGATTTTTTAATTAACTAAATGTTTTAATGCTATGAGAGATTTTAGTTGCATAATATTTTATTTATGTAGCTTAATTAACATTATTATAATTTTTTTTTGTGCAATTTATCTTGCTAATAATTTCGTTCATATTGTAATAGTTTTAAACTTGTTGTTTATAATTAGTGTTAAACATTTATCTTTAGATAATATATATTTTGAACATTTTCATAACTGTATTTGTTTTTATATTTATTGTACAATGTAGTCATATTCAATGTATCTTCAGATAATCATATATGTATAAGATATTATTTAATATAATTTTGAGTTATTAACTGTATGATATATTTTGATAAAATTCTAATTATAAAAAATTATTTGATGTCAATTTATTGATTTTATTTATATACAGTATTAAATTTAATATAAAAATTATTTAAATTTAAATAATAATATTTTATTTATAAAAATACAAATAAAATAATCCATTTGTTTGATTGATTTGATATTGATAGAAATTATTTGTAGTATCTAAACCAGCAAAACTAATTTATATTTATTTTGATTTTTTCAAAAATTATTTGAATTTTTAGTCAATTATTTGATTTATCAAATAATTAGAAAGAATATTAATAAAGGATTATTAAAAAGATAAGATCTAATATTTTATATTGTTTGGACATAATATTAATTGTTGAGGCCGAGAGTCAGGGTATTAACGTTGGAAGCTTGCCGGTCCGCTATTTGGGTATGCCTTTATCGAAATTTTGTTATCAAGTCATGATTATGAGCCTCTGATAGATAAGATCACGAGAAGGATGTTGTGCTGGTCTAATAAAAGCCTTTCTTTTGCTAGGAGGCTTCAGCTGATTAAGTCTGTGATTGCAAGCACTGTAAATTTTTGGAACTTTGCGTTTATTCTGCCTGCTAAGTGCCTCGATGCAATTAAGAAAATGCGTAGTGCTTTTATCTGGTCAGGATCACCAGCACAGAATCATAAAGCAAAGGTAAGTTGGGAAGAGGTGTGCTACCCCAAGAAAGAAGGCGGTCTTGAGGTCAGGAGATTAAAGGATTCTTCAAAGGTCTTTGCCTTGAGAGTAATAAGGCGTCTCTTTAAGCAGCCTTCTTCGCTATGGGTAAGTTGGGTAAGGCATTATTTTGCTACGTCATAGTTCTTTCTGGGATATTAGAGATAATACTCCAGGTTCATGGATATGGAGAGAACTTCTTAAACTTAGGGGTCTAGCTTATGAATTTATGAAATGAAGGTTCACAATCACTATAAGAAAAAAGGCTTTTCTTAGCGGACGGAAAACGCTATCTAACGATACGATAGCGGTTTATGAAACGCTGTATCATCGCCCGTCATAGTAGGTCAAACACATTAGATAGCGGTTTTTTGCATTGCTATCTTATTGTTATATATTATAGCGTTTTTCTGTATGCAATTAAATATTTTTTAATAGCATATCTTTAACGTTATTATTTACATTAAATTATTTATTTTAGAATTAATTATTTAAAATTTATTTATTTAAAATTTATTTATTTGTAGGTTTAATAATTAAAAACATAATAAATTATTTTTTATTAAACAATATAAATTACATTTGATAAAAGATAAGAATCGGTTTACACTTAACACTAAACCAAATGTTTTAAAAATTAAATCTAATCTAACCTAAATTTAATTAAACCTAATCAAAACCTAATCTTCTTGAGCCAGCCTCCTCACGAACTTCTCCGTTCCTCGCCGCAAGCCCCATGACCACAACCTCTTCTCACGGCCACCAACTTCTCCGTCTCCTCCTCGCTGCAAACCCCATGACCACCACTCTGCTCCGACCACCCACTTCTCCGTCCCCTCCTCGCCGCAAGCCCCATGACCACCACCTCTCTTCACGACCACCAGCTTCTCCATCGCCTCCTAGCCGCAAACCCAATGACTACCACATCTGCTAACAATCACCATTTCTTCCTCACTTTTAACGAGAACAGAAAACCAGATTTAAAAGAGAAATAGAGAGAGAGAGAGAGAGAGAGAGAGAGAGAGAGAGAGAGAGAGAGAGAGAGAGAGAGAGAGAGAGAGAGAGAGAGAGAGAGAGAGAGAGAGAGAGAGAGAGAGAGAGAGGAGAGAGAGATAGGTGACCAGTGGTGGTGAGAGAGACGGTGGCGAAAGGGGGAGATGGCGGTGGTCAAGCATCTTCAGATCCGCGGTCGCTGGGTTCTGGGTTCGACTCCACCTTCAGAATCGTGTGTGTGTGAGGAGAGTATTACAGAGAAAGGAGATGTGTGTTACATGAATCGTGTGTGTGTGTTTGAGACAGTGAGGGAGATGAAGGGAATGATACAGAGAGGAAGAGATCGATAAACTCTAGAAGAAGGAAAATGAAAAGATGAATTCTTGGCCACTGGATTACAAATAATCAATGGTCAGAAATATTAATCCAAATTTTGAAGAATGGACCAATAAGAACGAAGAAGGAAGATCACAAAAGAGTGATTTTTAGCCTTTGGATCAAAACTAATCAAAGGCCCAAAATTAAACTAATAAGAATTATCTGTTCATTTATCTATAATCATCTTTTTGTGTTTTTTTTATTTAATGGTTTTATTTTTATTTTTGAATTGTATAATGTAAATTTGAAATATTATACATAGTCTGAGATATATATTATAAAAATTATATTTTATTTAAAGTTTGAGGTTTAATGTTCTTATGATATATGTTAAAGTATGTGGTTTAGGGATTGGATTTATATTGTTAGAGTTTGATTGAAGATTTAAGGCTTGTGTTTTGAAAGTTATATATTAATATTAAAAAGAGTAAATTTCGAGTTTATGTTTACGATCTAAAGTTATAGTATGAGAATATTAGAGTTTTAAGTTGTGTTTTATAGTTTAGGGATTAAAAATTTGTTTAGGGTTTGGGGATTCAAAAAGCTAAATATAGCATTTCATTATATTCTGCTATTAAAAATAGGCTATCATAGCGTTTCCGAATATACCATTCTATCATAGCGTTTCCAAATATACAAACGTTATCTAAAATTAAGGGTATATCAACCATAGCGGAAAGACAAAAAACGCTATACTGTAGTGCTATGAAAACGATTTTTTCTTGTAATGAATGGGTCTACTACTTATTTTTGGTTTGATAATTGGATGAAGAATGGTAGGCTGATTGATGTAACATGAGCTGTTGGGACCATCTATCTAGGCCTTCCTCATAAGGCTCTAGTTAGTGAAGATGTTAATTCAGAGAGATGGTGTGTTAGAGGCAAGCGCAATAGGCGGTTTCAAGCTCTTTATAATTAGATCCTTGCAGAGCCAATTCCTGATGCAAATCTTGGTGATGATATTGTGTTGCGGAAGCATGGAGAGGATGATTACCAGGAAAAAATTGCTTCATCAAGCACATGGGAGCAGATAAGACCTCGAAGGGATAAGTTTACTGGCGAAATGTAGTGTGGTTCTCGCAAGGAGTTCCACGTTATGCATTCATCACTTGGCTGGATGTATTGAGTAGACTCTCCACAGGAGACATGATGAGGAGCTGGGTTATAATTCAGGGCTGTGGGCTGTGTGTAGAGCGGGATGAGACAAGAGATCACCTGTTTTCGCTTGTCCGTACTCATTTACGGTCTGGGAAGGATTGGTGAGAGGGTTTTTTGGAGCGAGAACAGATCCTGACTGGACACACACCCTTAATATGGTTAAGGGAAACAGACTTCACCAGCTTGACTCTATACTGATAAAGATGGTCTTTCAAATGACCATCTATCATGTGTGGAGAGAAAGAAATGCAAGAATGCATCAGATGAGCTTGACATCTACGGATCACCTTCACATGACTATAGACAAGACAATGCGAAACATGATTATGCCTCTCAAATATAGTCCTCATCATCGCAATGCAGGCTTGCTTCAAAGGTGGTTCGAGGTTACTAGATAGGGAGGAGTTTACGAGTTTCTGTCTGCTTTCTATTTTTACACTTGAGCCTATTCTTTCTAGAATCACCATTCTTTTGTAAATGTAATTTTTCATACTTTGTTTTATCAATAAATTTGAAATTTCATAAAAAATATATTAATTATTGTGTTGTTTGGAAATATAGGTACTAGTATAATATTTTTTCCATAATTACTTTATAATAGAGAACTGTATTTAATTTAAAATCTTACAACAAGAAGGTTGAGTCCAAATGAATATTTCTATTTTAATAAGAGATATGTCATTTTTAATGAAAATATAAATAAAATAATCCATTAGGTTAATTTATTTGATATTGGTAGAAATTATTTTGTAGTATCTAAACCTACAAAAATAAGTTATAATTTTTTTTCATAACTTATTTGAACATTTCGTAAATTATTTAATTTATCAAATACTTTGAAAGAAAATTAATAGAAATTTATTAAAAAGATAACACCTAATGTAATATATTGTTTAGACATAAGGTTAATTATTGTGTTGTTTGAAAATATAAAGTACAGTAAAAACTCTATAAATTAATAGTGTTGGGACTATGATATTTTATTAATTTATAGGTTTATTAATTTACAAAAAAAAAAGATTCTTAGATTTTTCTTTTTTTAGAGTATATATTTTATATAAAATATAAAATAAGTAATTTTACCGTATATACATTAATTAAGTTTTGAAATTAAACTTTCATATTATTTTACTTATATTTGTAGTGTATATGAAATATGTTATGTAGAATTTTATTGTGGCTTTAGATAGAATTTTAATAAATATTATCAAATAATATTGAACTATTAAGAAAAATAGGGATAAAATTATTTCAATATAAAAACAATACAATGTTTTGTTTGTACATATATAAAATATTAAACATAGAAATTATTATTTTATTATTTTAATGGGGCCATATATTTACACAAGGTTCCTAAAAATATATTATCTTATTATTTTATCAATTTGTGTCATATTTTAAACTGTCTAACTTGCGTCAGAAAAAAATTGTTTGTTTATAGTGCTTATTAATTTATCACGTATAAATTTATAGAGTTTTTATGGTATAGTACTGTTTTTATAATTACTCTTTAATATAATTAATTTATAATGTAGAAGTTTATTTAATATAAAATCTTACAAAAAAGGTTGGATCCAAGTGAATGTTTCTGTTTTAATAAAAGAGATTTGGATTTTTCATAAATTTTATTTGAAATTTTTAGTCAATTATATGGTTTATCAAATAATATGAAAGAAAATTAGTAAAAAGATAAAACCTAATATTTTATATTGTTTGGACATAAGATTAGTTATTGTGTTGTTTAGAAACACAAATTGTTTTATAATATTGTTTTCATAATTACTTTATAATATATAATTACATTATAATAGAGAATTGTATATAATTTAAATCTTACAAAAAAACATTTTGGTCAGGTGAATGTTTCTGTTTTAATAATAAAGAATTATCAAACTATAAATAACTTTATGAACTATATTATAAATAATTCTATAAAATAACTTTACAATTTTAAGAAGATGCTTCAAACTAAATAAGATTAAAAATAAACTAATATACCAAATAAGTATAACTGACCTAACTGAACTATTACACCTAAAATCACATATTTAATTAAAATAACAACAAAGTATAGTTTAATATATTTTATATTTACTTTTATATATAATTATTTTATTACTATGTATACCGGCGTGTGAACACCGAAAAATCACATAGTAAATTATACATTTAAAAAATATTTTCAATTATTATTTTGTTAATATATATAGTCGTGTGTGAGAAGGGAAAAATCATTTAGACTACGTACACTTGTAAAAAAGATTAAGTATCCTAATTTTCACTTTTTAATATTACATATCACTTTCTCTTTCTTCTACATATTTATTCAACAACTATATTTTTTTTTACATTTACATTAGTTTTGTTTAATACAATTCAACACCATACCCCCACAATTTTTTCACTTTTATTTTCTTTATATATGCATATTTACATATTACCAACAACAATATACAAAAAAAAAATCAAAATATTTAGTACTATCTAAATTTTAAAATATTTGTTTTTGTTTTATAATGCCCAAGTAATAAATATAAAAATATAACAACCATCATTTTGAATGTTTAAAAATTATTAGTAAACTATTTCACAAAAGATGAATTTTTTAAGTGTCCAAATCAAATGAAATAAGTTTCTATTTGTAGTCTTAAAAATAATGAATTTTAGTATAAAAATAATAAATAAATAAAAAGTTTAATATCAAATATCTGATCTCAAATAACTTAGGTGAAAAAATACCAAAACTGACTTCAACCCATTCGAAAACACCATATTTATATTTGAGGTTAAAACATTTTTGGTCCAATTCTCTCATGCCACATGTCTATTTTGTCCTTATTTTTGTTGATTCAACCAAGTTTAATCGTCCTCTTCCATATTTATTCAACTTACCATTGTAGTTTAATAAACGGGAAAATTGCCAAATATGATTCACAACTTGATTTCAAACACAAAAATTAACCCAAACTTGAATCAAATGCAAAAGTAACCTAAAAGACTATTGAAATTACAACCAACCCCTTGTGAACAAACAAAAAAATCGAATTTTTTTTACGTTTCTAACCCCCGTAAGTCGTCTGGACTAGTTTTACTTAGAAATAATTTAAAAATTTTGTAAAAAATATTTTGATAAGTGAAAAATTGAAATCATGTAATTAACATATGTTTTAAGAGATATAAATTAAGATATAACAAAAGTTAATTGTTTTCAACATAGATGAGTGAAAGTAGTGAGTCATGATATTCTTTGGTTTAGGTTTTGCCAACATATGTTGTAGTATTGTATGTGTTCTTAGGGTTAGATTTTGGAATGCATAAATGTTTTTTTTGAAAACTTTAAAATTTACCTAAGTGTTTTTATTTCTGTGTATAGTAAACACTATTTAAGTATAACTACGGGTTTATAACGTGGTTAGTTAGTTAATTTAGTCAATTTAGTTTAGGGGTTAAATTTAGGGTCTGGGACGACTTACTAGTAAGTCGTCTGATGTACAGTATTCAACAGACGACTTACTAGTAAGTCGTCCAAACCGGACCAAACCTTTAATTTTACAATGTACTTTTAAACCTAACCGGATTATTTACCGGCCATATATAAGGTGTTTTTTTTTCACTGTTTGTCGAAAATCAGAAAATCAGAAAACCCTAGAGCCGTTTCTCTCAAAGGCGATTTCGAAGGCGATTTCCGTCGATTCTCTCTAATCCATCGTTCTCATCGTTCTCATCGTTCTCACTGCCGGTTATCTCTCCGCCGTTATCACCGTCGTTCTCACCACCGTTCTCACAGCCGTTTCCTCTATTTAAGATCCGAGAGGAAACCCTAGCGCACATTCTCTCAGAGGCGTCTCGTTGAACTCAGCCGCCGGTAAGTTATATCTCTTACTGTCGAGTGATTGATTGAGGAAAAGGTGAACATAAAACTGGAAGTCTTGGAAGACTTATAATTAAGTCGTCTGGAAAGTCTTCCAGCTGGAAGACTTTCCAGACGACTTAATTATAAGTCTTTCAGCTGGAAAACTTGCCAGACGACTTAATTATAAGTCTTTGATTGTTTGAGATGGTTGTCTTTGATTGTTTTGCAGGCAAAAAAAATGGAGATGCCAGAACTCCCCCGTAGGATATATACATTAGGGGAAGAGCCCCCCGCAGTGCATAGCATTTCGTATCATACTTGTTGGACGTTGCATGCTGCTTTAAAGAAAGCTCTTCATGATGACGAATATGAAGAGCTGAAGGAGTCGAAGTTGGGAGTTTTCATCAAGTTCCAAGAGCTGGGATTTGATTGGGCTTCAAGGCTGGTTCACTACATGCTCGGTTTCCAGCTGGACATAAAGAAGAAGTATGAGCTGTGGAGTCTCGTTGGTCCAGAACCTGTGAGGTTTTCACTGTTAGAGTTTGAAAACCTCACTGGTCTAAACTGCGAGTACATCGAGGACCTTGAGAGACCTCACTCTGCTGTTACAAAGGAGTTGACTTCTTTTTGGGAGATGCTGGGAGTTCATGTCGAAGCTGGGCCATCTACTCAGGAGATAATAGCAGCACTTGAGAGATGCGAAGGGTGGTCTCGGGATGATCGCAAGCGGCTCGCGTACCTTGCCATCTTCACTGGATACATTGAAGGGAGAAAGTATTCAACCCCTACACGGGTTAGTCTGGCAAGGCTAGTGATGGAGCTAGAACGGTTTGAGAATTATCCATGGGGGAGAGTCGCGTTTAAGGTGCTGATGGACTCTGTGAAGGGCAGAGATATTTCGGGTTGTTACACTATTAATGGGTTTGCGCAAGCTCTCCAGGTCTGGGTGTACACAGCTCTTCCGGAATTGGGTGCTACTTTTGGTAATCCTCTCCCAAACAATCCGTCTCCACCGATACTGGCTTACAAGGGTCGCAAAGGACGCAGACAGTTTAAAGAGGCTATCCTCAGTCAGGTATTTACTTCAATCTGGACGACTTCGCAGAAAACTTATAATTAAGTCGTCTGATAAGTCTTCCAATTAGACGACTTAGTAGAAGACTTATAATTAAGTCGTCTGGAAAGTCTTCCAGCTGGATGACTTAGTAGAAGCCTTATAATTAAGTCGTCTGGGAAGACTATCCAGACTACTTAATTATAAGTCTTCTACTAAGTCTTCCAGCTGGAAGACTTTACAGACGACTTAATTATAAGTCGTCTACTAAGTCGTCCAGCTGGAAGACTTTCCAGACGACTTAATTATAAGTCGTCTGTGAAGTCTTTTCTTTCCATCTTTCTTAATCCGTCAAATATCTAAGTTCATATCTTCTATTTACTGCAGACTAGGGTGATCAACTTTGTTGAAAAGGACACTGCTGAAATGTTTCCAAAATGGGAGTTTGATGTTGAGGACACGCTCGCGGAGAACATAATTAAACTCATGTTTGTGAAGAAACCGTGGAAGTGGACCATGGATTGCTGGGAAGTCACCGGTACTTGGGTCAATACAAAGCCGGCGGTTGTGAGTCCAGCGAAGAAAAAGGTAGTGAAGGAAGACAGTCCAAGACCTCGGAAGAAAGCTCGTAAAGAGGCACCTGCTGAAGCTAGTGAAGAGGCAGCTGCAGAGGCTAGTGAAGAGGCAGCTGCAGAGGCTAGTGAAGAGATGACTACGACTGTTGGTGGGTTGACCAAAGAGGATATTAAAACCATGTTCAAGGACATAGCTGATGCCATGAGGGAAGGGTTTGGGACGTGCCTTAAGGAGATCAAGTATCTGTCGGAAAGGGTGGAAGCTGTGGAGAAGAAGGTTGGTATCACCACAAAACGGAAAGGGACATCATCTCAAAACACTACCTCTCCACCTAAACCGACGCTCGAACCCGGGGTTAGTAACAAATCCTCTCACAACAAGAGATTGACTAGACAAAGTCTTAAGAATAAGAATTGAAAAGTTGCATTTGTTTTGTTTCTTGTATGTCAGAACATGTGTGCTTTGTTTATAGTATATAGATTTTATATATGTATTTTGTTTCATGTTTGAAGACACTCATTGGTTATTATTGTTTGAAATGGATCTTTGGTTATTATTGTATAAACCCATCTTGTATATTGCAGAGTGAAAGTGTCAATGGGACGAACGCGGGAAAGAAGAGCTTGGCGGAGGATAAAGGTCCAGATGTACCCGCAGATGTGCCCGCAGATGTGCCCGCAGCTGTGCCCGCAGATGCTAGTTCCTCGGAAGATAAAGCTCCAGAACCGAGCCTTGTTCTATTGGACAAAAATCAATCCACTGTTTCAGATTTACAGAAGGAGGATGCTAGATATATAGAAAAGAGGGTTGCTGCTTTGGCACTTTGCCATGCATAGAGTGATCGAACAAGGAAACTTGCTGCCTCACAGAAATCTCCTTATACGGCAAACAGAATGGCCAGAGTGATCATTTCAAACAGAAAGCTTTATCCAGGCTATAATCCTTTTGCATCAATTGACAAGACGAAGTTAAGGGAGCTCGCTGATTGGTTGAAATCTTGTCCGTAAGTGTTTGTTTTTCCCATAATAGCTTGCTTTTCACATAATAGCTTGCTTTTCCCATAAAACCTGATTGCTTTTCAACATTTTGTGTTTGCAGTCATTATAGAACAGCTCTCGATAAAAAACCACGTAAAAGTAGAACTTGGTGGTATCAAATCCTCCGAACCTCCCTAGAGTGGCTGGAGGACTGTGTAAGTCTTCTGCTATGACGTAGACGACTTACTTGTAAGTCGTCTGGTAAGTCTTCTACGTAGACGACTTATCAGACGACTTAATTCGTCTACGACTTACTTGTAAGTCGTCTGGTAAGTCGTCTACGTAGAAGACTTACCACTAAGTCGTCTGATATCTTCTGACTTGTACTCTATTTTATATGCAGCATATTGATGCTTGGATTAATGTGCTGAGGAAGAGGTACGACGCTAACCCACAACATTTCAGGAGCGAGAGAATGTGCTTCCTTGATCATCTCTTTGCTCAGCAATGGAGATTCAACTTCAAGGATTTTAAGGACTCGAAGCCCGATCACAATGGTTTAGGAAGAAGACTCCCTGGTGGGGCGTGGAATTATTATGCAGGCACTATACCATCATTTTGCCAATCGAACAAGGTTTGGGGGACGGATATTGATGATATCTATGCACCAGTAAACTTCGCCGACAGTCATTGGATTGCTATGTGGATATCGATCCCTAAGAGGCACATAGTCGTCTTTGACAGCATTTGTTCCAGTATCTCCCAGAAGAACTCGATGTGGTAATGGAGCCTTTTCTCTACATGGTCCCTTATCTGCTTGTTGAGTGCGCTTCCTCAGACAAACAACGTGCCCAATACAGCCTGGAGCCATTCACATATGAGAGACCGACCAATATACCTCCGGCCAAAGCTGGTGATTGTGGCGTGTACACTCTAAAGTACATTGAATGTCATGATCTTGGGATAGAGTTTAGTAAAAAAGACTTTGCTAAGCCCAATGGCAAGAGTATGAGGGATAAGATGGCGGTGGATATATTTCAAGAGCTTCCTGACGTGCATGAGTTCGAAAACAAGGACATGGATGACATCCTGGGTACGTATGACGGGTGATAAACAGGCCACTTTAGATTATTTTGTATGATATATTAGGCTGATGTGTGTATTTGAACTTGATCCCTATTTTGTATTTGAACTTGATCCCTATTTTGTAACTATATTTTGCGCAGAAGACTTACAGTTAGGTCGTCTGGAATGTTGGACGACTTAACTATAAGTAGTCTGGAAAGTCTTCTGAGCAGTGACCTTTTGTAACTATATTTCAGATAATATAAAGGGCAAGACCATCTCAAATTTTTTTGGTAGTGCAATTTGACAAAGAAGTTGACACAGGTAAGTTCATAACATAAATTTTTAGTACATAGACTGAACACTGGACGACTAACTTGAAGGTCTTCTGGAAGAAAAAACCCTGGACGACTAACTGGACGACCTTCTGGACGACTTAATTGAAGGTCTTCTGAAAGACTAATCACTGGACGACTAACTTGAAGGTCTTCTGGAAGAAAAAACCCTGGACGACTAACTGGACGACCTTCTGGACGACTTAATTGAAGGTCTTCTGGAAGACTAATCACTGGACGACTAACTTGAAGGTCTTCTGGAAGAAAAAACCCTGGACGACTAACTGGACGACCTTCTGGACGACTTAATGGAAAGTCTTCTGGAAGACTAATCACTGGACGACTTACATTGTGGTTTCGTATGGCCAGTTTCCTTGCATTTTGAGCATCTATAAACCCTGTGTTGCTTCCGGGGTTTGCGTCCTCTCATCCTGGATAGCTCCAACCAAGATTGCCATCTTGATTTCTTCTGTCTTCCCGGACCACGTTTTACTTCCGGAGGAAAGCATGTGCGTTCCTCAACTTGTTGTCCAACACAAGGATATATATTCTCTGAGTATCCTGCAAACAGAAAATCCTTTGAGTACACTGGACATACAAGTGTGGAGATATGCAAACCAACAGATGTTCCAGCAGCTATAGCATGAGAGCAAGGTATTTTCTCCACTGCATAGACACCACAATCACACTTTCCATGTTCCAAATCAACCACACAGTCCATTTTCCCACCTTTCACAAAGAATCGCCATCCATCAATTGGTTGTACCGTCATCGTATCCGCTATCTCCGATCGAACAGCAAGCAAGTATTCAACACCTCGACTATGTTGAGTTGGGAGACTCAAAGCATCTTCTCTCCTTTTCCAAAACCACTTTCCTAGCTTCTCCCTTATGAACTCCAACAGGAACTGAACCGGAAATCCTCTAGCTCGCTTCAGAGCGGAATTAATAGATTCAGCGATGTTGCTTGTCTTTATGTTGTACCTGTCCCCCTGACAATAAACCCTTGACCATAGGCTGACGTCGGCATTCTCCAAATACGTTGCAAGGTCCGGGTTTGCACTCCGTATCTCAGCCATGTACCGGTCAAAATCTGAAACCGTATGAGCATAAGCAGCACCTTTCACCAAGTACAAGAGATGTTTCCCTTTAAACTTTTTGACAATGTTATCTTGAAGGTGATAATAACATATTCCTCGGGTTGCCCAAGGAAACACCTTATCACACGCACTTTTAATGGCCGCGTGCCGGTCAGAGACTATCACCAGAGGCTGCTCATCAGATACACAACTAGCCAATTTTGTGAAAAACCATTCCCAAGAAGGTTCATCTTCAGCATCTACGATCCCAAAAGCCAATGGAAATATCTGAAAATTCCCATCTTGTGCGGCTGCAACTAACATAACACCTCCATATTTCCCACTTAGGTGAGTCCCATCCACCACAATGACCCTTCTCTGATACTTAAAACCTTTGATAGAAGCTCCAAAAGAGAGAAATAGATACTTAAATCTATTGATAGAATCAAGTTCTATAGCCGTGATAGAATCAGGATTTGCTAAGGAGATTTGCTCGAGATATGATGGCAGACGCGAATACCCATCTTCTGCTGATCCTCTCACCAATGTTTGTGCATATAAAAGTGCTCTGTATGAAGTGGTGTAATCAAGCGTCATGCCAAACATGTTCTTCATTGCATCAGTGATATGCTGCGGATTCAACCCATCAATGATTCCAACACGATCAATGAAAAGCCTACCAACATACTTCGGAGTACAGTGTCTCCGCTGAGCGAGTCGGTCTCCCGCTGAGCATGTATGTTTTTCCACATACTTTGTTACCCAAAACGTGTTTGTCCCATGTTTCACACTCGCTCTGACCTTCCATTGACAACCACTAACCGGACATGTTGTCACAAGGAGAGTTTTCGTTGACTTGTATATTCTGAAGGAGAACTTAAACCTCACTGCTGTCAACCGCAGCTCTGAAAGCAGTGCATCCTTGCTAACAAAACTCTGGTTGACATAGATATTGTTACCATTCGATCTTCCTCCTTCAATCTTTTCGATATCTTCAAAACACATATCATCATCTTCCTCATCCTCATCTTCAACCTTTCCATAAACATTGTAATCCTCACCATTCTCGTCCGCTTCAGCAACAATAGAGATACCAGCATCCTCCTCCCCATCGTCCTCCTCCCCATCGTCCTCCTCCCCATCATGATTTTCATCTTCAACCAAATCATCATCTTCAAAACATTCATCAGCTTCATCAGCTTCATCATCTTCCCTGAACTCTGAAACCGTTTCCACCTTGCTATGGCTTGATACACAAAGCCGTACTCCATGCGTTTTGGTTATCTCGAGCAAGTTTCGAACTTGTCTATCACTTGTAACATGAATAGGAGGGGTGTCTGGAGCCTGCATCATTTCTGCTGGTAATGAGTAGGTTATCTCCACAGATTCTGTGCTCATGTCTAGGTTATAATCTTCTTGAGCCATTGCAAGAAGTTCAGCATGTGTCGCTCCTTTGACATTATCAACCACAAAATCCCAACGGCAATCATTCAACAACCATTCTCCATACACTGCATGTAACTGACGCATGATCTACAAAAATTCAAAATAAAACACATTAGTAAACATAGAGAAAATGAAAGTTTACTAAACATTGACGCAGACGACATACCAGTAAGTCGTCTGGAAGACTTACCAATAAGTCGTCCAAAGTCGTCCAGCTTTGTTTGTTAAAAAAAAAACCTAGACGACTTACTGGTAAGTCGTCTAGGATAAATGAGTTAGTTTTGCATTTGACCGAATTGTATCAGATATTTGACTTTTCCTGGACGACTTACCAGTAAGTCGTCTCAGGGAAAACAAAAATTTCAATATTTTATTAAAGCTAGACGACTTATTTGTAAGTCTTCTCAGGTTAGTTTGCAATTCGAAAAAGAAACTTATATATTTAACTTTACCCAGACGACTTACTTGAAAGTCGTCCAGGCAGACGACGTACAAGAAAGTCGTCCGAGATAAGCAAGGTTTGACCATAATCTAGGAAATAAATCTGGACGACTTTGCTTATCCTGGACGACTTTCAGGTAAGTCGTCTTACTTGACGACTTCCGCGTAAGTCGTCTGGGAAAAGTTAAATATTTAAGTTTTATTTTCCAATTGCAAAAGTAACCTGAGACGACTTACAGATAAGTCGTCCAGATTTAATAAAATATTGAAATTTTTGTTTTCCCGGAGACGACTTACTCGTAAGTCGTCCAGGAAAAGTCAAATATCTGACACAATTCGGTCAAATGCAAAACTAACTCATTTATCCTAGACGACTTATTAGTAAGTCGTCTAGGGTATTCTCTAGATTTTTTTTAACAAACAAAGATGACGACTTAAAAGTAAGTCATCCGTTTGACCACAAGACTTACCCGTAAGTCTTCTACAACCAGACTACTTACGAGTAAGTCTTCTACACAAACAGATCTGGAAAAAAATTCAATTTCATACCTTAAACTAGTGAGATGACTTCCTTAGCACACAGAGTCTTCTCCAACCACCCAGAATCTCAAACGAAAGTAACCCACCAAGAATAGTATGCTTGAATGGCTCTATAAACCATAAAAAAAATTTTGAATCAAAAGCTTGAGTTTTTTGGATGAATATGGAGGCAAAGTGAAAGAGATGTTGTTTTTAGTTCATAACAAGTGAGAAAGAGAGAGTGTAAATCGATTTTAGGTGCATTAAGAGCTTCAAATTGGTTGTTCATGGTGGTTGGGGTATTTATGACAATGACAATCTTGTAATTACTTGAAGATGATGAGGGTGAGAGAGTAAAAATGTCATTTTCGGAAAAAAAAAATAAAAAAAATTTGATGGCATTTTCGTGAATATCATGAACTTGTGTGGTGAATAGGACAAAAGAAAAATCCAAGAAAAACATGGGTTAGTTTTAGGTTTTACTTTGAGTTTTGAGTCAATCTTGCAAAAAGCCCTTAATAAATTTATTCAACAGCCCATTGTATCTGGCCTTAATAGATTATAAATTTGAAAACCATTTCCACTTATTATTCCTATTTTTTACGTTTCTTAAGGTACCGAAATGGAATAAGAAGCATTGGGGAAGAGTTGATGACAGCTCCTTAACCCACCAATATTCTTCTACACCATATGATATTACATTGAGCTGCACCGTGTCGTTCACTTTTCTTTTCTCGTATTATACTGATTTCTGCTTGTAAGTTTTATGTGAAAAACAAACAAGTTTTATGTGAATGTAAATTAGGACGTAAGTAACCCCAAGATAAGAAGATAACAACAAGAATAAGTAAATGATAACATCGTCGCCAGGGAAAATTAATGTGGTAACAAGATAATTAGCCTATTTACGACGTGCATATAATTTCTTTTGTGTTGGATCAACTTTTAATACCTTTATGTAGTGGAGGAGAATATTGAATAACTAAATCGAACTAAACAAAGCGAAAATAAACTGGGATAAGCTCTATATTCTTGAAAAAAAACCAACGGTTATAGAGAAGGATGGCAAATTGAATCATATTCCATTGATACTATTTAATTTATTATTTTAACGAATAAATTTATCTATATATAGCTCCACTGGTTCTCTCTTTTTGTTCATATTAGCTAGAAGCAATTAAGTGCAAATCATATCTCTATATACACACATTCGGAAGATAATGGGTTCCAACGTTTCATCTGTGCATGATGTTCCTTCATCAGCGGAAACCAAGAATGGTTTGGTTGTGGAAATGGAATCAAGAAGACAGTGGAGATCTCTCTTTGATTCCATGAAAGGCTCAAATAAATTGGTATATTTTTATTAGAAAACCACATTTGAACCCATTTATATATCTATATCAGTGTTTAATCTTGTTTACATGTTATTCAATTGGTTCTGTTCTAAGCTAACTGAATAAATTGTGATGGTTTTGAAGCTAGTGATTGATTTCACTGCTGCATGGTGTGGACCTTGTAAAGCAATGGAACCTAGAGTTAAGGAGATCGTTTCTAGGTATCCAGAAGCTGTTTTTGCGAGGGTTGATGTGGATAGATTCATGGTAAGTAGTCTCTCTCTTTTACTTGTAGAATGATCATCATTTACGGTTTTCTTGTAACCGAAGCCGTGAATCTTTAAATCTCTCTCAAGACTAAGCTATTTGGTATGTATATGCAGGATGTGGCTGGAACATATAGAGCAAATACTCTTCCAGCCTTTGTTTTTGTGAAGAGAGGAGAAGAGATTGATAGGGTTGTTGGAGCCAAACCTGATGAACTTGTGTACAAGATTGAAAAGCATAGGGTTTAAGATTTATTTGTTTTTAATTTGAAGAACAAAAGATTATACATTTCCGTGTGTGTGTGTGTGTGTTTCACTGATTGAAGTTGTGTTTTTGGTTTGCTGTTTTCTCGAAAGTTATGAATAAAAATGACAAAAATGTTTTGATACTAACATAATAAATTCTCTAAGGTTACAGCCACTTGTATGAAACTTAGTTAATATCGAGGAGAAAACCCTATAACAATGGTTATGTGAATATCTATACTATACTAAAAGGGGGATATAAGCCATGGAGAGAGTGTCCACATAGGATAGAAAAATCAACCAATCAAAGAATCCGAAATTGCCATGTCATCTCATTTATTTTTCGTAAAAAATAAAAAAACAATGCGAAGGTGAGAATCGAACCCGGGTTAGTATGATATATATATATAGGACAGTTACCACTAAGCCATTGAAACTTTCTTGGACACATATACAAGAACCACTAAGTATATAATCACAAATTCTTATGTACATTTACAATAATATGAATTCAACTTTCAAGACTCCGATACTTTGTTTTGTAAAAAAAATAAGTAAGTGACTAAGCTAATATATTCTTAGAAATTGTGAGAACGTTGACAAATATGAAAAACATAGATTTTTGTTTTCGTGACAAAGTTAAGAATTTTGTAAAAGTAAGTTTAACATATAAATTTTTGTGACAAATATGAAAAAAACATAGATTTTTGTAAAATTTTGACAAAACAACTCATAACATACTTCTCTAATGTCTTAATAAAATATTATTTAAGAGTGCAATAATTAAATATATTAATTCAATAAATTTTGTAATTTATAGACAAAACAATAACACAACAAATTTTGAAACATTTGTTTAACCTATCAATTTTTTTTTCATGAGAATCCAACTAAACAAGATAAAAATAATAATTAGATTTAACAAATATTTAGTTACCATTTTATTCAATTTCGATTAATTTCAAATTATCATAATGTATCTTTTTGAAGTTACACATATGAAAAAGCATAGATTTTTGTACAATTTCACAAAACAACTCAAAACATATTTTTATAATGTCTTAATAAAATATTATTTAAGGATGCAATAATTAAATATATTAATTCAATAAATTTTATAATTTATAGACAAAACAATACCACAACAAATTTTGAAACATTTGTTTAACCAATCGATTTTTTTTTCATGAGAATCCAACTAAACAATTAGATTTACAAATATTTAATTACCATTTTATTCAATTTTGATTCATTTTAAATTGTAATAATGTATATTTTTGAAGTTACAAAAAAATAATGTTCTTTCTTTATTACACTAGCATTATATATAGATTCTATATACACAAAATAAATATAATATAACAACATAAACTTGCTTTTCCCGATTCATATGAAAACTTTTTAAGTTATCCACCAAAGCAAATTAATTAAATCAATGAAATTGTTAAAATACAGCAAATTAATATATAATTTTATTTTAAATTAAATTATTTAAAAAGTGTATTTTCGTTAAAACAAAATAATAAATTAGTAAAACTGATTTGATGGTAATTTTTATGATATATATATATATATATATATATCAATTCTGTGAAAGAAATAGAAGCTTAATATGAAAAAAAATATTAAATACAAAAACCTCTAAAAATTAACAAAAAAACTAATAAATTAAACTATGATATCACTTAAAAGCTTCTTTGACCATATTAATAAAATATTTAAGCGATAATTAGACAAATTTGATTTTTTTTCCAGCAACAAGTTTATTATTAATTAGCATCAGTTATTTCAAGATGTTTAAGAAATGGTGGACAAAAAAATAAGATGGACATTAATGATATATGAACTATGAATAGTACTTTGTGAAGCAGACTTAGATAACATATCTGCACATCCATTTTCAGTCCTTTTTATGCCTAAATTCAATTTCTTCAGAGTAGTTATTCCACAAATAGATCGTATGAGATATTGTTTTGATATGTAGATTTGTTTTTTCAATGTTAAGAAGATTGATAACTGTAAAAATGTCTCCTTCGTATATGATATGTCTATAACCGAGTCTCCAACATGAGACAAGTTTGTTTAAAAAGTAAATAATTTTATTTTTCTTATATTATATAATCAATATATATTATTTACTGATAATAAATATATAGTTATTCATCTATCACAAATATCTATGCAAATATGTGAATCAAGTACAACAATCAAACAACATAATGATTTCCACAAAGAAAATTTAAAAAATATATTTATGTTATGTAGTCATATTTTATATTTTTTAAATAATGTAATACAATATTATACATTATTTTTTTAGAATTGAGAAATACATATATCACTTAGACAAATTAAGCGATAATTAAACAAATTTTATTTTTATTTTGTGAGCAAAAAGTTTATTATTAATTAGCATTACTTATTTCAAGATGTTTAAGAAATGATGGACAAAAAAATAGGATGGACATAAATGATATATGAACTATAAATAGTTTTTTGTAAAGCTGACTTAGATAACCCATATGCATATCCATTTCCAGTCCTTTTTTTATGCATAAATTCAATTTCTTCAAAGCAGTTATTCCACAAAGAGATCGTATGAGATATTGTTTTAATATTCAGATTTGTTTATTGATTGTTAAGAACATTGATAAGTGTAAAAATGTTTCATTCGAATATGATATGTCTATAACCGAGTCCCCAACATGAGACAAGTTTATTAAAAAGTAAATAATTTCATTTTTCTTATATTATATAATAAATATATATTATTTACTGATAATAAAAATATAGTTATTCATCTATCACAAATATCTATGCAAATATGTGAATTAAGTACAACAATCAAACAACATAATGATTTCCACAAAGAAAATATAAAAAATATATTTATGTTATGTAGTCTTATTTTCTATTCTTTAAATAATATAATACAATATTATACATTATTTTTTAGAATTGAGAAATACATATAATATCTTATCCGCGCGTAGCGCGGTTAAAAAATCTAGTGGTAACTAAAAGAACTATACTACTATCAAAAGAAGTATATTTGAATATATTAGTAGTTGGAGATACAAAGAGTTACAAAAACATTTTCGAATGGCTTGTAACTGAGAATAAATATCATGACATCAAAGAGAGGTTTTCTGACCAAAGAGTATCAAGACCCAAGAAGTGCCGATCTGTTTCACCTTAAACTCTTTATTCTGAGGATTTTGAAAACACATTGTGTATGTACATTCTCTCAACATTGAAGAACATTAACTAGTTGTCAACTGCAGCTCCACCAAGAACTCTCTTAAGATCTGTCTTCTGTTCCAATGTTAGCCTCGAAGGGAAACAGATATCGAAGTTTATCCTAAGATCTCCCCTCTTGGAAACTTCTTTAGAGATAGGCATTCCTTCGTTAGGGATCACAATCTCCTGACCCGGTTTAACGATATCCAAAACCGGTATAGTCAGATTCCTCCCGTCTAGCGTTGTCAGGCTGATAGTGATACCTGTTAGAGCTTCCAAAAGCGAGACTTTCTTGTCTACAATCAGATCGTTTCCATCTCTTTTGTAGACCGAGTGCGGTTTCTCATCGATGACGAAGATGAGATCAGCAGGAGTGACTCCTGGTTCATGGTTTCCTTTCTCTGGGAATGTGATCTTTGTTCCTTTCTTCCATCCTGGTGTAATGTCTATCTTCAAAATCTCTTCCACTGTCTTTGGCTTCCTACAAACAAAGACATCATCAGAGAGATTGACACATTCAGTTAAACAAACCAAAGAACTATTAATCAATGATGAAATTGATTTGAAATGGCATAAAGATCTTAAACAACTAAACTATGCAAAATCAAATGTAGCAACAAGAAACTTATAAGGAAAATCAAACAGAGAAACATAAACTCTATACAAAACAGAGCATCAAGAAACCTAAACGATTCTTGATTTAATCAAGAACATGATCAGAGAGAGAGGGTTCTAAAAGACTAACCCGAGACCATCAGGGACAACGCGTGAGATTCGCATCTTCCTCCTCCCACCTTTATACAACTCCTCGAGAGTACAAGCCAGCTTGCTCTCGATCGCAGGAGCTTTCCTATTCGCCGTCGCTTTCCTACTCGTCTGACTTCCCGCCTCCGCGCTTCTGAACCTGCTTCCTCCTCCGTTGCCACTCTCCCACCTCCCTCCTCCGCCGAATGCATCCCCCGACGCGCCGAAAAACTCGTTGAAAATATCTTCAGCGTCTCGCGGATAATACCGAAACTCGTTGTTGTTGTTGCTGGAGGAGTAGCTCCGCTGCGTAGCCGGCGTTGGTAAGTCGGAAGACTTGAGCCCGTCCTCGCCGTATTGATCGTAGATCTGACGCCTTTGAGGATCGCTCAGGACATCGTAAGCTTCGGAGATCTGTTTGAATTTAGCTTCAGCTTCTTTCTTGCTCGAAGGGTTCTTGTCGGGATGCCATTTCATCGCTAGTCTTCTGTAGGATTTCTTCAGATCATCTTCGCTCGCGCTTGGGGGCACGTTCAGTACGTTGTAGTAATCAACCCCCATTGGTTTCGTAATTCAGAACAATCTGAGAACCTTAGATTTGGATCGGAGAGTATTGCAGAAGGAGAATAAAGAGGAGGCGTGAGGAAGGAGTAGAAGAAGAGAGAGTGGAGTGCGTGTAAGGTAGAACATGCCAAGCAGAATGTGGTACACGGTTTTGTGTATTGAATAACATTTGATGGAAGAATTTTGAAACAATTATTGTACTCCTGTCTTGTCTTCACTGAGCTGGACGTGCTTTGTTGGATAAGCACTAAGCAGAGCTTAAGTATACTGCGGTGCGTTTTGGGGGGGGGAGGGTTACTTCAGGTGGGCTGCGATTCGTTGAAGCCCAAATAAAAGCCAACTCTCAGGTTGTTGTTCTGTTCAAAACTTCACTTTTTTGGCTTAATTTAAATAGTAACAAAAGAATGAGTGAAAAATAGTAAATTCCTTTACATTAATTACAATTTACAACGAATATTTATTAACCATGATTCTTTAACATTCATTTACATTTAAGGAATAAATAGACTAAGCTTATTCTTTTATCAAATTGGGGGAGAAACATATGGTCATCCGGTGGAAGGATGTTCAGAAAACTAATTACTGAACGTGGGGTTAGAAAAGAGTCCCTCAGACGACAAGCTGATATCCATTGGTTATTTACAGAATCGCTCTCAAGCACCTCTAGCCAACGCCAACCAACACTGTGAGAGACTCTCCGTTGGTTTTAATCTGATAAGCTTATAAACCTTAGACTCCAATCTGTATATTCAAGAATCCACACGTCTGGTAGCAGCGATTGCCACGAGGTTATTAAACTAATCTCAAAAGTGTTCCAACACTGAGATCATTGTAAGAGATAGTGTCGTTGTATCACTTATAAAGACTGTTCCTGCTCTTGTTCAGACTACTGGTAGCAAACAAAACAAAACGCTAGTCGCAGAACAGAGCAGGTAAAATGATTGTATTAATAGGCAGCGAGAATCACTAACCGCTGCAAACAATATTTGTATAATTCATAAATGTTTAAATAATCAAGCAGCATATCTCTAAGGCAAATCCACTGAATTAACAACAAATCATTTCCAGCTATAGCCTTCACTTTCACGGCTCAAGCTTCAAACATACAAATTTCTCACTTGATGAACCCTTCCGCTACTGTTACATCAAAGAAAAACAGAGTATTAGTGCCAAAGCAACGATTTTGACTTGCAATTTAGGACAAAACAAACTCACTTTTCGATGAGACTGGTACTAAAACAACGGTCATGTCGGCATTATTCGGCGGAAGCTGAAGACGCAAAGGGAAAAGCTTCCCGTTCAAAGGACTGCGAGTACAAACGATAACATCTTCCACATTGCTCTCTTCTTTCAACCTCTTAGTCAGCTCCTCAACCCCATTGCCTTTGAAAGTAAACGACTTCACCTCAACTGAATCATCCTCAACATCACCGTCATCGTCCGCCACGTGGTAGTATATCACTCTCCCTTCCGATTTCGGCGGCGATCCAACCGCTACCGAATCCGTTGACTACGACAAAACACAAAAACATAAAGTCAACGAGTCTTCAGTTGAAAAGTTTTGTCGGTTCAAGAACTCACCTCCTGTCTGAAGAAACGGTTAGATCTGGAAGGAGATCCAGGTTCGAAATCGAGAGAATCAGAATGATGAAGCGGAGACGGAGGCTGCGGCTGTGGCTGCTGGTGTTGATCGGTGAGAATATCGACGACGTCGACGTGCCAAAGAATCCAATCCTGAGTAGCCGATCTGTGAGGAATATCGTGAGTGACGGAGTTTCTCCACGGAGGCAAGCCACCGTTACCGCGAAGGAAGTGACCGTAACGCGTCTTGAGCTTGACCAAAGCACCGTCTCTGATCGGTTCCCAGGCGAGAGACGAGTCGAGACGGCTCGGATTAGTCTGCAGAACTTTTCTTCCCGTGGCTCCGAGGAGAAACGGTTTGTTTGACGCCGTTAAGTACTTGCCGTAAGCGCTTTTGAGGCGGATTAGATTGGAGGAGCCTGGGACCGGTTCCACGGTCCATTTGGCTGCGCCTGCTGAGCCGTTGCGTTCTTGAGTGACGGACTCTTCGTCTTCGTCGGCGATTAGGTACTTGTCGTGGTGGCTCCGTAAACGAACGGCTTTGGCTTTCTGGAAAAAGTCCATTGAGATTAAGAGAGAGGTTGAAGATGGTGTGTGAATGTGTGTGTGTATAGCTGTTAATGAATCTAGAGCTTGGTCTTTGGGACCTTGTCTTTTCCAAAAGGGTATTTAATATTCTTAATTACTACACTTGGTTTCAGATCTTTCTTTTTGACTTGTGTATAACTTTATTAAAGAAATAATGTATTTTTACTCCTTTTATTTTGTTTGTTACTTAATTTCGTCTATTTGAATTGTTACTTCATACGTTTAACAATTTTAATATATCATTTGACATTTAAAAAAAAAAAATCCAATTGCCTAATGTAACATTTCTAAATATATGGCATTATTTATTATTTAATTAATGTTATATAACTAATATAGTTATTAAAAATAGACTTTTTTGAGAAAAATGTATATCAGTTAGATAGAAAAGAAATATAAAAAAAATTATTCTATTATTCAAATTTGAGGTGTTTGGATAACTAGATCGGAATAGAATAACCAACAAAACAAATACATAAAACAAATACATATACGATAGCGTTCTACCTAAAAAATATGATGTCTCATTTTGTCCCCGAAAAATATAGGATATTGTTGTAAAACAAGAGAATAGAATCTGTATGTTTATGTCTTATTCATAAACAAAAAGATCCCTTTATATATAGGGAATTACACCGTCATAGAATAATGGAAAGACTAGAGAAAGGAAATACAAATATGCAAAGAGTACAAATCATAAACTAATAAGGAAAAGGGAAAATAGGATTTCTCTCTCTCCAGCCACCGGCTCTCTCTCTCTCTCTCTAGGTATGGACCGATTATGGACCGGGCCGGTTATGGACATCCACAATATGATTTATAACACTCCCCTTGGATGCCATAACCATACAGAGTTTGTAATACGCTTTAGATGTTGCCTCATTAAAACCTTACCAGGAAAACTCAGTGGGACAAAACCATGGTGAAGGAAAAAGAGTACAACACGTATTACTCCCCTTGTTCTGAACATCATTGAAGGTCTTTCAGTCTACGCATCCCAATATGATGTGTGAGCTTCCTGAACGTGCAGGTAGGAAGTGATTTGGTGAACAGGTCGGCTGAGTTGTCACTGGAACGCACTAGGGCGACTTGGACCTCGCCGGCTTTCTGAAGCTCGTGCGTGAAGAAGAACTTAGGCAGTATGTGCTTCGTCCGGTCTCCTTTGATGTAGCCATCCTTAAGCTGAGCAATGCAAGCTGCATTGTCCTCATACATCACGGTTGGTGCGTCCTTACCTTCGGTCATCCCACAATCAACTCGGATATGGTTGGTCATGGACCGTAACCACACAGACTCGCGGCTGGCCTCGTGAATAGCCAAGATTTCCGAATGGTTTGATGAAGTGGCCGTGATTTTCTGCTTCATGGAACGCCATGAGATGGTCGTACCACCATGAGTAAAGACGTAGCCGGTCTGTGATCGAGCATTGTGAGGATCCGAGAAATAACCTGCATCAGCAAAGCCAACTAATCCTTATTTGTCATGGTTAGTATAAAATAAACCCAAGTCTTTTGTTCCTTGCAGGTAACGAAGAATATGTTTAATCCCGTCCCAGTGCCTTTGGGTTGGACAAAAACTAAATCTAGATAATAGATTCACGGCAAAACATATATCTGGTCGTGTGTGACTAGCCAGATACATCAAAGCTCCTATGGCACTGAGATATGGCACTTCGGGACCAAGGACATCTTCATCGTCCATCTTAGGACGGAATTGATCAATGTCCAGGCCGAGAGTCCTCACGACCATGGGGCTAGATAAGGGTGGTGAGACTCGGCCATGTTAAATCTCTTGAGTATTTTTTCTGTATATGCCATTTGATGCACAAGGATTACATCTCTTATGTACTCAAGTTGTAATCCCAAACAGAATTTCGTTTTTTCTAGATCTTTCATCTCGAATTCTTTCTTAAGATATTCAACTGTTTGGAAAATCTCTCCAGAGGTTCCTAGGATATTCAAATCATCAATATACACTGCTATGATAACAAAGCCCTGGCCGAATTTCTTTATAAAGATACAAGGGCTGATCGGATCATTTTTATATCCCTCTTTCACTAAGTACTCACTTAGTCTATTGTACCACATTCGGCCTGATTGTTTCAATCCATAAAGTGATTTATTCAACTTTATACAGTGTTGTTCTCGAGTACTCGATTTGTTTTTCAACTCTATACCCTCTGGTACTTTCATATAAATCTCATTATCTAGTGGCCCATATAAGTATGCAGTTACAACATCCATTAACCGCAAGTCTAATTTTTCTCTTATAGCCAGACTTATCAGGAATCTAAAAGTAGTAGCATCCACTACAGGGGAGTATGTCTCATTATAATCTATTCCTGGTCTTTGTGAGAATCCTTGTGCAACAAGTCATGCTTTATATCTAACGACATTACCATGTTCGTTTCTCTTTCTCACAAAGACCCACTTATGGCGGACTAGTTTAACATCATAAGATGTCCGGACTATTGGTCCAAAGACATCTCTCTTCTTTAAAGAGTTTAACTCCACGTTTATAGCTTCTTTCCATTTGATCCAATCTGATCGTTGAGTGCACTCATAAATAGACGTGGGTTCATGATCCTCATTATCATCCATGATTTCAGGTGCTACATTGCATGCAAATATATCATCAATGTCGACATTCTTTATGTTCCATTGTATCCCAGACAAGACATAGTTTATTGAAATCTCATTATTATCAGGACCTTCAGTACCTTGAATTTTGGCGTCCCAAGAATCAGTATTAGATACATCAGGGCCGACCGCATCTAAGCATTCATGATCGGCCGCGATCGCTATTAGGGTTTTGGGATCGGCCGCGGCTAAGTCCCGGGATTTAGGAACGGCCGCGGTCGTGTATAGGGTTTTAACAACATCGGTTTCAATCTCTGCACCTTTCTTAGTTTTCCGATTGTTTTTATCTTTGGAACCTATTGGTCTACCACGTTTCAAACGTTGTCTAGAATCTGTAGCAACTTGATTGTGTCCTTCTTGAACATCAATTCTTATTGGTGTATTAGCAGCTGGTATATATGACTTAGTCAGTCTTTTCGGGTCAGCAAAGGAATTTGGCAATTGATTAACTAGCTTTTGTAAATGTATAATCTTTTGGACTTCTAAATCACACTCTTGAGTCCGAGGATCTTGCCAAGATAAGGATGTTTGATTCCACGTAATTTCTTTTACCAGTTTACTGCTATCTCCCGCTAATGTTGGATGTTCGGATTCATCAAAGTGACAATCCGCATACCTGGCCTTAAATAAATCACCCGTAGTTGGCTCAAGGTATTTTATAATTGTGGGAGAATCATATCTAACATATATCCCCATCCTCTTTTGAGGTCCCATCTTTGTTCTCTGTGGTGGTGCAATTGGCACATAGACGGCACAGCCAAATGTCTTAAGATTGGATATGTCTGGCTCATGACCCGTAAACAATTGTAATGGGGAATATCTATGTTCACTAGACGGTCTTATACGAATCAGTTCGGCCGCGTGCAAGACCGCGTGTCCCTAAGCTGTGGCCGAAAGCTTAGACCTCATAAGCAATGGTCTAGCTATTAGCTAAATTCGTTTTATGAATGGCTCGGCCAAGCCATTTTGTGTATGTACATGTGCCGCGGAGTGTTCCACACTTACCCCCATGGACATACAGTAATCATTAAACGCTTGGGACGTGAACTCACCATCATTGGTCTCTATCATTCCGACCTTAGCATAGTAAAAGGCCAGTAGAGAGTGCATGTATAGACTCTAGGACTTTCTTATAGCCTTGGCCGATCTCTATGATCTGAAGGAACTCTTTGTTTCCTTCGCCCTTAGTCTCAATATGAAAGCCATTCATTCGAATGTCTTTAAAGCTCAATAGGCTTCTCTTAGATCTGGGTGAATACAATGCATCAGATATCTCTAGATGTGTACCCTTAGGCAACATGATATTAGTCTGGTTGTAGCCCTCTATGGGACTTTAGAGACTTTTATATCAAAAACTTCCATTCATTAATAAAATAAGTTCAAAGCAATCAAAACATAGAAAACACAAAGCAAAGAACACAAAAAACATAGATGTCGAATTCAACTTCATTCTTTTAAACAATCAGACGTTTCATACTCCATGAGATCGTCTTGTTCATGATTGAAATCATCTTCACCATCTTGATAAGTCATATGAGCTTCAGGATTCTTCCCTTTCAAACTCTCTTGGTAGAGGTCAACGAGATGTTTGGGAGTACTACATGTCTTAGCCCAATGATTATCCATACCACATCTATGGCACACAAATTTGGTCGAGTTTTGTGGTTTAAATGATGTACCACAGCCTCGGCTATGACCACGGCCTCCATAAGAGTGTCCTTGGCCACGGCCATATGAGTTGCCTAGGCCTCGACCAAACGAGTTTCGGCCTTGACCACCACGTCCATGCCATTTTCCACGACCACGGCCGTGTTGGCTATCACTCTGGACATGGTTCGACTCTTTCTTATCCTCTACGGTCGCATGTGCCTCAGGTAATGGGTTTGTTCCAGGAGGTCTCAATTCACTGTTTCTCATCAACAGTTCATTGTTCTGCTCAGCGAGCAAGAGACAAGAGATCAGATTAGCATAGGTTGTGAAGCCCTTCTCTCAGTACTGTGGTTGTAACAACACATTGCTTGTGTGGAAGGTGAAAAAGGTTTTCTCAAGCATATCCTTATCCGTTATATCCTCACCACACAGTTTCAATTTAGAAACTATCTTAAACAGGGCCGAGTTATACTTGTCCACGGACTTGAAGTCCTGGATTATGAGATTCCTCCAATCATACATAGCCTTTGGTATTAACACCGTTCTCTGGTGATCATATCTCGTTTTCAACTCTGTCCAAAGGTCTAGAGAATTCTCAATAGTCAAATACTGATCTTTGAGACTCTCAATAAGATGATGGCGTATAATTAATATAGCTCCATATCTATCTTTCTCACTTGCATTATTGCCCTCGGTGATACATTCACCGAGTCCCTTAGATTTTAGGATGATCTTAGCATTAAGTGTCCATTGCAAGTAATTATCTCCAGAGAGATTTAGGGCAGCAAAATCCAAGTTGTTGATTTTCGACATCTGAAATCATATATTTCATTCTTAGGATTCATACTGTTCTTACAATGCATACAAGACAATCAGATATATAATGCAAATTGGTCACACGACCAAACGAATATGATGCATTTAGTTCATACGATTATGCATGCATGATATGCTAACAAGCCGCACGGCCAAACAATCCGAACATGCATAATGCAAGACAAGCCGCACATCCAAGAGTATGAACAATCTTAGCAATCGGTTTCTATATGATCTTAATGCAATCGGTTATTCATCTTTAGCAAGAACGATTCTAAGTGATCATGTCACCTCAATAAAACAATCAAGCAATGCATCAAGGGGTTTAGTTACTATCAGCCTAACGATCATATTCAATGAGATTAATGCAATTAGGGTTTCAATATGAACAAGCCGGTCGGTTTCAAGTTTTAAACAAGATGAGAACTAATCAACTCAGGCGATTTCTATCGCAAGATAACATTCAATTAGTTCATCAATTCAATCAACCAAATTCAAGTATGAGATTAATCAATCCTAGCAATCGGTTATATGTGATGATAATCAGATTCAAAACATTCAATCACATAAACAATCAAATCAAATTTCGATTAGGGTTTGCATGGTATGCATGCGGCTAGGCTTTAGGGAATTAGGGTTTCAATTTTAATCAAGCAATAAGATTCAATTTAGGTTATTAGGGATTGGATCTATTGCCTTAGGGTTTTGTTCTTAGGTTTTAGTTTTACCTAAACCTCAAGTCGGGTTGAATGGACCACCTAATAGAGAAGAACGCGAGCTGATCGTTGCTGTCGGGTCGCGAACGGGTTGCTGTCTGTTGCGAACAGATTGAAGCTGAGACGAGTCAAGAACGGGAGCAAGCAGCTATCGGTTCGTGAACGTGCTGAGTATCGAACTGGCTGCTTATCGGGTCACGAATTGAGCTTAGATCGGGAACGCCTTGAGTATGGATGAAGGTTCACGATCGGGTTTAGGGTTTCGCGATCGGGATGGGTTCGAGCCGTCTAGGATTATCGCCGGGATAAGTTCGGGATTAGGTCGGGACTTTTGCTTTAGGGTTTTAAAGTAATCGTGCTGATAACGTGTTGTAAAACAAGAGAATATAATATGTATGTTTCTGTCTTATTCATAAACATCAGGAGCCCTTTATATATAGGAATTACACCGTCATATAATAATGGAAAGACTAGAGAAAGGAAATACTAATATGGAAAGAGTACAAATCATAAACTAATAAGGAAAAGAGAAACTAGGGTTTCTCTCTCTCCAGCCACCGGCTCTCTCTCTCTCTCTAGGGCGCGGCTGTCTCTCTCTCTCTCTCTCTAGGTATGGACCGGTTATGGACCGGGCCGGTTATGGACATCCACAATATGATTTATAACAGATATCCTGAAATCATTGAATCTTCTTTTTAGTTCTTGAATCTTTTTTAACTATGTCGATAAATTTAGGTATGCATGAGGTTCTCCTAACATCGCTATTACATTTTGCAGTCCGTCCCAAAGTGTTGGCATGTCGAATGAGACAATATATTTTTCACTGCCCAGCGTAGCGCTTCCTGCTCAAAATGCAATGCAGATTTTTTTCGTCTTTGGTTTCTTGTGCTCCTAAGCTATGTTTTTCCAGTGCTATCTTTCCGCATCCATGCACAACCACTAAAGATCGATGTATAGGTCCAAGAACCATCTATCAAACATATTTTTTTAAGCATAAGACTTGAGATGTTGCTACTGTGGTTTGGTTCAGAACAACAATTGCTCATTTGATATGAACCATGCTTAGCATTCTCTTTCGGCATATTTTATCAGCTCAAGTGGATCTCTATTAACCCTTCTAAACATTTATCATTATTTGCTTTCTAGAGATATCAAATAATTCATGGATAATGATTCATGTCCATCTCTCGATCAGCAATAATGTTCTTCGTCCAAAAGAGATAATCTATATTAGTGTATATGTTGGACACATGGAATATATTAAGATGGGATGGTGTAGCTGCTAGAGTCCACGCTTGAAGTGCTGGTAGAATTCGAAGATGGCATGGGTTACAGACTCATCACATTCTCAACATCTCTAACATATATTATCACATTACATGTAACGATGATTCAAATTCCTCGTAATTATTATATGTCTTCTGATTGACTGCCATATAAGATGACAAAGTTTTTTTCAAGAATATTTAACTTCCAAACAAAGTCTTGGAGCTTTGTAATGCTTGGTTCCATATATATATATATATATATATATATATATATCACTACAAGAAAACAGCAAGGATACTGAGGGAAAAAATCGTCGGAATTTCGTCGGAATAACGTTATTCCGACGACATACCGACGAAACAAGTCCTCGGAAATAATTCCTCGGAATTTCTTCTTTCCTCGGAAATCCCTCGGAATTTTCCGACGGAATTCCGAGGAAACAAATTTCCGAGGAAATTCTGAGGATCACTAGTTTGTCGGAAATCTCCTCGGAATATACCGAGGGAGAACTTCGTCGGGATATTTCCTCGGAAGCTCATCGATCGATGCGTTTTTGGACACATATTCATCGATCGATCGGAATATACCGAGGGAAATCTTCCTCGGAATATTCCGAGGAACATGTCCCTCGGTATATTCCGAGGAACATGTCCCTCGGTATATTCCGAGGAAGATGTCCCTCGGTATATTCCGAACGGTTTTTTATAAACAGATCGATCGATGGATTTATGTCCAATAACGCATCGATCGATCGAGTAAAAAATATAATTAATTTCCTCGGAATGTAAAAAATATTAATTTTTTTAAAAAAATAAAATTTTTGAAATTTAAATTCGAAAATATAAAATTAAAATTAAAATTGAAATCATATTAATTAATATTCAAAGTTTCACAAATAAAAATAAAACATTCCGAGTTTTTGGGAAAAAAAAAACTACGGGCCTGGCACGTCCGGGAACACCTCGTTCGGGTACATCATCTCCATCATTTGCTGGTTCAGCCTCCTCTGTGCCTCATAGCCCGCCTGTTGAGCCGCCATCTGGGTCTCCAACAAAGATATGCGATCATCCTTGTCATTCAACTGAGCCGTAAGTACTTCTGGATCAACAAAGGGCGGTGGTGCAGAAGAAGGAGGAACCGACCGGGTGCGACGACCCAAACCGACCAAACGTCCCTTCTTCTTTGGAACCGACTGAATAGAAAATAGCCAAATTTACAAATTTAAACCAAGAAATAAATGAATTGAACTTTAAATAAAAAGAACTTACGGATTCAACGATTTCGTTGATTCGAAACCGGGACAAGTTGGTCGAAGCCGTCGAAGCGTCATCCTCGGTTTGAAGCTGAGACACTTCGTCTACCACCTGAGTTTGGACCAGGTCGACCACGTCCCTCACAAGACCGTCATCAATCTGGCCGGTCTTCTTGTTGGTATACGCCCTCCTCATTAGGGCGAGATCATCAACCGGCTCGCCATCATTTTCTTCCGCCTTGAAAAAAAACATAAATTAAAAAAACATTAGAAATTAGAAGAAATGCACAATAAATTAAAATTCTGAAACTCAAATAATTGAAGAAAAAGCGGTTGAACTTACCATGCGATCTCCCAGAGTGGCAATAGATTGAGCACCCAAGTTATGCTTGTAGATGCCCTTCCCTTTACGGTCGCTCCTGCGGTTGGTGGAGTTGGTGGAAGAAGTTTCTTTCGTCTCTTCCTTATCCCAATGCGCACACAACTCCTTCCAGACCGTGTCGTTCATCGACTTTGGGACCTTTTAATAAAAAAAAAAGAAAATAGTTTAAAAATTAAAAAATAGTTTAATAAATTAAAAAATTGTTTAATAAATTAAATCGAACCTTATTGATTTCCCACTTCTTCTTCCACTCGTGGATCTGCTTCCCATAGTTGTCCATAACTTTATGGACGAAGTGGTGATAGATAAAGAGCGTCTCATCGGAATTCCAGTTGAACTCTTGCTGAAAAAAAAACACAATTAGTAGAAAATTTATATTAAAGATTAAAAATATAAGTAAAAAATTAGAATACTTACCGCAAACTGACGAAACCACAGAACCTGCTTGTCGGTAGGGAAGTGAGTGAAAGTCGGATGTCCCCTGTCGAGGGCCGAGTACATCATACGGTTGATCCATGCGCTGATCCCGTTCCCGGATCGGTTGAACCTAATAAAAAGAACAAACGGTTAATAATGAATCCAAATTTAAAGAAAAAAAATGTTTAATTACCATGTTTGACCCCGTCCATGTGGATACGGAGTGAGATACGGAAGATGGTCACGACCGGGCTGTTGAACCAACTCCGCAACACTCATCACTCCCGGAGGACCCGGAGGAGCAGGAGCGGATGCAGCAGCGGGAGCTAGAGGAGCAGGAGCGGGTGCAGCAGAGGGAGATGTATGGTTGGAGCTGTGGGGCGAAGGGGAATCCTGAAAATGGGTGGAATCTCGAGACTGGCTCCCCGTACCACCACGACCACGACGCTGTCGAGGCCGGGTCTGATCATCATGAGACCTGTAAATTTAAAAAATATAAAAAATATATTTAATAAATACAGAAATATATAAATTAATTTTTTTAAAAAAAAATCCCAAATAATTTAATCACAAAAAAATATTTATAGATATTAAAAATATTTAATAAATATATAAAAATAGTTCTAATAAACAAAAAATAGTTTTAATAAATAAAAAATAGTTTAATAATTACAAAAAATACTTTTAATAATATATATATATATATATATATATATATATATATATATAAAAATATTTTTAAATCCCAAATAATAGTTTTTAATCACAAAAAAAGTTTTATAGATATTAAAAATGTTTTGTAAAGTCCAAAAAATCGAATTTATATACAAAAAAGATTTTGTAAAATCCAAAAAATCGAATTTATATAGAAAAATCGTTTTGTAAAATACAAAAATCGATTTTATATACAAAAATCGATTTTATAAATACAAAAAAATAAAAAAATATAAAAAAATTCTAAATCAATTCAACAAAACAAATTATTCAACCAAATCACAATTCTAAACCTATTATACAACCAAATCACAATCCTAACCAATCACCCTAACAAAAATCTATCAAAACTACACAAAAACCTAACAAATAGAACCTAAGAGAGTGGGATAGGGTCCTTACATGATTTGTGTAAGAGAAGGGGGAGATCGCCGGAGATATCGTCGGATTTCAGGGGGAAATCGCCGGAGGAGTCGCGCAGAGGAAGAAGAGAGAAATGGGGAAGAAGAAGCGGCTCGTGGTTATAAAACCTAGGGTCCGACGGATACTATCCGTCGGAATTCCGTCGGAATTCTAATTTCAATTTTCGCGAAATATTTGCCCGGTAAAGTGAAAATATTCCGAGGAAATTCCGACGGATAGTAAAATTTCCGTCGGAATTTCCTCGGAATATTCCGAGGAAATACCGAGGAACTAGTGTTTGGGGTTTCAAAACATCAATTTTTTTGCCGTATTTCATTTCTTATACAATTGTAATGCATACCATTGAGGATTCTTTGTATAGATGAGCATAAACCATGAAATAACAAATTTCAAAACTAATTGAAAGTATTCCCTTTACCGTTCATTAAAAGGTATAAGTGTTTCTCTTATGTTGTGGGATTTCGTTCATACAATCGGAAAAGTGTTAATTATACGGTAAGGAACAAATTTTTGACTTCATAATGAACGTAAGACACTTAATAAGGGTTATATAGGTGTTATTCAAACCGCAAAACGTTGTTTTCGGTTTAAAAACCCTATTTCCTCGGAATTTCTTCGGATTATTCCGAGGGAATTCCGAGGAAACCCCTTCTTCCTCGGAATTCCGTCGGAATATTCCGAGGAAATTCCGAGGAACTAGTGTCTGGGGTTTCAATACGTCAATGTTTTTTTTATAAACGGATCGATCGATGTATATATATCCAAAAACACATCGATCGATCACTAAGATGGACCAAAGCGTAACAATGTGATCGATCGATTAGATTATCCCATCGATCGATCAAGAATCTCAAGCGTTCCTCGGAATGTCCTTGGAAAATCTCGTACGTTTTTTTATAAACGGATCGATCGATGTATATATATCCAAAAAAGCATCGATCGATCACTAAGATGGACCAAAGCGTAACAATGTGATCAATCGATTTGACTATCCCATCGATCGATCGAGAATCTCAAACTTTCCTTGGAATGTCCTCGGAAAATCTCGTACGTTTTTTTATAAACGGATCGATCGATGTATATATATCCAAAAACGCATCGATCGATCACTAAGATGGACCAAAGCGTAACAATGTGATCGATCGGTTTGACTATCCCATCGATCGATCGAGAATCTCAAACTTTCCTCGGAATGTCCTCGGAAAAGCTTGTACGTTTTTTTATAAACGGATCGATCGATGTATATATATCCAAAAACGCATTGATCGATCACTAAGATGGACCAAAGCGTAACAATGTGATCGATCGATCCGTGTTTGTACAAAAACACATCGATCGATGCGTGTGCGGGAAACAGAATTATAAGGCAAAACCCGAACTTTTTGGATCAAAACCTCAGAACTCTTATCCCCTCCGATTTCCCTATAATTCGACCCCCCCCCCCTTTTCTCTCTCTATAATCATCCGATTTGAACAATTTTGGGCTCTATTCCCCTTGATTTTTCGAGCTCTACCTGATTCCTACACTCATTTTCACCCTAAGACAGGTATACTCCGCGAATCTCCACATTCTGAAATCGTGTTCTTGAGCAATTTTTTGGGTTTTGTGAATTTTTTATTTCCGTGTTGATTCCTTGATCAAATATGCATGAAACAGATGTTTAAACATGGAATAGAACACAATTGTCTGTGATCAACGAGTTTGGAACAGGATTTGAGATGATTTAGGGATTGAGAATTTTTTTCAATTTGGTTTTTTTTATCACAACTCGATTTCGCCTTTCATTTTCATGTTGATTTGAGTTCTTAATTGATTATAATTATGTTGAGAGCAATGATTCTATTTTGTAGAGAATGAAGCGCACGAAAACATCAGCAAAGAAGAACACACAAGAAGAGGGTTCGTCTCAGCGAGAGAAGCAAAGGCCAAAGAAGTGGGATAAGTCTGATACCACCCACTACAACAACATGAAGAAGGTAGCCGTTCCGGCTACACAACTAGCATGTCCTGAGACGATGACAATATTGGGAATCAAATCAGACATTGAAGGGCTGTTCCAGAACATGGGTCTAGGCCAACTATGCAACCTCAACGAACCCACTTATCCGGAGTTGGTACGCCAGTTCATAGCATCCGCATACGTCAGCCATCCCGATGATAGCCATCAGGAAGGTTTTCTGGCATTCGTAGTGCAGAAAGTATACTTTGAGGTATCTTTCACAGACCTCTGCGGACTATTTGGATTGAGTGCAGGGGAGAGGACATCTGGTCTTTATTGGACTTCAGAGCTGTTGAACTTCTGGGAAACGATTGGCACAGGGGTTTATAGATCTTCTCAGGCAAAGGAGTCACTTATCCGGAGCCCAGTACTGAGATATGCCACACGCCTCATTGGCTCATTGCTATACGGGACAACCACAGCCGCATCAGTCACGCAATGGGAGTTGTGCCTCCTGTACCAAGGTGTGAGGCATTTGCTACCGGCATTTGGAAACTCTACATTCCCACCTGCTACTGCCTTCAACATGGGAGCGGTGCTGGCCGCAAACTTAGCAGGATACAAGGGGAAAGTAACCAAATCCAAGAGCAGTGCATGTGGATTTGGTGCAGTGATTACTCGGATCCTTACACATGTGGGTGTAGACTGCGAGAACCATCAGGTAGCACTGGACAGATCGAACAACATTGCTTGGAACTACCTGGATGTCATTTCTCTAGTAAGTAAGGAGTTCATAGCTGGTCCCCACTCGAGGATCGATCGGGATGGTCCTTACGTCTACGTATTCCAGGACCGAGCGAAGAAAACACTCTACTGCCACCTGCCTCAGATCGGCCTGACTGCTCTACTTTCAGAGGCTGCAGTTGAGTTCCTACCCCCTGCTACCGCACTAGTAGACAAGCCATCCTTCTTCACGCCAAAATATCAGACCAAAGGCAAGGCCGTGGTTGATGAAGAAGGAGAAGATGAGGCTGCACAAGCCATTCCAGATGATTCACAACCCCATCAGCTACTCCCATCAGACTCCAGCCAGTACAAGCTGCAAGAGCTTCCACCGAACGCCACTTCGCGCCAGCAACAACATTGGAGAGATCAGAGCATAAAGACAAACAACGACATGCTACACAAGATCTGGGCTGCCATTTCACGTATCAGGCCGTGTCGTTGCCAAAAGGATGATGTAGTTCATCAGGACAACTCTCCATCCAGCTCTGGTTCGGGTTCGAGTGGTACACACAGGGTAAGAAAGAGGTCTAAGAGACCCAAAGATGCAGGAACATCTGGAGCAGGAGACGAGGAGTAGGAGCTATCACCGGCCAGTATTGCCATTTGATTTCCGACCGCGCTATTTTATTTTATTTTCTATTCTAACGTTTTATGGTCTTATTTTCTGTTAATTTTGAACTTAGTTTTTTTTTTTTATTTTTTTATTTTTTTTCTTAATTATGAGTTCGTATTTCTTTTACATGGTTTCTTCATTTTATTTGGTTGTGTTTTGAGTAGTTTTTAATTCGTATTCAGCTTTGCCTTGCTAGATAAACCAAATAACTAATATCCGAGGAAAGAGGTTATATCAAGTGTTCCTCGGAATTTCCTCGGTATTTCTTAAAAAAAAAAAAAAAAAAAATCAATGGTAGTCTGTTTCCGAGTCATCATCACCAGATGAATCTGAATCTGGATCTTGGTGAAACTCTCCAATCACTGGTTCATCCTCTACGTGAACGACGGCTTCCTCTCCGAAGTCGGTTAAATCGACTACAAGGCCAACTCCAGCTAAATCTTCTGCTGCACTTAAGTTGCCGGATGTGCTTGGTTGTAGTGGGTCTTCCAGCTCAGAACTTCCCTGAACTCGGCCTCTCGGGTTGAGTCTTGTAACAGTAACCCATGGATCATCTCTGTTCCTTACCCGGGGGTACTTGATATAACAAACCTGTAACATTTAGAAAAATTATAAATTAATACACATGATGATGAATCATTCTGAATAATTAACATTTAATTACCTGATCGGCCTGAGAAGCAAGAATGAAAGGATCATAATATTGCAGCTTTCGCCTCGAATTTACTGATGTAACACCAAATGCATCTGTTCTCACACCTCGATCTGGAGTGTTGTCGTGCCAATCACAATAGAAAACAGTACAGCGCAATCCAACCATGCCCAAATACTTGATTTCCAAAATCTCATGTATGTGTCCGTAGTATACATCATCTCCTGATGCAGAACAAACGCCAGCATCATAAGTCGTACTCGAACGTCTCCTCTTCTGAGTTGTGAATGCATATCCTCGAGTACAAAATCTCGGATATGACTTCACAACAAAGTTTGGTCCAACGACCATCTCACGTATCCAATCGTCAAATGTTTCACCTCTGGCCAAACCAGCAGACACCTATTAATAGCACATATATATATGTTATATCAATAAATGTGAATTAGTATAAATATGTGATAAAATATATTTTAATTTGTTTAAAGCACTCACATAAGTAAACATCCATCCAGTAAATTCTCTCTGCTTCATTTCTTCTAGTTCGTCCTCTGTGGCGTATCTATACTCGAACCGCTTTTCTGCCATGAAAATCCTGTATATGATGACAATAATGTAATTAATTAAGATTTAAATTTCAACTTGTTAAAATAAAAATTTGTAAGCTCATTTATTTACCTCTCATATTGAAGAACGTCTTCGCAGTTGGTGAGCAAATATGTTTGCAAATGACTGCGCTCCTGCTCAGTAAGTCGACGGTCCTTTGGTTTTCCGCTAAGTCGTCCAACGTCTGTGAAAATGTCTGGAACCGTAACATGATATGTTGCCCGTTCGCCTCTATCATCATGCCGAGCAGGTCTTCTGTTTTTGGTCTGAACTTCTGCTGGAAAGTAGTACTCGGCAAAGTTTGAAGTTTCTTCATTGATCATCTGTGCGACTATAGAACCTTCCACCCTACTTAAATTTTTCACCATCTTCTTCAAATGGAACATATACCGCTCATACAGATACATCCATCTATACTGCACAGGACCACCAAGTTCCAATTCTCTTGCCAGGTGAATAACAAGATGCTCCATAACATCAAAAAATGAGGGAGGAAATATCTTCTCAAGGTTGCACTGAATCACGGCTATGTTAGTCTTCAAATTTTCAATACCTTCAAGAGTCACTGATCTCGTGCATAAATCGCGGAAGAAACCACTTATCCCTGCAATTGCTTCATGAACATTTCGTGGTAATAGTTCCTTGAAGGCGAACGGAAGGAGGCGCTGCATCATTACATGGCAATCGTGGCTTTTCAAGCCAGTAAACTTTCCTTCCTTTCTGTCGATACAGTTACGCAAATTTGATGCGTAACCGTCTGGAAATTCCACATCGTTTGAAATCCAATCAAAGAACGCATCTTTTCCCTCTGCATCAAGTCGGTATATGGGAAAAGGAGCCCTACCATTCTCATCAACATGAAGTTCTGAACGAGCACATATATCGACTAAATCCAGTCTTGACTTCAAATTATCCTTTGTTTTACCTTGAACATTAAGGATCGTGTTCATGAGATTGTCAAAAAAGTTCTTCTCAATATGCATGACATCTAAATTATGCCTTAGCAGATGATCCTCCCAGTATGGCAGATCCCAGAAAATACTTTTTTTGTGCCAGTTATGTAGTTCTCCAACAGCATCTACCGGAAAACGCTCATGTCCACCGACGTCTGGCGTCCTTTCTGCACCAAAATCTCTTAGTTGTATCTTCAAATCTTTCCCACAAATTTCCGGAGGTGGACTGTCAAACACCCTCTTGTTCTTCGTAAACAAATTCCTACTCCTACGATATGGATGATCAGGTGGTAGGAATCTCCTGTGACAGTCAAACCAACACGTTTTCCTTCCGTGTTTTAGTTGGAAAGCATCAGTGTTATCTTGACAATATGGACATGATAGCCTTCCATGCGTTGTCCATCCAGACAACATACCATATGCTGGAAAATCACTTATTGTCCACATTAGTACTGCCCGCATTTGAAAGTTTTCTTTACACGAAACATCGTATGTTTCAGCACCTTGAGCCCATAGTTGTTGCAACTCATATATTAGTGGCTGAAGAAACACATCAAGTGATCTCTTAGGATGCTCTGGTCCGGGAACGAGAATCGAGAGAAACAAAAACTCTCGTCGCAAGCACAAGTTTGGGGGTAGGTTGTATGGTGTAAGAATGACGGGCCATAGAGAATACTGTCTTCCACTCTTGCCAAACGGACTGAAACCATCAGTACATAATCCAAGGTAGACATTTCTTCTCTCATACGCAAAGTCGGGATACTTTGATTGGAAATGCTTCCACGCTTTTGCATCTGAAGGATGTCTGATCTCACCATCTGTTGAGTGCTCCGCATGCCATCTCATTGGTTGCGCTGTGCGTTCAGACAGATACAACCTCTGCAACCTTTCCGTCAAAGGTAAATACCACATCCTTTTATATGGCACTGGAACTCTTCCACTCGTATCTTTATAACGAGGCTTTCCACAAAATTTGCATGTAACCCGCTGTTCATCCGCCCTCCAATAAATCATGCAGTTGTCGCTGCATACATCTATTACCTGATACGATAAACCAAGACCAGCTACGAGTTTCTGAACCTCGTAGTATGAACCAGGAGCTACATTATCCTCGGGTAGAATACCTTTTACAAAATCAGCAATCGCATCCACACAGTCTTCAGCCAAATTATAATCTGTTTTAATGCCCATCAATCTTGTAGCAGATGATAAAGCTGAATGACCATCTCTGCAACCTTCGTACAATGGTTGCTTTCCAGCATCCAACATATCATAAAATCTCCTAGCTTGTGCATTGGGTAAATCTTCCCCTCTAAAATGATCATTTACCATCTGCTCAGTACCTACACCATAATCTACATCCGTTCTAATTGGTTCTTCTAATCTAACCGCTGGCTGAGGTTCGCTAGTACTACCATGTTCATAATCAGTTTCCCCATGATGATACCAAATTTTGTAACTTCGTGTAAACCCACTCAAATATAGATGAGTCCAAACATCCCACTCTTTAATAACCTTTCTATTTTTACAATTAGAGCAAGGACATCTTAACATACCTGTTTTTGCTTCCGGTTGTCGGTGAACTAACCCCATGAATTCGGTTATACCTCGTTGGTATTCTTCCGTAAGCAATCTCGTGTTCGGATCCAAATGAGGTCGATCGATCCAAGAACGAAAATAATTTGTAGAAGACATATTTTTTATGAATCAAATTCGTGTGTAAATAGAGTAAGAGGGAGGATGAAGATATGAAGTGAATGAAGAGGAAGAGGAGTGCTTGTATTTATAGTTTAAATCCTGCCGACAGACCGAGGAAATTCCGACGGAATTCCGACGGAAAAGGATAGTTCGTCGGAATTTCCTCGGAATTTTGTAAAATCCCCCAACGGCTCTCCAACGGCTATAATATTTCCTCGGAATTCATCGGTTTTTTTCGAGGAACACATTTTTCCTCGGAATTTCCTCGGAATATTCCGACGGATTGATATTTTCTCGGAATTCCGTCGGTATATTCCGAAGAAATTCCGAGGAAACCCAATTTTGTGTTTCCTCGGTATATTCTGACGATTTCATTTTCCGTCGGAATGTCCGTCAGAATACCGCTGTTTTTTTGTAGTGTATGTAAGCCATATCTTCTTCAATCTTGTGCAAGCGTCTTGCTACCTTAGTATCATGATTTACAATATACATACTACTTTTTGTAAAACTCCAACAACAATATAGTACTGTTTAAAACTAACAAAATAATATTTTAACCGTTAGATATAGCTACATTTTAAATGTACTTGAAAAAGAATTAAAGATATAAAGAGTTTTCAATGAAGGTAAATTTGCTAAATACATATTTTAGTTTTTATTCCTTAAATAGTGCCAATAACTAAAGTGATTAAATTATGTTTCATTACAAGGATAAATGATAATTATACATCTATTTATAATTTTTCTTTAATTTATTAAAAAAAATATAAAAAGAAATAAATATTAAATATAAAAATAAGAAAATAATAAAATTAGTAACTATCACATTTTGTTTTTGCGGATTTTCTACTATTAATTTGGTTATCCAAATTGCTTTGGTTCTTATTTTATTTTGATGAAAAACTAAATATTTTACATATTATTGTATTTACATAATCAGTTAAAACAATTATTAACTTTCTGAAACGGAAAGATCGTATTCTATTGTTTGCAGAAGTCAATATATTTATTTCTGAATTATTAGAGGGACAGATGGAATGGGGCACAATATAGTAGACTAATATAAGGACATAGAAATTAACATTACTCAAGATTAATATTTAAATGTCGACCTTTCCTTGGAACGACTAATCTGCCATTTTTTTTTTTTTTTTTGCAACAAACGGTCGTTCTATAACTTAAACTTGAAATGATCTGGATAACCAGGGCGGAATAGAACAACCAATAAAACAAAGGGGTCTATGAAAAGAACAAGCATTCTTATCTAGCGAATCAGCAATCTCGTTTTGCTCCCTTGTGAAGTAAATAATCTTGCAGTCCGAAAAACACATTTTAAGGATTTGAATGACCTCAAGCTCAGTTGAAAAGCTTGGCCAAGCTTATGGATCCACCACCATTGCAATCAGGTCCTTGCAATCAGGTCCATTGCAATCAGGTGCTTGTAAATAATCTGCCATTTTTTATTACTGGAAGCATTATCGATAAATATATAATGAAAATACAGTAGTCCATAAACCATACACATCATTGTATAAAATAATAGCATACATTCAACACAACACTTCAACCTTCACTTATTTTCGCACTTACATACACACGTGACACGTTCATTGCTTTCAACGATGATCTCAAGTTTTTGAAACCGCTGATTGAGCTCTAACCTCAAGCTCTCCTAGAAACTCAACAACTTTATCGATCTCCGGTACCACATTCTTCACGGTATCGTCAGACAAGAACTCGTTGGCCCATTTACAAAGAAAAGGTATTTTTGATTCGTCTAAAAGTTTTTCTCCTTTAAGCTTCTCCCTAGCCTTCAAGATACCAACAAAGCTTCCAAGGCAAATGTCCATAAACCCGATCGCTTCACCTCCGAAAAAGGGGTTCCCTTTGCTTATAGAAACAAAGGCTTCCTCGAGTTGCAATAACCCTCCTTCCACTTCTTTCATGCCTTTCTCTTTTGCCTCTTCCGATTTGGTGATTGCTGCCGCTTTCAGTGCCGGAAACCACTGCATTTGTAAAAGGGAAGTCTAGTGAAAATAGTTGAAGGTGCGTTTGTTTTGAAATCTTACACAAAAGCTTAATGTTTTCGTTTTACTAAAGGTTTGGTTATTCCACGCTAGAATCTTTATATGTTTATATTGAATCAAGCTTTAACTCACTGTTTGGATCAATATCAAACATCCATTATTACATTTTGGCTGATATAATCAGTAATTACATATGATTTTCTCTATAAAATAAATAAATATATATATATATTTATTCGGGTTTATTATAAGGAGATCCGAAAATCAACTCTATCAAAATTATGAAAACATGAATAATCATGAAAGATCCAGAAATAATACTTCTACTAGGTAGTAACCTGCTCAAAGCGCAGGATGAATAAGAATCTATGAAGATAAAATCATTACATAAAAATAATACAACACAAAGTAACAGATATTTAAAAAAAATTTTGGATGATTAATTTCGTTTCGTTTACTACATTCAGTTACATTCATATTATTATGTGGATTGTGCACTTAATATTTAAAACCAAAGCCGCTGCGATATTTTCATTACATTACTTTCCAAATATCACAAACTAATAGAACATATGTATATTAATCATAAAATATTGAGAAAACAATATCTTCAAACATATAAGGTAAGAAAACTTATTTCTAAATTTTGTATGCAACTATGTATTACCATAGTCTAACGTAAAAAGTTCTTCGCTAGCTAATTATGAACTATAGTTTTTCTATATTAATTAACATACCCAAGGAAAGGCAATTATGAATATTTGACTTTGATTTAGACTAACTCAATTTGACTTGGTTTATGGTTTAGATTATATTAATGAGTTAAAATACACCATGTTCGAAACGATTGATGAAAATTTTAAATACACGTAGATAGCTTTTTCTGTTGTCCATATAGTTTCCATCTTCTATCTACTATATTATATATTCTGTGTAAATGTATTATGTAATATAATATAAGGGGGTGTATTGAATTGTGGATTTTAAAAGTTTAATAGATTTGTAAATATACTGGAGTTTTGAGAGATCTGGACTAAATCCCATTTATATGGATGAGATTTAATAAGGTGTACAATGAATGTGAATACGTATCCATACTTTTTGAATTGATTACTAAGCAAAAAATTTCTTTTTTATTATGAATTATTTAATAAGTTATATAAATTATAAGTAAAAGGTAAATATAAAATATATAGCACAAAATTGTTGGAACTGTTGTTTTTTGAACATTATGAATAATGTATTCGTATATCAAAAAACAGTTTTATTTGAATGAGAAATGGAGGTCTAATGTGTGTGATTTGAGAAACTTGTATAAAGTAGAAAATACACACATTGAATATTTGAACTTGGATTTGGGTTTTGATTTGTTAGTTGGACTTCATGTTCATTAACTTAACCTTATAAATAAAATACAGTATATGTTGATCTTTTATATTGATAAAATATTTAAAAAAAAAATCAATTTTAAAGTATATTATTTAGCTTGAATTGGTCAAACAAAAAATAATTTTACTCTTTAAAATTTTGGTCAATATGTGGAATAAATTCACATAATAATTGACAAGAATTAAAATCTCCATTAGGTTTCATTTTTGTTGAAGAATGAAATTTGTGCTTCTCATTATTTTTCTATAAAAGGGATTGTAGGCATTATAGAAAAAATATAGACTTTCGACAACAACAAATCATTTTCTCATACTTTGAATAGTTATGTTAGTATTTTTTTTTTGAGTCTGAGAGTACATCACAAAATTAGGTTCGATAGAGAGTACATCACAAAATTAGGTTCGATATATTCTGTTTTTCGGTGATGGTAAACAGAAACAATATTGTAGTTGTATCCTGAGAATCTGAGCGCTATGAAACCGTCACACTACGGGGCGTTTAAAGATTTAAGGAAAGAGATTAACCATCTCGACTATGCAATTTTTCCTTATTTTTCTATTTCGGTATTGTAATTTTAATTTAAGTTCTTATTATTCTTTAAAAATATCAGTTGTCTTATGGCAGTAAAATAAGGTTTCTACACTCTTAAATCTTTAAATCCCAGGATACAACTACAGCATTGTTTCTGTTTACCATCACCGAAAAACAGAATCTATCGAACCTAATTTTGTGATATACTATGAGACTCAAAATAAATAAATAAATACTAACATAACTATTCAAAGTAGGAGAAAGTGATTTGTTGTTGTTGAAAGTTTATATTTTTTCTATAATGCCTACAAGCCATTTTATAGAAAAATAATGAAAATCACAAATTTCATTATTCAACACAAAAATGAAACTTCCATGGTACACTAATGAAAACTTTAATTCTTGTCAATTAGTATGTGAATTTATTCCACGTTTTGACCAAAAAATTAAAGAGTAAAATTATTATTGTTTAATTTTGACCAATTCAAACAAAATAATATACTTTAAAATGTATTTCTTTTTTATATTTTATCAATATAAAAGATCAGCATATATTTGATTTAAGTTAATGAACATGAAGTCCAACTAACCAATCAAAACTCAAATCCAAGTTCCAATATCTAATGAGTGTATTTGCTACTTTGTACAAGTTTCTCAAATCACACACGTTAGGTCCTCATTTCTCATTCAAATAAAACTTCATTTTTGACATATGAATACATTATTCATAATGTTCAAAAATTAGTTCCAACAAAAATTCTTACCAGGACCGGTCTAGAGTGCAAGCCAGTCAATCGAGCGTTTAGGACATATAGTTTTAGAGGGTATATTTGATTTAATTTTTTCATATTAAGAATGTTTTTAGTATTTATATGTTAATATAATCTACATTTCTTTTAATAGAAAATAATATTTGTAAGAATTATTATCCATGTTTATAGAATTTTTTCTAATAAATATATTGAATAAGTGTACTGTTAAATAATAATTAGTTTTAAAATGTGAAATTTAGTATTAACAAATTATGTTACTAAAATTATGATTGACTACAGTGAAATGTTTATGACAATATTAATTTAAATTGCTATGCAATTAACCTGATAAATTTATGTTTACCAATCTAACGAAATCGAATTAGTTTATAAAGTAATAGCGTGGTTTCTATTATAATTATAATGATATATTAGATAAAATATAAAAAGACATGTTACTGATATTACATTAATCGGTTTTTGGTTTTAAGCCTACTTTATTTAAGCGAGCCGGGTTATGTTTTGGTTTTAATTTTTTTTAGTTTACTTTAAAACTAAAACTAAACAAATTTTTGTAATATAATCGTTAAAAAAGAAAATTTCTTATGGCATCCAAAAAATATTGGACTGGCACTGACTCTCACAAAGAAGAAAGTAAATATTTGGCCAGCAAAAAAACGTAGAAACACCTTATCATCAACGAAGGCAGACCAGAAGCGAGCTTGAGCGCGATCATGGGGATGTGAAGGAAGTATGGACGGGTCAGATGCGTTCCATGTCTCATCTATGTACTCAACGATGTTGAGAGACTCTAGAATCGGTTTGTTGTTGTGGATGAGAACCGGGACTTTCTTGTGAACCGGATTTGATTTGAGAAGAAGCTCACTCTTGGATCCGAACAGATCTTCTTCAACGTAATCGTAATCGACAGATTTGAGACGAAGAGCGATCTTTGGTCTTATGGCATACGGACTGAACCATACTCCCAACAATTTCACTTCCTCTGTCTCTCCCATTTTTTATTTTATTTGGTTCTAATTAATCTGTGAAAAAGAGAAGAAAGAAGAGATATAATGCAAGTGGTCGAGGCCAGTTTGTGTGTTGCTCCACGGGTCTTTTGTTCTTCCTATTGGCTATTCTGTCTGCTTCTACTTTTATAGTCTGAGAAAATGACAATTAAAACATACGTTTCTCTTGTGAACAGAAAAGAAAAAGAAAACTTACGTTTCTCTAATCGTTTTTGCTTTAACCGTAGCATAGGATTATGTGTGTGCTTTTATCATTTTTACAACAACATAATAAGATTAAGGCCCGTTCGTTTGTACATCTGGAAGGTGCATCCAGATGGATCAGTCAGATGCTCTACCTTGATGATGTTTGTTTGTACATTTGGAAAATGCATCTAGATGAAGCATCCGGATGCAGCTGCGTTCGTTTGTTCATTTTTTTTGAACTTACATTTGCATCAAAATGCAGTTGATGACAAAATGACTAAAATGGACATGTATTTAATTTATCTATATCTTACTCTTAAATCATGATTATTATTTATATTAATCCTGATAATTTTAATATCTTATCTAAATTACAATTACAAAAAAAAAAAATTTAAAATTCTGTTTTAAATTTCATAAATTTATTTTAATGAAAATAAGACAATGAAATTATAAATAATGACTATAATTTTGTAAATTTGATTAAAATATTTAAATAAAAGTCTAACAATTGTTTGATATATGATAATTTTAACACACTAAAATCCAACAATAGTTTTGATATATTGATAACTCAAAACCAATTCCAAAAATAAATAAAGATAAGATAATCTCAAAAACTTTAAATAGATCATGGTAAATAAAAACTTAAACATAAAAGGATAATGAGTTTGCATTATCAATTGGTCCAAAGGAAACAAAACTACAAACCTATACTAGAATAAGCATTTGCCACAAAGGGATCAGCAATTCACATTACAAAGCTTCAAAAGACACCATCAAACAACTACTTATCAAACAACTTAGATCTAGTATGGAAGTCGACGTCCTCTAGCCATCTCTTCAGTAATGGAATCTCGTATAGCTTCCATGACTCTATCTCCAGCTGGTACGTATGCAACATGATCATCTTCATCCCCATGATGTTCATATTCTTCCACTCTTTCCCAATGTGCAAAATCACAATCCTCATGGTTTGAATCTCTTATAAAATTGTGGAGAGCCATTGTTGCTGTCACAATCTTCACCCATTTATTCAGCTCATACTTAGGGTGCTTCCTATCAAGAATCCTCCACTTAGCCTTCCATATTCCAAATGTCCTCTCAATTACCGAACGCAAGCCAGAATGTTTTCGGTTGAATAACTCACTGCTGTTTGTCGGTGGTCCTCCTCTAACAAACTGATCCAGGTGATATCTAGCTCTACGGTGAGGTCCTAAATAACCAGTTTTAGTTGGGTATCCAGAGTCTACTAGATAATACTTTCCAACTGGAGGATGAGGAAAAGAAGCTTCTTCCTTAGCACAATATGTCAACACTTTTGTATCATGTGCTCTCCCAGGAACCCCAACATAAGCATATATGAATTTCATGCTGAAATTACATATAGCTAAGACATTCATAGTTGGTTCTCCTTTTCTACCTCTGAATGGATCGACATTCCCAGAAGGAGGACGAACCGGCACATGAGTTCCATTTAAAGCACCTATGCAATCCTTAAAAAAAGGGTAATATCACGGATCATCTACTAGAATAGGACTAGCACTTGCAAACTCATCCCTTTCAGGTTTCACAATGTCTGCTGCAAGTTTCAACAAAGAACTTAAAACCTCATCTATCTTCCTATTCACTGTGTCAGATGAATGTTGATATCTCTCAGCTAAAGCCCGTATGGATAAATCTTGTCCAGCCATCTCTAAAAACATTGCTACACTCTCCTCTAAGTAAACATGGCAAGTCTCTTCTAGCTGATACTTCTCTGATAGTATCTTACATAAGCTATTAAACGTTGCTTGGTTCATGCGAAGAATCTCATAGCACTGTACCTCGGAATCGTTCATGAAACGTTGCACTCGACGCCAACCTCCACCTCGGTTTGTCCTCACTACCTGTTTGTTAGTATTTGTTTCTGCCACTCCATACGTTTCTTCTAAAAGAGCAAACATGTGTTTCTCCTCATCTAGTATCAAATCCATGTCGTCATCTTCAACTAAGAACCTAAACGTGTCCTGAAACCACATCAAGCATACAACCAATTAAATTATCATATATTCACACCGTACTCTGAACAATGATATATATAATTTTCTATGAACTATACCGTCTATAAGTGACAACAAACAATAGAATGTGGCTTATCTCCTATTGGTTCATACTAGTAGTCTAGTACTAGTGTGCTACTGCCGTGTTATCATTGAGTTTAAATATGCGAAAATGTGGGCAGAGAAAAATACAAAAACACTAGACATGTAAATGAAAACTGTGTTTAGAAAATTAATAAGAAAATTTTAGAAACCAACTAAATAGAAGAATGACACGTATAGTCATGTGGGATCACTAGTTATTGGGTGTGCTCATGTTTCCACCTTCAACAGCTTGCTATCTCTCTACTAGACTATACGTACTCTCAACTAAATCTCCAACCCCTTTATGAAAATGACTAAGATTTTTCTTCTTTTCTCTAGTCTGATTCATTTAAATATGCGAAAATGTGGCCAGAGAAAATTGTAAACTCTCAAGCAATAAGTTTACCCAAATCCACTAAAAGCTCTTATAACCACATACCTTACTGTTCATTGTATCTTGGAGACTTTAAGCTAGAAGTGTATAAGAGCTGCTACGTAGAAACTGCTTATCCACAAGAGTTGTATTGCCACTTCAAAATAAAAATAAACATAGACATTTCAGTAGGGTGAAACTCATAAAAATATTGTCATAAACAGTCACTAAAACATGATTCATTCTAGATTTCATACTAAACTAAGACAGAGACATAAAACATAAACAACTCCTCAATGATCTCTGCTTTCACCAGTTGCAAACTCCAAATAAAGAACCCTGTTCTCATCATCTCCATAAAACAAGAAAGCCTGACGATTCGCAGCATCTTCTTTGAGGTGGTTAATTGAAGCTTTGTAGAGAGGAGACCACATCCTTACAGCAGACAAGGAGTGAAGAACCTCCATGGCTCGAAGTTGACTACAACTAAACTCGGGATGATTCTCTATTAGATGATTCTTGTGGGAAAGAATCTTGTCTCGAGACTCAACACTCTCCCTAATCACATCAGCCACAGCTTGTCCTGCTTGTACAGCCCTTGATCTTTTTTTATTAACCTTTGACCTAGAAGAAGAGGGGCCAACATTCCTTGATTCAGATGCGACATCAGTCTCTTGAGTAGGGACACCACGCCTTGATTCATCTCCAACAGCTTCTTGAGTAGGGACATCACGCCTTGATTCAACATCATCTTCATCATCATGATCTGTGTACTTTGTGTCTAAAACATCTTCACTTTGCTGAGCAGACCAACCTTCACCTCCACTAATATAAACTGTCCCAAATACCTTCTCCATCAAATCCATGTTTGCTACCGGCTTGTCTTTAAATTTTCTAGCACCAGGCCACTCCTGAAACAAGAAAATTTTCAAAGTGAGAACACTGTATTTCCACTTTGAATACATAGAAACATTCAAAAAAATACACAGTAACAGTCAAAGAGTCTAGATGATACTAGTACTCTACACAAATTACTACATTTTGTATTCAAAGAAAATTCAAAGAAATATATTCATCACTCTTTGCTTGAACATAACACAGAATCATCATCACATCATTATTTTTCCAACAACACAATCAAAACTGAACCAGTAAAGTTAAGAGAATCATAGAACTTGTACCTTGCATCGCTCATTCCACCAGTCCTCACTCATGTTGATGGATCCAGTTGAAGTAAAACCAAGTCCCGTTCTGTTCCGAGTCAACTTCTTAAAAGAGTCGTACTGCTTCTTGCAAGTATTGTACTTTATCCCAAATTTTCTCCATGGAATTTTTATACCAAATGCCAATAGAACTTATCCATGATCACCTGTCTCCCAGCCTCATTAACCATCTTCTTTCTTATGTTTCCTTTCAGACTCTCATCAAGTCTTAGTTGAAGAAAGAACCGAGTTTGCTCGTCACTCCATATAAGATTCTTATTTGAAGATTCAAGACAATAAGAAAAGCACTTGACAAAACTGAGATCAAATAAAAGATTAGAGTGGAATATACTCACATCAGATCCAGGGATGGATGTCATTGTTTAATAGAATGAGAAAGCTTCTTGTTGCACCTGCTAGACACCAAAAGAAAGGTGGGACACAGGACACCATTAAACAATGTTGGCAAATCCACTTAAGCAAAGCTTATAAAGACTGATACATGACAAGAGCTTTGTATTCAACAAAAGGATAGGCAAATATATTCAAAGAGAACACAACAATGAAAGTTATTAATGTACAGACTAGAGACTTGAAGATGCAAACAAAACCCATAACATAACTTATAGGATATAAGCTAGAGACTTGAAGATAATTGATTCCAAAGTACAGACTTATAAACTACAGACTTGAAGAAGAACAATCTACAAAACCCACAACATTTAGATCCTTGAGAGTCTTACTTGAGCGAGAGAGAGGTCGCCGGAGCTGAGGTCGCTGGAGTGAGAGAGAGAATCTGAGAGAGAGGACCTGAGAGAGAGAGATTCATATATGGTGAGGTGATAAAACTATTCCAAACAAAACAGAAAACCCACAACATTTAAATCTCAAAGACTCTTACTTTAGTTAGAGAGGGAGGTCGCCGGAGCTAAGGTCCCCGGAGCTGAGGTCGCCGGAGTGAGAGAGAGAACCTGAGAGAGAGAACCTGAGAGAGCGAGATTCATATATGGTGAGGTGATAAAACTATTCCAAACAAAACAGAAACCCACAACATTTAGATCTCAGAGACTCTTACTTGAGTTAGAGAGAGAGGTCGCCGGAGCTAAGGTCGCCGGAGCTGAGGTCGCCGGAGCTAAGGTCGCCGGAGCTGAGGTCGCCGGAGTGAGAGAGAGAACCTGAAAGAGAGATTGGATTTCATATGTAAACGATTCAACAAAACAGAAAACTCACAACACAATCTTACTTGAGCGAGAGGGAGAGGTCGCCGGAGAGAGGGGTCGCCGGAGAGAGAGAGAGATTGGCCGCCAAAAGAGAGAGAGAGAGAGAGAGAGAGAGAGAGAGAGAGAGAGAGAGAGAGAGAGAGAGAGAGAGAGAGAGAGAGAGAGAGAGAGAGAGAGAGAGAGAGAGAGAGAGAGAGAGAGAGCCTGAGAGATTAAAACTAAATTTAGGGTTATGTGTAGCGGGGTTATTTTGGTCATTGACCGTTTTTGACTGAATCAGCTTCAGCTAGATGCATGGTGAAGACTCAGCCAGCTTTTTTGAAAAAATTCAGCTGAGTTTTCGAAACTCACCCAGCTGATCCATCTGGATGTACCTATTAAGTCCACTAAACGAACATCAATACTCACCTTCACCCAGATGGATCAGTCAACTGAGCAAACGAACATGGCCTAAAACGATTCAAAAATCCAAAATGCTTAACTATGTATCTATGTGAACAATATATAAAGGTTATTTGCTCACGAGATATGTGAAATTGTAAAAGGCTTGCATATATGAAACAACAATTCATAGCAAAAGTCATTTCAATTCAACTACCCAAATCAGTGCTTCAAATCCTGCATGCAGAGGAAATAAACTTTGTTTGATACGTCGCCTCATATCTTTATACTGTTTCTCATGCTTTGCATGGTTATTGTCTTAGCAGCGATGTGGGACTTTCAAAGAGTTAAGATAAATTCAAACACTGCCTGCTTTAGCGGATTTGTAACAGACGACAGTCTTGAATCTCGAAGCTAAAGCCAGACACCAATAAATCTTTGCGAGAAAACTGAGCTTCTTCTTCTTCCTTACCTTACACAGAACTAACTGGATGGATCAGTCTTCAACTCTCTTGTACGATTAGTTTCTCATTGTAAGCTCCCATATGCTTTTGCCCTTCTGGTTGCAGTATTTCAAATTCCTCAAATATCTGATGTTTGCGCACCAACTTGACTGTAACATGATATCACAGTAACAGATCTGTTATCACAGACTGAACACTTACAAAACTCTAGCCTTTTGCAATATGATCCAAACAAAGCTCAAAAAAGTACAAGCAAATCATCTATTATTACCACGTTGTTGTCTTCCTACCTAGTCACCAGCTACAAGCTATCACCATTTCTGATATAAGTTCACCTTCAAAATTAGTGAACTGGACAGTTTTTAACTCTCTTGGTAAGATTAAATTTCAGCCCACTGTAAGCTCACATGCTCTTAAACTCCTGGTTGCAATTTCCACTTCCTCAAACATCTTACGTTTGCGCACCAAACTAACTGAGAAAGGATAGATAGTTGCACTCACTAACCGCTTCGCGTTGTTCAAAATATAAATCGCCACTTCTTTCTTAACTTTTGTTCCTTCATAGTCTCTCCACTCAAACCTCTTGAGATGTAACAACAAACATTCAGGAACATGCCTCGGCTGGATCCATCGAACCTTACGCTCCGCAGGCATCCCATGGTCCTGAACAAGCTTGAGAGCTTGTAGTTTAGGAGAATGGTGGAGCAAACTGACAAGCATACTCGTCCAGCTATCATCACATGAACATAGCTCCAAACACACAAGCTGAAACAAAACTGTACCATGGGGATACCGAGCCTGTATACACGATATAAGCAAAAAGGAAACAATGTAACAGTTTCCAAAACTAGCTAATGATATAAACCTTACCTTATCAGCTAAGCATACATAAAGACGCTTAACAAAGGTGAAAGACTCCAGAACATTGGCATGGTAGGACATAGACTGAAGATTCGCCTCGACGAGTTTTGGAAGATTACCAATCAGATCAAGTTCACCAAAGTAGTCCACAATGCTCAACCGCTTCAAGGAATGAGAATGTATCACGAACAAATGGTCATTAGGCGGGTTCTCCCGGACCGTATTCCCAACGGATAAACTCTTCAGGGAAGGTAAGTCGACGGTGAAAGTCACCACATTGTCTTGGGGACACGTCTCCACAGCTAACTCTTCAACGACGGGACAGTTGGATATAAGGCTAGAGAAAGATTCATCGTCTGAGTAAATGACAGAGAGAAGGCGTAGCTTTACGAGGGAGCGGAAGGTAAACTGAGAAGGAACATCCAGAAGAATCACCCTGTTGAGTTCTAATGTCTCGAGTGTTTCGCATCTGAACAACCTACTTGGTAACGAGACAAGACCGTGGTCGTAATAAAAACTTATTTTCAAGTCACGCACGAAGCGATCGACAGCGATTCTAACCCCATAGACCGATCTGGGAACCGCTGCATTCCGAGGCGATGTTGAGATGAAAGCTTTCTAGAACCGCTGCCTTGTGTAATAGCAAAGTTCCAGACACAAACTGCGACAGACTTGTGATATGATTATCATTAGCCTCTTTGTCTTCATAGCTATCTTCCTCTGAAAAAACTTCCAATAACATTGGCATGGTAGGACTTAATTGTATTGAGCAAACTTCCAAATGATAAAATCGTAAACATATTTATAGGTTTTTGTTTGGTTACTTTTGAATTTGATTAAATTTGATATATATATATATATATATATGTGCATTTATGTTCGGGGAATTTGCTGAATATGACTCAAAACTTGAATTTGATGGCAAAATTATACTCAAACTTGAATCAAATGCAAAAGTAACTCAAAAGTCTTGTGAAATTACATATAGCTCCTTGTTACCAGACAAAAAAACATAGCTCATTTTTACGAATATAGCCCCGGAAAGTCTTCTGAGTCTTTTTGAGATATTGTACGTCATCTAGACGACGTCCATGGAAGTTTTCTGGTATAGTTGATCTTAAAAATATTTTATAGATTTTTTAAAGAATATTTTGACAAGTGAAAAATTAAAATCATGTAATTATAAACAGTTTTAAGTGATACAAATTAAGATATAATAAAATTGAATAGTTTTCAACATAGATGAGTGAAAGTAGTTAATCATGATATTCTTTCGCTTAGGGTTTGACAACATATGTTGTAGTATTGTATGTATTCTTAGGGTTAGATTTTTGAAAGCTTAAATGTTTTTTTGAAAAAATTAAAATTTTACCTATATGTGTTTATTTCTGTGTATAGTAAACACTTTTTACGTTTAATTTGATTTTATGAAGTGTTTAGTTAGTTAATTTAGTTTAGGGGTTATGTTTAGGGTCTAGACGGCTAACATTTAAGTTATCTGGCGATTAGAAGACTTCTCTGAAAGTCTTCTAACTCCCGCTAAAATATTTTAGTTTCCCGGTAAAAATATTGAAGTCTTCTGGACAACTTACAAATAAGTTGTCTATGAATTCTTCTATTAGAAGACTTACTTGAAAGTCTTCTGAATCGAAAATATTTAACATTATTAGAATTTTTTTCTCCATATATAAAGAAAAATTTACACATTTTCTCTCCTCCTCTCAAATGGCTGCAACAAAAATGTTATGTAGCTCTCTCTAATCTCTTTGAACTTATAAACACCAAACTTTATATCAATTTATTGTTTTTGTCTTATGTCTTTCTCACTATTTTATCTTGTTTTGCAGGTTTTTCATCACATGGTTCTCATCTTCCACTTATTTAAAGGTAGATCTATTAATTTTAGATATGTATTTTTGTGTGTTCTATAAAGGTAGATCAATCTAATCTTCCATTCATTTTCTCTATTATTAAGCCATTTGAACGTTTTTTTATATGCATGTTTTTCAGATCTGGGTTTGATATACATGTTTTTCAGATCTGTAGCAGATTTTGGAAGACTTATAGGAAATCTTCTCCGAAGTCTTCTAAAATATAAATGCGCTAGAAGACTTTCAGGAAGTCTTCTAGCGCATTATATTTTAGAAGACTTCCCATAAGTCTTCTAAAATATAATGTGCTAGAAGCAGGAAGTCTTCTGGTGGAGTCTTCTCACATGTCTCCCTTTCATAACAGATCTGAGTGTTTTGGTAAGTTTTTATGTCTGATTTTTCTTCATTTGGTAACCTCCTATTGCATAAAGTTCTTACATTTTTCCCAAACTAAAACTCTCCAAACCCATTATAATCTCTTTGACTTGAAAACACCAAACTTTATATGAATTTTTCATTTTTGTCTCATGTCTTTTTCACTAATCTATCTTTTTGTTGCAGGTTTTTAATCAGATGGTTCTCATCTTCCACTTGGATATGTACGTTGTGTGTTCTATAAAAGTATATCTATATATCTTCCACTTATTTTCTCTGTTTTTAAGTCATTTGAACATTTTTTGATATGAAGGTTTTTCAAATCTGGGTTTGATATACAAGTTTTTCAGATCTGGAGCAGGCTTTGAAAGACTTATGGGAAGTCTTCTCAGAAGTTTTCTAAAATATAATGCGCTAGAATACTTCCAGGAAGACTTCCGAGAAGACTTCCTATAAGTTTTCCAAAGTCTTCTAAAATATAATGTGCTGGAAGAAATATTCTGAAGACTTTCTGGAAGTCTTCTGATAGAGTTTTCTTCTATATCAAGTGGAGTCCAAGCTAGTCTTCGTAGAGAAATGATCTATAATTGTTTTGTTTGTGGTATGTTTTGTGATTTGCATGTGAACTCCTTTAGTTGTGATTTTTTTTGTAAATTTGAAAAGATATTAATAAAAACAATTGGTAAATATGTTCATATTTCACAACATTATCTTGCCAAAATTACTTGACATAATTGAAGTTATTGATACAACTTCAATAGCAAAACACAATAACACAAAAAATTAATCAAATTTATTACAACTAAGGGAGAAGAGTTCTCAAGAAAACTTAGTCAATATCACAAAAGATAAACCATTATATAAGTTCAAAGATAGAATATTTTCATAAGAAGTCTTCTGGAAAGTCTTCTCGCAAGACTTAAATTTAAAGCGGGAAATTGAAATATAACTGGAAAATTTAAACGGAAAATTAAAATTTTAGGAGGAAACTAAAAATTCTAAGTGATAATTTAAATTTCAAATTTCTTGAAAGTTAAAAAGTATATCTTATGATCTAAGAAGACACATTAAACCATGTTACTTGATATTCTTGAAGTTACTTAACACTTTTGAAAATTAAATAAACATATCTTAAAGTTACTTAACAAATTTACAAAAAATAACGTAGAAGGCTTCAATGGAAGTCTTTTGGAAACATTCATACACATGAATGTCGGTAAACTCATTATTAAAACCAATTAAGTTATGAATTTCATTTAAGAGCTCAAACATCGACTAATATACATGAATTAACAAAAAAGTATTAAAAAGTCTTTATAGTTTTAGAGAAAATGAAAGTTTATTAAACATTGACGCAAACGACTTACACGGAGGTCGTCTGGTAAACTTCTAGGAAGTCGTCCATCTTTGTTTGTTAAAAAAAAATTCGAGACAACTTCCATGTAAGTCGTCTAGGGTAAACGGGTTAGTTTAGCATTTAACCGGATTGTGTCAGAAATTTGACTTTTCCTGGACGACTTACCCCTAAGTCGTCCAGTAAAAAATTAAAAAATCAATATTTTGTTATATCTAGACGACTTCCATGTAAGTCGTCTCACGTTAGTTTTGAAATTGAAAAATAAAACAAAAAAATTTAGTTTTTTCTAGACGACTTACACAGAAGTCGTTCGTCCGACGACTTACAGAAGTCATTCGTCCGACGACTTACATAGAAGTCGTCCAAGATAAGAAAAGTTTGACCGGAATCTGGTAATAAAATCATGGATGACTTTCGTGTAAGTCGTCTAACAGACGACTGATTCCACTCAAATTACCCAAATGAGTGATTTATACTCTCTCAAATAAGAAGTCGAGTTGTAGTACTTAGGGATCGAATTCACAGGGAGCTAGGGAGCCTAAGGATTCTAATATGATTTGTTAAGCAAAGATGTTTTAAGAGTTTTAAAAGTAAATTGCAGTTTTATATTGAACAAGTGTTTGTTCAATAGCAGATTTTTGGGATTTTGGTGCTTAAAAAGCAAATAGCTAGACTTAGGGTTTTTATTCATGAAAGTTGGAATTATAATCCTATAGATGCCTAATGAGTTGCATGCATGATAATGTAAAGCTCAACTATTTGATCAACAATTCTTTCGGCTCTTGTGGGCATTGACTTGTTGTCTATTAACTAAATCTATGATCTCAACTCTCGTTATATTGATCTGTAGAAAGTGTCGATCGATATTTCAATGGGCGTATCTATCGATACACCTTTTGCACCGTCGATCGATTATTCAAGTGTGATATCGATAGACGCGCTCTAGTCAAGCTTTATGCGCAGGTTGAATGAATGCTTACTAAGCTCACTAGATCAGCTCTTGCCTTGCTCATAGCAAGAAACATAGCTCTATTAGAATGTTTTCAGGATGAGAATTAAGCTATTGCTTTTATCAATCAATCCAAGGACAGGTTCTAGGTAGTTAATCTAGACACATGCATTAATAAACAATCCTAAATATGATTATCACAACTCAGCAGTCTATAGTTGGGGTTAATCCCTCCTAACCTATTTAAACCCTAAAATCTAACAAGAGAATTACTCAGACATGGCTAAGCAATTCATAACAACAGTTAAGTAAAAAAACTTCATAGAATAATATTATAGATATCAATGGAGTTCCAATCACAAATTACAACTTTGGATCTTCTCTTCTATCTATCAATAAAACAGTGAAACACAAAGAAAACACACTCTGCCTATAACATGGCGGCAAAGCTTATATAATTAGGGTAAAAACTCGTCAGGGCAATCTTGTAAGATAGTGAAATCTTGGGCTTCAAGTTGGCTGTGACCAAATGGGCTTCCTGCGTGCTTCGCTGTCGATCGACACCATGTCTTGTGTATCGATCGATTCTAGCTCTCCAATATCGACCGATAGTCGATCTCGATAGTCATCTCAGGTGCTTGCTCCAAATATTTCCAAAATGCTCCAAAATCATCACTTATCTCCAAAACATTCCTGATCTTATAAATATAATAAATAGACTCTATAATAATATAATTATTAGAAAAACACCTATAAACTTTGGATGAAAATGGGTCAAATCCATAGTCTATCAACTCCCCCAGACTTACCCTTTTGCTTGTCCTCAAGCAAAACAAACATGCAGTCTCTCTGAAAGAGGTTTTAAAAACAGCAGGGACTCACATGATTTAAAACTTAGAATCATCACCTCTACAATATTGCAATCCACATCTAAGAAGTCCTAATCACAAAAGTACATCATATCATATTCTAGCTTAGCAACCAAATTCATCTAGTCAACAACTTAGCATAATCTTGTCTTTCATTCTCCTCTACCAACTTCATTTCTTAGCATAAAATAAAAGTGAAGGCTTTACCTTGGGAGTATCGATCACAAGATTCTAGGATTTTCAAACAAGTATCTAGACCTGCAGGTAAACATTAGTTCATATCCTCTCTCTCTACTAATTTTCTCTTTTGGTCAGAGTCTGCTTATATGCAAGATCATTAACCAAGATTGGACAGGCTTCCATGAATCAAGCCTTAATGGTGGTTGCCACCAAGTCATGTTCACTTCTTTTTGACCTATATCCTAGGATTATTTGTGAAGCAAGTCTTAATGGTTGTAGCAACCAAGTCATGTTCTAATCCTTTACCTATGAAATTCTTATGAAACAAGCCTTAATGGTTGTAGCCAGAAAGTCCTGTTCGAATTCCTTCCTAATAAATCTCTAATATAATAACAATTTCTTTTTATATATATATAATTTATATTTCGAAAATAGAGAGATAAAAGGTGATAAATCTATATACACAATGCTTTACCTTCCAGACTTGTTTGAAGAATCCGATCTCATGTATACCAAGCCCCAAGACAAGCAGTTGTGTCAGGTTTAGTGTTGGAGGTCAACTTTGGTTCCTTCAAAACAACAATCTTAGCAAGAGTGGATAGTTGACAGGTTGATCCACTTTAGTATCTTTAGTACTATCTGCAATCAGTAATTCTAGAATGGTGCTAAAGAGTGGTTAGATATCTAGCAAAAATCTATAAGTTCATAATCCCCTTCTTGACTCAATAATAACTTAATTTGAAAATATTTTTAATAAGACTAATAAGTAAATAAATATCAGTAAACCTCTCCCCAGACTTAAACTACATTGTCCCCAGTGTAAATTCAGTCAGAGTTATGGTTAAAAATAAATCATAAGGACTCAATGTAACAAGTAGGAACGATATACCAGACCGGAATAGATGTCGACCGATGTAAGGATGTTGATGTCGGTCGACGCAGGTAAGGCAATGTCGATCGATGTCGACTTGTTCGCGTCGGTGGATACAGATGGCAATCGTCTACTCGGATCTTCTTCTTTTTTTTTCACCTGCAATAATTAAAAACCAACATAAATAGTAAATTAATAAAAACTTAATAAATATTACCTAATAGTGGGTTGCCTCCTACTCAGCGCTTTGTTATAGTCATTTAGCTTGACTTTGGAGGTGTTTTGGCTAGTAGTGTTGAGAACTGGGACTTGTTGGAAAACAAGTATCCATCTCTTCTTTGCGCTTGTTGAACCATGTACCAGTGAAGTCTCTCATTGCCTCATCCCCTCTGCGCCATTTATCCTTCATTGTTGCAGTTGTGTTTTCAATCCTCTGTAATTTATCACCAAGACTCTCAAGGTTGAATTGATGTCTGGTAAGTGCGGCGTAAGTGTCAGCTGAGATCTCTTTTCCATGGTCATGTGTGTTGGACATGTCGGATGTCGTCTTTGGTACTAGCCGGCCTCGGTTTGTATCACTGTCGATCGATGTTGAATGGTTGGTGTCGATCGATTTGTTTTTGCGTCTGTCGATCGATATCGATGCTTCTGCTCGACGCGCAATGTAACTTTGAATCTCCACCAACTCCCCTTGTATAGCTTCGACCTTGGAGGTCAATGCACTGATGGTAAGATCCATTGGAAAATAGATGTCATCATATCTCCAATCAAGCCTCTCCTCTGTAGTTTACATAGCTCTATAGATCCCTTCTACCAACTGATCTACCTCTTCTCTGGTGTGGAAATTTGGTTGAGACTTTATTGTGTGTGGGCGTGGCGTATTGGTGTCGATCGATGTGGCCAAGCGGTTGTCGATCGATGTGTGATGGTGTTTGTCGATCGATGGTGATTGTTGTTGTCGATCGATTGGGGTTGTCTTCTGTCGATCGATGGAGGTCGAGCAACGTCGGTCGCGTTCTGAATTCTGGATATGTCTTGCTTCATCTCCTCCATGCAAGTGGTTAGCCAACTTATACTATCATTCAATGGATAGTAGACACCATCAGGCTTCATCTGGAAGGCTTTTTTGTTCTTCTCATGTTCACCACAGACTCCATAGAACATCTCATTGATCTCGTCCTTGGTGTAGATCTCTGGTACCAACTTCATCTGTGTGAATGAGCTAGCATGTTCAGGAAGACATATATAGGCTGATTCATCTCTTGAAGTTCTTTCCAGAAGTCTTCTGATATCCTTGGTGTGAACAGGAATGGTGTGTCCATCTAGATCTCTGGCAAATTCTCGATCATCTCTGTAGACTCCATACTCATCTTTCTCTTTCCAGTAGAATTTCCTGTTACCATAAAGGTCATAAGCTCTTTTGCCGAATTATGGCTGTCTGGCGACCGTTGGGACGTCTATGTTGATCGATGGATTGGTTGTATGGCGAAATCATTGTTTGAAACTGTTTTCTATGCCACCAGCTGTGTCATAGAACTCCTTTGTAGTCTTCTGCTCTCGGTTGCTGCGTTGATGCATGAACAGATTGTCTGCTCCATTAGCTGTTTGAAGGATATCTGCAATATCTTCTCGAGATACGTGTAGTGTGCGGCCGTCTATGGCCTTTGCGTAGCCATTAGGGTCCCTGAAAATACCAAATTCGTCTGGAGTTAGATACTGGTTATCTAATTTATCTTTTTCGCTTACAGTGGTTTTCGGTATTGGATGGTTGTCGATCGACGTGGTATTGTTGGTGTCGATCGATTGTTGAGGAAGCTTGTCGATCGATTTCTGGTGACGAGTGTCGATCGATCGAGTTCTTTTCCAAGCAGCTTCTGCATGAATCTGATCTGTATCATCGCGCTTTTGCATGTTGAGCAGTTCCTCGTCTGCAGTTCCTCGTCTGTGAAACTATCTTGTAGTTTATCTGCTCCTGGTGTGTAGGTTACTGTTTCTACTGCAAAGCTCTCGCAGTTGTGTTCATCTGCCCAACTACCAATTGAGTAGTCTCCATCTCGCACACGGCTGAAATCAGTGTCGCCCGATTTGTAGTAGGCAGTGTCGGTCGATGCTCGCTTTTGGCATCGTTTTTGAGGTTGAGTGTCGATCGATGGCAAGCTTGTCATGTCGAACGATGGTGCATTCCTTTTCCAAGAGGAATGATGTGAGAGTTTATCTTCCTCATCAAGGATGGCTCTGTACTCAATGGCTCGTTCCTCCTTGAAGTCTTCATCATACTCGTCTGTATGCATATTTTATCTTGTGTAAACGTCAATAGTGGGGTTGTAGTAGTCATTCTCCCACTCATCTGGATACGTGTCGACCGATTTCTCTTTGTCAGCGTCGGTCGATTTCGTATGGTTTGTGTCGATCGACGTAACTGGATGAGTGTCGATCGATTCCGAGTAGTCAGATTCGTACTCGGTTCCACAGTGACAAGCTGCAATGATTCCTGCATCATTGATTCTTATGGAGATCGTCTGTGGCTTCTTGACTGGGATAGGGTCATAGTGGGCATTAGGATCGATGAGTGTTAGACACAACTGGTTGGTTTGCAAGTTGCATACTGCTCCCACTGTTGACAAGAAGGCTCTCCGAAGTAGTAGAGAAGAGTTCCAGTTTAATTTGATGTCCAAGACATGGAAATCAACTGGAACTAGGGCATTGCCAATCTGCACCTCTAGGTCTCTCACAATTCCTCATGAGTTCTTTTGGGAACAATCCACAAAAGTGAACAATTCCTACGAAGGCTCCACCTGCAGACCCAGATGGTCTGCCTTAACCCTAGGTAGGATGCTGATTGATGCTCCTGTGTCGCACAAGGCATGTGGGAATTCAATACCCTGCACTGTGCATGGTATTGCAAATTGCCCAGGATCACTCTTCTTCTTCAATGTAATCCTTCTCCTCATCTTTTCTCTAGCTTCACATAACATTCTCCTAATGTCTTCTTCTTTCTCTTTGGTTTCTCTGAAAAACATCCACAATCTGTCACAATCTGTAGCTGTAATAAGCTTCTTCGAATGGTTTATGTAGAGGAATCCTGAAGACTCTCTTTTGGAAATTTTCCTTTTCCTTTTCATTAGCCCCCCTCTTCAGATGTTTCGCCACATTTTCCTTTCTTCTCCTTAGGGTTCTTCCAGTAGAAACCCTATCTTCTTCGATGGGATCATCTCCATCATCTGAAGGTGTCCTGACAGGCTCCGGTGGTTGTTCTAAAGGTTTAGGTTTGGGCCTGAGTGCGTTAAGTCGTGCTACATCTATCTTCGGCATCTGCACTCGGTAGGTAATAGGTGCACGTCGATCGATAGGCACCTCATCAATCTGTTAGGACAGTCTCTCTGGTAGGACTTCAATCTGATCCAAGAGCCTCTGAATGATTCTGCAGGCTCCTGAGTGAATGTAGCAATCTTGGTCCTCAAGTCCTCATCCCGCGCCTCATCAAAGAAATTGCATAAGAATGAATTCTTGATGTCGCTCCAGGATTTAAGAGATCCGGGTTGTAACTGCTTGAGCCAACGCAGAGCCTCTCCAGCAAGTGAATATCTGAAAAGCTTGCATAATAGGTAGTCCTTAGAGACTCCCTCGACTCTAATAGCAGAAATCAGATCCTCGAACCACTCTAGATGATCCATAGGATGCTCGTGGGATATTCCATGGTAGGGTAACTGTCCCACAAGTGTGTAGTACTGTGCTTTCAACTCAAAATCCCTCTCAATGGTGGGAAGAAGGATGGCTGATCTGTTGGTGTAGTAGCGATCTGGACGGTTGTAGTCAGCCAACGTCCTGGGTTGCGCAGCCCCCAGAGCATCTATTCTCTGACCTGCTGCATTACGCAGCTGACCCTCCTGGTCATGCAGGTCTTCATTTTTGTCTCGAACAAGTATCAAAGGCGCAACCTTGTCTCGCGATTCAATATCGATCTATGTCCGAGATGGAATGTCGATCAATTTCCGGTGAAGGGTATCGGTCGACGGAAGGTTTGTGTTGTCGATCGACAGGGGTGAGCGAGAATCGGTCGACGGGACTGGTGTATAGGTCGACGGTGGTTGAGCGGAATCGAGCAACACGGAAGTGTTATTGTCGGTCGATAGGGAGCGCACTTCCTTACGGATCGTGCGTTCCAAACTTGCAGGATCTGGTGAGAATATCAATTGGGATTCCTTGTTGCTTCTGGTACTGCCGGGCATGTACCTGAAAATCCAAGAAAAAAAATTCTGTCAGAATACTTAACAAAAATTAGAAAATAGGCGATCAAAGCTCCCCGGCAACGACACCAAATTTGATACAACTCAAATTACCCTAAGGAGTGATTTATACCCTCTCAAATAAGAGGTCGAGTTGTAGTACTTAGGGATCGAATTCACAGGGAGCTAGGGAACCTAAGGATTCTAATATGATTTGTTAAACAAAGATGTTTTAAGAGTTTTAAATGTAAATTGCAGTTTTATATTGAACAAGTGTTTGTTCAATAGCAGATTTTTGGGGTTTTTGTGCTTAAAAAGGAAATAGCTAGACTTAGGGTTTTTATTCAGGAAAGTTGGAATTATAATCCTATAGATGCCTAATGAGTTGCATGAATGATAATGTAAAGCTCAACTATTTGATCAACAAGTCTTTCGGCTCTTGCGGGCATTGACTTGTTGTCTATTAACTAGATCTATGATCTCAACTCTTGTTATATTGATCTATAGAAAGTGTCGATCGATATTCGAATGGGCGTATCGATCGATAAATCTTTTGCACCGTCGATCGATTATTCAAGTGTGATATCGATCGACGCGCTCTAGTCAAGCTTTATGTGCAGGTTGAATGAATGCTTACTAAGCTCACTAGATCAGCTCTCGCCTTGCTCATAGCAAGAAACATAGCTCTATTAGAATGTTTTCAGGATGAGAATTAAGCTATTGCTTTTATCAATCAATCCAAGGGCAGGTTCTAGGTAGCTAATCTAGACACAAGCATTAATGAACAATCCTATAGATGATTATCACAACTCAGCAATCTATAGTTGGGGTTAATCCCTCATAACCTATTTAAACCCAAAAATCTAACAAGAAAACTACTCAGACATGGCCAAGCAATTCATAGCAGCAGTTAAGTATAAAAACTTCATAGAATAATAATATAGATATCAATGGAGTTCCAATCACAAATTATAACTTTGGATCTTCTCTCATATATATCAATAAAACAATGAAACACAAAGAAATCACACTCTACCTCTAACATGGCGGCAAAGCTTATATAATTAGGATAAAAACTCGTCAGGGGCAATATTGTAAAATAGTGAAATCTTGGGCTTCAAGTTGGTTGTGACCAAACGGGCTTTCTGCGCGATTCGCTGTCGATCGACACCATGTCTTGTGTATTGATCGATTCTAGCTCTCCAATATCGACCGATAGTCGATCTCGATGGTCATCTCGGATGCTTGCTCCAAATATCTCCAAAATGCTCCAAAATCATCACTTATCTCCAAAACATTCGTGATCTTATAAATATAATAAATAGACTCTATAATAATATAATTATTAGTAAAAACACCAATAAACTATGGATGAAAATAGGTCAAATCCATAGTCTATCGACGACTTCCGTGTAAGTCGTCTAGAAAAAATAAATTTTTATGTTTTATTTTTCAATTGCAAAACTAACCTGAGACGACTTCTGTGGAAGTCGTCTAGATATAACAAAATTTATTGTGGAAGTCGTCTAGATATAACAAAATATTGATTTTTTAATTTTCTACTGGACAACATATGGGTAAGTCGTCCAGGAAAAGTCAAGTTTCTGACACGATCCGGTAAAATACAAAACTAACATGTTTACCCTAGATGACTTACTTGGAAGTCGTCTTGAATTTTTTTTAACAAACAAAGATGAACGACTTCCATGTAAGTCGTCTCTAAAAACACATTTAAAAGTCAATTGTTAAACTAACCTCTGCATTGACTAGAAGACTTCCATGTAAGTCGTCTACAGCCAGAAGACTTATCCGGAAGTCGTCTAGGCGAACAGATCTGAAAAAACAGATTTCATAGTTTCAGCCAGTGAGATAACTTGTTTCGCACATATAAGTCTTCTCCAAGCACCCAGAATCTCAAAAAAAAGTGACACACCAAGAATCGTAAGATTCAATGGCTCTATGAACCATAAAAAATTTAGAATCAAAATCTTGGGGTGTTTTGGATGAATATAGAGAGAAAGTGAAAGAGATGTTGTTTTTAGTTCATTAGAATTGAGAAAGATGAAGTGTAAATCGATTTGAAGTGCATTAAGAACTTCAAATTGGTTGTTCGGTTGGTGTATTGATGGCAATGACATTCCTGTAAATATTTGAAGATGATGAGGTTGAAAGAGTAAAAATGTCATTTTCAAAAATTAAAAAATAATAAAAAATTAATGACATTTTCGTGAATAATCTGAACTTGTGAAATGAATATGGCAGAGGAAATGTCCAAAAAAATATTGATTAGTTTTGGTTAGTTTTGTAGTTGACTTTGAGTTTTGAGTCAATTTTGCAAAAAATCATTTATATTTCGTACTCAAATTTTACGTAAGATTTTGACAAATTTCCCCCATTATAATTAGTCATGATTATTTAAATATATCTCCACTTGTGACTAATCATTTTAATTTTATATTTACGATTAGTAATTATTTAAATAATTAAGTTTTATGAAAATTATATAGCAATAAATTTTTATTGTTACCAAATTTACTCATTTTACAAGATTTTTATTTAAATTTAGATCCATTCATCAGAACTACAAGAAAAATCAATTGTTAAATGAATGCATGTTTCAAATATTTGACCAAAAATGAATAGTTTGAGAAGTATTTATACCATAATTACATCTATAATATTTTATTTATACACCCTAGATAGATTTTAACTTTCTTAAATATATTACTATGTTAATAAAATTTTACTTATTGTATAATGTTGATATTTATCATTTATTTTTTGCTTAAGATATTTAATATTTTTTCTTAGATTTACATATGTGGGCAACTAAATTATAATGTAGTAACATATGTCACATTGGTGTATGACTACATAAGCATATCAAAATATTGTTCTTTGGGTAATAATATATAAATAGATGTTATACGTAAGCCACGAATTAGTCGCAATCATATTTTTTTTATCATTTCAATCTTTGAAAGCTTTCAAAAATGGTCAGTTAATTTGTCAGGAAGCCCGTATAAAAGCATTACATATAGTTTTATACATTCAGAAACATGTCGGTTATATAATGAATTCTTCACAATTTTAAACTAATTTACTTCTTTTTTTTTTTGTAGGAAGAATGTCGTTTCGTGTTTGATTATGATGATGATGTAGCCAGGAGGAAAGCTCTAGATTATATAAATAATTCTAAAGGTACGTTAACAAAATCTAATGGTTATGTTTGAGCCAAAATCATCAAACAATTTATCCTAATGAATTTTTCATTTTGTTAGGAGTTAAATCCGTAACATTAAAAGACAGCCTCCTTATCGTGAGGGGAGACGGACTAGATCAAGATAAAATGGAGAAGAAGTTGGATAAGATTTTTTCACCAAAAAAGGGATGCGTATGGTGTATGGCGTTTTAGTCCCAATCGATGATATGTTGTTTATTTATATTTTCATGTTCTATAAGTGTTTGGATTTATGCTTGAGTATTGATTAAAATCTACTCGTATAATATTACTAGATGTTTTACCAGTATATGCGGCATAATTATCGACATAATTATCTTAGAAATCGATTAAAATTATCAATATAAATGATTTTTTCATGCATTCAAAAAATTCAGAATAAATTAAAAATAAAACTTTTTATACATGACAAAAATTATCAAAAAATGTAAACTTCTTTTTATTTCATGAAAAACTTGGAAATTCAGAATTCTATTTTATTTCTTTAACTCTATAATACATATAGAGATTTAAAATTTTAAAAATTTAAGAAACTAAATGTAATAAAACTATCTAATATATGAATACGGAAATGATCAATAAATTTTTAACTAATACCTATTTATATATTTGGTTTCCTTTTTTGGAACATATTTTTGATTTATATTCTTGATTTAGTTATATATTTTTGATATATATATATATATATATATATATAAGCATTCTACTTTTTAATAATTTAGTTTTATACTATTATTACAACTTTATAAAAACAAATTAGAAATAGAGGAAATCTAATGTGATGATGTTTATAAAAGAAAATTCATGTCTTTCGTAGACTTCATGGTTTCTTGTAGTGGATTTTTTGTAAGGCTATGAATGGTAACACAACAAACTGTACCGCATCGTAGTTAATAGTAACACAATTCTTTACATATACTTATGTATCTATACATTTGTCACTATTAGAACTATCATTCAGAATCTAAGAATACTTTTGATAAAAGATGTGTTCCAGACCGATTTTTTCTAAAAATGTATTTGATAGGTGACATCATCTTTAGAATGTTAGTTTGAGAATTAAAATCTGTATACAAATTAATTTAATTTTTCGCTCTCCACATTTTCCACAATCTGGTAACATAAACCTTGAATTTGTATATGCTGGTTCCTGGTTTATTATCATTGATCTTAACCAAAGCAGCTGGTTTTATATGAAGATAGGGCATATTTTCCATTAATAGAAATTCTTGTCTAATACCAAAGCAGCTGGCTCACAGTTGAAAATTAACGTATGTGTAGGTTTAATATTTGATTTTCCATTAATAAGAATATTAGTTAGAAGGATAAATACATACTATACGACAATAGCACATGTAACTTAATCTATACTATTACATTATTAACAATAGTAAAATGTATAATAATATAACAGTATAACATATATAAGTTTCAAGCACGAGAATATAAAACTTAATAATACATTCATTAGTTTTTTAAGTTTGATTCATTAGTTTTATAAATTTAAATATTCATTAAGGTAACAACAAATTTAATCACTCTAATTTTTAACTTGATCATTCGAATGCAAAAAAATCAATTCGCAAATAATAGTATAGATTTATTGTTTGTATAACATTCTACTTATTTGATTTTATATAAATAGAAAAAAAAAATATATATATATATATATATAGTGAACTGGATAGTTTTCAAAACTTTAGTAAGATTAATTTTCAGCCTATTGTAAGCCCACATGCTCTTAAAATCCTGGTTGCAATTTCCACTTCCTCAAACATCTGACGTTTGCGCACCAAACTGACTGAGGCAGGATAGATAGTTGCAGTCACTAATCATATCGCATTGTTCAGAACATAAATAACCACTTCTTTCTCAATTTTTGTTCCTTCATAGTTTCTCTACTCAAACGTTTTGAGATGTAAGAACAAATATTCAGAAACACGCCTCGGTTGGATCCAACGAACCTTATGGTCAGCACGCATCCCATGGTCCTGAGATCAAATACATTTCACTATCAAACCAGAGAAACTAAACATGATAGATTGAGAAATTAGGGGTTTAGAGAAGAAAAATGTACCATGACAAGCTTGAGAGCTTGTAGTTTAGGAGAATGTTGGAGCAAACTCACAAGCATATTCGTCCTGCTATCTTCACATGAACATAGCTCCAACCACAAAAGCTGAAACAATACTGTATGAACAACTTCGAAGAAGCAGAGTCCATACTCAATCACCAGTTCGTCCTTTGAGAAAAACACTAACCCCTTAGAGCAACCTTAATGGTTGGGTTCTAAAAATGAGGTTTTTAAAAACAAGACATTATTATTTTAATTTATTTTGTTTAAATGTTTAAAGTCAAATGTCGAAACCACTAATATATTGACATGTACTTGTAGGAGTTGCAGATAGTTTATTCCCGGTAGTTATTTGAAATCTATTTGAAAATAATCATACTGTAAGGCAGTTTTGAATTTTCTATAACTAAATAAGACACTTTCTTCTACCAAGGCAGTTTATTGTAACAGCTTCTTTTTGTCTAAACTAACTAGTTCTATTTTCTAACTACTCGCTGACTAACTACAAGATTTAATCATAACTCTTTATAACAAACAAAAAAATTAAAGTGGGTCTCATATATCTTTCTTCTTCGTTTTCTTCTTATTGAGTTCTTTACTTCTTCTCTTTTTGTAAAATAAATCATGTTTTTCATGAATCTTTTTTAAAGAGAATATGTATTTAATCAATATTTTCATGATTCAATCTATCTTTTTAGATATGTCAAGCTATATCTCTGATGGTGGTATAATCGATGTATGTTAACAACGTAATCAATTAAAGCTTCAACCATGGCGTTTACGTTTTCTCGCATCTTTGTGCTCTGTTCTTGCTTCAAAACCACAGGCCGCCCTCAACGAAGCTCGATCTCCAGGCTGCCGTGTTCATCTTCCTCGTGGTGTCACATGACGATTGAATCCGGTTCGTCACATTCTCACTTTGCCTCAATCATCTTTGTTGTATCTCAGCTCTTTTTTTTCGTTGTGCTGTAACCTTCGTTCCTCTTTATTGCGTCCTCCAACTGGCACAAAAAGCTTAAGAGCAACAATGGCTAACTTGGGTGTTTTTGTACGTCCAACGCTTCAACTTTTGTCCTATTTCAGTTTTGACCCCAATATTATTTAAACGTGCAAATTTCTCCTTAATTTCACTACCAAAATTCTAAATCTGCATTTTCCTCCTATGATATGCAAATAAATACACAAATATAATATATTCACCTAAAATGTAATTTAAAATGACTAAAATGAACAAAAACAAGATATTCAAAATTACTAAAATCATAAAATATTGTAAGTCTTGAATTACTTACTTTTCACAGGAATCCCAAATGAATCGCTCATGTTTATGCTAAACGATTTCAGTTTCTATTAGACAATATGACCGTTCTAATATTCAAACCACTAAGTATGTTAAAACCTAGTTAGTGTACAAATGAACAATGTACATGTAACTTCTTATAAAACAGTGTACATGTGAACAATGAATATATGTGTACACGTTGATGATTCTGACATACTTATTTTTTGTAGGTTTTCCATCTAAAGCATTAAGCTTCTACGACTTTTAAAATTCACGATAATATTAACAAAATATAGATAGTGTTAGCACAATGTATACATTGTTTGCACGATGTACATTTGGATTCTTTTCGTCGTCCCATGTACACATGTACACTAAAATTATGTACACATCAACTTAGTCACCCAATGTACTTGTGTACACATCAACTTAACTACCCAATGTACTAGTGTACACGACCATGATATAGACAATCTAATGTTATATAACATTTAGTTATTTATTAGTAAAATGCCAACGAATTCAACTAGTTAAATAACTATACTGCTATCACCATGTTTTATATGTTCACAAAGAAAATCACATTTTCAATACAAAAATTTTAACTTAGAAATAAAGAGTCATTTCTACTTGTTCACATTACATACTAAAAACATTCAATAACATCTCAAAATGTCATACACATTACACTGCAACAAAATAAATATAGACACCAATTTTTTTGTCCTCAAACCTCTAGTAAATGTCCAAGCTCGGTTCCAATTAAAGGCACACCCTATTTATTCTGCTCATGTAAGTGTAAATTAACTTCAAAATGTACATGTGTATATTTACATATGTTCTTTAGCGACAAGACCTAACGTGTACAATATACATATTATATTTTATCTAATATTTACACATACACATATGTTTGAGATACATTTTAGATGTCTAACATATTGTAAAGTTGTGTCAATTCGTTAGTGTATATGTGTACATTAAAGATTGGTGACGTACATGTGTACAACAAATATGGTAGTGTACCCTAAATTAAGAGGTTATTTCTGCAATTTGGAAAGTTAAAACCCAAATAGAAACTTCCAGAAGTTCAAGGACTCGTTCGTGTAATCATGGAAGGTTTGGTCGGTACAATTAAAGAGTGAGGAGTCAATTTGAAAGGGATACATTTGCAAATCAGAAACTTTTGGGGCAAAAGTGAATATACTCAAAAATCAAGGGACCAAATGTGAAATAAAACCAAAAGTGGCCATTGTTGCTCATCGACTTTCGCGATGAACGAGAGATGCGCCGGAGAAGCTCGAACCGGAACGAGTATTCTTGCAGCTCCGAGAAGGTGATCTGATGGTGATGATAAAAGAAGATCCACTGTATCCGATGTATCTCCGCTTCATCACATATCTGGGAAGCGAAAAGAGAGAAATCAGATAAGTTTGCATTGATTTTTTAGATCTGTAGATCTACAATAAAAAAAAGTTTGTTAGTGATAAAGAAAATAAAAGAGAAGATGAAATTATGATATGATAAAAAGGAATGATTTGCAGAAAGGACTCTCATTTACAAAGTAAAAAAAAAAAAAGCCAAATAAATTTTTTAAAAAGAAAAAGAAAAACGAGATGATAATCAGATAGAGAGAGGAGATAGATAATGCAAGTTGCCAAGTGTGAGACCATTTTAGTCACATGATTTAACTTAGTTAACAATTTTTTGGTTTTAGTTACAAAAAACTACTTCAGTAGCTGAAACTGCCTTATGTTGTAATAAAAACATAGAAACTGGCTCATAGGTTAATAACTCTAGTTATTTAGGGACTGATTGCTGTGTTTTTTATTTTCTTTTCTTTTAATCTTTAAATACTTAGTAATATCTTTCCGTTGGACCTCTTCTTATGTTTTTAATTATTATTATTATTTTTTTTAATGCAAAATAGTATATTGTCAGGTTTGTATTTGTTATTTTCAAAATCACGGCCTATTTAATTATACACAAGACTATAATCATAGCTACTTTTTTTTTTTGGGTGCAAATCATAGCTACTTTATAACAGAGTTTATTGGAATTATTCACGGAACCTAAAACCGGTTAACTTTTTTCTATCACAAAATGATACATATTTCGTTGAATATTAATCATAAGAGCATAACTAATTAGCAATAAGATAAATAAATTTAAAATAGTGCTATCTCTTAACATTACCACTATTATAGCCCCGAAAATGGGCATAACATTTTATGGGAAATGCATATAGAAGGAAGGAGTGGCCTGGCTCAGGATAAGGGCTAACAATACATTTTTCTTTCAATTCTTATCTTCTACTCCTTTTTAATAATTAATCTAAGATTTGATTTGTTATGTCAAAGAAAAAAAGATTTGATTAGTTATTTTTCTCTGTATTCTTTTCCTTATGTAAAAACAAGCAAACAAAGTACACACAGGGAAACAGAAACTCAAATATAAATATCCGATCGGTTTGGTTGGTCCTTGTCGTCTTCTTCTCCGATCGGCAAGAACAGTGATGACGAAGGAGGAGAAAATGAAGCTGAATCTCCTTACAAGGGTCCTCTTGATATGATGAAATCTCTCGAAGAAGTTTTACCCATCAGGTTTGACTTTTTTTTTTTGGTCGAGTTTGACTTTCTTTTTTTTTATTACTAAATATTTTGTCTGAATATTAAAATCTCTCTGACTTGTGAATACAACAAAACAGGAGAGGTATATCCAAGTTCTACAAAGGGAAGTCCAAGTCATTCATGAGCTTAAACAATACTGAATCCTTGTCGATGAAAGATTTAGGGAGGCCTGATAACCTTTACAGTCGCCGCCGGAGAAATCTTCTCAATCACCGGCTTTGTAGTCGCGGTGGGATCTCGAAGAAACCACTCAAGGCCAACTTCACGGTGGTATCTTCCTGCGGCGATGATTCCTCTTCAGCCTCTAATTTAAAACATCAGCATTGAGTGAGAAATGTTTTTTTTTAAGAATTAGAATTTTAAATAAAAATGACTGGATTAATAAGAAGATGACACATACTGAGAGACTATCTCAGTTTTTTTCTTAAGTCTCTTCCCAAATAAACGGTTTTAAAGATTTGTAACTCTCTTTTCTTAATTTTTTGATTATTTTAATTCTAAAAACCCACTGCCTATGAGTCCTGCCCTTTATACTTTGCGTAATCAACTTAATGAAAAAGTTGAAACTGTCTTTCTCAGCCACACAATCTTCTTACTAGCTAGTATATAAGTCTGTCTCTGTACCCGCTCAATATCATCCTATTGTATTCCCTCATTCTCCATATAAGACATTAATAGCACAAACTTCTTTGTACCCCCTCAATCTCTACAAAAAGGCCTCTTGTTTTATTTTCCGAATTTTGTTTTATGATTCTATCGACCTTTATTACGGTTTTATTTCGGTTATTGGATGTTTGGTTATTGGAGACATTATTTAAGTCTTAATAAAGTGTTGGATTTGGATGACGAGAGTTAATTGAGAAATACGGTAGACACTAAACAAGATGAATGGGTATAACAATATCATGAAAGTATTAAGTATATATATATGAAAATTCTACCATACATGTAGGAAGAATCATACAACACTAATTCAAACTTCACCTTATTTTCTTTTTACATAACACTTGCACTGCAAATACATATCTAATGATCTTAAGACCTTCAAGCCCTGGTTTGAGTTTCAGCTTCAAACTCTCTCATAAACTTAACAACTCTATCAATCTCCGGTACCACATTCTTCACTGTGTGATCAGCCAAGAACTGATTGGCCCATTTACATAGAGAAGGAGTTTTTGATTTGTCTAATATATTTTCTCCTTTAAGCTTCTCTCTAGCTTTTAAGATAACCAAAAAGCTTCCGAGGCAAATGTCCATAAACCCGATCACTTCACCACCAAAAAAGCGTTCCCCTTTGCTTATAGAAATAAACGCATCCTCGAGTAGCAACAACCCTTCTCCCACTTCCTCCATGCCTTTCGCTTTGGCGTTTTCTGATTTGGTGATCGTAGTTGCAATCAAAGTTGGAAACCACTGTTTTTTAAAAAGAGTTTAGAGAAAATATATTTGGAGTCTTATAGTTTCATAGAAGTTAGGGCTAAATCACTGGATAATTAAGCTTATTGAATCTTTAAATTAAAATATTAGTACGAGTTAGAATATGTTAGTTAAAAAGAGCATTGAAATTTTTTCTGAAAGAATGTTTTTTCTTAAAAAAGTATACTAATTAGAAGAGCATTATTGAATATACCAATGAAGAATATGTAAACACCGTACTTAGACAATAGACTAGAATATCATGTAATTTACTAGATACGTTTTAGCACAAGTAACCTAACTAATAATACAAACATCTGTAATCAGCGAAGGTATAAACAGAGTAAAATAAAATCTTAAATATACGAACCTTGTCATCAACGAAGGCAGACCAGAAGCGAGCTTGAGAACGATCATGGGGATGTGAAGGAAGTATGGACGGTCCAGATGCGTTCCATGTCTCATCAATGTACTCAACGATGTTGAGAGACTCTAGAATCGGTTTGTTGTTGTGGATGAGAACCGGGACTTTCTTGTGAACCGGATTTGATTTGAGAAGAAGCTCACTCTTGGATCCGAACAGATCTTCTTCAAAGTAATCATAATCGACTGATTTGAGACGAAGAGCGATCTTTGCTCTTGCCACGACCGGACTGTACCATGTTCCCAAAAGTTTCACTTCCTCTCTCTCTCCCATATTGTTTCTTTCTTAATTTAATTTTTATTCGGTCTAATTAATCGGTAATGAAGACTTATAAGAAGATGAGATATTTTAGTTTTTGGGCCCACTTTCGTGTCCTCCACGGCTCTTTTCGTCTTGGTCTTTTGTCTGCTTCTTTGTTAGAATTTTTTTTCTTTCTTTTGTCTGCTTCTTTGTTAGAATTTTTTTTTCTTTCTGAAAACAGCATAATGAATATGAGGTTTTCTAGTTTTTTTGTTTTTTTGTTTTTTTGTTTTGTAACTCTCATGTGTGCCCTCTTGTGTCCACGACGTTCTCTCTAGTTATGTGGAAATGGTCCATTCTGTCTAGCGTTTGAAAAGTTTTATTTTTGGATGCTTAAAATACTTGTCTATTGCATGTGATATTCTTCTTTGCTTTTGCCTTAATTGTAGGGTATCGTGAATAATTTCCCAACATCTCATCCATCATTCTACTACTTAAACTCAAACACATTTAATTTTGGTGTTATTTCTGGATAAGTAAAAATAAGAGCAATTTAAAGAAATATTAGTCAACCCAATTCTTTTCAAGTCTTTTCACGTGGACCACAATATATATCAGAAAGCAGAATATCACATATTTAGTATTCTATGTATAGTCTGTGTGATATATTGCCATTTATCTGTCTTTCCGCTAAACATCGAAGAAAACTGAGAGAAGAAATTACATCTAAACTCTATAATAGACAAACCCAAAAACAAGACACTTAGTACATACTGGGTAATCACAAACTCGTCCCATTTCAAACCAATTAAAAGAAAAAACATGACAACATTTGATTTTGTTTCCGATATTAAAATCCAAATTTAGTGTATAAGTAGAGAAAACAACTTTTGACACAGGGAAGTTTATAAAATGTATGCCAAATAAAAGCAAAAGAACACAGTAAAACCTTACATATTATCTCAGATTAAAATTTTCCAGGTGTTTCAGTTGACCTAGAGATGAAGATAGAGCTTCAAGAGTACACTCACCATTGAATATGATTGAGAGACCCCTTAGCCTTGTCATACTGTGAAGATCTCTGACACTGCAATGCTTTGTTGAGAAATTCCCAAGTCTCTCTAAGTTGATAAGATTACCTAATTTCAACTTTGTCCCATCTTGTAATTCCCTCGGTAAACTGAGGTACCTCAATTTTCGTAACTCCTTCAAGAAATCTGACATGTAAACTTGATATCTACAATCTACATCAAGACTCAAATAGAGCAGAAACTTTAGATTTTGGATAGAAGAAGGTAGATGACATATCCATGCACGGTGTAAACTTAAATATCTCAAGTGAATGAGCTTCCCAATGCCAGGGGGTAACTTCCCTCCTTCAAACTTGGCTCCAGAGAGATCTAAGACTCTCATAAACTGTAGTCTAGTAAAACATAAACTTGATGCCATCCAATAGTGCAAGACCGCACTATGGGTCAACAAGAAAGATCTAAGTTTTGGATTTATTATATACTCCTCCACATGAAATTCAAAGTGAGAAGACTGTATGACGAGCCTGCGGGAACTAAGCGATTGAGATGATGCAGTTGAGGTACCCAGATCAACAATGTGCACGAAATTTTCTTCTTTAGCTTTATGCAAACAAACTTCTCTCATCATGTCATGTAACTGACAGGTTTCAAATCTTGAAGTACGAAAGTCTCTTTCAGAAATAACCATGTTTCTCTTCACCAATTCGGCTATGAATCCATCTGCAACCTCTTGGATGGTTACTCCATCGTAATACCTCGGCCTTGGTATTCCCTCTGCAGCCCAATAATAAGATAGTTTCCCTACATCTATTGCATAGTCTTCTGGAAAATGGGCTAAGTAGAGGAAGCAGTGCTTCAAATAAATAGGAAGTTCTTCAAAGCTCAAATACAAAACATGGTAAACCGAATTAACGTTCTTCTCTTCGAAACTAGTCCCTCCGACAATGTAAGATCTAATGTTCTCATGTATCCTTTTCCACTCACGCAATGTGTATTGTGAAGCTAACAGCCCTCCTAACACTTTTACTGCCAAGGGTAGTCCTCCACAATGTTTTATCATCTGCTTTCCCATCCTTTCCATTTCTTCATCAACCTTATACTCTACACAACATTGTCAACATATTGTTAATTTACATGAATGTGTGTCAGTGATAGACTGTTGGCCAGATAGTATTAAAGAAGATGGATTAGTATCAATCAAATAAAATTTGCTTGATTATGATCGACAAGGAAAACACAAATTAACTAAACTGTCTCGAAAGCGTACCATTAGTGTTTTCTATAGGAAATGCTATCCTCCGGAAAAGTATCCAGCTTTCTTCAAGATTTAGACAATCTGGTTTAAAGGTAAAACAACTTGGATCTGCTCGCACTGCGACACCCTCGTTGCGAGAAGTAAGTAGAACCTTCCAACCTATGTAAAATATATCTTTTTTTACCAACATACTTAGAATTTATATGTTCGTAATGCGACACCCTCATTCTAGTTTTTCCTCTTCCTAATCTTATCCAAAAATTAAATGTTAAAAGTTATAATTATATAATGTATTGTAACCTTTTTTGCGTGGAAACATTGCTTTTATTATGTCCCAATCTTCTTCTCTCCATATGTCATCAAGGACAATTAAAACCTTTTGCGTTTCAAGGACTTGAAAGAGTTTTTCTTGAAGTTCGTCGTTTGTCATCTCTGAGACTTTACATACTGGCCTAAGCTTTCGCAAGATTGTCTGCCACACATACTTCCTTGTAAACTGTTGGGAAACACATACCCACGCAAGTCCTACAAAATGGCATTTTATCATCTCATGATTAAAAACTTCTCTTGCGAGGGTGGTTTTACCAATACCACCCATCCCGGTTATAGAAACCACCTGAACACTATCCTCCTCCATCAAATAGCTGACAACATTCTTCACGTTTTCCTCCAACCCGACAAGGACGCTTTCATCGTCGCTAGAAAATGTTTGTCGCATTTCCCTTTGTTTTTCTCGTAGAGAATGCATATACCCTTCATGGACAATGACCTGTTGAACTCCAAGACTCTGCATATCACGGATCACCTTAGAGGTCCTCTTACTTATGGCTTCTATACTGAAAGCAAGTCCCCTACGTTCAAATACACCACATGAAAATTTCCTTGCACTGTTCCTGATGCCACATGAATTTCCTAGTTCTTCCTCTAGAAGAAAGGTTTCGACGATATCTTCTGCGTCATGCACAATTTCTTTGATCTCTTTCATAGTGTTTCTCACCATTGCACTTGCATGTTTTTTGGCATCTGCATCTTCCAAAAAACACCTTAGCATATTCAGATCACTTTTTAATTCATCAAATTGCTCTTTAACTCCATGAAACCGATCAGATTCTCGGACAATGAGGTCCCAGAGCTTCTCGACTCCAAACGACAAAAGTGTCTCAGCCATAACTCTCCTGCGTAACCACCAAAGTAGTGAGTCAATAATCACTAGAGGAGGAGGGTCCATGAGTTCAAAAAACTGGAAGATATTTTTGAAAGAATCAGAGTAAAATAAATTTTCTTGGGGGATATAATCCACACTCCACAGATAGTTGTACAGAGACATATGACCATTAGTGAGATAAAAAAAAATTCCCAACAAAAAAAGATCAAATAACCTTCCTCCATATATCACTAAATAAAAATAAAAGGTAATTGTAATACTGTGGAGAATAATCACCTCCTCAAATCACTTTTCGCCCAACTGATTCGTTTAGATGATGCTTGTCCTTAATGTCAAAGGTTTTTGATCTGATTTCATGGGTTAGAATTCTACTAAATGCCGATTAGAAGACGTAACTCCACGTCAACGGATAACCAGCTGTACTAACTGTGATGTATGAATCAATTAGTTAGAATATCCTGAAAGCAATGTATTGTAGCCACTTCTTACTTGCCATGTGTCATTTTCATTTTGGTCAAAAAGTGGATAATGGATTATACTTCAATATCAGTTGGTCAAGCTTATTGGGATTCAAAACACACTTGTTTAATCCTTCTGTCTAATGATATTAAAAGGTAGAACAATGTTTTTAAACCGACCCGGACACTGAACCGGACGACTTACTGGGTTGCTGGGTCACTGAGTCGATTGCAGGTGAACCGCGGGTTAATAAATAAATAAATTTTATAATATAATAATATATCAGCTATGTAAATAAAAATATAGAAACTAAAATTTAATATATTGTAAATGTTTTTTTAAAAAGTAAAATAATAGTTTGGATATGTATATATTTTATGTTTAAAAACATTTAGAAAATACTTAACTTTAGTTTTTATATTTTTATTTTCATTTGACATACAAAATATCAAAAACTAGTTTAAACTATTTAAAATTTTCTTTAACAAGGTAAGATGTCTGACATCTAAAAAATCAAGACATAAAATTTATAAATATTTAAATATCTAATATGAATAATAAATTAAACTTCAAATACAAAATAAACCAAAAGTAAAAGATAATTGTAATAAATTGTCAATAACGAAATAAACTAACACCAAATCACATCAACTAATTTTGGTTCTCTCTACCATCGTTCATTTCATTTTCTTCAGGTGGCATAGTGAAATCTTCACCAAAATCTAAAAATTACAAATATAAAACTGAAAAGGGAAAACCTAACTTTTTTTTTTAATCATCACCTAATTTCTTAATTGGAAATTTATAATATAAAACATAATCTAAAAACATAATTAAAAACTAAAAAAAGAAGTTAAAGTTATTTATTGGTTCAACCGGTATCAGATTCCGGGTTTTACTGGGTTTTTGCGGGTTTCTAAATATTGGAGTTTTCACAAAATCTAAACCGGACTTTTTCTGGGTCACCGGGTTTACCGGTTCAACTGTGGGTCCGGGTCGGGTTTCAAAACACTGAGTAGAACATGGTAACCACTTATTTAATATATACGCAGAAAATGTTATGAACCAGATTGTGGATGGCTCATAACCAAGAGATTATGATTTGTAATCTTTCCATTTATCTATGACGGTGTAATCTCGTATATAAGGAACATCTATGTTATGAATAAAGATAGACTTTTTCATTACTTTTATAACACGTTATCAGCACGAAACTCTAAATCCCTAAGCTAATACTCAAATCGAAAAACCCTAAAACCCTAACCCTAGTTGGCGATCCGACGAACCCTAAAACCCGATCGCGTCTCTTGTTCCCGCATCTGTTCCAGCTCGCGTCCCTGATCAGCTTCAGCCCAAAGCGTTCCTGATCCTAGCTCAGACGTTCGCGACCCGAGAGCAGCTCCAGCACGCGACCTCTTCCTCGTTCGCGACATCATCAGACAGCTCGCGTCCGACGATCAAGGCGTTCCCGATCAAGCAACAAAGGACGTCCGCGACCCGATAGAAGCGACTCGATCCATTCCAGCTCGCGTCCCGCTCGTGTCCAGCTCGCGGCTCAACTCCTTTGGTGGTCCGATTCAACAATCATCTAAGGTTAAAAGGTAATTCAAAACCTAAGAACCCATAATCGAACATGGATTGATTGATAAAGAATGAAACCCTAAAACCCTAATCTTTATGAATCAAAACCATAGGATAATAGATCAAAAATCCTAATTGTGTAAATCGAAGCTCTAAAAGTTCGATACCCCAAACCCTAAATCATGTTCCTACATGATTAAAACCCCAAATCGGTGTTTACAAGTTAAAATCCGATAAACCCTAACTCTATATCTATAAACCCTAAATAATATAAGTATCAGAATTAATTATACTATAATTATCAAATCACATATTACTAATCGAATATTTTTAAATCAAAATTGTTTTCGGTTTTGATCATTGAGGTTTTAAATATGATTGAATCTGATGCTATGTTGCTAGAATTGTTTGACCGTTAAATTGATAGATTTATTTTCTCATTCTGCTTGGTTAATTGTTCATTTGATTTAAAATTATTTAAACCGACCAGCCTGTTAAAACATTGATTGAATCCGATAGGTTGCTAGCTTGCTTTGCTTATATAATCCGATAGGTTGATAGATTGATTGAGGTTTACTTGTTTAAAATTCGAATGATCTGATTGCATGATTCTTAAGGTTTAATATCATCTGCTAGGATTGATAGTTTTGTAATCTGATATGTTTTAAATAGAAACCCTAAATAATCCGTATGATATGTTATATTGATCTGATTTGGATGTCTTTGAGAATTGAGAATCCGTATGATAGGTTGATAGATTCATGATAAAATCTAATGTCTTGAGGTTTAAGATTGTATGCTAAGATTGATCTGATTATATGTTTTTGAGGTTTGATAAATTCAGATACTAGATAAATTATTTACACATGGTTTATGCTAAATACAAATCAGCCTTGAAACTGATTCATTGAAATTCATGCTTGAAATCTATATTCTAGTATTGCTAAAATCAGCCTTGAAACTGATTCATTGAAATTCATGCTGGAAATCTATATTCTAGTATTGCTAAAATCAGCCTTGAAACTGATTGAATGATTAATAAATCTTTTTACTAATCTTGCTAAAATCCATTGATTGTTAAACTCTAATTGCATGATTAATTGAATCCGTTTTTGCTAGTCTTGATAAACCATAATATTATGAGCACATAGAAATAGTATTGCTGAGACTTGCTAGAAATTGACTGATTGATTAAATGTCTTTAAGATTGATAATCTCATTGTCCTCACAAGATTGAAATCCGAATTGATTATTTTTAATATGATTTGAGATGTCGAAAATCAACCTGGATTTTACTGCCCTAAATCTCTCTGGAGATAATTATTTACGGTGGGCATTGGATACAAAGTTTATCCTAAAGTCAAAAAGACTTGGTGAATGTATCATAGAAGGCAATAATGCCAATGAGAAAGATTGATACAGGGCAATATTAATTATTAGCCATCATCTTATTAAGAGTCTCAAAGATCAGTATCTGACTATAGAGAATCCTCTAGACCTTTAGACAGAGTTAAAAATCGAGATATGATCACCAAAGAACGGTGTTATTACCAAATTCCCTATTTGATTGGAGGAATCTTAGAATCCATGACTATAATTCTGTGGATGAGTCTATTTTTAGCTGGGCAAAATAATGGATTACTGATGAGAAACAGTGAATTGAGACCTCCTGGATTAACCCCATTACCTTATACCAATAAGGCCGCAGAAGAAAAAAAAAAAGGTAACCACGTCCAGAATGATAGACCACGCGGTCATGGCCGTAGAGGGTGGAAATGACGTGGCCATGGCCACTATAACACATTTGGCCGTGGGAATCACTATGGCAGAGGTCGTGGGTATCAACCCAGTTTGAGCCATGGTCAAGGCAGTGGCCGTGGTATATCCTTTAAACCACAAAGCTCGACCAAATCAGTGTGCCATAGATGTGGAATGGGGAACCATTGGGCTAAGATATGAAGGAATCCCAAACATTTTTGTGACCTCTATCAAATAGAGTCTGAAAGGGAAGAATCCTGAAACCCACTTGGTCTATAAAGATGGTGAAAATAATTTCGAACATGATCAAGATAACCTTATGGAATATGAGACTTATGATTGCCTAAAAGAATCAAGTTGATAATCTGATTTCGACATCAAACTTGTGTGATTGCTTTGCTTGTATGTTTTCTCTGAATTTTATCTCCTTGAATTTATTTCTATTACATTGTCTGCTTAGATTAAATGAATGAATGATTTTTCTATATGAGTACACTGAAAAATGCCAATATAAGTACTAAAGCAGGTATCGCCAGTCTGAAAGAAGATTATGGCTAGGCTAATATATTATTGCCTAAGGTTATGTATATAGAAATCAGTGATGCCTTATATTCACCCAGCTCTAAGAGCAAGAGCAACCTATTGAGTTTTAAAGATATAAGAATGAATGGTTTCCATATTGAAACAATGGGTGAATGAAACAAAGAGTTCCTTCAGATATATATATAAAATCGCCCAAGGCCATAATAAGTCCTAAAGACTATAATTGCATTCTCTACTGACCTAGACTATGCATAGATCAGTATGATAAAGGCTAAAAGCCTGCGAAAATATACACTTTATGGCACAACCGGATTGGCCATCCTGGTCCAAACATGATGCAAAAATTGATATTCAAAAGGCACACATTAAAAGATAAGAAGAGTTATCCCAAAGAATCTCACGTGTGTAGCATGTATACAAGGGAAACTCATTAGGCCATCACCGGTATAACGGGTACGAGCTCCTTTTTCATAAATAAAGACTATATGTCTAGATAATACTGGTGAATACATGTCCCAAGCGTTTAAATGATTATGGTATGTCCATGGGGGTAAGTGTGGAGAATTTTGTGATACATATCCATACCAAGAACGGCTTGGCCGAAATCTTTTAAAACGCAAATAGCTGATTGATAGACCATAACTTATGAGGTCAAAACTCCCATTCACAGCTTGGGCCACACGAAATTTACATTCACCTAAGTTAATACGCATCAGGCCATTTAGTGAGCATAGATATCCCCTATCACAATTATTAACGGGTCAAGAGCCAGACATACCCCATCATAAGATATTTGGATGTGATGTCTATGTACTAATTGCTCCACCACAGAGAACTAAGATGAGACCTCAAAAGGAGGATGGGGATATATGTTGGATATGATTCTCCCACAATAATAAAGTACTTTGAGCCAACTATGGGTGATTATATTTGAGGCCAGGTACACGGATTATTTTAAGACTAGGAGGAGAAAAAAATAATAAAGCTGGTAAAAAAATGGTAAAAGAAATAGAATGGAATCAACCATCAATGTCTTGGCAAGATCTTCGGACTAAAGAATGTGAAATAGACGTCCAAAGATCTTCGGGCTAATCAAATGCCAGACACATTTGCTGACCCGAAAAAGAATGACTAAGTCATATATAAACCAGCTTGTAAAGCACCAACGAATTTGATGTCCAAGAAGAGACACAATCAAGTTGCTACAGAGTCTAGACAACGTATGAAACGTTGTAGACCAAATAGGTTCCAAAAGATAAGAATCCTCGGAAACAAAAGAAAGGTGCAGAGAATGATAATCAAAATTCAAATCCGAGGTTACTAAGAAAACCATCCCAGACATGGAGATAAGGCCGGACGGCTCTAAGGTACATGTACCAAACAATGTAGCTTGGGACGCCAAACTGCAAAGTATTAAAGGTCCTGATAATAATGAATCTCAATCGATTATATTATGTCTGGAACATAATGGAACCAATAAGGAATGTCGACATAAGATGATTTATTTGCATACAAGGTAGCACTTGAATTTATGAATATAAGCGAGGATCATGAACCCACGTCAATATAAGAGTGCGCACTCGTAGAACAGATTGGATTGAATGGAAACGTGGGGTTAAATAGTTTAAGGAAGAAAGGCGTATTTGGCCATATGATTAAGACGCCATATGATGTTAAAATCAGTGGATATAAATGGGTCTTGTGAAGAATAGAAATCGTGAGATATAAAGCTGATGTTGCACAAGGATTCTCACAAAGACCAGTAATAGATTATGAGGAGACATACTCCCATGTGGTGGATGCAAATACTTTTAGATTTCTTATAAATCTGGCTATATAAGAGAGTAAATTAGACTTGCAGCAAGTTGATGTAGTGACTGCATATTTATATGGTCCACTGGATAATGAAAGTACTAGAGGGTATTGAGCTGAAAGTGCAACAAGTTCTCGAGAACAATATTGATAATCAATAAAGTATATGATCTGGATATCCTAGGAACCTCTGGATACAATTTCCCAAACAGTTGAATATCTCAAGAAAGAGTTTGAGATGAAAGATCTTGGAAAACAAAGTTTTGTTTGGGATTACAGCTTGAGTACAATAACAATGAAATCCTTGTGCATCAAATAGTATATACAGAAAAGGATACTCAAGAGATTTAATATGGACCAGTCTCACCCATTATCTAGTACATGGGCGTGAGATCACTTGTTTTGGACACTGATCCATTCAGTCCAAAGGTGGACGATAAAGAAGTTTATTTAGTCCTGAGATGGACGATGCAGAAATCTTGTTTTAGACACTGATCTGATTGGTCCATAAGAAGGACGATGAAGAAGCCTTTGATTTTGGTTTATTTTATACTAACCAGCCCAAAGAGGGGTTATTTGGTTTTGTTGATTTGTTTTCAGACAGGTTATGTTTTACACATGGTGGTACACGCATATCACAACAACATCATCCAAGATTTCGTGTGTGTGTATTTGAGGTCGATGACTCAATATGTTCGATCAGATTGTGGCATGGCCGATGGTAAAGAAGAACCAACTATCATGTTCGAGGACGAAGCATATTCTGCCCAAGATCTTCATCACCAACAGATTGCAGAAAATTGGAGACCTTCAGTAATGTCCAAATCAGAGGGAGTAATGTGTGTTGTACTCTTTTTCCTTCACCATGGTTTTATCCCAATTGGGTTTTCCTGGTAAAGTTTTAATGAAACAAAATTAAAGCACATTACAAACTCTAAATGGTCATCCAAGAGGGAATGTTATGAACCTGATCGTGGATGGCTCATAACCAAGAGATTATGATTTGTAATTTTTTCATTTATCTATGACGGTGTAATCTACTATATAAGAAACCTCTATGTTATGAATAAAGATAGACTTTTCCAATACTATTATAAAAGAGAAAGAAGATAACTCAAGCATATATAGAAGCTGGGATTATTTCTGAACCGGGTACGATTTGAGAATAAGCTTACTCGGATCGGTCTGCCATTTAGGGGTGAAGTATGACCAAAGAAAATATTAATTTGGGAAAACAACATAATGAACATGAGAAATGGGTGATGCTGTTTCGGTGTTTCCATTCTTGAATATTACACTTATTTTGTTAAAAAGAAACACTTTTAACAGTTTTACAGAATAAAATCCTCAAATCTCCACCGAGTTAGAACAAAAAAGAGAGAAAAATCAATAGACCTTTGACCAAAAAAAAAAAAAAAAAATCACTAGACCACAGCCACCATTACCAATCCAAAAACCAACTTAGAATATTTTCCTAATAAAAACTCTGATAAAAGAGAGATTGCGGTAAGAAAGACTAATAGACAGACCTCAAAAACGACAACGACGTTAGATCTTTTCTACTCATCATCTTCATCTCCAACCATGTAAGAACTAAAAATGTTCGACCTTAAACTTCCACTCCCCATTCACAGAATCATAAGACACGAACTCAGCTCCTTGTTCTTCAGCTTTCCTCTTGAGCATTTCCTTATACTTCTCCACCCTCGGGCCTTCCTTCACTTGCTTCCCGCTCTTCTTGTCCATGCATTTTATGTTGAGCAACGTTACTTCCGCTGGCTTGTTCAGTCCCTGACCAACAGGAGGTTTTTGGCTCTCGTCCATGTACACAAGCACTTCCCTGTTGCTGAACTGAACCAACTTTTCCAAGTAGAGCTTACGCACATCCGTCTCTCCTAGAAACTTAATGCTTCCGTAACCGTGTCTACCGACAACAAAGTCCCTCACTCGTCCGGTATAACCAGGATTAGCCCTTTCCTTTGCAGCTAGTTCTTGGACCCGAGGCTCTGTGAAATACTCAGCGTGATGCAGCTTTGGCAGCAATGACTCGATCTCTGCTCTACTTGGTGAACTCTTTGAGCCGTTCTTGTCGCCTCCGTGATTTTCATGTGCCACGTTAAGTTTCGCACTGGCTTTTACCGGAGGAGCATCACGAACTTCACCATTATTCTTATCTGCGGATATTATTAATAATCAAGTTAGACAATGGTTTCCAAAAAAAGTACAAACATGAATCACTCTTTTGTTACATACGCATGTATTGAATACTTACTCTCGTTGTTGGCTCCATTAGTAATAACCCCATTCGATCTCTTACCTGAAATTCACATGTAAAAACGGTCAAGTGGGTCATGTTATAAGCATTCTCGGAGTGTTCAAAAACAAAGGTAGCATAGATCTCTCACTTCTTTGCCATTTAAAACTAGTCTCCAAGCATGCAATAAATAAAGCCAATGAATGTAAAAAGCAAGCTTACCATTCTCCTGCAGAGGGGTCGTCTCATCCTTCAGCGGTGCTGCTGTTTCCTTTTTAAGTGAGCGTATTAACAAAGCTCTCGGGTTTTCCCTTGGAGTGAGAAACGCATCAGCCCTAGGTGTATTGGAGTTCTCTTCATCACTGAAGAATGGAACCTGAAACAAACATGTAGAAAGAACTTCAGTAACAAAAAATATAAAGATTTACAGTTTAATTCAAGACCAAGCCGAGATTCAGAAAACAGTAAACATACCTTTGGACTATCATCCCCAGCACGGTACTTTCTTGCAGGCAGCATGACCCGTCTTTGCAAAAGATGTCGAGAAGTCAGGAGTGGTGACACTCTGGCTGGTGCAGGTCTATCAACGACCTGAGAAGAAACAAAATATATGTGTTCGTAACATGGAGTCTTTGCTATAAGTTGGTTTGCTCGTGTTGAAGGAAAGCACAATAAACTTACAGGCAAGCTGGAGATTCCATACTGAATCGAAGGTGAATTTCCACCTTGACCAATTGAAATCAGAGGGGCAGCAGGAAGCGTTCCAAATGGGCTTGCAACAGGGTTTGGCTGCGTAGCAGTGAGGTTACTTGCAGGGTTTGGTTGCGAAGCAGGCCTGTCAAAACAAAGACGAGAATGAACCGTAAATAAAATAATCTAAAAGGAGAAACAAGAGTCGAGAGAAACTGATGTACTTACACTTGCCCAAAGTTGACTGGACAAAATGACAATCCACCTGCAGCGGCTGTTTGGGTCTGACCAGAGTTGTTGAAACTAAAAGATGGTTGAGTTGGCTGAGTTGATTGCTGGAGTGTCGGACCAGAAGGCTACAACAAATAAACCAACGTTAGAAAAGTGAAAGAGACGTTGAGCTATAAAAAAAAAAATATAAGTTACCTTTGTTTGACTTAAGGGAGCGATGCTTGTATTTAAGGAAGGAAAGCTTGTAGACATGTTTAGGAATCCAGTGGAAGGTGTACTGAAAATGCTAGGTTGGGTATTTGTATTTTGTCCAAACCCAGTCTGCGCAAATGAGGGGCTTGAGCTAAACAGCGGAGCTGACTGACTGTTGTTAAAGTATCCACTGCTAAATGCTGGAGTTGACCCTTGTGCAGGAGTCGAACTAAACAGTGACGGAGAGGAGCCAGATGAACTGAAGACTGACGAAGAGGCAAATGAAGGAGTGCTTGATGGACCAAATGGCTGCGTTGTGGTTGCTGCAAAACCAGAGGATGGTCCAAAACCGGGTGTGGTATTTGATGAAGTTCCAAACAAGGATGGGGTAGTAGGTTGGCCAAAGGGAGACGAGAAATTTGTGTTAGTTGCTGGAGTGTTCTGGCTGAAAGGGTTTGGTGTGCTTTGAAAGGGGTTTGTTGGGTTTGCAGATGTCTGGCCGAAAGGGCTTGGGGTTGGTGCTGTCTGGCCGAAAGGGTTTGGGTTTGGGGTTATTGTGCTTTGAAAGGCGGTTGTTGGGTTTGCAGATGTCTGGCCGAAAGGACTTGGGGTTGGTGCTGTCTGGCCGAAAGGGTTTGGGTTTGGGGCTATTGTGCTTTGAAAGGCTTGTGTTGGGTTTGCAGATGTCTGGCCGAAAGGGTTTGGGTTTGCGGCTATTGTGCTTTGAAAGGCGTGTGTTGGATTTGTAGGATTGGTAGATGTCTGGCCGAAAGGGTTCGTGGGCTGAGAAGAGAACACACTAGTTTGACCCGCAGGAAGTTTTCCACCTGAAAATTGAATTAAGAAAATCAGTATATTGAAACATAAGATACAAACATCTAATATGGTACAATGGATTTGTTATATGTGTACCTTTATCTCCTCTCTGGAAATCCTCCCACCTGAGCTCCTCATGGCATTTGTCTTTGTGGACAGTCATAGCAGAAATAGACTGTAGCTTCCCAGGGCCTCCAGTTCCAGACTCTGCATCTATTGTAGATGTATATGGAATGATTCTACTACCACCTTGTTGTTGATTTCCAAAGGTTGTTGAGTTCGAAGACTGAGAACCTGCAAGACAAAACATGTGTCAGTATTATTCATAACACACCTTTTGAATAGGAATTTGCAAATCTAATTCTGTAACTGAATAATACTAGCTAAAAGAGAACCTTGAGCTCCAAAGGGAGAATGCGTAGCTGGGGAGGAGCCAAAACCAAAGGCAGGAGTGGTTGAAGCGCCAAACGCAGGAGCGGTTGAAGCGCCAAAGGCAGGAGTGGTTGAAGCGCCAAACCCAGGTGTACCAAAAGCACCTCCAGGACCAAAAGCATTGTTGCCAAATGCACTGCCAGAGTTACCAAAGGCAGGAGTGGGTGACACGCCAAATGCAGGTGTGCTTGAGGCACCGAAGGCAGATGTATTGGAGGAGCCGAAGGCAGGTGTGCTTGAGGCGCCGAAGGCAGATGTATTCGTAGAGCCAAAGGCAGGGGTGGTGAAGGCACCAAAGGGTGTAGATGACCCGAAAGTGCTGTTTCCAAAAGCAGGCTGTGACTGTTGTGTGGTGCTTCCGAAAGGACTTGACTGAGGCGTTGAGAAGCCATTATGTCCAAAGGTTGGAGTGCCTAAAATAGAAGAAAAAATACCTTATCAGACAATCAACATCAAAAGTACAGGTTAACAATGTCAGTCCTAGTGTGAGAAAGTAAGTTCCTATCAATGTTACAAGCAATAGATTATTGACAAAAAAAAAAAACAAGGCAATAGAAATACTTACCACCAAAAGGTGAAGGAGAATTGCCAAAGGCAGGAGCAGAAGGTGCTCCAAAGCTCGGAGTAGAGCTCCCAAACCCTTGTGATGAAGCACCGAAAGGGGAGGAAGCTTGAACCTGACCAAACACACCGGTTGAAGTACCTCCAAACATAGAACCACCAGTCTGCGCGCCAAAAGGACTAGAAGCACCACCAAAGGGTTTTGGCGCAAAGGGATTATTACTAGACGCGTTGTTGTTCTGACCAAACACAGATTGAGTTTGGGTCCCAAAAGGACTGCTGCTGTTAGATCCCTGTCCAAAAGCTGTAAATAAAAACATTCAGCGTGTCATTACAAAAAGGCAGAAGCTAAAAACATAGTAAAGCTAGAGTAAAGAGTTACGATGACTTACGATTAGATGCGCCAAACATCTTCTTTTGTATGTTCACAACTGTCTTAACCAAAGAGACTGTTTCTTCTAGACTGGTACAAGAAAGCAAAAGACATCAGGAAGCATAATAAGAAGAACCAAAAGCGAAACACCATACTAAAAAGCCCATCTTAAACGAAAACAATCTAAACAATCACATAAACGACGCTAAGACATGTACGCGTGACACAAAATAGTGAGAATGATGAAGAAATCAAATTGATGTACAATAGACAAAGGTGGGCCCGTTTACACAAACCATTAAACACACAAACAATACTCAAAAACTGAACCCCGACATTACACAATGCAGCATTACAAGATGCGATTTAGAAGCAGGAATCACAAAGCAAACCGATACTAATCGAAACCCAACTTCAACAACATAAACTACGCCTCTCGAATACGAGACACGAATTAGGGCTCTAACTCGAATCAAAAAGGGATAAAGGGAACCGAACCTGAAGTGCGACGAGGAATCAACGGATAGAGAGAGAGAGAAAACTCGCCGGAATACGAAAGCCTAAAAGTTGGGTATAATGTTTTTTTGAAGGTAAAAGCAGAGTTATATATAAACTGGCAGGTGGGTTGCGTCGTTCTCAAGTGCGTCAAGCGTACGCCTAGCGTCTTTCCGACGCCTCTGTGATTTGTTAACCGGTTTTGCTTCGCTTTATCCGACCCAGCAAGCCAACCATGATTTCTTTCTTACCCGGTTCGCTAATGTTAATATTAATTACTATTATTTTTAAATATAATTATATTATTAGGTAACAGGTGTTTTTATTACTATTACACTTCCGGTTCGTTACCGTTTCAAATCGTGTGCTGCTGCTAATTAACATCATTACATGATAATAAGAAATTCAAAATTATGGCATGAAATAAAAATTGTTATCATAAATATATAATAATTATCCAATAAAATTATTTGCTAGTAATTTTCCTCTATTAAAACCATAAACAAAGAGGATTTTTTTAAAAAATGGACATTTGAAAGAAAGTTCCTTTTTAAAAATCCTAATTTTCTTTTTTTTTTTAATTTTAAAAAAGATATTTACAAAAAAATGGTAGTTAAAACAAAAATATAATTAAAAATGCTACCAATACTAAAAATAGATTATTTAATAGTAATTTTCCTTTTTTTTAATCCTAAACAAAAGAAAATTGTAAAAAGATATTTTAAAGTAATATTCACTTTTAAATCCTAATCTTCCTTTTAAAAGATCTTAAAAATACATTTATAAGAGAAAAAAAGAATCCTTCAATACTAATAGGACATTCTTTAATAGTATTTTTAATTTCTTTAAAAATCTAAACAAAAAGAATTGTAAGAGTGTTTTTCAATTATTTATTTATAAATAACCAATTTCCTATTTAATATATAATTTTATGTTTAATAACACATAACTAAAGTCAATGACTTATTACAATCTATTGGATCATTTTGAAAAATATATATACATTTTTAACAAAAATATCGACAACTTATTACGATCCATTGGTTCATATAGAATCAATGGACAACCAAAATGTTTTATTTAAATATTTATTTATTTTATATAGGTTTTTAATAAATTGATGTTATTTCATTTATTTCTTTAATAAAATACTAGATTATGACCCGTCCTTTGAAAGGGTGGGTACATTTTTTATTTTTTATTTTTTTAGAAATTTAATTTTTATATTTGTATTTTTTAAGTATTAATAAGAGATTTTTGATAATTTTATTGAAATTGTGATGTTGCATAACTATATATTTGTGCCATATTATTAGGTAACAAATAAGAATAACAAAATAATTACAAAAATATATTTAAATTTCAGATTTGTTGTCATATATGTATCCTTTAAAATAGGAGGTAATTGTTTATGTGAACTGACGGAAACAAGATAACTGATTATATTATTGGAATATATTTGGTTATTTTTTAAGTAGGTCACGTGCGAGAAAAAGTATTGGACCAATCGTTTATCAATTAGTCATGATCATGATTTAATAGAATAGATCCGTTAATCAAATAAAACCAGATAAAAAACCTAAAACCCTGCTACCAACCCGCAATCCAATACTGGTTGATCTGACAAAACCCCAAAAATATATATTAAATTAATAGTAAATAACAGTATTAATTTGTATTAATAGCCTATTATAAATTTATATTTCTATTTATTTTAGATTTAAAATTTAATTTTATAATAATATTTAAAATATTTTTGAACACTCAAAATCTTTATACATTTACACTGAACCGACAAATCTTTATATATTGATAAAATAATTATAATGAATTGGTTAGTAGTTCTAAACCATGAACTGATTTGTTTTTACACCAAAGAACCGAAAAATATTTACACATTTATTGAAAATTCTATTGGACCGATTTCTATTTTTTTGGTTTAGTATATTGAAATGGTTACCTTTTAAAACCCAGCGTGTGAACTGGGTTTAAATATTTTTTGTTTAGTATATATAAAAAAAATATGAATAAGAGTGTATCAATCAATGAAAGTGGCATATGTCGCATCAAACATTAAGAATATGATTTATTAGCGTTTGGTATGTAAATATTAATCAACCATATAATAGTATTTTATCATCACATGCTCAAATGCATTAATCAGCCATATAATAGTATTTTATCATCACATGCTCAAATGCATTGTATAAGTTATAATATAGATAAATATGTGTTTTTTTTTTCTTTTTTCATTTTGTGGGTCGGCGTAGGCCTGGGACGGATCGGGTATCCGAGCAATTTTAAGATATCCGGATCCGGATCCTTATCCGGTGGATCCATAATTTTACTATCCTTATCCGGATCCGTGGTTCGCGGATATCCGGGTGTCGGATATCCTTCTAAAAATTAAAATATCCGGCGGATATCCGGATCCGGATTTGGATCCTTAAAATAAATAAAAAATAATATTAATATATATAAAATACTAACAATAATTTAAAAATAAAAATATATAATGTTTTTAATTATTTATATGTATAATAATACAAAATTTACATAAAATTTATATATACTATTAGAAAAATGAAAATATATTAAATAAAATTAGTTTTTATATATAGATATTACTATTTTTGAAATAGTTATTAATAAAATTTACGGATCCGGATATCCGGACTAAAAAATCAAGATATCCGGATCCGGATTCGGCTTTGACGGATCCAACATTTTACTATCCGGATCCGGATTCGGCCTCTCCGGATATCCGGATTTTCGGATCGGATTCGAATCGGATCACGGATCGAATCCGGATCTCGGATAAAAGTTTCAGTCCTAGGTCTGCGGACATCACATCTGCTCCGTATCCAAAATATAGTTGTCAAGTATTCCGGGCCATGCTGGGCAGGACTCGCAGATTTTGAATCATATTCCCATCACTAACTGCAAGTATAGGATCCAACTAGTGTTATGTCTGCTAGAGCGCAAGATTGTGTGATTCTTTCGCAGTGTTTTGATCTCACACAAGAGATATGCTTATATTTCCATCAACGGATTGAAAATCAAATGGCCAAATTTTTTTCACTATTGGGTTTTCCTTCAAAACGAAAACAAGCTCTTAGATCTTTGTGTTCTTAAGGGATAAAAATAAATAAAGAAAAATACAATTAAAAAGTTAATTTTTATGTTCGTCATAGAAATTCTTGACCAAGAGCTAACTGATGATAATTCATGTAATCAATCCCATTTAACCGAACGCAACACAGAATCTGCTCCGGTAACTCCTCCGGTTTATTCCCCTGCAAAAATGAGATTTCACAAGTCAAAATAACCATTAGAAAGTACCAATCTTTCCTAAAAAAAAAAACAGACTGCAATTTATTTTACCTGAATAGTTAGTCCAACATCAAGAACACAGTTCTTGAGCCTATCTAAAAATGCTTCAAACCCTTTCCGTGATATGTAGCTGAATCTATGCATATCAATATCAATCTCAAAGTAGTTTTCACCCTACAAACATCAAAACTTGAAATGTTAGTTTAAGAAACAGGATTTGCATTTTGTTTTGTTAGATACTTGTTGTCGCATACCGAATAAAACTCATGTTGTGGACGTGAAAGCACAGGCTTTTCATTATAAGCATTCATGAGCTTCTTCTCTGCACCATTCAACTGGAGATCATCTACGTTTGCAACACGCCCCAGTATTTTTAACCGTTCTCTAAACGGCACATTTGCATCCATAGCAAAGCCTCTAACTTTCTCAACCTCATCATCTATCAATCTCTACAAAGAGATTTCAAAAACATGTATGAGAGCACATATCAAGGAAAAAAATGAACAGAATCAAGAAGTGGGGAGATTAGTTTACCTGAATGCTTTCTTGAAAATGAGGTGGAATCTCTTTTAAATAATTATCAGAAAGTTTAAAGTATAAAACAAAGTTCATCCCTTCTCCATCAGTTTCACCTTGAAAGATTGCAGCTGGATACAAAGGAATCTACAAGAGGATTCAAAGTTAAGCACAAACCCACAAGAAACACCAATTCAAGAACGGTTTAGACAATGTACCTGAACATTTACAACGAGGATAGATGGGAGCTTGGTCGGGGTTGTACTAACAACAGGAAGCTCCACGTATTGCGCTATATGGTTTATTTTACGTCGCGATAAGAATACATCAACACCAAAGGGATTATATGCAGCATAGTTTGGTGCAAACTCTTTCTTCTTTTCTCTACCAAAACAAAACAGAATCATCTCAGTTTTGCATTAGTACTCAAAAACAAGAAAGCTCTCTTTGTATGTTATCTACCTGAAATAAGTTTTGCTACGAACACGGAAGCTACTTGGCTCAATGATAGACCAACAATCCAACATCTTCTTTTCGAGCGGACAGAAAGGAACCTGAGTACCTGCCACAGGTCTCTGCAACTGCATTTTCGTAGAAACTGAAACATTGAATAGAGAAACAAAAGTGAGTTTCTTCTTCAGAATCAAATGCCATGGAGAAGCTACAAAAGTTGATAACTTACGTAAAGGACCAGTAGCGTGACCTTCTCTCCACTTGAAAGACAGTTTAAGCGCAGCTTTCTTCCTCGTGCCCGGAGGACTGGAGCTTAGAGACCTTCTCTTCTCAATAGAAGGAACGGTTGAGTTAAGACAAGGCAAACAGTTGCTGGGAAGAATCCCACAGCTTTCCAGCAACCCTTCGTCTTTTCTCGAGCTGTCATCGCCAACGTTTGAAGATATCTCGTCTATGTAAACAGGCTGCTTAGTGTCGGTCAAAGCACTCTCTGATTTTGATTGTGAGATGATGGCTGCTTCGTCTACGCTTAGAGAGTTCCTAGCGGAGCCTCCTCCGAGGTTAGAGTCTTTCACAGATGACATGCTTGATACTGAGATACGCTCAGCTTCCTTTACTGATAACACATCTGAAAGCAATAAAACATGTAAACTATGATGTATTGATCCTAAGGGTGTTTAAAGAAGGTTCCTTTCGTGTACCTTCAACGCTGTGAAAATCATCATCACAGTCTGTTTCAAAGGCGAGGTTGGAATCAAACCATGCTTCATCAGCGCTTGCTGTTTGATTAAAAAAAAGTTCCAATATTTAATCACAAATTGTTAGCTAATCTAACACAACAATCAATGGATCAAAGGCTTTAAAGGTTAAGCCTTTGAGATAGGCAAGAGAGAGATGCATAAGCCCATGAAGCTAAATTGATCATAAAACGTGAAATCAAGAACAAGATCAAGAGAGAGAGAGAGACCTTGGAAGGTGGGATTGGTGAAGGAAGGAAGGTGAGATCCGTCAGATAAGCGAGAAGAAGAGACAGCTCTCTTCTTATGAATCTTTCGTCTTGTCCGATTCTTTCTCCTCTTGCTTGACCTTGCTCTCCCTCCTACGCAGCTCTTAGGCGTTGACACGCAACCTCCCATCTCTCTCTCTCTCTTCTGATCTCCAAAAAATCAGAACTTTTTAGAGCTTTCTCTTTCTCTCTCCTCTCTCTCTCTCTCTCTGACTAAAAATCAGGTAGGATCTGGTAGACACGATCCACGAATCCACTAATAAGGAAAAACCCAGAAAGTTTTAGAGAGAAATGTGGTTCCTTTTTCACGAGAGGAGAGAGAAGAAGGAGACACAGACAACTAGACAAACAGTTTGGTGAGGCAGATGAACTTCTTCTTCTTCTTTACTTCCAAACAATAATCAGTAAATAGAAGAAAGAAAAGAAAAATGTTGGTGAAAAATGTTTTCTTTGGTTAATTATTGGGGGATTAGGAAGTCAAATGTTTTATAAAAATGACAAGTTGTTGATACTTATCGCATATCCGCTGCCTTCACGGCATCTCCTTATAAATCCATTATGTTGGTCTCACTTCCCCCATTTGGATTTTACAATCTAAGCAACACTTGCGTTTTTCTTATTTAACGTTTTCTAGTAAATTACAATGTTTACTATGTAATAATCCGCGCTTTGCGTGAAATGTGATTATTAGTTTCGTTATTTTTTAATAAAGAGACATTAATCTGTTTAATCTGGATATCGGTTCGGTTTTAGGTTATTTTTTATTTTTAATCTTGTAAAATATAACTATCATTTTAAATCAATATTTATTTGGTTTGTTTGATTAAAATGTTTGATGATTTTGTTTTTTTTTCCTGTGATAATCAAAAATTACTATTATTTATTTGTTTTCATGTTATGAATCTTAGATAGTCGTGATGTCAAACCAATGGTCTCATATTATAGTTTCTAAACGGATAATAGTTAAAAAAAAGAAAAAAAATTATTAAGACAAATCATTTTACTACAATTTGGTCGATAGTGAAAGAATCATTAAGAAAAAAAATATTTTAACTTCCAAAAAAATTAGATATTTCAGTTGCGGTAAATACTTAGTTATAAGGTGCTCACGTCAATGTGCACATGTATGTGGATGTAAAAATAAAGATGATTGATAAATATATAAAGATATTGTTAATTAATATTAAATGGCATTCTTTTCAAAATAATACATGATAAATAAAATTCTTAAAATGAATTTATTTAAAAACAAAAATATTGAATTTATTTAAAAACAAAAATACTGTAAAATTTATATAAACTATAATATATAACTTATATATAATTCTTTAAATATATGTATATATATCTATGCATATAACGGATCAAATTGGATATACGTTCCTATAAATATTGATATCTGTGATTTGCTTTTTTTTTTACGGATATTGCATTTTAGTATTTGATTTGCTTCGTAGAGTAACGAATATCCAGATTTTTCGGTTCGAATCAAAACGGATAACGAATCAAATCAAAATTTATGAATAACTTGTCCAGCTCTATTCGTAAACAGTAAAAATAACGTAAAGAAGAACCATGCATATGAGTTTTATATTAAAAAAAGTAAAGTACATAGTGTTAACATATTTATGTAGAGTTTGGCTGAGAAACTCTCTACATGTGACATGTGTCCATTTTAGTGTGAACGCATTTATTACAATGTTTCTACACGTGACATGTGTCCAGTTTGGTGTGAACGCATTTATTACAATGTTTCTCTTTTAATATATAAGTGATTTGGAGTTATTTTTCTTAATAATGTAAACACATCATGCCATGTAATGGACAATGAGAGGATACATAGATTAGGGTGGTAAACAATTTCTTTTAACATGATTAGGGTTGTAAATTTTGGTTTTTGACATGAGTAGGTGGTAAATATTTATTTCTTTATCTTAGATGACCACGGTTGTGCCAAATAGTTGAAAGATGAATCTCTTATAAGAATCTAACTTTTTAAATAGAATAATTAAATAGAGAATGACATTCAAAATACTTTTTAAATTTCTAAAATTTGCATACAATACATTTTAAAATTTATTTAGTTATACTATAGAAAATATATTCATTTAGAATAATTTATATAGTAGATTTTTAATACTTCTATTTTAATAGATTAGATTCGATATGTAATGAATTTGAGAAGAAAATTCAGTTTTTCAGAAATTTATTATTAATATTTCTATGACAAATATATATTAAAGTGAAAAATGTAAGGAGAAAAACCATAAATCTATCCTAGGACTAGAAGATACTGTATATGTATTTCCCGGTCTCTGGTACCGAACAACGACATTATTGGTTTTGCGGCTTTTGTTTGTGTTGTTGAGGGAGAACTTTACTCAGATTATTTGTGGTTTTGAGCTTGATTTTTTTAAATAGTCCGGGGGTATCCGCTGGACCAATACCCAATGGACTAAGTCTCTAGGGTTTTGTCTACCGGCACCGGACATAATCAATTATCAGAGATCTATGTCGTCTGACCACACATTTGAGCTTTATTTTTATTAGCAGGTTCAGGCTGTTTGATTTCGAAGAAATTGTAGAAACTGTGGGTTTTAATATTTTGAGATGGTCACTGTAATTTATGACTGAGATGATGGTTCACTCTGTGGTCTATATTTACTTATATCACCTGGTTTTTTTATTTTTATTTTGCCAAAGTGTTGCTGTTTCTTTGATTTATTATATGTAAAATCAAATTTTCATTTATATGATATTAATAGTTTAGCAAAAAAAAAGTTATAGTGCTTTAGATATATTAATGCTTTATGTGGCTTGTTAGGATCAGGGGTATTTCATTGTCTCTAACCTTTTGAATTTTGAGTTAATTTTTCGAGTTTTCGATTCAGTTATAGTTGTTTAATTTGTTTAGTTATTTTTTTACCACAAGCCATTTTTATATTTCTGTCAAAAATTAAATAATATTATATTATATTTAACAAAAAAATATATGTAATTTTGTATTTAAAAAAACAAAATATGTAATTGTGAAAATATTGGGGGTATGTTGTATTTATTTGTCTATTTGGTTAGTTAGGCAGTCGTGGTGGTGAACACCGAACCAAGTAACCAAGTCACAACGAGAAAAGTATGGGACACTTAAAATCACACGTGTTCAAATGTTAGTGGTGACACTGCTAGTGGTCACACCTCACACGTAGGATTTGTTGTCTTGTCCCTTTTACTTTTTTATTTATTTGTGCAATCATTAAATTTTTGGAAAAATTAGTCTATAATATATATTATTATTATATTTTTTTAACAACAAAATTATTATTTTGTATTTATAAGCAGTTTTGAAAAGTGATTGTTTTCTTTTTTTCTCATAGATAATTAATGCCAGAGGTTTTGAGTTTAAATTTTTGTCAGCACCTGTGATATTTAGAGCATCAGCAATGATTAAAAAAAAGACTATCTCAAACAATATTTTTAATAATTTTTTATTTTATTTTATTTTATTTTTATAGAAAATATAAACCACTAATTGAAAGACAAATATAATTTATGTTCTAATAACTTTTGGAGTTGCTATCAAAGAAGAGTTGCGCATGAATCTCTCTTTTACTTTACAATTATTTATATTAATTTTAATCATGAGAACACCTCTTAGAACATACCAATATGGATGCTCTTAGTCTACAAATAAAAATTCTCTAATATACGTAGAAATAAATAGTGTATACTAATCTGTAGATCCAGGCTGAAGATGGGGTTTTCGTAGATATGGAACCGCTTTCGCTTACGGTGGGATAGTTCTTATAAAAGTTTACCCTAAAATTTTCAGTTTTGAAAAGTGTTTGAATCCAACTAATACTTACTTCTCACAGATGACTGTCAGAGATTTCGAGTTCGAACCTATGTCACCACGGTGATATTTAGACTCTCCAAATAAAAATTAATTCATACACGTATGGATAAGCTTCATCCATGTAGGGATAAACAGTCTATACTAACTCGTATGTCCATGCAAAGATGAGATTTTTCTTGGATATGGAGATGCTTTGCGGTGAGACTAATCCATATAAAAAGTTTACCTTAACAATTTTTGAGAAGTGATTGTATCCTATTGATCCTTCATTCTCATACATGAGGGTCAGAGGTCCTATATCACTATGGTGGTACTTAACCTCTCTCTTTTTTTTAACACATGGTATTTAACCTCTCCAAACAAAATTTTCCCTCATATGCGTAGGGACAAATGGTACATAATAACATCTATTTTCAGACCATAGAGCTTTTACTGGATATAGGGTTATTTTACGGTTGAGTTAGTAAAGATTAAAAATTTATCCTAATAGTTTTATTTTGGATTTGGGTTTCAAACTAATAAGTCAATAAGATCGTCTAGTAATAGACAATTTGACTACCCCTAGTATTAGTCGAAAGCCATTTCAAATTTGAGCCGGACAATGTCATATCCACCTTAGAAACATCTAATATATGCCACACCAGTTCTGTACCACACTCACATAATATCAAAATGTAATCATAAATACATTTTTGAAATGTTTTCAAATATACAAAGGATTATAAAGGTATGTAAAATCATTTAAGCCTCTTATAATCATTTATCAATTATTTTAAAACTCTTATAACCAATAAAAGTATTAAAATTAATCCCCTATATATTAATTGAGAAGCATTTGAAAAATTAGAACCTTCATTTTGTATTAATTAAAAAAAACCTCAAATCCTAGGTGGCACTCTAAATGCCTTCTAAATTCTATTTCAAAGAATTCTAGAGCATCTAATATAAAGTATAGTTTAATCTAATGGTGTCACATTATTTCATAATTATATAACACTAGAGAACATTATATTAACCTAAAATATAGGAAGTGTGTATTCTTTCCTTAAATAAAAACTACGGAATTACCTAATATGATTTACATATATACGGTAATTAATGATTATGAATAATAAAGATTTGATAATAATTTTTGCATTTTTCATCATTTTTGGTTTAAATTTATATTATTAAAAAATTAAAAAATCACATTAACCATATAATAAAAAAAATTAGACTTTTTCTTATATGTTATATTTTGAATTTTTTAAAATGACTTTAAATTACAAAAATGAGGAAACCTTATATGTTATATATTTTTTAGGTGCGACTTTAAAATACAAAAATGAGGACACCTTATATGTTATATTTTTTTATATGTTAGAATTTTCTTATATACTATATTTTGAATTTTTTTAAAACGACTTTAAATTACAAAAATGTAAGTTTTCCTTAAGTATACGACTAAAAACATTAAAATGACATGTATCAATTAGATGGTTGATTTGAAAGCTTTCAAAACCATATGGAAGATAAAAGTCAAAATAATTTAACTGTGAAAACAATACTGTTCATTTTTTTCAAAAATGTGTTCGATGAAAAAAATTAGGTTTTTATGTCATAATTTGTTTAATGTCCACTAGAGAACATTATATTAACCTAAAATATAAGAAATGTGTATTTTTTCCTTAAATAAAAGCTACAGAATTACCTAATATGATTTACATATATATGACAATTAATGATTATGAATAATAAAGATTTGATAACAATTTTTGCATCCTTCTTCATTTTTGTTTAATTTTATATTATTAAAAAAATAAACAATCACATTAACCATATAATAAAAAAATTAGATTTTTTCTTATATATTATATTTTGAATTTTTTTAAATGACTTTAAATTACAAAAATGAGGAAACCTTATATGTTATTTTTTTTTAAAATGACTTTAAAATACAAAAATGAGGACACCTTATATGTTATATTTTTCTTATATGTTAGATTTTTTCTTATATGTTATATTTTGAATTTTTTAAAACAACTTTAAATTACAAAAATGTAAGTTTTTCTTAAGTATACGACTAAAAACATTAAAATGAATTGTATCAGTTCGATGATTGATTTGAAAGCTTTCAAAACCATATGTAAGATAAAAGTCAAAATAATTCAACTGTGAAAACAATACTGTTCAATTTTTCAAAAATGTGTTCGAGGAAAAAAATAAGGTTTTTATGTCATAATTTGTTTAATGTTCACTAGAGAATATTATATTAGCCTAAAATATAAGAAGTGTGTATTCTTTCCCTAAATAAAAGTTACGAAATTACCTAATATGATTTACATATATTTGGCAATTAATGATTATGAATAATAAAGATTTGATAACAATTTTTGCATCCTTCTTCATTTTGTTTAATTTTATATTATTAAAAAAATAAACAATCACATTAACCATATAATAAAAAATTAGATTTTTTCTTATATGTTATATTTTGAATTTTTTAAAATGACTTTAAATTACAAAAATGAGGAAACCTTACATGTTATATTTTTTTTCTTAAAACGACTTTAAAATACAAAAATGAGGACAGCTTATATGTTATATTTTTCTTATATGTTATATTTTTTCTTATATGCTATATTTTGAATTTTTTAAAACGACTTTAAATTACAAAAATGTAAGTTTTCTTTAAGTGTACGACTAAAAACATTAAAATGACATGTATCAATTCGATGGTTGATTTGAAAGCTTTCAAAACCATATGGAAGATAAAAGTCAAAATTTAACTGTGAAAACAATACTGTTCACTTTTTTTCAAAAATGTGTTCGATAGAAAAAATAAAATTTTTATGTCATAATTTGTTTAATGTCCAATCCGATCAACCCATGATGTATTAATTGTAGTTTTGTTCAATTATTTTTAATAAAAATTGATCCGATCCATCGGAAAGAAATTATTTAATAATAACAAAAAATATTTTATATATACAAATAAAATGATCAAATATATAAAAAAAATTATCGATAATATATACAATAAACTCACCCTGCGCAAGGCGCAGATCTTATCCTAGTTTATAAATATTTATGCACTGTTTTATCAATTTTATAACCAATTTATAAGCCCGATAATGATTAATAAGTCTTTATCAATGATTTCATAAGCCTATATAGTTTATGCCATATTTGTTATTAACTTTTATAAATTATTTATAAGCCTTTAAAAATTATTTTACAAATTCTTATAAGCCTTTATAAATTATTTTACAAATTCTTATAATCCTTTATAAATTATTTTACAAATTCTTATAAACCTTATACATTATCTTACAAATCATAGAAGTAATTTATAAGTCTTTGTAAATATCCTATAAGCTATTATAAATGATTATTATATTATAGAAATAAAATTATAAACTACTTTTTATTTTTTGAACTCTTATAACTGATTTTATTACATCTTATAAGTCATTAATAAGGCTTTATAAATGATTTTATGCCTTTATAATCCCATATATATTGTTTATAATATTTTATAACTAATTTTATAAGTTATATAACTAATTTTCAAGTTTTTATAAATAAATTTATAAATCTTAATCTATTTTAGTTATTTATAAACCTCAGTCCTATTTTACAAGCTTTTACAAAAACATTATCAGTCTTTAATGATGAAATCCCCAACTAAAATATTTAACTATAAAACGGCATTAAGTTTTTAATCCAAAATAAACGGGTATTATAGACGGAAGTTGAAAAACGCTAACGTTTTGTAAGTTGAAGATTTAAAATGTTAAAATCTAATTGAAAGATTTTATTTAAGTTTTTATTTTGTTCAAAAATAGTTTAGAGATAGGCTTTATCACTTGATGCTTTAACTGATAATGCTTCAGTTATTCATTTTTATTATATTAGCTTGCAAACAGTTCTTTGAATAGACCACAATTACTAGTGGCAACTAAAAAATAACCATAATTTCTTATTTAATTTTCATCAAATGGAAAAGAGATTAAATAGAAATTATTAAGTTTGGTTCTTGCACTTCACAAATATTTTTATTACATTTATAATTTGATATAAATTATCTTGGAAAAATAGAAAACTAACACATAAATCGAGTTTAAGTTGCATAAGCAAATCTAGCCATAAAGTTTTTGAAAATTCTTCAGCATGCTAAGAGTTCAAACTCCAATAGTAACTAAAAGGGTCAAATGACAACCATCATTTTAAATTTTAATATCATATATTTAAATCGCTATTTAGTATTAAGTTAGTAGTAAAATAAAGGGAATTATATCATATATTTGAGTTATTTTATTTAAATATATAATTTGAAATTATTTCATCAAAAATGATTCATATTATACCTATTTTGGTTTCTTTTTCAACACCTATTATTGGTTTTGACAATTAACTTTAACTAAATGAAATTTTTATCATTACGAAATATCTTAATTATTTTTTAATCAAAAACTAATGTTAAATTTTTCAATTTTTTTGAAAAAAGTAAGCAAGATTTCTAATCATAATACATGTATACTTGATCATATATTTGTCATATCAAAATATTCAGAAACTAAATGAACTAAAAATTGCTTTTAACTTATTAAATATTATAGAATTACGTCATGAGAATAACATGGGAAAGAGAAATGTAAAAAATAAAACAATAGTTTTTAAAATAACTTTTATAAGAGTTTTGAGATATGTTTTTGTTATTTTAAAGATAATTTAAAATATGTTATTTATAAAATGAATCTGAACCAAATAGTGATAAAATTGATTTTCATAATTATTTTGATTAATAAAATATCTATGATTTATCTTTATGAAAACGCATCACGAAACTCATTTAAATAGAAAATTTGTAGAATATTAGGTTTATCTTATTTTTTTAAACGAAACCTGCGTCCGCGTTCCAAGCAGTCCAATGTAGACGGAGGCAGAGAGGTTCACGCACTGACTTAGAACCCTAGACATTTCTTCGTGTACGGACTGACACCCAACAACGGCGAGTCAAAATCTGTGTTCTTCTTTTGTTTTTCTTATATACAATAATCCGTGTTTTGTATTTTGTAGTCTTCGCTTACAAAATTAGGTTAATACTCTACCAGGGGCACATTTAAGTAAACATAAAAACAATAAAACAAAAACATAAATTAATAAAACTCAAGATGTTTGCCCATGGGATAAAATTAATAATATATATAATTTGTTTTAAAAAACTCAAGATGCAAGTTACTAAAATCCGTGGGTGCATATTAGAATATGTTTCGGCTTAAATTTTGTCAAAATATAAATAATACTTTATAAAATAATTATCTTCTTAAAAATAGTAGAGTGCAATTGTACATAGTCACCTAAATAAATTCACCGTTCAAGACTACGATGGTTTTTGCCGTTTTGGTCAGAATATGCTATTCTATATAAAAACCATTTTTTGTCTAAATATTAAAAAAAAAATCCAGTTTTACTTGAAACTATCTAGCGATGGAAATATTTAAAGTAAAATACAATGATACATTGTGATTTAATCAAAATATTGATCTCATTCAGTGAGTTTACTCGATGCTTTCTTCTGTAATCAGATATCTGAACCAATTGGTAACTCCCAAATCAATGGAACCATATGTTCTAAAGATGACCAACTATCGTACCAGAATGAGGTAGAACACCGGTTTCTCACTTTCAGTTAATAGAATTATTTAGATGTATCTGAATATTTGAGGGTATTTTCCTCGGGCCGGCTCACTAGAGAGGACAAGGGGTGCGACCACCCCGGGCCAAGCCCGTGTCCCTCCGTATAATAATAACTAAAGCTTAACATGTACGCCCGTACGGGTGTTAATTTTACTTTTTATAAATAGTTTGATGACATTTCTAAATAAAATTTATTTTGATATTTCTAGGTTCCTACAGATTTATCCGGACCCGGAAGGATCTGAGTCTAAACTCCGACCAAAAATTTATAATATCCAACAAAGTTTAATTTTAAATCCAAAAAACTAATACCCAATAAAAACGATTCGTATCCGAACGGGAACATGGATGCCTATGTCTAATTGTATTTAAACAAATAATAAAAATTTATTAACAAGTTAAATTCTTGTCATGAATCAATTTCACTCAAACTTATAAAATTATTATGGTTAACACGAAAAATAAATGTTTTCGAATGATTATGGTTAGTATAATTAATGAAGTAATTAGGAAGAGTGAAAAAATAATGTAAAAGATGTAATAAAACACTTAAAATAGAAAAAATCTATTTTGTACTTCTGTAGTAAATAAAGTCGAATTATTTAGAAAAGACAATAAATAAAGTGGTTAAAATTAGTTAAAAAAGAGAACATCAGGTGGCCTAGCGGCAGTACTGAATGTTTCTCACACACGACTACCCGAGGTCGCCAGTTCGATACTCGGGGATAGCGGGGTGGAACTGGGTTAGCTAAAAAACCCCTGCGTCAGGTGGGCTACGGCCAGTACTGAACGTGAGATACGGTTTCTGGCGAGGTGGCCCTTCGGGGTGAGCCCAGTCACTATAAAAAGTTCAACCTATACAAAAAAAAAAAAAAAAAAAAATTAGTTAAAAAAAAAAGAAAAGATGTAAAAATTCATTTAAAAATAGATTAATATTGTTTTGTACTTCAATTTTATTAGAATAAATGAACTATTAATATTGTACACGAAAAATCAATTTTTTTTTGGGTGGTCCTGGTGGACATCACAGCGAGAAGCTAGCGATGACGTTTGGGTTGATTGTCACAATGCGATCAAGTTTACATCTGCGGTTGCGGGTAGAGACGTCATTGTAAGGGATAACCTTAAGTTCCAATGATTTAAAGATGCCAAGTGTTTATGGGGGTCATTACTGGTGATATTGATGATTTAAATTCAATATGAAAAAAATTGTGTTGATGCATACAAAGGACAAAAACTTTGTTACAAAATACAGAGGAGAATAATGATTATGCTATTTTTTTTTCTTTAAAAAAAACGATTATGCTATTTTTTTTCTTACGTGTGAATATGCTTTAATGTCAGGGCCGACTTAGATAGGGGGCCGAGCGGTGCGACCGCCCCGGGCCCAATTGATGTTAGGAGTTTTCAAGGCTTTTAAGACAAATGATGTAGTATAAAAGATTGTCGAACCAATTCTAAGGGATTCAAAGCACTGAGAATGCAAATATGTACTTAATCTAAGTGCAACCGATAATTTGGATGGTTTTAAACTACTACTAATAATAGAATGCAATAACACAACAATAAAACGATAAAAGAAGTGACTTTCTTTGGTTATGATAAAAGAGAACTCATGGGTATAGGAATTAGACCTTGGGTGATCAAGTTTCGAACTAAGGATGGCAAGTGATCAATCAAACTATCAACCTTAAGCTTAGACACAATCTTAAACAAACCCTATGTCTAGATGAATGTTCATTTACTAACATATTTCAAACATCAAATGTCTTTGGTTGAATAATATGAAAGCAATCATTACTAACAAGTCTATTGGCTATCTTAACACTTTTAACAACAAATGTCTTTGGTAAAGTATGTTAAAAGCTTAGGAGAGTTGTCCCAAGCATTTCATCAAACACCTTGTGGGTGGGAAATGCCTAAAGATCAACTTTTGAGAGGCCAACTCAGAAGATGCATTATGAATACTCTGCTAGCAAGGAATAAGGAGGATTTACATTGTAACGTCCTAGATCTAGCCTAATCACCCTTAATCTCCCTAACCCATGAATTCAAGAGTGGATTATTCACTACTCTTCATGATTCCTCTTAAACCCATATTGGATTTCAGATTAATCATGTAGCGAAATACAGACAATAGATATGAAAACAACAGAATTGCAATAACAAAATGATCAAATTGATTCAAAGAGATGAACTTTCCAAGAGGTTTTTGGTGGTTTTCTTTTGATAAAAAAGATAATCTGCCTCCTTCGCTTACAAGAAGTACTTAAACTTAGGTTTAGAAAGTAAAAACGTGCATAATGAAATGACCAAAAGGCCCTTGAGTAAACATGAATTCGAGCAAACAAGAGGCGCGCAGCGACCTCCAGTAGTCGCTCCGAGAGGTCGCTCCAGGCTTCGGGAGCGACCTGGAGGGGTCGCTGCGAGACGTCGCTCCGGGCCCGTTTTCATGTCTCCGAGCGATGAAAACGCGAGCGACTTCTCCGCGTCGCTCTGGTAAGGTCGCTCTGATAAGGCAGGTCAGAGCGACTTGACGATGTTGCTCCGGGAGGGCCGCTCCCAACGCTCTGCTCGTCCAATGATCACCTTTACACCTCTTTTGAGCTCAAAATACACCCAAATGTCTCCGAGAACTCCATGCGGTACTCCAATACCTAATAAAGACTTATGTATGCAAAATGCAACCTAAACATGGCTAAATCCTAGTCTATATGATCAAAATGCACATGGGTGAGTGAATAACACAATGAAAATATGCAAGATATCAACTCCCCCAAACTTGTTCATTTACTTGTCCACAAGTGAACTTTCTAGAACTCATAGGGAGAGAGGTTTGAAGGTGGGAGTTCATAGCCAAAAGAAACATATCTAGCACTCAATTCAATATTTAAATCCAACATGAGCATATTCTCTTATTATACTCTAGCTTCTCTAGGCCTATCTCAACTCTTTTTTCCCTTACAATCTTCATCAAGCATCCACACATTCAAATCAACCAACTCTCACATTCATTAAGCATAAAACATCAAGTGAATTCTTGCAAATGGTCAATTGGTCCAAATCATTTGGTTGGGTAAAGGGAATGATTTTATTCAAGTGAGTCAAGAGGTTCAAGATACATGATCTTTTAAGGTGGTTTACTCTCAAGACAAGTAGCCTTGACATTGCACATAATATATCTAAGAAAGCGACCAACTCATGCATACAATGTTCAATCTCCATTGTTCTACCCTTTTCCCAAACATACAAGTTACACAATCACTTCCCAATGTCAAACACAACTCACATCTCTCGCCAAAAGATCCCAAGAACACTTTGCACATAAAACTCTTTTTCTTTGAAATCTATAAAAGATTTTCCTCAACTTCAAAACAATCTTAGCTCCTAACAACTTTGCTAGCCCCATTTTCTTTATTTTTCTTCTTTTTTTTTCTTTCTTTTCTTATATATATATATATATATATATATATATATATATTTTCGGGGGCCAAGACTTTTCATAAACTCGAGCTAGATGTTTATCTACTAATTCCAATAAGATTATCCATTTAAACACAAAGAGTCTAATCTTTTCATTCGAACTTTTCATGCTTCCAAATCATAATCACAATACTCACCCCCACCTATAGCTAGACAATAGAGTGCCTAATCTAGCAAGAATGAAGATCAAGCATTGTCGTTCCCGATACTCTCAACATTATGCACATGTAAGAATTTCCGAAAAAGGTCTCACTCATCAAACAGTGAAAGCTTAAAAGGAGGAAAGGGTTTTGGGAGTGGTGTACCACTCGAGTTTGTCAAAAAGATTGGCGTAAAGGATGTGACAACTCAAGTGTGTATATCCATGACTCAGTACACAAGGGACCATAAGCAAGAAGCATTAAGTTCGTTCAGTTCAAATATGGTTGTAGTTGGCTTCAAAGATTGAGTTTCAGCAACTAATGAGATTCAGGAAGAGTTTTCAAGGCTCGAAACATACAAGGCTTTTTGAGAGATGCAATAGCTACTCGAGTGTGAGATAGTGTTCTTTACAAGGCATCTTAAATCATTGCTCCCAATGCAAGTGAATGCAACCTATATGCTCTAGACTCTCCTAAAAATGCAAGTGATGCAATCTATATGTTTTTTTTTTAATGCAAAAAGGTATGTGTGCAAGACTCAATGCAAATTCATCAAAGAAAACATGATCAAATACTTGGTACCTCCCCCAAACTTAAGTTACACAGTCTCTGTGTTGTCAAGTAGAGGGAGATACCCACAAGAGAAAGCTAATATGCAAAAATGAGATGGTATATACAAGGGAAAATAGTGAAGTACCTTCAAGGATAGTGAGTAGGGACAGAGGCCCCAGCATCGTCGTCGTCCGGTGGGAACATGGTGTAGTAACCCCCAGGTGCGGAGCCGCAGTCTCCATACCATTGTTGGCTCTGAACCTCGTCAATCTCAACCTCACTATCTGAAGAGGCTAGGGATGGAGACTTGTTTCCTGAGGTGGAGGGTTGAATGGGTGGGTTCCTCCATGTTCGCTGGAGCTGTCTATCAGTGAGGGGGAAACCAAGATCAGCAGGTTGAGGTGGGGGCTGGGGTACTGATGTGTTCGCGAAGGCGAAGTCCGCTGAGCTACATCCAGCTATTCCTCCTCTGGTCAAGACATCGGCCACTTTCTTCATGAACTTGGCTGAAGTCTTTGCTTGCTTCTTCACCGTCTTGCTCACCGTCTTGCTCAGCGCCTTGCACTTGTCCTTCAGCTTTTCTATTGTCATGTCTTGTGTCTTGTTCCATCTTTGAAGTCGACCAATATGCTCATGAGCGTCACGAAGCGCACCAAGAGGAAGAACCCCATCATGTGGCTTGAAGTAGTAGCGCGGAGGTCCATAGACGGGTACAGATGCTTCCCTAGGAGGTTCGTCATGTCTCGTCGGAACACTCCTTTTCCTTGGTGGAGCAATGGGACTGAGAGACCCGTGTTCTCCAAGAAAGTCTTCCTGGGATATGTTGAAACTGATAGCTCCAGGTCTCTCTAAGCTCGTCAGGTTCTGGTTTGGAAGAACCACTTCGACCGGCTTGCCCTTCAAGTAGTAGTGGTAGACATAGTCCTTCCCATACATCCCACTGAAATAGGTGGCAATCCTCAAGTAAGTGCCATCAATGAACTTAGGCCATGTTGCGTCCTTTCCCAAGGGAACATTCAGAAATTGGAGCAGTGGTGTGATCATCCCGCCTATCCCAACCTTTGGGCGCGAATCAGAGGTGTACCATGCCCAGTCTCTGTAGTGCTCGAGACGATTCACAAAGAAGCTGACCATCCCGAAGGTAGCATAGATGTCGGTGCTTGGAAGGGGCAACACTCCAGGGGGGCGTAGGGGCGGATAGTCGGGCAGAGCAGTCGCATGTCTTCCTCGGTGACATTACCAGCTTGCTTCCGTGGGTAGAATGCATGGACGAGCATCCTATGTAGGTAGCGTACAGACGGGTGCCGGATATGTGAGTTCTTGTCAGCCCCGGTAGAGTGCTTGTTTCCAGTGATCCACTTCCAAAGCTCGGTGGGGAGGTTTTGACACTTGGGAAGGGAGTAGTCTGCTAAGTCTTGAAAACCCATGACTCTCCCAATGTCCTTGAAGTTCATGTTGTAGTCTCTCCCATTGACCTTGAACCTGATTTTGCCCCATCCTTGCCTCACGTGCGGAGCGTCATGGTAAGTGACCTCAAGGGAAGACAAGATCTGACATGAGACATCCCTGTAGATAGGGTAGGCCATGGTGAGGAGTTTGGGCATCTTCAGGTGCCCCAGCATTGCCTCAATATCAGAATCGAGACCCAACTCCTTCAGCAAATCAAGGTCGGCAAATATGGTTGGAGTCCAAGTCACCCCATTCAGCAAATGATGATACAGCTCTTCCACAGATGGAGTTTTCGCTCTGTCTCTATCAACAGCAACCTCCTTCCCTTTTGACATCTTGGCCCTCTTTGTAGGAGTCTGCTCATCCGCACTTTCATCGCCACTCTCCTCGTCTGTGGAAACTGCTACACTTTTTCCTGCCCTCTTCTCCTGCTCTTTTGCCTTCTTTGCAGCCAAGGTTTGCTGTCGAGAAGTCCTCTGTGTCCAAGAGCCAGTCTGCTCCGAGGATAAATCTTTCCCTCTCAATGCAGATTCTCGTCTCTCAGCTTCTTGCTTCTCAGCATCCGACTTTCCCTTAGTTTTCTTAACCATTGGTACCTGAAAAATTCAAAACTTGGAAAGGGATAAGTGGATGAACTTTGCAAATGAAAATTGCAAGAGTAAACTCAACAAATGAATAGCAATTTAAACTCTAGTTAATTAAGCAGTCAAGCTAAGAGTAAAGAATCATACTTCTCAATCTTTTAAAAATTTGAAAATTACAAGACAAGTAAAATTCAATAATCAAAGTGGTTCTAGAATGAGAGAATTCTTTAATCAAACCTTTCAACACTTTAACATACTAACTTACCCACTAGCACACTCAATTGGGATCAATTTTGAAAACCCTCAAATCCATGAACCCTAAGTTTGCCAAAGTTCAAATTAAACTCAATTTCACCATTAATTCAAAAACCCAACTTGATAGATAAGCTTTCCTTAGTCTATTTTACCACAATCTAGCAAGAAAATGACCAAATTTCGATTTTCAAGTTCTAGGGTTCATGGACCTACGAATTTGAATTTAAAAACTCAATACCTTGCTTTGGATGAAAGGAAATGGTGAATGGGTGGTGAGGAATAGATTACAGGGGCGAAAGCTTGGATTTAGAAACATGAACTTGTTGATTTGGGTGAGAATTGAGAAAGTTATGGGATTTTTGGTGTGGGTGAGTTTGAGAGAGTATGAGTGTTTATGAGAGGAGGAAAGGGTGAGGAAGATGAAATCGTGGGTGCTGGGTAGGTTTAGGGGCGTCCGGTTCGGTTTAGGTAGATTGGGGATTGGTTCATTTTAACCAAACTGGGTTTAAATGAAGAAAACTTACCTGACCGGCTCGGGAGCGACTTGAGTGTGTCGCTGCGAGAGGTCGCTCCCGGGTTGTTTTTTCGCGTCGTGATTCGACGAAAACGCGAGCGACCTGGCTGTGTCACTCCGAAGACGTCGCTCCCAGCTGGAGCGACTTCTTGTACTCGCTCTAGGAGGTCGCTCCGAGAGCGATTCTCGTGTATCCGATGCCATAAACGCGAGCGACCTCGCTGTGTCGCTCCGGTAACGTCGCTCCCAGCTGGAGCGACCTTATGGTGTCGCTGCGGAACGTCGCTGCGCGATTGATTTCGTGCCCAAGAACTGCGAAAACGCGAGCGACCTGGCTGTGTCGCTCCGAAGACGTCGCTCCCAGCTGGAGCGACCCTTCACACTCTCTGCTGATCCTCGCTCCCACGATCGATTCTCTGCTCAAACCGGATCGATCGAACATGTGCGCACCACTTCAAATTTCTTTTTTTTCATTTTTTTTTTTAGAAATATGATGAAAATGAAAATACTAATGCAATATGTACAAGGATACGCATGGAACTTCCTCCCAAGTGAGCTTGTTTTAAGTCTCTAGCTTGACTTTGCCTCCTTTTGGATTAGGCCGGGGTAGGATCAGACAGTGGAGTTGAAACCCGATCTTCCTCGGGTGCATCTGCCATGTAGAGCTTAACCCTTTGCCCATTGACTGTGAAGTCTCTTCCATCAGTACTCCTCAAAACTATTACTCCATATGGCCTAACCTCCTTGACCTTGAAAGGACCGGACCACCTTGACTTAAGCTTTCCTGGAAATAACTTCAGCCTAGAGTTGTAGAGAAGAACTTGATCTCCTTCTTTAAACTCTCTCTTCAGGATATTCTTGTCATGGAAAGCTTTAGTCTTCTACTTGTAGATCCTTGAGTTCTCAAAAGCATCCATTCTTATCTCATCAAGCTCATGTAGCTGAAAAAAGTCTTTTCTCCTTGGCACTCTTGATGTCAAAGTTCAGCAACTTTACTGCCCATAGTGCCTTGTACTCAAGCTCCACTGGCAGATGGCAAGCTTTCCCGTACACTAGGTTGAAAGGTGTGGTCCCCAGAGGTGTCTTGTAAGCTGTCCTATAAGCCCAAAGCGCATCATCAAGCTTAATTGACCAACCCTTCCTTGTAATCCCCACAATATTCTCTAAAATGGACTTGATCTCTCTGTTAGAAATATCAACTTGACCACTTATTTGAGGGTGGTAAGGAGTTGCCACCTTGTGCTTAACACCGTTCTTCTTGAGAAGTCCCTCAAACAGTTTGTTGATGAAATGAGATCCTCCATCACTGATTACAACTCTTGGAACCCCGAACCTTGGAAAGATTGTGCTCCTGAACATCTTGGTTACAACTCTAGCATCATTGGTGGGACTTGCAATAGCTTCCACCCATTTGGAGACATAGTCAACAGCTACAAGGATGTATTTGTTGCCAAAAGATGATGGAAATGGCCCCATGAAGTCTATACCCCATACATCAAACACTTCAACTTCAAGGATTGGATTTTGAGGCATCTCATTCCTTTTTGTGATGTTCCCTCTCCTTTGGCATGAATCACACTTTGAAACAAAGTCCTGTGTATCCTTAAACATATGTGGCCACCAGAATCCAGCTTGTAGCACCTTCGCAACAGTCTTGAAGGTAGTAAAGTGGCCTCCATAGGATGATCCATGACACTGTGTAAGGATCCCATCAATCTCCTCATTAGCAACCACTCTCCTATAAAGTTGATCCTTGCCGAGAATGTAGAGGTAGGGCTCATCCTAGTAGTATCTCTTCACATCCTTGTAGAACTCTTCTTGGCATAGCCCACAAGATTCAAAGGTTCTTTTCCTGTGGCTAGGTAATTTACCAAATCAGCATACTAAGGTTCTTTCTCCTATGTTGCCTTGACTTCTTCAAGCTTCCTACCAGTCTCACAAACTGCCATCACTGCTCCAATAGCCATGATCTGTTCCTCAGGAAGTCCTTCGTCAATAGGAATGCCACACTCCACTCTCAGCCTGGACAAGTGATCAGCTACACCATTCTCAACTCCTGGCTTGTCCTTGATCTCTAAATCAAACTCTTGAAGCAAAACAATCCATCTCAAGAGCCTGGGTTTTGCATCCTTCTTTGCCAAAAAGTGTCTCAACGCAGCATGATCTGTGTAGACAATGACTTTAGATCCCACCAAGTAGCTTCTGAACTTCTCAAAGGCAAAGACAATGGCTAGCATCTCCTTCTCTTTTGTGGCATATCTCATCTGAGCATCATTCAGGGTTTGGCTCGCGTAGTAGATCACATGGGTCTTGCCATCTTTCTTCTGCCCCAAAATAGCTCCCACAGCATAGTCACTAGCATCACACATGATCTCAAAGGGGAGATCCCAATTAGGTGGCTGGAAGATCGGAGCACTGATGAGTTCACCTTTCAGCTTCTTGAAGGCTTGTAGACATTCCATATCGAAGATGAAAGTGGCTTCCTTGCACAGCAGCCTGGTCAATGGTCTATTGATCATGGAGAAGTCCTTGATGAATCTTCTGTAGAACCCAGCATGACCAAGAAAACTTCGGATGTCTTTCACTGTCTTTGGTGGGGGCAAACCAACCATAACATCGATTTTGGCCTTATCCACCTCAATCCCCTTCTCTGAAATCTTGTGTCCCAGCACAATCGCTTCCTTAACCATGAAGTGACACTTCTCCCAATTCAGCACAAGGTTGGTGTCTTCACATCTCTGTAGGACCCTACACAAATTTGACAAACAAGCTGAAAACGAGGATCCGTAGACAGATAAATCATCCATAAACACCTCCACAACATCCTCAATTAGATCAGAGAAAATTGACATCATGCACCTTTGAAAGGTGGCTGGAGCATTACATAGACCAAATGGCATTCTTCGATATGCGAAGGTACCATAAGGACATGTGAATGTCGTTTTCTCTTGATCATTGGGATGTATGGGGATTTGGAAAAATCCTGAATATCCATCAAGAAAGCAATAGAATGGATGGTTTGCAAGTCTCTCAAGCATCTGATCAATAAATGGAAGTGGAAAATGATATTTTCTAGATGCAGAGTTCAGTTTTCGGTAATCAATACACATTCTATGACCAGTGACTGTTCTTGTTGGTATCAATTCATCCTTGTCATTTTTAATTACAGTTATACCACCCTTCTTTGGCACAACATGCACAGGGGATACCCATTTAGAATCTGAAATAGGGTAAATCACACCAGCATCTAAGAGTTTAAGAATATCTTTCTTTACAACATCCTTCAGGTTAGAATTTAACCTTCTTTGATGCTCGACAGAAGTCATTGATTCATCCTCAAGATGTATCCTATGCATACACAAAGAGGGTAATATTCCTTTGATGTCATCAAGAGAGTAACCTATTGCTTTTCTAAATCTTTTAAGTGTTTTCAAAAGTTCAGATAGCTCAGTTTCAGTAAGTTCACTACTCACAATGACTGGGTAAGTTTCATTAGGACCAAGGAATGCATACCTTACACCATTGGGGAGAGGTTTAAGTTCCACTTTAGGCGCCTTAAGCTCGCTCCAGTTGTCTTGCTGGGTGTCCTCTTGTTGAATGACTGAGGCTTCTTGATGAACCACTTGTGGCAGCTCCTCATACTGATCCTTACTACCACATCCTCTGTGTGAATCCAGCATCATCCCATAGGCAGCATTCTCCAGGTTCTCAATCACTTCAGCTTCTCTCTCTATCGTCAAAGCATGTTGTAGAGGGTCTTCTAGTGACAACTCTTCAAGGAGCTCATCAGCAAGGGCGTCCATCTCTTCAATGTAGAAAACTTGCCCTTGAACTGTTGGTTTCTTCATTACCTCCTTGATGTCAAAGTGAAAAACATGCCCTTTACCCAAGTGGAGATCAATCTTGCCCTCTTTCACATTAACAATTGCTCTTGCTGTAGCTAAGAAGGGCCTCCCAGGGATTAAAGGATCTGCAGCTTCCTCACCCATCTCAAGCACCACAAAGTCTGTAGGGATCTCATAGTTTCCAACCATAATGGAGAGGTCCTCCAAGATACCCACAGGGTACTTCACTGAACGATCAACCAATACCAGAGACAGTCTATACTTCTTGTACTGAGTGAAACCAAGCTTCTTAGCAACATATAAAGGCATCAAGCTGACACTAGCTCCCAAATCGCAGAGACATCTATCAAATACCATAGGTCCAAGAGCACAAGGTAATGTGAAGCATCCTGGATCTTCTAGCTTCTTTGGAACAACATGCCTCTGGATGATGGCACTGCACTCATGAGTGAGAATCATCATGCCCTCCATCTCTTTCTTCTTTGCAGCTACAACATCTTTCATGAACTTGCTATATTGAGGAATCGGCATGAAAGCATCAATGATGGGCATTGTGACTTGAACTTCACTCATTTGCTTCTCAAATAGAGCTTTGTACTTCTCTAGCAGCTGCCTCTTGAATCTACCAGGGGATGGAAGTTTGGGTTCATAGGGAGGAGGAACAAAAGAATCCTCACTTGCTGGAGCAACAACTTTACCATCTTTCACTGTTTTCTTCTCTTCCCCAACCTTTCCTTTACCTTTCGCTTCCACAATCTTTTCCAAGATCTCATCATTGATTTTCTCATCAACAATCACCACTTCATCATCTATGTTGATGGCAACCCCCTCACCTTGTTTCTCAGCATCCTTGGTGAGAGCTCTCTTAAGTAACTCCTTACCACTCATGAGGGTGATAGCTTTCATGGTCTCTGTGGGGTTTTGCTCAGATTTTTCAGGTAAAGAACCTTGTTAGCGATTTTGTTGAGTGTTCATGGCAGCAAACTGGTTCTCCAAGGTTCTGAACTTGTTGTTGAGATCTTTGTAGCTTCCATCAATCTTTGAGTGAAGGTTCTTCAACTTATAACCAACATGCTTCTCACTTCTTGTCTGAGACTCCAAGATTTGTTTCAGTAGGGCATCAGTGCTGCTGACTTGAGGAGTAGAGGTAGAAGGATTAGCTTGTTGTTGGGAAGAATGGTGTCCTTTGTTGTTGAAACCAGGAGGAGGGTTTTGTTGAGGCTGATAGCTGCCTTGCTGGTTGTTCCGAGGCTGATAACCACTCTGTTGGTTGTTGGAATAGGATTCTGTTGGTAGTTGTTGTACTGAAAGTTGGGCTCTTTTTTGTACCAGCTACCATTGTTGTTGATAAAACACAGCTCTTCTTGACCTTCCAAACCCTCAACCTCATGGACAACATGTGGTGTACCTTGGCTTGGGTTACCAACAAAGTGCAGCTGCTCTTGGGTGGCTTTATCAGCAATGAGGATGTCTATCTTATCCTGTAGAGCTTTCAACTCCTTCCTCGTCTGCTTGTCATCTGCTCTACTGCCTCTGTCGTGGTCTCCACTGTAGACTGCATCACTCTTTACCATGTTGTTAACCAGCTCTTCTGCATCTTCCTCAGTTCTCCCCAAGAAGAACCCATTGCTAGCTGTATCCAGTCTGGCCTTGTACTTAGGAAGAGCACCCCGGTAGAATGTGCTCAGCAAGCTTTTAGGAAGAGCACCCCGGTAGAATGTGCTCAGCAAGCTTTCCTTAGAGAAGCCATGGTGTGGGCATTGAGTTTGGTAGCCCTTGAATCTCTCCCAGGCTTCACTGAATCCTTCCAAGTTCTTCTGTTGAAAACTGGAAATCTCATTTCTCAGCTTAACAGTTCTTGAAGTAGAGAAGAACTTCTCCAAAAATGCTTTCTTGCAGTCATCCCAGGTGGTTATAGAGTCGCTGGGTAGAGACTTCTCCCACTGACATGCCTTATCCCCCAAAGAGAAAGGGAATAGCTTGAGCTTTAAGGCATCTTCGTACACACCATTGGTCTTTGACAACCCACAGTAGCTGTCAAACCTGTCCAAGTGATCAAATGGGTCCTCTAGAGCCAAGCCATGATACTTGTTGTTCTCGATCACGTTGAGGAGTCCTGATTTGATCTCAAAGTTGTTGGCTGCTACAGCTGGTGCTCGAATTTCCAATCTATGACCATGAATGTTGGGGCGGTCATAAGTGCCAATGGGTCGAGCTGCTCGCTGTTGGTTTTGTGGAACGTTGTTAGCTCCATTGTCGTCCGCATCATTTTGAGGTATGTCTCCCATATCAGTATCCAATCTTTGCAAGTGAGCCTGTTGCTCTTCTTCTCTTCTCTTTCTAGCACACTCTCTCTCTCTAAAGCTCTGATGTCTGCAGCACTTGGAACTAGGTTTGATGGACCCCTGTTCCTCAAGTTCGTACACCTGTAAATTAAAGGGAGGTGAAGAAGGAGAATCAGTAAAAAAAAGAAAATAAAAATGACTTAGTCTCAAGCAAGTGACTAAATCTCAATGTTCAAATCTACTCAGAATTTGGCAACGGCGCCAATTTGATGTTAGGAGTTTTCAAGGCTCCTAAGACAAATGATGTAGTATAAAAGATTGTCGAACCAATTCTAAGGTATTCAAAGCACTGAGAATGCAAGTACGTACTTAATCTAAGTGCAACCGATAATTTGGATGGTTTTAAACTACTACTAATAATAGAATGCAATAACATAACAATAAAACGATAAAAGAAGTGACTTTCTTTGGTTATGATAAAAGGGAACTCATGGGTATAGGAATTAGACATTGGGTGATCAAGTTTCGAACTAAGGATAGGCAAGTGATCAATCAAACTATCAACCTTAAGCTTAGACACAATCTTAAACAAACCCTATGTCTAGATGAATGTTCATTTACTAACATATTTCAAACATCAAATGTCTTTGGTTGAATAATATGAAAGCAATCATTACTAACAAGTCTATTGGCTATCTTAACACCTTTAACAACAAATGTCTTTGGTAAAGTATGTTAAAAGTTTAGGAGAGTTGTCCCAAGCATTTCATCAAACACCTTGTGGGTGGGAAATGCCTAAAGATCAACTTTTGAGAGGTCAACTCACAAGATGCATTATGAATACTCTGCTAGCAAGGAATAAGGAGGATCTACACTGTAACGTCCTAGATCTAGCCTAATCACCCTTAATCTCTCTAACTCATGAATTCAAGAGTGGATTACTCACTACTCTTCATGATTCCTCTTAAACCCATATTGGATTTCAGATTAATCATGTAGAGAAATACAGACAATAGATATGAAAACAACAGAATTGCAATAACAAAATGATCAAATTGATCCAAAGAGATGAACTTTCCAAGAGGTTTTTGGTGGTTTTCTTTTGATAAAAAATATAATCTGCCTCCTTCGCTTACAAAAGGTACTTAAACTTAGGTTTAGAAAGTAAAAACGTGCATAATGAAATGACCAAAAGGCCCTTGAGTAAACATGAATTCGAGCAAACAAGAGGCGCGCAGCGACCTCCAGTAGTCGCTCCGAGAAGTCGCTCCAGGCTTCGGGAGCGACCTGGAGGGGTCGCTGCGAGACGTCGCTCCGGGCCCGTTTTCGTGTCTCCGAGCGATGAAAACGCGAGCGACTTCTCCGCGTCGCTCTGGTAAGGTCGCTCTGATAAGGCAGGTCAGAGCGACTTGACGGTGTCGCTCCGGGAGGGTCGCTCCCAATGCTCTGCTCGTCCAATGATCACCTTTACACCTCTTTTGAGCTCCAAATACACCCAAATGTCTCTGAGAACTCCATGCGGTACTCCAATACCTAATAAAGACTTATGTATGCAAAATGCAACCTAAACATGACTAAATCCTAGTCTATATGATCAAAATGCACATGGGTGAGTGAATAACACAATGAAAATATGCAAGGTATCACCAATCGTTGTCCCCCTATTTTTTAATAGATAAGGGTCCGTTTTAAAAAAAAAATACATGTATTTTTATATTAAAAATAAGAAAAGGGGCCCAACTTGTTTTTATATGAAAGTATTTTTTTTATTTCCATAGATTTATTTTTAAAAATATTTATGGTATTTTGAAAAAAAACATATATCTATCAGATTTTTTTTAGCCGACCCTGTTTAGTGTGGAACAGTGGTGGATGATTATTGTAATGTTTTGAGGTGGAAGACTTGGCAGGTTGGTTTGTATGATCCCCTGGAAACAGCTTGTTCAAACATCTTGTTTGGTGCTTCGTTTTTTGTCTAAGCTTGTCTGGACGAAGAACCAGTCATTTAATCATGTGTTCAGTGCAAACGGCTAGCTACATAAACTATTATGCTAATGCCACTTATAAAATAACTGAGAACAGTATAGTAAACCTTAGCCCTTTGTTGACCAGGGAGACCTAGAAACAATCTAAGGCCAAAAGTTAGGAACCAAAAACTCGAATAATTTTTTTTATTACTCTCAAAGTTTTAAGGTAGATTACCTGCAAAAAGAACCAGGCCATCTGAAGCAACTCTAGCAAATTTGGCATGATATTGTTCAGGTACTTGGAACAGATAATCCAGAACATCTGAGACGATCACAAGAGAGATGGGTTTTTTGCATGTAGGACGGAGGCAACTTGATATCAGCCACACGTACAAGGCCTTTGATGGCAAGACTCTTGCAGTGAGGATCAGCATCCTCGATCTATGTCCAGGGCCGGCTCAAGTAAATTATGGGCCTTTGGGCAAAATAGGTTTTCAAAAAAAAATTTACATATATACTCTATGGATAACTTAAAAATTTTGGGCCCCTTTTTAATTTTTTTTTTGAAAATCAAACCCCATTTTAACACTAATTACGCAAAAAAAAAATTGGGCCCTGGGTCCACGCCCCCCTTGCCCCTATGCCTCACCTGGCCCTGTCTATGTCATAGGGTTTGACAACCCAAAGAAAACCGATGAATTATACAGTGAAAATATCATCGTCATTGAATTTTTTAAAATTAAATCGAATATCTGAAAATATATGCTAATTAATATTAGGTAGTGGAAGCTCCCTTGGTCCAGTGGTTTGATTAAGGGTTCATTAATGCTTCTACACCCGGAGGTCTGGGGTTCAAACCCCAGAAAATACCAAATTATGCAGATTATGGAGAAATAGGTTATAAGAGATCTTCAGCTTGGTGCATGGCGTACCATCGAACATGGATCTGATAGGACGGCTCGGAGTGATGCAGTCAGGCGTGTATTCTCACAAGGTGGTAGAATTGTCGGCCGTAAAATCGTCTACGTAATATTCTCATAATTGTAATAGCATAATTAATCAGAGGTTAAAAAAAAAAATTAATATTAGGCATTGTTAAAATAAGTGGCACAAAATATGGAAACTACAATTGATTGGCAATTTTTAAGGAATATTTAGGGAGGCAAGATTAGAGATAAGAAGAAACATGATTTAGCTTGCCCGAGAGATATACGGAAACAACTTTCTATAGAGATATAAGGTATGATAATGTTTCCATAAAAAATAAGGTATTATTCAATTGTTAAGATCGCACGAGAAATATATGGAAACAACTTTGGAAAGTAGTTTTTATACAAATTAGGAATTAGTTTCTATATAAATTTGGAATTTAAAATCGCACGATAGATTATCGTTAAACTAATTATGATAACACTATTTACAATGGCATGAGATGGTAATTATTGAAGAATATTCAGGGTCAAGTTTTATTTATACTTCTGTTTTTATAGATTAGACTCTAATCATTAGAGATAAGAAGAAACCTGATTTAGCTTTCTCGAGAGATATACGGAAACAACTTTCGAAATTAGTTTCTATAGAGATTTAAGGTATGATAATGTTTCCATAAAAAATAAGGTATTATTCCATTGTTAAGATCGCACGAGAAATATATGGAAACAACTTTGGAAAGTAGTTTTTATACAAACTAGGAACTAGTTTCTATATAAATTTGGAATTTAAAATTGCACGATAGATTATCGTTAAACTAATTATGATAACATTATTTACAATGGCATGAGATGGTAATTATTGAGGAAGATTCAAGGTCAAGTTTTATTTGTACTTCTGTTTTAATAGATTAGATTAAGGGGTCCAATTTTTTTATAAATCTATATTTATATATATATAAATTATAAATATAATAAATAAAATTGAAAATGACCCAAAATTATTTGATATTTATATAGTTTTATTTTCATTACAAATATACCAAATATTATTGATTAAATTTTAAAAATATTTTGCCTTAGGGCCCTAACAATGTTGAGCCAGCCCTTGTTTCCTCGCTATCCTCCGGGGTTTTGATTTCACAGAGATAAACCAGAAAGTACCTTTTAAGAATATACTAGGATAAGACCTGCGCCTTGCGCAAGGTGAGTTTATTTGTATATATTATCGATAGTTTCTTTTATATATTTGATCATTTTATTTATATATATAAAATATTTTTTGTTGTTATTATATAATTTCTTTCCGATGGATCGGATCAATTTGTATTAAAAATAATGGAAAAAACTATAATTAATACATCATGGGTTGATCGGATTGGACATTAAACAAATTATGACAAAAAAACCTTATTTTTTCCATCGAACACATTCTTGAAAAAAGTGAACAATATTGTTTTCACAGTTGAATTATTTTGACTTTTATATTTCATATGGTTTTGAAAGCTTTCAAATCAACCATCGAATTGATACATGTCATTTTAATGTTTTTAGTCGTATACTTAAGGAAAACTTACATTTTTGTAATTTAAAGTCGTTTTAAAAAATTCAAAATATAACATATAAGAAAAATATAACATATAAGGTGTTCTCATTTTTGTATTTTAAAGTCGTTTAAAAAATATATATAACATATAAGGTTTCCTCATTTTTTTAATTTAAAGTCATTTTAAAAAATTCAAAATATAACATATAAGAAAAAGTCTATTTTTTTATTATATGGTTAATGTGATTGTTTATTTTTTTTAATACTAAAAAATTAAACAAAATGAAGAAGGATGCAAAAATTGTTATCAAATCTTTATTAGTCATAATCATTAATTGCCTTATATATGTAAATCATATTAGGTAATTTCGTAGCTTTTATTTATAGAAAGAATACACACTTCTTATATTTTAGGTTAATATAATGTTCTCTAGTGGACATTAAACAAATTATGACATAAAAACCTTATTTTTTCCCTCGAACACATTCTTGAAAAAGTGAACACTATTGTTTTCACAGTTGAATTATTTTGACTTTTATCTTACATATGATTTTGAAAGCTTTCAAATCAACCATCGAACTGATACATGTCATTTTAATGTTTTTAGTCGTATACTTAAGGAAAACTTACATTTTTGTAATTTAAAGTCGTTTTAAAAAAATTCAAAATATTACATATAAGAAAATTCTAACATATAAGAAAAATATAACATATAAGGTGTCCTCATTTGTGTATTTTAAAGTCGTTTTAAGAAAATATATAACATATAAGGTTTCTTCATTTTTGTAATTTAAAATCATTTTAAAAAATTCAAAATATAACATATAAGAAAAAATCTAATTTTTTTATTATATGGCTAATGTGATTGTTTAATTTTTTTAATAATATAAATTTAAACAAAAATGAAGAAGGATGCAAATTTTTTTATCAAATCTTTATTATTCATAATCATTAATTTCCATATATATGTAGATCATATTAGGTAATTCCGTAGCTTTTATTTAAGGAAATAATACACACTTCCTATATTTTAGGTTAATATAATATTCTCTAGTGTTATATAATTATGGAATAATGTGACACCATTAGATTAAACTATACTTTATATTAGATGCTCTAGAATTCTTTGAAATGAAATTTAGAAAGCATTTAGAGTGCCACCTAGGATTTGGGGTTTTTTCTAATTAATACAAAATTAAGGTTCTAATTTTTCAAATGCTTCTCAATTAATATATATGGGATTCGGATCCATTGTGTCGA